>NW_026596134.1:10365476-10543796 GCF_907164565.1 Psammomys obesus
CTCATGTATACTATCATATCATGTGCAAATAGTGACACTTTGACCTCTTCCTTTCCGATTTGTATCCCCTTGATCTGCTTTAGTTGTCTTATTGCTCTGGCTAGGACTTCAAGTACAATGTTAAAGAGATATGGAGAGAGTGGGCAGCCTTGTCTTGTCCCTGATTTCAGTGGGATTGATTTAAGTTTCTCTCCGTTGAGTTTGATGTTGGCTATAGGCTTGCTGTATATTGCCTTTACTATCTTTAGGTATGTGCCTTGTATCCCTGATCTCTCCAAGACTTTAAACATAAATGGGTGTTGGACTTTGTCAAATGCTTTTTCAGCATCTAAGGAGATGATCATGTGGTTTTTCTCCTTCATTTTGTTTATGTGGTGGATTACATTGATGGATTTCCGTATGTTGAACCACCCTTGCATTCCTGGGATGAAGCCTACTTGGTCATGGTGGATGATATCTTTGATGTGTTCTTGGATTCGGTTTGCAAGTATTTTATTGAGTATTTTTGCATCAATGTTCATAAGAGAGATAGGTCTGAAGTTCTCTTTTTTTGTTGGATCTTTGTGTGGTTTAGGTATCAAAGTGACTGTGGCTTCATAGAATGAGTTTGGTAGTGTTCCTTCTGTTTCTATTTTATGGAATAGTTTGAGGAGAATTGGTGTTAGTACTTCTTTGAAGGTCTTGTAGAATTCTGCGCTGAAGCCATCTGGTCCAGGGCTTTTTTTGGAGGGGAGACTGTTAATGACTGCTTCAATTTCCTTGGGAGATATAGGACTATTCAGTCTTTCTACCTGATCTTGACTTAATTTTGGTAGATGGAATCTGTCAAGAAAGTTGTCCATTTCATTTAGATTTTCAAATTTTGTGCCATATAGGCTTTTGTAGTATGACCTAATAATCGTTTGGATTTCCTCAGTGTCTGTAGTTATGTCCCCATTTTCCTTTCTGATTTTGCTGATTTGTATGGTTTCTCTCTGCTTTTTAGTTAGTTTGGCTAAGGGTTTGTCTATCTTGTTGATTTTCTCAAAGAACCAGCTTTTTGTTTCATTGATTCTTTGGATAATTTTATTTGTTTCTAATTGATTGATTTCTGCCCTTAGTTTGATTATTTCCAGCCGTCTGCTCCTCTTGGGTGTATCTGCTTCTTTTTTTTCTAGGTTTTTCAGTTGGGCCATTAAGTTGTTTGTATGTGATGTTACGGATTTCTTCTTGTAGGCACTTAGTGCTATAAATTTTCCTCTGAGCACTGCTTTCAATGTGTCCCATAAATTTGGGTATGTTGTGCCTTCATTTTCATTGAATTCTAGAAAGTCTTTAATTTCTTTCTTTATTTCTTCCTTGACCCAGCTGTCATTGAGTAGTAAGTTGTTCAGTTTCCATGTGCGTGTCGGCTTTTTGTTGTTTCTGTTGTTGTTGATGTCCAGCTTTAGTCCATGGTGGTCAGATAGTATACAAGGGATTATTTCAATCCTTTTGTATCTGTTGAGGCTTGCTTTGTGACCAACTATATGGTCTATTTTGGAGAAGGTTCCATGTGGTGCTGAAAAGAAGGTGTACTCTTTTGAGTTTGGGTGAAAAGATCTGTAGACATCTATTAGGTCCATTTGATTTAGGGATTCTGTGAGTGCTTTTATTTCCCTATTTGGTGTCTGTCTGGTTGATCTGTCCCTTGATGAGAGTGGGGTGTTGAAGTCTCCCACTATTAAGGTATTAGGATCAATGTATGATTTAAGCTTTAATATTGTTTCATTTACAAATGTAGGTGCTCTTGTATTTGGGGCATAGATATTCAAAATTGTGATGTCCTCTTGTTGGATTTTTCCTTTGATGAGAATATAGTGGCCCTCCTTATCTTTTTTGATTAACTTCGGATGAAAGTCTATTTTATTAGATATTAGGATGGCTACTCCAGCTTGTTTTCTGGAACCATTTGCTTGAAAAACATTTTTCCAGCCCTTTACTCTGAGGTAGTGTTTATCTTTGTTGCATAGGTGTGTTTCTTGGATGCAACAGAATGTTGGGTCCTGTTTCCGTAACCATTCTGTTAGCCTGTGTCTTTTTATTGGTGAGTTGAGTCCATTAATATTGATAGATAATATTGACCAATGCATGTTAGTTCCTTTTGTAATGGAGTCGATGATCTTACCTTGTTTCATTGCTTGTTTTCTTTTCATTTTTGTTGGGATATTATCTGTATGCCCTGTTTTCTTGGGTGAATTCGTTTTCGTTGGATTGGAGTTTTCCTTCTAGTATCTTCTGTAGGGTTGGTTTGCTGTATAGATATTGCGTAAATTTAGTTTTGTCATGGAATATTTTGTTTTCTCCATCTATGTTGATTGAAAGCTTTGCAGGGTATAGTAGTCTGGGTTGACATTTGTGATCTCTTAGAGTCTCCATGATGCTTGCCCAGGCCCTTCTGGCTTTCATAGTTTCTGATGAGAAGTCTGGTGTGATTCTGATAGGTCTACCTTCATATGTTACTTGGCCTTTTTCCCTTGCTGCTTTTAATATCTTTTCTTTGTTCTGTAGATTTAGTGTTTTGACTATGATGTGATGTGATGTGTTTCTTTTCTGGTCTAGTCTATTTGGTGTTCTGTAGGCCTCTTGTATATTTATGAACATCTCTTTCTTTAAGTTGGGAAAATTTTCTTCTATGATTTTCTTGAAAATATTTTCTGGACCTTGGAGCCTGGAGTCTTCTTTTTCATCAATTCCTATTATTCTTAGATTTTGTCTTTTCATAGCATCCTTGATTTCTTGGATATTTTGTGATTGGAATTTTTCTGATTTTACTTTTTCTTTGAGAGAAGTATCAATTTCTGCAAGTGTGTCTTCAGCTCCAGAGATTCTTTTTTCCATCTCTTGTATTCTGTTGGTGATGCTTACTTTTGTGGTTCCTGATCTTTTCTCCAAGTTCTCCAGCTCAAGAGTTTTCTCATTTTGTGTTTTCTTTATTGATTCTAATTCTGTTTTCATGCCTTGCACCATTTCTTTCATGTGTTTGAATTTGGATTCCTGTCTCTCTACGATGGACTCTATTTCTTTGTTCATTTCCTTTTTGTATGCCACTAATTTTTTCTCTACTTGTGCCTCTATTTGTTTGGCTATGTTTGCCTGTGTTTCTTTAAGGGTTTTGTCTATTTCTTCTTTCTTTACCTCCAATTGACTGGCCAACTCTTTGAAAGATTTGTTCATTTCCTCCTTATGAGCCTCAAATAATTGAGCAAGCATGGCTTTAAGGTCATTTTCCTGTGCTTCTGATGAATTGGAGTATCCATCGATTTTGGGGTTTGCTGGTGAAGTCATGATGTCCTGATTTATGTTGGAAGTGTTCTTTCGCCTACCCCTGGCCATTGGCTTATCTGAGACCTTCCCTGTTTGTTTTTGGATTCTGCCGATCAGACTGGTACTGTCTCTCTCTCGAGTCTGGAGAATTCTTCAGGAAGTTGAGAGAGGTCCCGTGTCCTTAGCGTGTGCTGAGGACTAGCTGTACCTGTGGGAGGAAAGTACGCAGGCGCAAACAGAGGCAAATGCAAGCGTGCGTGCGTGTGTATATGTGTGTGTGTGTGTAAGTGGGTGTGGGCGTGTGTCTCGAGGGACAGAGTGATGGCTAATGTTGAACCCTTGAGTGTGTGGGAGGGGCTCTGCAATGTATATGTCGCAGGCGCTAGTGATGATCGCAGCGCAATTTCTGGCATTAACTGCCTTAACTCCTCAATTAGACCCACAGAGCAGGAACTTCAATGTTCCAAGTGCCCCTCTGTTTCCCAAAGTGGGTATATGGGTGGGAGGGGGTTCGATGCCTGGCTTCTGTTTTAGAAGGACCCAGGATCAGTGGAGCTGCAGATTCTCAAGAGTGCACTCACTTACAGGCAGGTCACTTGGCAGAGATCGGGGTATCTGGGCTCTCTGCTCTCTGGTTTGGCCCTGCTTCTTTGATGTGCTCCGCCAGTTCCGTGCTGTTGTCACTGCCAGGTTATGAGGTCTTGCTGCAGCTGGAGATTTCAGGGTGGTCACGTCAGTAGGAATCGGGGTAACCAGCCTTTCTGTTCTCTGGTTTGGCCCTGGTTAGTCTTAAACTGGAGGGCTGATGTGCCCCGCCAGCTCAGTGCTGCTCCGCCGCCAGGTTAGAAAGTCCCCCTGTAACTGGAGACTGGGTTGCTAGTCCAGATGCTTTCTGGGAAGTCCTGGGGTCTCTTCACTGTGCTCTCCAAGCTTTGGAGGCCCAGCGCCTGGTGTGTCTAGCTTGTATGGCGTTTCTGTCTGGTTTTGGTGAGTATATAGCGTATTCTCTGTCACTGTGGGATTGGGCGGGCCGTACCGTCAGTGATGGCGCTCCTGCGGAGCTAGTATGGCGTCTAGCAGACTCGGGCCCTGGGAGGATGGTGCAGCCGCCGCGCGAATCTGGGGCTCCGAGACACAGTACTGCTGGCCTTTGCCGATAAAGGGCTTGGGGCTCCGCCTCAGTGGCTGCAGATCCCAGGCAGTTAGGTCTGCGCTGAGAAAGGCGAGTCCGCTGTGCCGAGGAGGAGGGAGGTCTGGGGGAGGGGAGTGCTGAGAGATCAAAGGATCGTTTCTCACCTTCCCCAAACAAGTCCCTGGGTGACCCGAGACCAAGGTTTTCACCTCCTGCGATGTTCCCTGTTGTTTAGAAAGTCTCTCCGTTGTTTCCCTGGCTTCAGAAGTTCTTCCACTCATCAACTCAGAACTTTATCTCTTCCACAGCTCGGAAACTGTGTGTGCTAGTCGCCATCTTGGCTCCGCTCGCAGCTTTATTCTTAATAGTAAGATTTTGGAAACAACCTAGCTGTCCCTCAACTGAAGAATGGATAAAGAAAGTGTTGCACATTTACACATTGGAATACTACTCAGCTATTTTTTAACTCTTTATTTTATTTAAGATTCTTCTAAGACTCTTTTTTAATTTTTTCCTTATTATTATTATTTATTAAAATTTATTCACTTTGTATCCCAGCTGTAGCTCCCTCCTTCATCTCCTCCCTCTCCCACCTTCCCTTCCTTTTTTCCTCCCGCCAATGTCCCTCTCCTAGTTCACTGATAGGGGAGGTCCTCCTCCCCTACCATCTGACCCTAATCTATCAGGTCTCATCAGGACAGTCTGGATCCTCTTTCTCTGTGGCCTAGTAAGGCCACCTCATCAGAGGAAGGTGATCAAAGAGCAGGCAATGGGGTTCATGCCAGTGAGTGCTCCTGCACCCCTTAGTAGGGATCCCACATAGAGACTGAGTTGCCTGTGGGCTACATCTGAGCAAGGGTTCTAGGTCCTTTTCTTGCATGGTCCTTGGTTGATGCCAACTCTTTCTATCTCCCTCTTCTTTCATAAGATTCCTAGCACTCTGCCCAAAGTTTGGCTATGAGTCTCATCATTTGCTTTAATACCCTGCTGGGTTGAGTCTTTCAGAAGCCCTCTGTGGTAGGCTCCTGTCCTGTTCCCTGTTTTCTCCTTCCGATATCTATCCTGTTAAGCCTTTCTGAATGAGGATTGATCATCTTATCCAGTGTCCTCCATCTTGCTTAGCTTCGTTAGATGTACAGATTTTAATATGTTTATCCTATATTATATATCTAATATCCATGTGTGTCTTTCTGCTTCTGGGATACCTCACTCAGGATGATCTTTTCTAGTTCCCACCATTTGCCTGCAAATTTCATGATTTCCTTGTTTTTAATTGCTGAGGAGTATTCCATTGTGTAAATGTACCACAATTTCTGTATCCATTCCTCAAGTTGAGGGACATCTGGGTTGTTTCCAGATTCTGGCTATTATGAATAACGCTGCTATGAACATAGTTGAGCAAATGTCCTTGTTGTATTGTTGAGCATCTTTTGCATATAAGCCCAAAATTAATTGCTGGATCTTGAGGTAGCACTATTCCTAATTTTCTGAGAAAGTTAATTTTGTATCTAGCCACTTTGCTAAAGGTATTTGTCAGCTGTAGGAATTCCCTGGTAGAATTTTTGGGGTCAGTTTTGTATAGTATATTATCTGCAAATAGTGATATTTTGACTTCTTTCTTTCCAATGATTTGTATCCCCCTGACCTCCTTTAGTTGTCTTATTGCTCTAGCTAGGACTTCAAGTACTATGTTGAAAAAATATGGAGAGAGTGGGGAGCCTTGACTTGTCCCTGATTTCAGTGGAAAGGAATTAAGTTTCTACTCTGTTTGGAATTATCTACACATTTACTCATTAGGACAATTTCCTTCCATCTATGCACAGATTTGTAAAAACAACAGTTAACCCATTTGTTAACTGAGTTAACAAATTTTGAGTCAGCTGATTTTCTTCATTTCCCCCCAATTACATTTGCTTGTTTATTTTTCTATTTTGACTTTTTTGTTTGTTTGAAAACTGGACACTGTACCTAATATGTGTGTCAACTCTGGATTCTGGTTTGGTATAGATGGATCTTGAGGAAGCATTATTCCTAATTGTCTGAGATTGCCTGTTTGATTCCGAAGTGGTTGTACAAGTTTACATTCTCACCAGCAATGGAGGAGGGTTCCCCTTTCTCCACATCCTCTCCAACATGTGTTGTCACTTGAGTTTTTTATCTTAGCCATTCTGATGGGTGTAAGGTGAAATCTCAGGGCCGTTTTGATTTGTATTTCCCTGATGACCAAGGATGTTGAGCATTTCTTTAAGTGTTTCTCTGCAATTCGATATTCCTCTACAGAGAATTCTCTTTAGCTCTGTACCCCATTTTTTAATTGGATTACTTGATTTGTTGCTTTTTAACTTCTTGAGTTCTTTATATATTCTGGATATTAGCTCTCTGTCAGATATAGGGTTGATGAAGATCCTTTCCCAGTCTGTAGGCTGTCATTTTGTTCTGATGACAGTGTCCTTTGCTTTACAGAAGCTTTTCAGTTTCATGAGGTCCCATTTATTGATTGTTGCTCTTAGAGCCTGTGCTGTTGGTGTTCTGTTCAGGAAGTTGTTTCCTGTGCCAATGAGTTCAAGGCTCTTCCCCACTTTTTCTTCTAACAGATTTAGTGTGTCTAGTTTTATGTTGAGGTCTTTGATCCACTTGGACTTTAGTTTTGTGCAGGGTGATAAACATGGATCTATTTGCATTTTTCTACGTGTAGACATCCAGTTAGTTGAGCACCATTTGTTGAAGATGCTGTCTTTTTTCCATTGTATGATTCTGGTTTGTTCTTCTAACAAATGCTATTTTTGCTGTTAATCTAAAAGGCAAATAATCTCTTTGGTAGGTGGCCATTATAGATTCCTGAGAGCCTCAAAGATGAGATGCTTCCCACCACTGCTTCTATTTTTCCCTCCCAAGACTTCCCCACTTTCCACTTACCTGATCCTTACCCCTGTTCCTTTCCCTACCCATCTCCTACCCAGTTCCCTCACTCCACCTACTTTCAGATATGTTTTAGTTCCCCTTCTGAATAAGATTCAAGCATTGTCCCTTGAGACCTCCTCCTAACTTAGCTTCTTTGAGTTTGTGGGTTTAAGGACGGCTATTCTGTACTTAATGGTTAATATCCAGTTACAAGGATTTTTCAGCATTTAGTGAGATGATATTGTGGTATTTTTCTTTAAGTTTGAGTATATTATGGATTACATTGATAGATTTTTGTATTTTGAACCATCCCTGCACCTAACACATAAAGTGTACTTTATTATGGTGGATGATGTTTTTGATATGTTCTTGGATTCGATTTGCGAGTATTTTATTGAGTATTTTTGCTTCAATGTTCATGATGGAAATTGGTCTGAAATTTTTCTTTTTTGGTTGAGTCTTTGTGTAGTTTAAGTATCAGAGTGGCCTCATAGAATTAGTTTGCCAATGTTCCTTCTGTTTCTATTTTGTGGAATATTTTGAGGAGTATTGGAAGTAGCTATTCTTTTAAAGTCTGGTAGAATTCTGTGCAGAAACCATCTGGTTCAGGATTTTTTCTGGTTGGGAGATTTTTAATGACTCTTTTTATTTTCTTAAGAGTTGTTAGACTATTTAAATCATTTACCTGATGCCTTGACTTTAGTAACTGGTATCTATCAAGAAAATAAACCATTTCGTCCAGATTTTCCAATGTGTGGAGGACAGGCCTCTGACATAAGATCTGATGAGTCTTTGAATTTCCTCATCGTGTCTGTCATTATGTCCCACGTTTCATTTCTGGTTTTGTTAGTTTGCATGCTGTCTCTCTCCCTTTTAATTAGTTTGGCTAAGGATTTGTATAACTTACTGATTTTCTCAAAAAAACAGCTCTTGGTTTTGTTGTCTCTTTGCATTGTTCTCTTTGTTTCTAATTTATTGATTTCAGCCCTGAGTTTGATTATTTCCTGATGTCTACTCCTCTTGTGTGTTTTTGCTTCCTTTTGTTCTAGAGCTTTCAGGTGTACCTTTAAATTACTAGTATGCTATCTCTCTAATTTCTTTATAAAGACCCTTAGTGCTGGGAACTTTGCTCTTAGCACTGCTTTCATGGTGTTTCATAAATCTGGGTAAGAAATTCATTTTCATTGAATTCTACAAAGTCTTTAATTTCCTTTATTTTTATTTCTTCCTTGACCCATTGGTCATTGAATAGAGAGTTGTTCAGTTTCCATAAATTTGTAGGCTTTCTGTTGTTTCTCTTTTTGTTGAAGTCCAGCTTTAATCCGTGGTGGTCTAATAAAATACAAGGAGTTATTTCAATTTTCTTGTATCTGCTGAGACTTTCTTTGTGACTGACTATATGGTCAGTTTTGGAGAAGGTTCTGAGAAGAAGATGCATTCATTTGTATTTGGGTGACATGTTCTCTAAATATCTGTTAGGTCTATTTGATTCATAATGTCTGTTAGTTTCATTATTTCTTTGTTTGGTTTCTGTCTCTATGACCTGTCCATTGGTGAGAGTGGGGTATTAAAATCTCCTACAATTAATGTGTGTATTTCAATGTGGAGTTTAAACTTTAATGATATTTCTTTTACAAATGGGGCTGCCCTCATATTTGGAGCATAGGTATTCAGAACTGAGAAGTGATCTTGGTGTATTTTTATTTTGATAAGGATGAAGTGATTTTTTCATCTCTTTTGATTAATTTTTGTTTAATATCAATTTTGTTAGATATTAGAATGGCTACTCCAGCTTGATTTTAAGGTCTATTTGCTTGGAAATTTCTCAGCTCAAAATCCCAAAAAAATATTTTCAACAAAATAATAGAAGAAAATGTCCCTAATGTAAAGAAAGAGATGCCTATAAATGTACAAGAACTTTACAAAACACCAAATAGATTGTACCAAGAGAAGAAAATCCTACCACCACATAATAATCAAAATAGCAAATGTGCAGAACAATGAAAGATTATTAAAATCTACAAGGGAAAAAGGCCAAGTAACATATAAAGGCAGACCTATTAGAATTATACCAGACTTCTCAACAGGGACTTTAAAATCCAGAAGGGCCTGAAACGATGTCTTGCAGTCTCTAAGAGACCACAAGTAACAACCCAGACTACTATGCTCAGCAAACTTTAAATCACCAAAGATGGAGAAAACAGCATATTCCATAACTAAATCAAATTTAATCAATATCTTTCCACAAATCCAGCCCTACAAAGAATACTAGAAGGAAAACTACAGCTACAAGAAGTCTAACTATGCCCAAGAAAACACAGGAAACAAATAATTTTACACCAACAAAACAAAAAGAATGAAAACACACACACACACACACACACACACACACTGTCACCACCAACATCAAAATAACAGGAATTGACAATCATTTGTCATTACTATCTCTCCATCAATGGAATAAGTAAAAAGGCAGAGGCTAAGAGAATAGATTCGAAAATAGGATCCATCATTCTGATGTTTTTTATTTTTAAGTGTTGAATAAATCAACTTTAGCTATTCCAAAAGTGACTATTGACTCTTATGTACTGTAATATACAAAAATTAGTGACAAAGTTGTTCAAAAGGCAAAAATAGAAAGTGAAAAATGTAGATATCTGGAATCAAGAATAGCAGCAAAACTTTAAAACCTTGAATCGGGCAATGATTTTCTGCATGTAACTCAAAAAACATAGGGAATGAAACTTTTAAAAATCCTTAGAAGAAAAAAAAACATATATGCATTGGAGGATGCGAAAACACAAACCTTAGATTAGAAGAAAATATTTGCAAATCATATATAAGTGACTGTTCCTCAATTATATAAATAACATTTATAATTTAACAATGAAAACCCAATTAACAATGGACAAGGACTCAGAATAGCATTTTCCTATGAAGATATTCAAGTGACCAATGAGCAAAAGAAGTTATGCAAATTAAAACCTTGATGAGATAATTTTAATATACACGAGGAAATTTTATTGAGCATTGGTAAGGATGTAGAAAAAAATATGACCCAAGTAGTCTGAGGTAGAAAAGACAAGGGTACTACCACTTTGGAAAACAGCAGTCCCTCACCATAGAACCCAACAATTGCATTCCTGGTTAGGTACCCCCAAAGAAATGAAAGCCTATTTCCACAGAAAGAACTATATACACAAAACATTACTAATAAGAGCCACAAATGGAAACAAGTCCAGTGTTCATCATCTGATGGATAAACAAAATTTGCTACATCTACAGTAGACGATTACTCACCCAGACAAAGAACAAAGCATTGACATTTCCCTTGCTATGTATGGAGCGTGCATACATTGTGAAAACAGAAACAGGTAGCTACCAATATGGGCTTGCAGAATGAGAAAATCTATGAAGAAAAAGAGGTTGGGTGAGCAGAGAGAAAGAGGGAAGGAAAAATATGAAGGAACGAGGTAGGTGAAGAGAGAGTAGAATAGTGGTTGCCTAGGTCTCAAAAATGGAAGAATGGGAAAGACGGTTATATGTTGTCTTTCCAGATGATGAAGTGTTCAAGAATTACATACTAGGGAATTTGTGCAACTCTGAATATATTACAAACCAATTAACTATGTAAGTCAAGTGGGGGAAATGAATGCTATGTGAATTTATCTTAATAAATTTGTTTAAAATGAAGATGAAATATTTTGTAGGTGTTTGAGAGATCAACTCCGGAGAGTTCACTGCCAACAGAATGCCATTGCAAAATGCTGGAAGAAATTGATGCTAAAGAGAAAAGATGTCAGATCTACAGAAAGCAATAGAAATAATTAATTGATTAAAATACATTTTGTCTAAATGATTTATTTATTTTTGGATGTGTGCAGAGATATCTTTTTGTTCTGTATTACAGGTTTACCTTGAAACTACAACAAACCTCATATCTCTACATCTCAATGTTGATAATATAGGCATGCGCCATTATGTCTGGTTAATTTGTTTTATTATCGTCACCACCATCATTTTAATGTTTTCTAATTACTTGAAAAGCGTGCCTTTTTAAATTAACAACTTATTATATCATTCTGAATTACTGGATTGAAAATATCTGTGGAGATACTCCATTACTGAATTTTCCAACTTGCAAAAAGACATCCAATAAGAAAGAATATTCTTCTTCACAATCACATACCATAGAATAAAATAGAACATAATTACCAGAGATAAGTTAAAGTGGAAGTCAAAATTGTATGTGCTGTTCATGACTATCATTTTGGGAGCAATGCCTCCTGTTGTAAAAATACCCAGAATTGCCCTTGAAATATCAGAGTTTTCACTTCGGAAGAAACAGTGGACTTTCTGTAGAAAAGAAAGAAACATAATTAATGAGACTTTGATATAGAGAGGCATATTACATTAATTTATTTGTAAGGAAAAAATTATGAAAAAAAACCCTGCTGATCAAGACTGTGTCCTTCAGTGATTTTCATCTCCTGTGGGGAAAATCTAATTTTACGAGCAAGTCCTCCAAACTCAGTAACTTTGTGTATGGTGTGTGTGTGTGTGTGTGTGTACACCTATAAAACAGCATGCATATGGAGGTCAGAAGGTAAGTTGAGGCCGTCAGTTCTCTCCACCATATGGAAACTAGAAATCGAACTGAGGTTTGGTGGAAACTAACTGCCCTCACCAGACATTCTGCTGGTCTGGTTTGGGAAGTCTTATTTTTAAAATACTCATCAGAGCAAAAGATTTCCCTCAGGAAAGGTCATGGGTGAAGATTAAGTTTCATAATGAACACACAACACTTTGACTGTACACGCAAACACTTTAAAAAATGTAAGTGGTGGTTTAAAACAATGCCATGCCGACATGTACTAAATGACAAGTGTGTAAAAATAGGCTAGAATAGTAATTTTATAACTAAAAATGGAAACTAGAGATGGCTCAATGGATGAGAGCCTTGTTACTCCTCCAGGGGACTTTTCTTCAATTTCAAGTGCCCACACTGTGGTTAAGAACTCTGTAACTCCAACAGACTCAGTGTCCTCTTCTGGCCTACAAGGGCATCAGGCATGCACGTATGTAGTAGATACACACAGATGTGGGCAAAATATCCACACAAGTAAAATAAATAGATGCACAAACAACTTTTTAAATAAAAATCTAAAACCAAAAGGTTAAGTAATTTGTGTCAGGGAATACAGCCATAAATAGAAGACCTAAGATTTGATCCCAACTTTGTAAGTCTACATTGTCTTTCCTATAGGATAAAATCACAAACAAAAAGGGTACAGGCTTCTCAAGAGTTATAATTAGCAGGGACACTAGGTGACCTTAAGCTAGTATGTTCTTGCTAGCAACCTAAAGGAAGCGATTAAGAAGAATTAATAATCTTGTTAAAACAAGGACATTTTTATTTCTTAAGGTCATGTGAGGTATGTTTCTCTGACAGGATACTTCTGTCAAACTTCAAAAGAACAAATTGGTTCCATATCAGATGAAGATTGTTACAGCTGGTCTAAAAAAGACAGGTAGATATCATCTTTTAACAGCAGTCACAGAGCAAGGCTACCTAGGAAGCTCAGTGGTAAAGGAAATATCCTACCCTATGCGAGTACAGAAATAAATTCATAGGATCTCACCTTCCCGTCTGTACAGTGAAAGGTTCTTGAGAGAGTGCCATTGATTTTACACATGGCCTTAAAGGGACACAAAGGACATTATAATACATTCAGAGAATGAACTTTACCAAATTGTCAGTGGAAAGGAACAACTTGATTATTTGAATGTCTGTAGGCGAGCCTTCATTGTAACAAGTGAAGTGGTACTCCTTCTCACCTAAACAAACAAAAACAGACCAAGATGGAGATCCTTACACAAAAAGCACCACATCTTCCAAACTGACAAAGCACTTCTTACAGAATCAGAATTATGAATTATGCACATCTGTAACTCTAGCTCTCAAACAGTGGGGGCAGGAGGATCAACAGCCAGAAGGGTTGTTTTAGCAAAAGAACAGGGTTGCTTTGGCAGAAAGAATAAGGCATGACATTGTGAGAAAGTTATTTTAGGGGCCCTGCACAGCCACAGTTTGCTAGGACAAATATGGATATATGAATGCTTCCTTGAGGCTGCTAGCAAGAACACACTAGCTTAAGGTCACCTAGTGTCCTGATCTCAAAATTATTTTGGAATCACAGCTGGACCTCAACAGAAAGCATTTCAAGGCATGGCTGAATATGTTTAGGAGCCAATGAAAGAATACATGACTATTGGGGCTATGCAAATGCTTTTCCCAGTTTGGAAAGACTGTAGGTAAGACATAGCTAGAAGTATAGTAGATTGGAGGGGGTATGAAGAACCCAGGTCAAGCATATTGGGATCAGTGGTAAGTGTGCATCTGCCTGATCTAGAAGGTACAGTTGTGTGATGGTCATCTCAGGATACACTAGGTAAGGGCAGGGACACATTATAGAATCTCCATTCTTGTCTACAGGGCCGAGGCATAAAGGTTTGAAGGTTAAAGCCAGAGAGTGAAACAGACTTGAAACAGTAAAGAGAGGAGGAAAGGCACAACACAGGCTTTATACAACATGGCCCAAATGGAAGAAACGAAGCCTTCATTGTAAAACAGAATTGTGTTTGGACTCTTTCATAAAGATAGAGAATGTAATTACAACTGTTAGAACTCAAACCTGTGTTTCCATGGCTTAGAAATGGTTGGGATGTTAAAAATAAAATAAAATAAAATAAAATAAAATAAAATAAAATAAAATAAAATATGGAAAGGGTCAAATTTTTCTACTAGAACTAGAGAAAATTTCAGAAATAAATTTTAATAAGAATTAAGAATAAATTTACTTTATACTACATATTGTTTGTAAAACACAGTTTTTTCAATGTTGTTTTCAAATCTGTGTAAGAATATCAGTGTCAGAGAGTTGATTTTCAGCAATTTTCAAAGAACTTTCAATGCACACATTTATCTCCTTTATCTGTCCTTAAAAGGGTTCCCAAACTTGTTTTTTTAACTTTTATTAATTACACTTTATTCATTTTGCCCAAACTTGTTTTTAAACTATAATTTGATTCTAAAGTCCAAATCACTTCTCTGTCTGAAAAAAAAAAAAAAAAAAACTAACAAAAAAACACTGATGATACTTAATGACTAAATGTGGAAATAAGAGATGAAAAAACAACAAAAGAAAATAAAACAAAGTAAAAAAAAAAAAAAAAAGCTGTTTTAAATAAGGTGCTTTGAGCCACCCATAGGGTTTGTATGACATTCTCACAACGCCCTGTGCCGTCTGGGCCATTATGACCTCTTGAAGAAGCAGCAGCCAATATTCAAGACGCTGAGCTCACAGGCCACACACCTGACAATTTACCTGGTAGAAAGTCAGACTGGAGAAAGGTCTATGAGGACCTTCCTCTGCTCTACTAGACAACCTTTCAACGACCAGGCCTTCCTTTCAGTCTCTTGCATTAAACCTAGACCCTTCCCATCCAAAATGGCCACACATTCTCTTGACTTCTCTACTTTGCTCAGATTTTAACTCACTTTGGTCTTCTTCAAATAAAAGTTATCAGTTATTGGTGTCAATGAAATTATCTGATAACCCTTGACTGCTGTATCATTTTGCGAGTTCCATTTACATCAACAGGCTTTTTTTTTTTTTTTTTTTTTATGTTGAGTTACAAAAGATGAATCAGGGGAAGTCGCAAAAGATGCTGTGGCCAGAGACAGAAACAAATTCCAACTCCGTGGTTTCACCTGTAGTTTTGAAGGATCCCTCTGTCTAAAAACTCTTAGAGCACAGAGTTTGCTAGATTTATAACACTAGAATGATAATAATATTTAAGTGCCTCTAGGAAAGATGGGACCATCTTTTACAATTATAGACATCATAAAAGTGTAATTACTGAGGGAATGTCTGCCCCAAATAGAATAAGGTGACTCTCTGGGACAAATGGGGAGAACCAGTGTCCTTTATTAAATGTATTCCTCGTTCTGCTCACAGTTCCACACGCACACCAATGAACATATAACCAGAGGAACCAAACTCCTTCCATCTCATGCCACAAATTCAGTTTATACATTGCTGTTGGAAGAGATCAGAACATGCTACCCTAAACACAGGCCACTTTGGCATGGGGATTATTTAAAGCTAAAAGAAACTGTACTTTTCCATTAACCAGCAAAATAATTATTGAGTGTGCTCAAACATATTAAAACAGTGTTCACCTTCCTTCATTTCCTTCCTATATGTTTCCTAACAGACTCTTCCTCTGTTCATCATACTCAGTCTCTCTTTTCTTCTTGTGTCCCCTCTCCTCTACTTGTTACTTTTGTTAATGTGGTTCATTAGCCTATTGGTTTAACCACTTCTTTAGGACCTCACTTCTTTCTACAAAGACCTCGATGCCTCATAAAATATTGAAATCAAATGAAATTTGCATGCTGTTTTTCCTGTTGGTCGGTCTTTTGTTAGATCACAAACATCAGCCACAGAATCTCACAGGATAAAGTATTTCTTACCCTACGCTGACATATTGATCCAAACGATAGCTATGCTATGTCACTATCCCACTTAGTTTATTAGATTTAAATAAGAATTAATTTACTTTATACTTCATGTTGTTTGTACAACATGATTATTCCAGTGTTATTCTCAAATTTGTCTGTTACCATACTAGTGCAAACAGCCTCCCAATGGTTACAGCTAGAAATCATTCCTTTGTCTGACACGCAAGCACCTCTATGATATACACCAGTTCCCAGTCTTTGAGAACAGTTTGTCAGACTTAACTATGCACTGGCTTCCTCACACTCTCTGCAATTTACCTCTTCCAAAATATTGTTCATCATGCATCCGGTTGCTACTTCTGAAGAACACACCTTCCCATGTGTGTGTATAAAAAATTTACCCATATTAAAGGCTTAGATGGACTGTTCTCTTTTATTTGAAGCCTGCCGTAACAACTTGCTTTTCCACAACAAGATGCAATCACTCTTTGCTCTGACACCTCCCATTCTGTGACTCTCTAATGTTGGCTTAGATCCACATGTATCTCAGAAATTCCCTTCTACAATGTTGCAACTAAAAGCTGGGACAATCCATATCTCATCAAATTCTGCAACACAGTGTGAATTGAAGGTCTGAATTCTTCTATCTACTCATTAATTAAGCACCAATGTGTTCTAACATGTGTTCTAGGATGCAGAAGGATCTCAGAAATGTGCATAATATAGATGTAAATTTTTCCCTTAATTTTTTTGCTGCTCTTGGGGCTGGGGAGATAGCTCAGTGGTTAAGCACTGTCTGCTCTTCCTGAGGATCTGGATTCAATTCCCAGGACCCACGTGGCAGCTCACAACTGTCTATAATTCCAGTTCTGGTGGATATGACACCCTGAAACAGACATACATGTAAGCAAAACACCAATGTACACAAAATAATAATGAATACATAAACCATTTAAAATAGAATCCTGAACTAATTCTATCTGTATATTTCTTTCAGGGAATCCTTTTAATTTGTAGCCTGATAATTCACACATCAAGGAAAGGAGTTTATACCTGTACAAATAATAAAATATTTGTCATGTATAATTTGTTTTTAATGGTAAACATTCCATGACTTGGAAGTGAAAAGTGATATAAAAGAAAACAACAACTCTGCATATACAAGTCGGTGACAGTTGCTTCACAATGACCTTACCTGACACTTGGGACACAGTAAATAGGTAATACATGAGAACAATGGAAAAATACTGTAAAAAAAAGAAAATATTAAATGAAAAGCATTTGAACTGTAAATAGAGAAGGGATGTGAGTAAGAACTCCTGAAAGAGAAACAATTTGATCTTACCTTTATTAAATACTATTCCTGGCAAAAATTCAAACATATTCAAAAGTAAAATCATAATATATATGAGTGATGATTCCATCTGTTGGGAATAAACATAAATTACTTCCATTCGGTTACTCTGAAAATATTATTTTGAGTTTTTAAAAATTAAAACCACTACACAGAGGTTAAGAAAACATCTCTTCAAGTCAAAAACTATTTTATATTATGTGACAAAAGCAGATGACAGAGCTGGAGATCTAGAGCCTGCCTAGGAAGCACACAGCCTTGGGCTTGACTCCAGCACCCAAATCACAACTGGCCAACCAGCAAAACCCTGAAACAGATACACAACACCTGACTAAGTTCTAAAGCTCCTATTGAGGATCTAAAATATGTAAAACTATCGTCATTGTGAGAGACAGAGGGGGTGGGGCTATGGGTTTTCTTCAATATAGATTAACTATGGGAGAAGTCTGAAATTTATGATCCTGTGTCAACTGTATGATCCAAAACTAGATCAATAAACACTCCAAGGGTGATGGAGCTGGCAATTCCTTTTTCTTCTACTGTTTTAATAATACTTTGAGAGAGGTGGCCTACATGGTCCCAAGCATCCTTTGCAGGTCCTTCCTGTGCATACCAAGAATGCAGATCTCTGATGCTCTTTATCCAGGGCTTCTTCTCAGGGTGTGTTTGATGCGGACAGATATGAGGGAGTTGGACCAGGAGGCCAGTTTACACAAAGAAAAGATGAAGCACAGATGGGGATGAGATGATCATCTGCAAATTTATGGGAGACCAAAACAGATTGTTCCCTGGCCCTTAGAAGAAATCAACTATGGTAACATGTTGACCTCAGGCTTCTGGCCTCAAAAATTGTGGGAAAAAAAAACAGTTCTGTTGCTTAATCTGCCCCATGTATGGCACTTTTTTTTAATGGAAACTTAGAAAATGCTGTTGGACTTTGGAACGAACAGGCTTCAAGTTCATCACCACCAAGTGACAGATGACCTGGGAACCAAGATCATGGGACTCAACAAATTTTGTCCACATGTGAAGATACCACAAAATAAAAAAAAATCAAGTATATCAAAAGTATGATTATATTTGACCTATCACTAAACTGAGTGGCACATATCTTTATCTAATCTTCCTTCAATATGTAATTTTTCTTAGGTTGATGTTCCTTTTTTTGACAGCTACTGTGTATCTAGAGAAGCTATCTAGATTTCAGCTGGAGTCAATCTTGAACAATTAAATATTTTCCAATATGGTGTTTCTCTAAATTCTCTTTTTATTTGGTAAGATTAGTATTTCAGCTACTCTGCACTGACTTACAACATCTGACAGCTTCTTTACAGAAAAGTACTCTACACCTCCTTGTTCAGGCATATAAATTTCAATTTGTTACATTCACATGTTTCATCTTATCAGGCAATTATACCATCTCTTTCACTAGTCAGATTCAAAGTTGGAAGCCATATAATGAAAAAAAAAAAAGGCAATGTTTTTCACTCCTTTTTTTCAACTTATTTAACAGTTAAACTGACAACAGTTAAACAATTCTCCTTACCCATGCCTTTAATTATTGTTGGTTTTCTGTAATTGTCTATTAAAAGCCACACATTTGGAATTTCCATCTCTTCTGCCGCTAAACACTGTGAATTGTGCCAAAGGAGGAGCCCACCCTCTCTCAATCTGGTTCATTTGTAGCTATTTAATTACCATAGAAAATGTATTACATCAAATTAATATTACAGCAGGGAGCTTACTTTCATATTCATGATCACAACTACCCTTAATTTCTCACTGATTGCCTTTCTTTTTATATTTTACTCATTTTTTCTGTTTAGAGTCAATACTGTAGACTGAAGTCCAGTTGGATAAACTGAATTTATCCAACTGTCTAAGACAAATGTATTTGAGATGTTTTTCATCTGTGATATCAAACTCTATGAATTCGACCAATGAAGGAGCCTTCCTTCTCCTATATGACTCATTTACAGTTATCCTATTGTCACAGAAAAGTGATTATATGAAATTAATATCACAACAGTGGTCTTGTTTTCATCTTCATGACTATCATTACCTTTAATTGTATGTCTTCCGCGTTGTCTTTTTTCTAATTGGATGTTGTTGTTGTTTGTTTTATATTTAGCCTTGTTTCTTCTGTATAGATTGAAGACCCAGTGTCAAGGGCCGAGTTTTCACAGTTGGCTGCTTTAGCAGTCCCCTTAACTTTGGTAACAGCCAATCAGCTGCTACTAAGTACAGAGCCTGCTATGGAAAATCTAAAGGATAGGCAGTTGGAATTTCCAAGTAACTGCCTTCATCAAAGGGATCAGAGATTTTCTTTGAAAACCTATGAGAAGTAGTTTTCCAAACCTATAACTCTTCATATAATATCTATTTTAGGGTGTTCAGATGCTTGTTGAGTACCTAAGGGAAAACATAACAGCCAAAGGGTCATTCTGTCTCTATACCTTCAAGTTTAAGGCAACTGTCAGAGAGAGCTTAATATCTGTCTTGAAAGAAAAGTAGGACTTACAAGGAATAATTGACAAATGAACTTACTGGAAGATAAACAAGTAAACACACAAGGTGTAAAGAGTGGGAAGAGCTGTGTGCACAGAATTTGCCAAGCTTCTCCCATATCCATTGTTGTGTGGATGCTCTTTTAAGGTGTGCAGACTCACTAAGGGTACCCAGGATGAATCTGAATGACTTCCTCAGTACCAAACAGTCATAAATGGGCATAAAGATGACAAGTAATGTTGCAGTGGTGCCTTTTAATCCCATTTTCTACCCGAGGCTATATAAAACCTGTCTTGTATACATACCACAGAAGTAAACTGATCTCAGTTTAATGTATTCCTGGAAAAGCCTCTGTAAGAAATACTCTTTCCTTCTTTCCTGAATGAAAGATGCCATTCCTCGACCTGAAAGTGCAGAACACAACAAAGCATCTCTACTAGAAATAACTCAGTTCCCAGATACTGGAGACTTACTTTTGTTTTAGGTTGTCTCTTGCACTAGAAGGAGATAAATATTTTCTTCCAGACAGTCTCTTACTGAACCCAGAGCTCACAGAATGAGGAAACTGGGTGGCCAATAGCATCCAGGAATCTGCCTGTTGCTTCCTCCCTGGTGACTTATTATAATGTTGCTGGAGAGTAAAACTCATGTCCTTGTACTTCTCCGACAAGCACTCTATTGACTGAACTATTTCCCAATCTACTCACCCCCTTATTCTATTCTAAGAGAAAAAAAAATATCTTTTTATAAAAAATGAAACAAATTTATAGCATTTCATGCCAACAAATGATTCCTGTACATCTTCCTGTAACAATGATTCCTGTGGCAGCTCCTTGCTTGTATGGTTCTTAATTTTTTTTTCTGTGGTTGTTAGGAATCAGGATCCAATAAAATCCATACTTTGCTTCTGCCTGATGTATAGTCATGTATCACTTGATGGCAGGGATGCATCCTGGAAATGTGTCATTAGGGGACTTCCGCCTTGAGCAAACATCATAGAGTACTTAGACAGACTTACATTTTGTAAGGCATCTTGTGGCCTCCTGATGTAATCAGAGGAACACAAACTGAAATAGACTGCTGTCAATCTACCACAGCTTACTGTTACGCAGTAAACTTTCACTTCTAAGAAGACACTACTGGAATAGTAAAAAGTTACCAGGTAGTAATTACATAAACCAGATGCATAATCATCTATTGTCACCATTGAATATCACATTCGACCCGTACGTGGATCCATCCATACTACTGTTGGCTTGGGAAGCTGATTACATCACCGACATGTGAAGCATACAGCCACGCCAGCATTATCACCAACATGTGTAGCGTACAGCCTTATAATATTATCACAACTGTCCTGCAGAAACCTGCAAGACTCTTTCAGTCCCGTTATGATCCTGTAGAATACTGTAAACCACATGGTTCATCACTGAGCGTGACACTTAAAAGTGTCATGTGTCCATGCTTTTCAGGTATTTAAATCTTTAAGCAAATCATTTTCCTCCCTCTAGTCATTTTTCAATTTTTCCCTGGTACTCAAAGACCTGAAGAAGCAGGTAGTTCTGTTTCCCATAGTCTAGACTTTTACGATTGTAGTGTCAATTCTGATGTTAGTATAATAGTGATATTTTTTATACTACAAGCCTACCACATTTATCCAGCAAATCATGAGAGATTTAGAAGCTTTATGGGTGTTTTAGTTACTTTTTTATTGCTCTAATAAGACACTATGACCAAGGCAACTTTTAAAAGAAAGCATTTAATTTGGGACTCTTGGTTCAAGAGGGTTCCAGTCAATGATCATTATGGCAGAGAGCATGGCAGCAGGCAGGCAGGCATGGTCTTGGTGCAGTAATCAGGGCCTACATCTTACCCACAAGTACCAGACAGACAAAGATACTGGGAAAAGTGTGGGCTTTTCAAACCTCAAAGCCAGCTCCCACGACACACATCTTCCAACCAGACCACACCTCCTAATCCTTCCCAAACAGTTCCACCAACTGGGTTCTCAAGTTATCAAACATAATTTCCTTTCTTCCTTCTTTCTTCTTTCTTTCCTTTCTTTTTCCTTTCATCCTTTCTTCCTGACTTCCTTGTTTCCTTTCCTCTTCCTTCCATTCTCCCTTCCTTTCTTTCTTCCTTTCTTCCAGCCTTTTTAAGTTCCCTTCTTTCTTTTGTGTGTGGAATGCCTGTGTTAGGAAGTACATGATGTCTAGGAAGCTTTCTGCTTTCATTTCATGATGTAGCAGTCATTTGTTGACTAAAGGGATTAAAATCATCCGTGGTTAAAGGAGAATGTTATTTTACCTTTTCATTTCTCTCTTTCTTAGTCTCTCTCTCTCTGTCACACACACATCTACACAGATGATCTTACTACAGCCTAGGGTGGCCTAAAAAATACCGTGCAGTCTTATTGTATTAGCCTCTTGTATTCTGAGATTACAGGTATGTTTTATCAAACCTAATCTATCAGTAATATTTCTCCTTTTTTCTTTTTTTTATAACTTTTTGGGCTTTTTGTTTGTTTGAGACAGTGTTTTTCTATGTAGCCTTGGTTGTCCTAGACTCACTTTGTAGACCAGGCTGACCTCAAACTTACAGAGATCCATCTGATTCTGCCTCCCCAAGTCTAGGCATTACAGGTGTGCACCACCATGCCCACTTATTTATTTATTTTTTATTTATTTATTTTATTTATTTATTCACTTTACATCCCAAACAGACCCCCTTCCTCCTCTCCTCCCAGTCCTAACTCCTTACCCTCTTTTCTCCTTTTCAGTACAAATATTTCTATGAAGATAAAATTTGCTTCAGCCATTTTTTGGTGACTCAGAGGTACTATGTAAGGAAAGACAACATAAATACTTCATTCCTTTCTGTCAGCTTTAGGTGTTAATTATAATGTTGGTTATTAGGTCCATAAGTCTACCACCTTAATTTATTTGTAGTTCAAAGAAATTAGGAAATAAAACTTAGTAAAGGAAAATGGACTTACTTATAGTTTAGTCTAACTTCAGAAAGCAAGACTCCTAATGACTGTTTCTCCTGTATCAGTGTCACAATTTCATAGATTAGATGTAACAAATGCCAGAAAATATGAATAAATTAATTAAACTAGATAAACTTTCAGAACCGTATAAAGTAAGTCTCATCCCCTAAGGCAAATCCTCTTTGACTTCTGACCTTTATAGCACACATACCCTCAGCGTGAATGAGATTATTGAGAAAAATCTTAATTTCAGGGTCCATTCTTTTAGAGAATCAATTTAAGTCAGGACAGACTTTTTTCTTTAATAAAAACATAAGGAATAGACAAACAGTTCAATGATTAAGAATAGTTATTTCTTTTCCAGAGGATCTAATTTTAGTCCCTTGCACCCACTCGAGGCTGCTCATAACCATCTGTGACTCTGGCTCTTGAAGATCTGATGTCCTCTTCTGGAATATGCAGGCACCTGTAGTCACAAATGAGAAGACACACAGACCTAGAGACGCACATGATTTAAAATAAAATAAATCTTTTTGGTTTTTTTTCAATGACTACTAAATTGATTTTAATTCATTTTTTAATTTAATTTAATTTATATATTTATTTATTGCAATTTATTAACTTTATATCTCAATTGTTGCCTCCTCCCTCATCTCCTTCTGGTTCCACCTTCCTTCCCTTTTCCTTCCCCCATCCCCTTTCCCTAGTCCCCTGATAGGGGTAGACCTCCTCCCCTTCTATCTGACCCTAGCTTATCAGGTCTCATCAAGGCAGGCTGCATCATCTTCTTCTGTGGCCTGGCAAGGCTGTAACCCTGCCCAGGGGGAGGTGATCAAAGAGCTGACCACTGAGTTCATGTCAGAGACAGCCCTGGTACCCATTACTAGGGAATCCACTTGGAAACTGAGCAGCCAATGGGCTGCCTTTGAACAGGGGATCTAGGTACTCTCCATGCATGGTCCTTGGTTGGAGAATCGGTCTCGGTAGGCCTCCCTGGGCCCAGGTATTTTGGCTCTGTTGTTCTCCTTGTGGAATTTCTGTCCCCTCCAGGTCTTAATATCTTTGTTTTGGTTTTTGAGACACGGTTTCTCTGTATAGCCTTGGCTGTCTTGGAACTCACTCTAGACCAGGCTGGCCTTGAACTCATAGAAATCCATCTGCCTCTGCCTGTTGAATGCTAGGGTTAAAGGTGTGTGCTACTACATAAGAATCATAAAGACGCCCTCACTCGCCGCCGACGGCCTGCCTCGCCGAGTGCTCTCCCGCCGCCGCCCCGCAGAAATGCTTCGACTACCCACAGTCCTTCGCCAGATAAGACCAGTGTCCCGAGCACTGGCTCCTCATCTAACTCGGGCCTATGCCAAAGATGTAAAATTTGGTGCGGATGCTCGAGCCTTAATGCTTCAAGGTGTAGACCTTTTAGCCGACGCTGTGGCTGTTACAATGGGGCCAAAGGGAAGAACAGTGATTATTGAACAGAGTTGGGGAAGTCCCAAAGTAACAAAAGATGGAGTCACTGTTGCAAAGTCGATTGATTTGAAGGATAAATACAAAAATATTGGAGCTAAACTTGTTCAGGATGTTGTCAATAACACAAATGAAGAGGCTGGGGATGGCACTACCACTGCTACTGTTCTGGCACGTTCTATTGCCAAGGAGGGCTTTGAGAAGATCAGCAAAGGGGCTAATCCAGTGGAAATCCGGAGAGGTGTGATGTTGGCTGTTGATGCTGTAATTGCTGAACTTAAAAAACAGTCTAAGCCTGTGACAACCCCTGAAGAAATTGCTCAGGTTGCTACAATTTCTGCAAATGGAGACAAAGACATTGGAAACATCATTTCTGATGCAATGAAAAAGGTTGGAAGAAAGGGCGTCATCACAGTAAAGGATGGGAACACCCTGAATGACGAATTAGAAATTATTGAAGGCATGAAGTTTGATAGAGGATATATTTCTCCATATTTTATTAACACATCAAAAGGTCAAAAATGTGAATTCCAAGATGCCTATGTTCTGCTGAGTGAAAAGAAGATTTCTAGTGTCCAGTCCATTGTACCCGCTCTTGAAATTGCCAATGCCCATCGGAAGCCCTTGGTTATAATTGCTGAAGATGTTGATGGAGAAGCTTTAAGCACACTAGTTTTGAACAGGCTAAAAGTTGGTCTTCAGGTTGTAGCAGTCAAAGCTCCAGGGTTTGGGGACAATAAGAAGAACCAGCTTAAAGATATGGCAATTGCTACTGGTGGTGCAGTATTTGGAGAAGAGGGGTTGAATCTAAATCTTGAAGATGTTCAAGCTCATGACTTAGGAAAAGTTGGAGAGGTCATTGTCACCAAAGATGATGCCATGCTTTTGAAAGGAAAGGGTGACAAAGCTCACATTGAAAAACGTATTCAAGAAATCACTGAGCAGCTGGAAATCACAACTAGTGAATATGAAAAGGAGAAGCTGAATGAGCGCCTTGCTAAACTTTCAGATGGAGTAGCTGTGTTGAAGGTTGGAGGGACAAGTGACGTTGAAGTGAATGAGAAGAAGGACCGAGTTACGGATGCTCTCAATGCTACAAGAGCAGCTGTTGAAGAAGGCATTGTTCTGGGAGGGGGCTGCGCTCTGCTTCGGTGCATCCCAGCCTTGGATTCACTAAAGCCTGCTAATGATGATCAGAAAATAGGTATAGAAATTATTAAAAGAGCACTCAAAATTCCTGCAATGACTATTGCTAAGAATGCTGGTGTTGAAGGATCTTTGATAGTTGAGAAGATTTTGCAGAGTTCCTCAGAGGTTGGTTATGATGCTATGCTTGGAGATTTTGTGAACATGGTGGAAAAGGGCATCATTGATCCAACAAAGGTTGTAAGAACTGCTTTACTGGATGCTGCTGGGGTGGCCTCCTTGCTAACTACAGCAGAAGCTGTAGTGACAGAAATCCCTAAAGAAGAGAAGGACCCTGGAATGGGTGGAATGGGTGGAATGGGAGGGGGTATGGGAGGTGGCATGTTCTAATTCCTAGAATAGTGCTTTGCCCTTATCAATGAACTGTGACAGGAAGCTCAAGGCAGGTTCCTCGCGGATAACTTCAGAGAAGTCACCTGAAGAAAATGACTGAAGAGAAGGCTGGCTAATCACTGTAACCATCAGTTACTGGTTTCCATTGATAATATATAATGGTTTACTGCTGTCATTGTCCATGCCTACAGATAATTTATTTTGTATTTTTGAATAAAGACATTTGTACATTCCTGATACTGGATGCAAGAGCCATATACCAGTGTCCTGCTTTCAACTTAAATCACTGAGGCATTTCTACTGTTCTGTTCAGGATTGTAGCACTATGTCACCACATGAGAAGTTCAGAAGCAGCCTTTCTGTGGAGAGTGAGAATAACTGTACAGAGTAGAGAAGTATCCAATTATGTGACAACCTTTGTGTAATAAAATTTTGTTTAAAGTTAAAAAAAAAAGAATCATAAAGACAATAAGACAATCTATAATGACTGGGAGACAAAAATTTCGAACACTTTCAACTTACACAAAAGCTGGAAAGTAATCCTGTAAAAGTGAAGTACCAACTCCGGAGTCCACGTAAAACTATGGCTTTACCTCAAAGACAGTAAAGGCATCAGGAGTCCAACAGTGATGAAAAAGAGCAGCTTGTCAAGTAACATCTGCCTAAGAGAAGATGCTACAAGCAAAGCTGAAACCTAGTGGCATAGCATACAGTCTTGAAAACTTCTGTGTAGTTTAAGAAGACATCACTCCAAAGAAAAGGTAGCTTTTCTTGAAGGAGACAACATTCTCAGATGTTTGAGATGAAGAGAAAAATAAAGAAATTAAATAATAGAAATTAAAGTTTATTTTTAAAAAAGATGAAGAAGCTTTCTGTCAATCTCTGCATAATTATTTACCCAAGATTTAGCACATTAGTTCAATTAACCCTGCTTCTTAACAAAAAGGACGGTCTCTATGTAATTCCTGTCAGTCATTAGGCTTTCTACTTAGCTGCTAGGTTTCCTGGAAAGAAGTGTGGTTATAAGATAGCCTTTTTGGAAATAAATGAGTGACCGTGCCAAAGAGTTGATGAATCACTAGTGATATAGCTGCTCTTAAAAATAGAACAGAATCTAAAATTTCTACGCATGAAAGGGTTCTTTGCTTTGAACCCTGGACTCCATTCACACAGGGGAGAGCATCATGAACTGCCAAAGAGATTCCTCAGAATCATCACTTTAGGACCACACATGTCATCTTAGTCTTTTCCAGCCTCCTCATCATAGATACATCCACTTATGAATTCTAAATGGAAAGCTTAACTTATTGATTTAACCTACTGCCATGCTGAAAATCAGTTTGGGCTGTCTCTTATCAATACCCGGGTTTCCCGTGAAAACATTATTGCCAGGAACGACATTATTGTGCACTAGAAATCCAGCTCTCCAAGTGTAGATCCTCCCGTTCACGTCAGTCATTCTTCCAGAGGGAATGGAGTCCCAGGAAAGTTCAGTATGGTGCCCTTGGACACAGAGAAGAACTTTTAAAAATGTCTTTCTAAATCAACAAATTAGTTACTTTTGTAACAGATGGTTCAAATATAAAACCCTTATTTGTTTTTAATGCGTGTGCTTCTTTAAACTGCACTGAAAGAAAGGCAAAGCAGAGTAGGAAAGCATTTTTGTATTTGATTTTTTTTAGTATGGCTAAGCCAAATATTCCACAATGATAAGGAATAATGTCAGCCTCCATTAACAAAATGATGAAAATACATAGTTTATAAGACTAAATAATCTTTTACATAATTTTTACATCATGGCTAATTAGGGAATATTAAACATATAAACAAAATGTTTCATAAGAAATATTTATCTCTATGAAATACAGCCTTCTAGTAAATATTTGTATGTTAAACAATACTAAGACCTAAAATGCTTTCAACTGATTAAAATTTTTATATTCATGTATAATCGAATTTATTTTCATGTATAGCTTTACTCTTAAAGTGTCAACTCAGTTCTGAAATAATATTAAAAGAGTACATTATAAAAACAAACAAAAAACAAGCATAACAAAAGATTTTAAAAATGACAAACCTGAAAATGTATCAACTCAACTTCCAAGTATTCCATCTACTTATACACTGTTCTTCAAAATACTCCTGAATTAAGAAAGTTAGATTGGCAGCAAATTCTGTCCTTTTCCTGTAGGCTTGTCAAAAACAAAATAAAACTCAAACCCCAAACCACAAAAGTACACAGTCTAAAAATATCTACAGAGTTAAACAGTGCTCATACCTGTTTGTTTCGTATGAGATCTCAGAACAAGGGTAGGTATTCCTTTAAACTTTCAGGGGAAAGATCCTAGGAAGGAAAAAGACTCACATTTCCATAAATTAGAAACACAGAGTGCTGGAAGAAAAAGATACAACATTTTAAGGGTTTGCTTTTCACCTAGAACTCGGTATTAACTAACCTAGAGGGTAAGTAGGAGAGCAAAATAATCACATTTTTTACATATGAAATACAATGAAGACAGGCTACATTTGGGGCGCTCGGTGTTTGATCAGTTTTCCTATTGTAGGGATTTCCATTTTTCTACATTCTGGTGCAACTCTCAATGAAGGTTTGTTCCTAGCCTTTCTGTACCCAGTGGCAAGCTCACAGCCTGAGCCAGAGCAAGCAGGGTCTAACAATCAGAGTCCCTTCCAGAGGCTGATTCCAAAAATGACTGATGAGTGCTTTTGCTCTTAGCCTTTCCTGAAGCTGTTTAATCTTTGTCTGCTAGGCCTACCTCACTAGTTACCTCCTGGGTGACGAATGTAAGTGTCCTATTTCCCTTCAAGAAAATGTCTCTTTAAAACTAGGCATATTCTTCTCTACTCTCTGACACAGCTAGAACTTGGAAATTTGGATGCCATGTCTCATTCTCAGGAAGTTACTATGTTCTCCAAGACAACAGGAAAACCAGAAGGCTAGTGAAAGGTAAGTCCTGGGAATGACCAGAGGGCTGCAGTCCTGAGAGCAAGTATTTCAGACTGAACAAGGTAGTAAGTAGTACAGGGTTCAACACACACACACACACACACACACATATTCCATAAAAGCACAGAGTCAGTTTTCTTTTTTAAAAACAAGGAATTTCTGCGCCCGGCCCTTCTCACGTACCAGGGCTCCTAGCTTCTGCCTTCTGTTCCCCATTTCCTGGCAGGCAGGTGCCTGGCACAGCTGCTTCTGCCTTTTCCTGCACGTTCAGTCCACGCTGTTCCTCAGCTGAGAGGGCGGCTGGAGGAGCTGGCCAGCCCTCCCTGTTGAAGCTATTTTGCTTCTCCTGGGTGTCTGTACTGAATTTGTAGAAGGTCTACAGGAATCATTAAAGCTAATTGAGAAAATGACATGTGTCTTTTTGATGCACTTCTTCAGAGTTTGAATTCGGGGGTTATCCAATAGTAAACTATTAAAGTGGAACTTAACCTATGATAACAAAGAACCACAGATTAAAGATGAGGTTTCATTATTGAATTTGCTCACCGACTGCGGTTCTCACTCAGTTACTCTCAAGTCAGGAGATGTTTCGCCCGTGCTGAGGGTGCATATCATTTGTTTTGGGTTTATATTGATGGAAGAATCAGCTTTGAAAGAGAAATGCTGCTTCGGAATTGATTTTACGTGGATTGCCACTTTCTGTCTCAGAAGTGTCTGGGAATGCGGCACTGAAATAGATGTCCTCTGCGCTTGTTTACAGTTTGCAATGAGTGTGGAGGTGGACCCGTATATCAGCAGGGATTTCACATGGTTTTAGACCTACCTAACTATGGATGGCTCCTACTGCGTGAACTTGGAGGCATGGGAAAGCTTGTAGTCACTGAAGTGATTGATGAGAAAAAAAAAAAAAAAAAACGCTTAAATACACCAGACTAAAGTCAAATGTTCAGGGAGTTGTTGGAGATTGCAGAGACCACTTCCATAGAGATTTTATTTGGTCATGTTGGTGGAAATGACTATATAAATACCTTGCTGGTGGACAAATTGATGATGGCACCTGAAGCTGTACTGACTACTTCAAACCAACAGTAGTTTACGCTCAGTAGACCGAGGAAGGGATTTAAAAAGTACCAGTATTTGGTGCCAGATTTTTAACTGGGTCTTTATTCAAGCGCTGTGGATGTTTGGGCTGCTTCTCTTTGGCTTGCCACTGGGTGTCATCAGCAGCATGTGCTATGGAATCTGCAGAGCTAACACAGGGAGGAAGGCTATTAGGAGAGTGACATGAAGTATCTAAAAAAAAAAAAAAAAGCTAAATGAAAACTCCAGGAACATACAGAAGAGAGCGAAGAACAGGAACCCAGCAGTGGAAAACCTCTCTATTGCAAAGAGCCCAAGGATATATTAGAAAAGAAGAGGAGATTGCATCTCTGCAGATATAAAATACTTGATAAGATTTCAAATTATTACAAGTCCATTTATTCGGAGATTTAATCCCTCCTCGCCTCCCAGTTTCACCCTCCCACCGAGCTCTTCGATTCTTTCCTCCACTTCTCTGAAGAGAAGGGGGGAGCACCCAGTGGGTACCAACCCTGGCACATGGAGTCACAGGAGGACTGGGTGCATCCTTCCCGACTGTGGCCAGACAAGGCAACACAGCTATGTGAAAGGGATCCAAAGGCTCTCAGCAAAGTAGGAGGCATCTCCTGCCCCAGGCGTTAGGGGAACCACATGAACAAAAAGCTGCCCATCTGCTACATTATGAGCAGGGGGCTGAGATTCAGCCCATGGAGGCTTTTTAGTGATGGGTCAGACTATGAGACACCATGGGCGCAGGCTAGTTTACTCTGTAGGTCTTCCTGTGTTGTCCTTGATGCCTCTGGCTCCCTCAATCCATCCACACGCTCTTCCAGACTCCCCCGGCTCTGCCTACTGTTTGGGTCTCTATCCGTTTCCGTCAGAGGTACATGAATGCCCATGAAGCCTCTCAGAAGACAGTCATGCTAGGCTCCTGTCTGCAGGCAGAGCAGACTGTCGTTCATTGTGTCAGCGGATGGTTCTCGCCCGTGGGGCGGGTCTCAGCGTGGGCCAGTTCTCAACGTGGGCCAGTTATTGGTTGGCCATTTCCTCAATCTCTGCTTCATGTTTATCCCTACACTTGTGCTAAGCGGGACAAATTTTGGGTGAGAGGTTTTGTAGGTGTGTTGGTGGTCTTCTTGCTCCATTTGAAGTCCCACTTGGCTACAGGAGGGGACGCTTCAGGCTCCGTATGCCCCACTGCTAGCACTCTCATCTAGAGTTGCTCCCATAGAGATTCCTGGGAGCCTCTCTGGTCCCAGAGATGCCCTGCACCGATGATCGCTATCTGTCCCACTGTTTCTCCCACTGCTCTTTCCACATTTGTTCCCATTCACCTCCCCCTCCCCTCCCCCACTCCATCCCTCCCTCCATCTACTCCAGATGTCTATTTTATTTCCCCTTCTGAGTGAGATTCTAGCCTCCTCTGTTGGACCCTTTTTGTTACTTACCTTCTTCAGGTCCATGGATTGTAGGCTGGCTATCCTGTACTTTATGGAAATATCCACTTATAAGTGAATACAAACCATGCATATCTAGGTCTGGGTTACCTCACTCCGAATTATATTTTCTAGTTCCATCCATTTGCCTGCAAATTGCATTGTTCTTAATAGCTAGTATTCCATTGTGTTAATGCACCACATTTTCTTTATCCAGTCTTTAGTTGAGGCACATCTATATTGTTTCCAGTTTCTGGCTATTATGGCTGAAGCTGCTATGAACGTTGTTGAGGAAGTATCCTTGAGATATATTGGGGCATATGTTGGGTATATGCCAAGAAGAAGCCTTGATGTAGAAATGGCCAGAGTAATTTCTAAAGAGGTTGTGCAAGAATTCACTCCCACCAGCCATGAAGGAGTTTTACACTTGCCAGCATGTGCTGCCACTTGAATTTTTTATCTTAGCCATTCTGACAGCTGCAAGATGGAATCTCAGACCTTTTTTTTTTTTTTTTTTTGCTTTGCATTTCCCTGACCAAGGAAGTTGAAAGTTTATTTAAGCGCTTCTCCACCATTAGAGAGTCCTCAATTGAGAATTCTGTTTAGCTCTGTATCACATTTTGTGATTGAGTTATTTGATTTGCTGGTGTTTAATTTCTTGTGTTCTTTATATATTTTGGATATCAGCCCTCTGTCGGATGTAGGGTTGGTAAAGATAGGTTGGTGAAGCCCTATTCTGCAGTCTGACATTTGTCCTGTTAACAATGTTCTTTCCATTCCAGAAGCTTTTCAGTTTCATGAGGTCCCATTTATTATTTATCTTTGTGCCTGGGCTGTTGGTGTTCTGTTCAAGAAGTTGTTTTCTATACCAGTGCATTCAAGGACATTCTCCACTTTCTCTTCTATAGCAGATTTATTATATTTGGTTTTATGTTGATGTCTCTGATCCACTTGAACTTGAGTTTTGTACAGTGTTATATATATATGGATCTATTTGGATCCTTCTATAAACATCCAGTTAGACTAGCACCATTAGTTGAAGATGTTTTCTCTTTTCCACTGTATGGTTTTGGCTTCTTTGTCAAAAATCAAGTGTCTTTAGGTGTGTGGGTTTATTTCTGAGTCTCTTATTCAATTTCATTGATCGACCTGTCTGTTTTTCTACCAGTACCATGCAGTTTTTATTACTACTGCTCTGCAGTGCAGCTTGAGATTAGGGATGGTGATACCACTAGAAGATTTTTTTTTTTTAATCTTACAGGATTGTTTTTGCTATCCTGGGTCTTCTATTTTTTAATATAAAATTGAGAATCGCTCTTTTCAGGTCTGTAATGAATTGTGCTGTAATTTTTATGGGGTTGCGCTGAATCTGTATGTTGCTTTTGGTAAGATGGTCACTTTTTACTGTACCAATCCTACCAATCCATTAGCATGGAAGATCTTTTAATCTGATATCTTATTCAATTTCTTTCATCAAAGACTTGAAGTTTTTGTTTTTGTTTTGTATGTGTGTTTTGGGGTTTTTTATTTAAAATTTATTCATTTTTTATCCCAGTTGTATCCCCTTCCCTCATCTTCTCCCTAATCCACTTAAAGGGGGAGTTCTCCTCCCCTGCCATCTGACCCTAGCTTATCAAGTCTGATCAGGACTTCAAGGATCCTCTTCCTCTGTGGCCTGGCAAGGCCATCCCACCAGGGGGAAGTGATCAAAGGACAGGCAACCTAGAGGTAGCCCCTGCTCCCCTCACTCGGGAACCCACAGAGACTAAGCTGCCCATCAGCTACATCTGAGCAGGGGTTCTATCTAGATCCTCTCCATGCATGGTCCTTGGTTGGTGCATCAGTCTCTGCAGGGCCCCCTGAGCCCAGAATTTTTGGTTTCGTTGGTCTCCTTATTGTTAGAGCAACTGTCCCCTCTGGGTCCTTGTATTCCCCCTACATCCCCTTCTTTCATGAGATTCCCTGCACTCTGCCCAAAATTTGGTTGTAAGTCTCAGCATCTGCTTCAATCCCCCATTGAATGGAGCCTTTCAGAGGACCTCAATGGTAGGCTCCTGTCCTATTCCCTCTCTTTCACCGCCTCTAGTGTCTGTCCTGTTTGCCATTCTGAATGAGATTCAAGCATCTTCCCTAGGGTCCTCCTTGTTGTTTGGCTTCTTTAGATCTGTAGGATTTGGGGGGCGGGAGGCAATACCCATCATCAGGAAATCCAGAAGGCCAGGTAACCATCAAACAGCAAACACAACAGCAAGGTGAACCAGCCACAGGCAGTCCTCCTCTGAGTTCTCCAAGCTGCCGTGCCTTCTTCCTCTGGACTATCATATTTATACCCTCAGAGTATAAATTCCTCAGGACTCTGAGGAATTCAGAGTCCTCAGAATTCAACTAATTCCAGCAAAAACCAAGCTCCACATGAGGCAATTAACAGGTATAGACAAACTAAAATCCCCAACATGGAATTATAACAAAAAGATGTTTACATATCATAAACCAAAACGTCCACAACCCACAAAAACTTTGACCCAAAATTTACCCTACCTACAAGATGTGAAGGGATAAAGATAGGGCAGAGATTGAGGGACTGTCCAACCAATGCCTGACCACACCATAGGAGAGAGCCAGCTCCTAACACTAGTAATGATGCTCTGCTGTGCTTGTAGACAGGAGCCTAGCAGAGCTGTCCTTTCAGAGGCTCCACCCAGCAGTGGATCAAAACAGATACTAAGACTACAGCCAAACACTGGGTGGTACACAGGGAGCCTTGTAGAAAAGTGGGAGGAAGGATCAAAGGACCTAGAGGGAACAGGAGCTTCAGAAGAAGACCAACAGAGCCAACTAACCTGGACAGGGGTTGAGAGGGACTTGTGGAGACTGAAACCAACCAAATACCATGCAAAGACCTAGGACTCTTACCCATATGTACACGATGGACAGCTTGGTCTTCATGTGGGTTCCCTACCTAGTAAGGGGAGCAAGGCTGTCTCTGACAAGGACTCCCTTTTTTGCATACTTCTTGATCACTTGCCCCTGGTGGGGCTGCCTCATCAGGCCAGTCCTGATGTGCTGGGATGGTTAGGTGGGGGAGGGGCTCCTCTTTTCTGAGGAGGAGGAGGGGAGGGGATAAAGAGGGAAGAGAGAAGGAGGGTGGGGCCAGGAGGAGAGGAGGGAGGAGGCTACAATTGGGATGTAAAGTTAATTAACTTTTAAAAAATGAATTTAAAGAAACAGTTTACTGAAACATTTCAATGACTAGAGATTAACTCAAGATAAAATCTAGACTTTTTCTATAGCTATGGGGTGACTGTTGAAAGAAGGAATTATAGACTTGAGAAAATTTGTGATGTTCAAGAAAAATGATAAAACTAAGATTAAGATATGCTTGGAACAGAATAATGAAGAACAAACTTATTCAATTTAATGAAAGTGAAATGAAATTATATTTCTAGTATACTCAATTTTGTGAAATTGTTGAGTGGTGATTAAATTTACTGAATCCAGGGACCTTGGTTCTGCCACTCAGTAGTAAAAAGCTGGGATATATTTACTCTATCAACTCTAAAGTTAATTATATCTTTAAACTGAAAGAATAGGTAAATAAGAGGTATATCACTAGTAGCCAGGCCATATAGAACCCAAAGACAACTCCTAGACTGTCTTCCTTGAATTAGCTCTCTAAGTCCTTCTCGTTATGAATATTTGAAGTCTTTCACAGTAAGTGAAAGGTAAGCTACAGCCAAATCCAATGAAATATTAGCAACTTTATACCTATTTTTTTGAAGGAATTAGAGCAACTTGAAGGATAACTTAATATTTTAAGTCAGCCAAAACTTGTGACCTAGAGCGTAATGTATATCCATTAAGCTGATGAGAAAAGATGAAAGGTACTAATAATGTTATTCCATTTAAAATAAATGTTTAGAAAATAGTGTAAGAACAAAGTATCTAAATTAAACAATGCCATGTCTCAATTTAATGTTGGAGTTATTCTTACAAAATATAATTGAGCAAAGTATCATGGAGGCACATATTAATGTACTAATGGTTTCCTCTTGACTAGTGACAAGTTTTTCCTAACGTGACTGAAAACATGGGCTTTTATAAATTTTATAAAAATGTCAAAGGCCGTGTGTGGCAATTCATTCCTTTAATACCAGAACCTGGGCAACAGAAGCAAGAGGATCTTTGTGAGTTCAAGTCCAGCCTAGTATCCATAGTGAGTTCTTAACAAATCAGTGCTGCACAGTGCACCCCTTTCTCAAAATAAGTAAATAAATGCATAAATAAATAAATACCTCCCTTGGCAATATAAAAATGATAGCCAGAACTCAAAGAAATATATGAACTTTCTGTCATCAATTAAATGCTTTTAATCAAGCAAAACCAATTTTGACGGAGAAAAAATACTGCTTAATTTATTCATCAGTTATCACGCGCTCCCCAGAGTTTGTATTTCAGTTCACTTAAAGTTGTCAACTTAGTCTTGTGCCTATTTTCTTGGACACAGGCTAAAGACCTTATATTCATAGGTTAGAGACCAAAGGCATCTTTACTCACAGGGAAAAGCATAGGCAGAGTATCAGCATGAAGCTCTTTCCAGTTCCATTACTTCAAAAGTCCAAAAGTATTTTCTTTTCTTAGTGTGTGTGTGTGTGTGTGTGTGTGTGGTTTTTTTTGAGATAGGGTTTCTCTGTGTGTAGGCCTGGCTGTCCTGAAACTCGCTGTGAAGACTAGGCTGGCCTCGAACTCACAGAGATCCTCCTGCCTTTGCCTCCCAAGTGCTGAGATTAGAGGTATACGCCAAGTTTACTCATCCTTTAAGGACACCTGACATTGTCAGTTAGAGCATCTTTCAATGACCTCATTCTTAGTCACTTCTTTAAAGACCCTCTCTCCAAAGAGGATCACACTCTAGGGGTTAGGACTTCAATATGTGAATTTTGTTAGAGCTGACTCAGCCTATAATAGACACTAACCCAGGGAATGAGAGGATCACAGGGGAAGAGTACTAACACTCAGAGCGTCACCATGGAAACTGGCCCACTGGTGCAAAACAACTCCCTCCACATCTGTTCTCTTCAAACACAACCCTGAGAAAAAGCCCTGGATAAAAAGCATCCGACAATTGCATTATTTCTACACACAGCAAGAACATGCAAGGGTGCCTGGGACCTTGTAGACTGCCTCTCCCAAAGTATCATTAAAACAGTCAAAGAAGAGAGATTGTCAGCTCTGTCATCCCTGGAGTGTTTGTTGATCCAGGGTCCGGATCATCTAATTGTTCCAGAAGCATAAATCTCACTTCTCCCATAGTTAATCTATATTGAAGAAAATCCAGAGCCCCACCCCCTCCGTCTCTCACAATGACGATAGTTCTACAGATTTCAGATCCTCAATAGGAGCTTTAGAGCGTAGTCAAGTGCTGTGTGTCTGCTTCAGGGTTTTGTTGCTTGGCCAACAGTGGTTTAGGTGCTGGGGTCAAACTCAAGGCTGTGGGCTTACTCATCAACCACCAGCTCTATCATCTGCTTTTGTCAAGTCAGAGAAAATATTTTTAGCTTGAAGAGATATTTTCTTTACCTCAGTGTGGTTTTTAATTTTAAAGACTGAAAACAATATTTTCAGAGTAACTGAATGAAAATTATTTATATTTATTACAGACGGAATTGCCACTTACATGTGCTATGATTTTACTTTTGAATGTGCTTGAATTTTCATCAGGAATAGTATAGAATAAAGGTAAGTATCAGACTACAACTGTTTATTTCCCTCTCAGAAAGTCATATTCATATCCCGTCCCCATTGACAGTTAAAATGTTTGCATTTAACATTATTTTGGACAGTTTTCTCAGTGTTCTCATGTATTATCTACTTACTGTGGTCCAGGTGTGTTCACAAAATTATTGTGAACCCATTGTTACTAAGTTTCATCTGCAGACTTCTGTTGTAGCACTTCTTACTTCCAAGTCATAAAATGTTTAACATTAAAAGCAGATTTATTTTATTATTTGAACAGATATAAAATTCTTGTGTGACAAGTTATCAGGTTAGTAAATTTAAAAAAGAATTTCTGTCAATGAAAAGAATGGTTGTATCTGGCCGTGAACAAGAAGGTTGTTAAGGCAGGTTATATGTAAAGCGGAAAAGTATTTCTAGGCCTTAAAAGCAGATTAAATTTGTATATGCACATGTAGGAAAAGGCACCCTTCAAAGGTAGTCTCAGAACACAATAGCAATAGTTCAGGGGTAGTAAATTAGAGCATGTGTGAGAAAAGCAGTACACAGTTCAGTCTGATATAAAAGCAGGGGTATAATTAAATTATTCTGAAGTGCCAGGCAGTGATGATGCAATTAATATTATTATTAGGTCCATAGGGACCACCAGAAGTAATTTGATTTCCGTTGAAGAGGCTAACAGTACACATGTACAATTTTGCCTCAAGGATCTATACACTCTACGGCCCTGTGTAATAACTTAGTTGAGAGGGATATTGATTGTCTGTCTTTTCCACAAAGTAGAAAGTATAGTCCATAAAAAGGTATGCTACACCACTAAAGAGCTTAATGAGTTTCCTAATTCATTCAGATAGAACGAAGTCTGGAGACTATGTGTAGGATATGTGTATGGATTTTAGAATATGTGTATGGATTTTAATGATGGTGGAAGGAACATAAAACTGGAACCTTTGAGTGGTAATTATGGGCTTCATGTGACGCTCACATACTTTAAAAGAATGTCAAAAGTATGGTTGGCTGAAGCATTTGTCAAAAGATGGCCTACTGAAAAGAAGTTAGAGATGCCTGACATCCCTTGGCTTAGTGCTGATGAAGGGATGTTAAGGCTCTGGGAAACTGCGATGCTAGAGTGAGTAGGCTGTGTGCAATCTAATCCTCTTCAACGGAAAAGCCCAGAAGACTGCCCTATAACTAATCCTATAAATGGTAAGAGGGGCGCCCACACACTTGAAAAGCTTTGAAGTTGTACTTTTCCTTGTGCCAGAACTTAGGGTTGAAGGCACTGCTACTCAGTGGAATGATTTAAATGCAAATGGGTTTAACTGGACCCCAGAGCAGCTGGGCACCAGAGGTAAAGCAATGTCCATGTTGGGCCTGCCCTGTAATGTGCAGCACAGGCAACGTGACTTTTATGGTGTTGTGACTTTTCTTGAACTTTGATCCTGGCTAATTATGGTGTTTCCAGACACACGGAAAACAGTTTCCTGGGCTGAACAGCTACTAGATTCTGTTGTACTCTCTTGCTTTTACCTTCAGACTTTTATGCTTCAAACTGTAGAAAGGGAGGAAGAAGCCATAAAGTGCCCCTAGCCTTACCTAGCAGATCCTGAGATGACCATCATACAACTGAGCCTTCTAGATCAGGGAGATGCAAAGCTTAGCCTTTATCTTGAGGTGCTTGAACTTGGTCCTTCATACCCCCTCCAATCTACTGTACTTCTAGCTATGTCTTACCTACAGTCTTTCCAAACTGGGAAAAGCATTTGCATAGCCCCAATAGTCATGTATTCTTTCATTGGCTCCTAAACATATTCAGCCATGCCTTGAAATGCTTTCTGTTGAGGTCCAGCTGTGATTCCAAAATAATTTTGAGATCAGGACACTAGGTGACCTTAAGCTATTGTGTTCTTGCTAGCAGCCTAAAGGAAGCATTCATATATCCATATTGCCCCAGCAAACTGTGGCTGTGCAGGGCCCCTAAAATAACTTTCTCACAATGCCATGACTTATCCTGTCTACCAAATCCTTATCCTGTTCTTTTACTAAGCAGAAGTCCAAGCCTGTGTTCCAAACTACAGAGTTAAATGCTATATTTTCAATTGTAACATTTACAAGCTTTTCCTTCCAAGGTAAGATGAAGGGGTCTTCCTTCCAACCTCTTCCTGCCAGCAGCAATCTATTAGAGCAAAAACTCCCTCTCTATCCTGGTGTGATGGTGTAAATCTATAATTCTAGTACTTGATATGGTGAAGACAGGAAGATAGCAGTTATTTCAAGGACATCCTGGACTACACAGCAAGTTCAAGACAATTCAGGACAAACTTAGAAAATCCGGTCTTAAAACACCAAAACTTTCTTCACTGTCCATCTTATTCTTATAACGAGAGTGAAGAACTGGGGAGTCACAAACTGGTTTTTGTCACCCTCTGCACACTTGACATCATGGCCCAGCATGCTCTGCACTATATTTTAATCCTTTAGCCTGTCAGGGAAACACACCTCACATGACCTGCAGAAATAAAGTTTTCCTTGTATAACAAGGACCATGTGGCAGTTGTCATTTTGTGGAAGAGGTGATATGACCTTTCTGTTCAAGTGATGGGAGATTTTAAACAATCAAATAAAAAAGTGAATAAGCTGCAATTAATTTAAAAAAAAAAAAAAGAAAAGAAAGAGGGAACAAGACTACCATGCTGCATGCCTTGGGTTCAATACACACACACAGAGAGAGAGAGAATCTATGTAACAATTGCTAGCAAAAACAGACATTATTTAATTTAAAAGCACAAATTATGTAAAAATCAATGACAAATATAATAAAATAATAATATTCTATGAAGACACATAATTTATCCCTAAGTCTCATTTAACTTGGGCCATAATTTCCTGCTTGATATACCAAATACATACTTAAGTTTTGAACTATAACTCTGGAGAAGCCTGTACATTTTTTTGTTTATGGTTTTGTACTATAGGAAAAGGAAGGTAGACTTACAAAGCTGGGATCAAATCTTGGGTCAGCTATTTATGGCTGTATGCCCTGACACAAATTACTTAATCCTTTGGCTTTAGTTTTGTTTTGTTTGTTTGTTTGTTTTGGGGTTTTTTGTTTTAAAAACCTTGTGTGGAGATTTATATATTTTATGTGTATGGATATTTTGTGCATATCTATGTATGTGTACTCCACAGAACCACGCATATATGTGCATGCCTGTTGCCCATGGAGGTCAGAAGAGACCATCGAGTCTGTCGGAGTCAGAGTTCTTAGCCACAGTATGGGTACTGGAAATTGAAGAAAAGTCCTCTGGAAGAGCAACAAGGCTCTTATCCCCTGAGCCATCTCCACTTTCCATTTTTAGTTTTAAAATGACTATTCTAAGGGCTGGAGAGATGGCTCAAGAGGTTAAGAGCACTGGCTGTTCTTTCTAAAGGTTCAATTCCCAGCAACCACATGGTGGCTCACAACCATCTCTATCTGGTGCCCTCTTCTGGCCTGCAGGCACACATGCAGGCTGAATACTGTATAAATAATAAATACATAAATCTTTTTAAAAAACTACTATTCTAACCCATTTTACACACTAACAATATAGTACATGTTGGCGTGGCATGTCTTACACCATCACATTTTTAAAGCGTTTGCACGTAAAATCAAAGTGTTCTGTGCTCATGGTGAAACTTACTCTTCACACCCAATCTTTCCTGAGGGAAAGCTTTTGCTCTGACGAGCACTCTAAAAATCAGACCTCCCAGACCAGACCAGCGGTGAGTGGTGGGCCGTGGCCACCAAGCCTCATGACCTGAGCTTGGTTTCTAGTTTCCACATGGTAGAGAGAACTGACGGCCTCAACTTGTCCTCTGACCTCCACATGCATGGTGTGGTATGTGTTCCCATACACACATACATGCGCACGCACACAAAAATGTAATTTGGAGAAATTAGTCAGACTTACTTCCCCAATTCCTATAATCCCTCTCTCCCTTCACTATTTTATCCCGTGGTGTATTTTATATTTATTTTCTTGGTCTGCCTTTCCCTTTGTCTAAAAGTTCACCTACCATTCCATCTAGCCAGTTTATCTCCCTGCCAAACACCGTTAGAACGTAAATTTAAAGGTCATCGTAATTTTTGTCAGTTTTATTCGCTTCTATACCCCCAGAACTTTCAACTCTGCCCAACTTATGTTGAATATTTTAAATGTTGTTGTCGTGGCCTCACCCTTTATTTTCATTACTTAGAGGGTGTCGGGGTCCACCACTGAGCCCAGAACAGCCTGGAATTCTTCTGCTTCAGCCTTCTGAATAGTAGAATCGCAGGTGTGTGCCCCTGAGCTGTTTCCCCATTTCTAAGACTAAAACCCTGAAACTCGGGAAACTCACGAACTATTCTTTTCAAGTAAGATTTCCTTATTTTATTTTTCTGTGCGTGAGTGTTTTCACTGCATGTATGTATGTATGTATGTATCATGTACGTGACTGGTGCTTAGAGAGATCAGAGGAAGGTGTTGGTTTCCCCAGAACGAGAGAGTTACGAACAATCGTGTGTGCTGGAATGGAGCCCAAGTTCTCTAAAGGAGCAGCAAGTGCTCCTAAATGCTAATCCATCTCTCTAGTCCCAGTCTCCTTCATTACTAGGAGAACCAACAGGTAAATCTCAGTATCTGTCTAAGCCTCTCAGTAAAATTCAGGCCCCTCACTGGGCCGAGCTGCCCAGAACACCGCCGTCAGCGCCAGGGCGAAGGAAGGGAGGCAGGCTGGAGCCTGCCACACAAGGCCCGGGTTGGCCGCAATTGACTACAAACCTCTGTTGCAAAAACGCCTGCCCGCGGACAAGCTGGAGGCCGGCCAGGGTGACCACGGATGAGGTACGCAGAGGCCATCCCCACCACGCCCCCCACCCCCACCCCGCAGCCTCCCTTTCCCTGCCTAGTCACAGGGATCCCCACCAGTCACCCCAGGGTCTGTAACATTCAAACCGTCACCGGATATCCTGCCAACTCCATCTTTGGTCGGTCTGAGGCTGCCGGGTCTGCAGGGTTGGTGTCCCGGAATACTGCTTCATTTGCCTGGGTATCTTTTTGGCCAGACTCCTGTTTCCTTTTGGGTTCATCTGCTGCTTTGCACTGAGGAGGCGAAGGTGCCCCAACTGCGGAGCCGTCCTTACTTAGAGGGAACAACACACCCAGTTTTCCTTCGTTCAGCCATCTTTTCTAATGTAAATGTTGTGTGATCAAATAGTTTTATTTGATTTAGCTTCAGGACTGGTTTGTTTTGTATTTTTAATTATATATTTTCTTTATTTATTTTTACAATTTATTCACTTTATGTCTCCATTGTTGGCCCCTCCCTCATCTCCTCCTGTCTCACCTTCCCTCCCTTTTCCTCCCCCCATCTCCTAGTCCACTGAAAGGGACTACTCCTCCCCCACTATCTGACTCTAGCCTATCAAGTCTGGATGCTCTTCCTCTATGGACTGGCAAGGTTGCCTACTAGGGGGGAGTGATGAAACAGCAGGCAACCGAATTCATGAGAGGCAGCCCCTGCCCCCTTACTAGGTTACACACATGGAGCTGCCTATGGGCTACATCTGTGCAGGGGGTCTAGGTCCTCTCCATGCATGGTCCTTGGTTGATATATCAGTCTCTGCCTGCTCCCCTGGGCCCAGCTTTATTGGCTTTGTTAGTCTCTTTGTGGAGCTCCTGTTCCCTCCAGATCCTTCTATTGTCCCTGTCCCCCTTCTTCCATAAGACCCCCTGTGCTCTGCCCAAAGTTTGACTGTGGGTCTCTGCATCTGCTTTGATTCCCTGCTGGGTGAATCCTTTCAGAGGACATCTATGGTAGACTCCCATCCTGTTTCCTCTCTTCTGCCACTTCTGGTGTCTATCCTGTTTGCCTTCTGAAAGAGAACTAAGCATCTCCCTAGGGTCCTCCTTGTTGTTTAGTTTCTTTAGGTTATGTTTTAGTATGTGTATACTATATTATATAGCTAATATCTGCTTATTACCATGTGTGTCTTTCTGCTTCTGGGTTACCTCACTCTGGATGATGTTTCCTAGTTCCATCCATTTGCCTGCAAATTTCATGATTTCCTTGTTTTTAATAGTGGAGTATGCTCCACCATACAACAAGGACATTTGCTCAACTGTGTTCATAGCAGCTTTATTCGTAATCGCCAGAATCTGTATATAACCTAAATGTCCCTCTACTGAAGAATGGATACAGAAATTGTGGCACATTTACACGATGGAATACTACGCAGGACTGTTTTCTAAAGTACAGTGGGATAGACTTGCACAGGGCTCACACAGAGGTGTAAGGCTGTGGCCTGCCCTGAAGCTAAGGATAACGCAAAAAAGTGCTGCTTCTATTATTTTACAGTCTTCAGTTTGAGAATGGTGAGAGACACTGTTTTAAATAAATGAGATTCATACCAAAAGAAAAATGTTAGTAAAAATTCAGCATTCGTGCTGTGATATTTCCACATCATTTTTTAAAACTGGGAACTGGACAATAAATTGATATCCTTTTTTTTTTCAATTCTTTCACATCCTTATTTTTAATTTTTTAGTATTTAAATTTATTTAACTAATATTTTAATGTAATTTTTATTTATTACAGTTTATTCACTTTTTATCCCAGCTGTAGCCCCTTCCTCATTCCCTCCCAGTCCTAAGCTTCCTTCCTCTCTCATCTCCTTCCATGCCCTTCCCCAGTCCACTGATAGGGGAGGTCCTCCTCCCCTTCCATCTGACCCTACCCTATCAGGTCTCATCAGGACTATCTTTCATAGTCTTCCTCTGTGGCCTGGTAAGAGTGCTCTCCCCCTCAGGGGGAGGTGATCAAAGAGCCAGCCACTGAGTTCATGTCAGAGACAGCCCCTGCTCCCCTTATTAGGGAGCCCATTTGGAGACTGAACTGCCATGGGCTACCTCTGTGCAGGGGGTCCATACCCCTAGGCTCAGATTTTTTGGTTCGGTTGTTCTCCTTGTGGAGCTCCTGTCCCCTCCAAGTCTTTCTATCTTCACCTTCTTTCATAAGATTGCCTGCACTCTGCCCAAAGTTTGGCTCTGAGCCTCAGCATTTGCTTTAATACCCTGCTGGGTAGAGTCTTTCAGAAGCCCTCTGTGGTAGGCTCCTGTCGTTTTCCTTATTTTCACCTTCTTCCAATGTCTATCCCATTTGCCTTTCTGAATGAAGATTGAGCATCTTACCCAGGGTCCTCCTTCTTGTTTACCTTCTTTAGGTATACACATTTTAGTATGATTATCCTATATTATATCTAATATCTACTTATAAGTGAGTATATACTATGTGTATCTTTCTGCTTCTGGGATACCTCACTCAGGATGAACTTTTCTAGCTCCCACCATTTGCCTGCAAATTTCATGATTTCCTTGTTTTTCATTGCTGAGTAGTATTCCATTGTGTAAATGTACCACAATTTCTGTATCCATTCCTCAACTGAGGGACATCTGGGTTGTTTCCAGATTCTGGCTATCACGAATAAAGTGGCTAAGAACATGGTTGAGTAAATGTCCTTGTTGTATACTTGAGCTTCTTTTGGATATATGCCTAGGAGTGGTATAGCTGGATCTTGAGGTAGCACTATTCCTAATTATCTAAGAAAGCGCCAGATTGATTTCCAAAGTGGTCGTACAAGTTTACATTCCCTCCAGCAATAGAGGAGTGTTCCCCTTTCTCCACATCCTCTCCAGCATGTATTGTCACTTGAGTTTTTGATCTTAGCCATTCTGATGGGTATAAGGTGAAATGTCAGGGTCATTTTGATTTTCATTCTCCGATGACTAAGGATGTTGAACATTTCTTTAAGTGTTTCTCTGCCATTGGATTTTCTGGAATAAAACCTAGAATCGCTAAAACAATCCTCTACAATAAAAGATCTTCTGGAGGGATCTCCATCCCTGATCTCAAGCTGTACTGTAGAGCAACAGTAATAAAAAAACTGAATGGTACTGGCATAGAAACAGGCTGGTGGGTCAATGGATTTGAACTAAAGACCCAGACATAAACCAACACACTTTTCTTTTACAAAGATGCCAAAACCATACAATGGAAAAAAGATAACATCTTCAACAAATGATGCTGGTCTAACTGGATATCTACATGTAGAAAAATGCAAATAGATCCATACTTTGATCCAAGTGGATCAAAGACCTCAACATAAAACCAGACACACTAAACCTGCTAGAAGAAAAAGTGGGGAAGAAAAAAAAAAGTGGGGAAGAGCCTTGAACTCACTGGTACAGGAAACAACTTCCTGAAGAGAACACCAACAGCACAGGCTCTGAGATCAACAACCAATAAATGGGACCTCATGAAACTGAAAAGATTCTGTATAGCAAAGGACACGGTCATCAGAACAAAACGGACCTTCACCAACCCTGCATCTGACTGAGGGCTAATATCCAGAATATATAAAGAACTCAAAAAGTTAAACAGCAACAAATCAATTAATCCAATTTAAAAATGTGGTAAAGAGCTAAACAGAGAATTCTCAATCCACATCCTTTTTAATTGAGTCACAAAGCAATACGTTTAATAAAATTGTACTTGTGTATGTGTGACTAGATCATTTTTATTTTATAATTATGAAAAATATAAGCTTACCATTTTTATGACTAAGTGCATTCCCATAAGCATAAGTGAAAATCTTAGGAAACTTAAATACTGAGTTCTGAGGACATGCTTGTGAAAATCGGTTTCCGTTGCAGGAGGTGGGATTCACTACAGATAGCAGTCTTTTTCTGCAGTTACTTTTCCCGAATTTCCCCTCACTAATTATGCTTCTTCATGGCAGTCTCTTATTTTTATTTGTTATATTTCCTTCGTTACTTGTTATATCCCTTTCTTTCCTAAAGAAACTCTGTTTCTTCTGAAGTGAAAACTAAATATTTTTTTAAAGATTTGTTTGTTTGTTTGTTTGTTATTATACAATGTTCTGTCTGCATGTACCCTGCACACCAGAAGAGGGCACCAGATCTCATTAAAGATGGTTGTGAGCCATCATGTGGTTGCTGGGAATTGAACTCAGGACCTCTGGAAGAACAGCCAGTGCTCTTAACCTCTTGAGCCATCTCTCCATCCTGAAAACTAAATCTTTCAAGGACAGTTCTGGGTATTTTTACATCAAGAGGCATTACTCCCAACATGATAATCATGAACAGCACATACCATGGCGACTTCTACTTTAAATTATCTCTGGTAATTATGTTTTATTTTATTCTATGGTATGTTTTTGAGAAGACACATACTCTTTCTTATTGGATGTTGTTTTACAAGTTAGAAAATTCAGTAATGTATCTCTACAAATGCTTTCAATCCAATAATACAGTATGATATAATAAGTTGTTAATTTTAAAAGGCATATTTTCAAGCAATTAGAACACACTAAAAAAGAAATAATGATGGTGATGATAAAACAAATTAGCCAGGCATGATGGCACATGCCTATAATTCCAATGTCTCTTGAGAGGTAGAGACGTGAGCATTACTGTAAGTTCAAGGCTGGTCTGTAATACAGAACAAAACACTATCTCTGCAGCCTGTCCAAAAAATAAATCAGTTAGATGAAATGTATTTGAATCAATTACTTCTATTGCTTTTTGTAGATCTGACATCACTTCTCTTTAGCATCAACATCTTCCAGCATTTTGCAGTCTGCTGGAAGTGAACCCTCTGGAGTTGATCTCTCAGAACCAACAAAATATTTCACCGTCATTTTAAACAGATTCATTAAGATAAATTCACAGAGCATTCAGTTCACCCACTGAACTTATAAAGTTCATTGGTTGGTAGTACATTCAGAGTTGTACAAGCTGACTGGTATATAATTTCATAACATTTCATCATCTTGGAAGACATGGCGTCATTCTCCATTCTCCTTATGGATTCTTCAGCCCTAAATGAACACTATTCTGATCCCATCTCTCTTCCTTTCCGGAGATATTTTAATTATGCCTAGCCTGTATAAATAAAATACAATACATGGTATTGGTAGCTGCCTATTTTAGTTTTCATGTGCCCAAACTCCAGACATAGCCAGGGAAATGTCAATGTTTGTTCTTTGTATGGGAGAGTAATTGTCTATAGTCGACATAGCACATTTTCTTTACACATTAGATGAACGTTGGACTTGGTTCTATCTGTGACTCTTATAATTAATGCTGTTGTCTATATAGTTCTATTTTGTGGAAATAGGTTGTTGTTGTTGTTTTTTTTTTTTTTTCATTTCTTTGGGGTACCTAACCAGGAATGGAATTGTTGGGTTCTATGGTGAGGGACTGCTGTTTCCCAAAATGGTAGTACTCTTTTCTTTCCTACCTCAGACTGATTGGGTCACATTCTGTCTACATCCTTCCCAATGCTTATTATAATCTCCTAGTGTATGTTAAATGCTATAATGCTATTTCATCGTGGTTTTGATTTGCATTTCTCTAATGCTTCCTGGTACTTCTTGCGTTTATTGGTCACTTGAATATCTTCTTAAAGAAATGCTATTTTGATTCCTTGCCCACTGTTAATTGGGCTTCTTATGTTTTCATTGGTAAATTATGTTATCTATAGGTTCTAGGAACAGGTCACTTATAAGATATATGATTTGCAAATATTTGCTTCTACTCTGCAGTTTGTGTTTTCACATTCTCCAATGCATAAAAGTTTTATTTTTCTTTTGAGGGTTTTAAAAACTTGTTCCTTGCGCTTTTATGTCACATGCAGAAAATCATTGCCTGATCCAAGGTCTTAAATGTTTACTACTGTTCTTGGTTCCAGTTATCTATAGTTTAACTTTTTTTTCCCCATTGAACAACTTTGACATTCATTTTTTGTATACTACAGTACATAAGAATCAATAGTGATTTTTGGAATAGCTAAGGCCGATTTATTCAACATTTAAAAATAAAAGCAATTTGGGCATCCTGTTAAAACTTTTAAAATCCAGAGTCAGGACAGGAATGGTCACAGGCTGGTTTCTGGGACAGGGTGGAGTTGAGCCCAGCCTCCATCTGGACCAGGTTTCTATTTTAAGCTGAGACAACCTCAAGAGAGGAAGGCCTAAGCCTCATCTCCAAAAGCAGACACCATTGAGGTATCACAAAGAAAGAGCTGGATTGACCTGAAGATGCATTCCTGAAGGGTCTCTGGGTCACCAGTAGGTGGCTTCCATTCTGGAGAATAGTGGTCTGGGTGGGAGTCTGAAGACAAAAGGCCGACATTCAACAAAGATGCTCTTTCTTTCGGTAATGCTGTGTCCCTTTTTCTCAATAGCAAGAAACTAAAATCCAGGAAAGCCATTAGAGAGCAAGCCCCCCCCCCCCCCCCCACTGCGCCTTAAAAGTCTCTGCCGGGGCAGATGTTGTGTAGAGCCGCCTACACTCTCAGCAAGTCTCCTCTTTGGTGGGAGAGCAGCCAGAAAAGAAGGCGCTGTTGCAGGCCAGAGCTCGTTTCTTTTTCTTCCCTGTGGCTTTACTTGCTTGAGACTCTGTTGCTCTGTGTTCTGTGCCTGAGAGATCTAAGGAAACTGCAAGAGCAGTCTTCCTGAACAGAACCTGATCCTTATCACACGTCTCTTTAAGGATCTTGGTGTTGGGAGTGGCACAGACAGGCTTGAAGAAGCTCAGTCCTGGGGTGACCTCTGTAGGATCCTCCAGTTTGAAGGAGTCATCAGAATCCTGGTTCCAATCAATAGTGCCCAAGCTGTCTTGCTCTTGCTGGTGGTTCCTGCACCTTGTGGGGTCGCAGCCACAGGCCACAGTGCAATCCAGCCCTTTTTTCCTGCACCCACAGTGTTTGTTCCTACACCACCCCCTGCAGGAACACCCTTGGACAGTCTTAACAGACATTTTAACCAGTTTCCTGGGTTTCCACTCCTTATCATCAGCGTCACCATCTTCAGATGCACTCACAGAATCCTCTGAATAATACTTTAGCTCCTCAATCTCTATGTTTTGTTTCAGGAACTTGTCTCTAATGTGGGATGGTTTGGGCGGAGGTGGGATGTAGTCAAAGGTAGAATCGGAACATTGAAAGCCATCCTCGGGAAGATGAGATTTCTGGCCTTTGGCTCCTTGAAGGAGGGTCAGTTTCTGCTTGATCGTTCTGTTCTCTTGGAGAAGCTGCTGGTTTTGTTCACACACTTCCTGCATTTTTCTAAGCTCTTCCTTCTGACACTGCAGTGTGCTCAGCAGCTGCTGCTCCCTTCCACTCTGTGACACCTCCAGCTGCTTCTCTGCCATTTGGCTTTGCTGCAGCTGACTGAGAAGGTAGAGCACCTTCTCTTGGTGCTTTTGCTCCACCTTGAGCAACTCAGCTTTCAACTCTGTCTCGACCTCAACGAGACGACTTTGCTCCTCAAACAGCATCTTCTGCATTTTACAATAGCTGGCGTGGCTCTGTTTCAGGTTGCTTTCAAGCTCACTGACCTGAAGTTTGGAGGAGACCACCTCCCCAACTAGATACTTTAGAGCGCATTTGGCTTCCAGCGCTGTAGCAATATTCTCCCAGCGGCGTTTTGACCTCTCTTCACTTTCCGCATCCAGGAGCTTTTGCTGTAGGTCAGCAATCTGAGCACTCCTGAGCTCCATTTCAGCCTCTAGACTTTTAGTCTGCTTTGTAATAGAATCCCCTGCCTCTAAAACATGGCCACATACTTCATCGCTAGCGAAGGTGCACCGCTGGAGCTTAGGAGGTGGGTTCTCCCCAGGTTCCCTGTCCTCTTTAAGTTGAGCCACGTCCTGGGCTAGGATCTTCCGCTCTTCAAGAAGGTCGTTCAGGTGGCGTTTGACCTCTTCGGTACTGACCATAACTTCAATTTCATTTCTCAGCCAGTTCTTCACTCGCGCTTCGGTACCCTCTAATCCACGGCTCTGAGTCTCCTTCCGTTTATCTGCTGCTTCCCGTTGCTTTTGGAGGGCAGCCTTGAGGCGCTTGTTGGCAGCTGCTGCCTCTTCAGTTTTACGCCTGAGCACGTTGGACTGTTTCTGGAAGTCTCTTTCAAGTTTAAGCAGCTCATACCTTCTTTTACGGTCTTGCTCTTTTAATTGGATTACTTCTTTGTCTTTTTGTTGCTTCCACTGTCTAGACTTCTCAGCATCTTCCTTCATCTGACGCATTAACTGGACTCGCTGGGTCTTCATCATCTGTATCTCCAGAGTCAGTTTGGAGACAGTATTCTCAGTGGACTCTTTTAGTTTCAGAAGCTTAGATTGCTCGTGTAGTTTCTTTTTCAGATCACCTATTTGAGCCTCCAGCTCTTGGAGACATCTGCGACGGTGCTCACTCAACTTGGCTTGGTTGGCATCCTTCTTTGCCATCTGAAGATCCAGAAGCAACTGTTCCTTTTCCTTCTGCAGACTGGTGACTTCCGATTCTAGACTTTTGATGTTGGCCTCATACTGGCACTGAATGGGCTGTAGTTGGCAGCCATTGAAAATTATCTTCCTAGCTAGGGCCTCTTTCAGAGCAAGGACTTTATTCAACTCAGTGAGTTCCTTAGACATCTGTGCTTGGCGCAGAGCATGCTGTATGGTGAACGCGCTAGAAGACCTCCTCCTCTCTGGACTGACGGATGCTTGAGCTTCTACCTCCACTGCCGACTCAGTGGCTGCAGCCAGGAAAGCAATGGTTTCACCAGACAGACAAATAATTGCTTGTTGCAGGCTGTGAATTTTCCCTACGTTTTCTATTAACTCCTCGTCTTCCAGCGTCTCCATTAGCTTTTGGAGATCCACTTCGCAGGCCGAGTGATGCCTGAGCTCTTGGAGCTTGGTGTTGATTTTTTCATTTGCTTGTTCTGTCAAAATGATCCTTTCCAACATCTGTGCTGTCTGGCCAGCTGCCTCACTCAGAGCATGGCTTAATTTCTCATTCTCCTCTGCCAGAGACTGATTCTTCTCCATCAGAGATTGGAGGGTCTCTGGAGGATCTGCTTCTGTAGATCCAGACAGGTTACCTCCATGGGCCTGTAGCAGTAACACCCGCAGCTGGTGGACCTGCTGCTTCAGATGATTAATTTCAGCTGTCTGGGGATCAGTATTAACTACAGGTTTGTTCTTGATTTTTCTAGCCCTGTCAGCGTAGCGTAAGGTATTTAATGTTTCCTCTAGATTGGAATCAGCAGGGCTCACGCAGGCGATCATAAGAGTGTGGCTATTGCCTCCCAGGGAATCTTGAAGCAGGCGAGTTAACCTGGAATCTCTGTAGGGCACGAAGCTTCCCTTTTTGCCATCTCCAAGAGCACTGATGACATTTCCCAAGCATAGGAGTCCTAGGTTGATATTAATACCTTCTTTCAGACGATCGCCTTCAGCCTTGGTTTTCTTCTGTCTTTCTGATCCGGCAAGATCTACAAGACACAACTTAGAGTGAAAGCTGCTATTCTTGTCAGTTTTCTTCCTTTGCTTCATGGAAATTGTGAAGATGGCATGAGATCGGGAAGACTGGGAATTCATAGCTGTGGCCGCTACAGTCCTAGAGTTGTTTCCTTGCTCCAAACAGGACACCATGTCAGAGGCAACGGAAACCAGCTTTTCGGTGAGTCCCACAATCTTTATCCCTGCCTTGGGATCCTCCCGGACATGTACCTGAGTAGCTTTCTCACAGGGTGAGCACAGAAGATCCAAAATCTCTTCATTGTAAATCTCCAAGTATGACACGCGCAGCGTGAACTCAGACTCGGTCCTTTCGTCCATTTCTTTGAAAAGCAGTTGTATTACCCTAGGGATGATCCCTGTGGTTGGTTCATTGTCTTGATCGGCATTATAGGCACCTCCCATCGAGTAGGTTTTCCCAGAGCCAGTCTGCCCGTAAGCCAGGACAGTGGCATTGTAACCTTGAAATACGCCTTTAATGAGAGGTGCTACTGCGGTGTTGAAGACCTCCTCCTGCTCGGCGGACGGGTCGAACGCAAAATCGAAGGTGAAGGATTTGTCAGTGCCAATCACCACCTGCGGCTTCCCAGGCACAAAGGAAAGGCACATCTGACAGCCCTCGCCAATCTCTTTGGGAGAGAGGGGGCGACAGCGCAGTGCCACTCTCACAGGGATCCCCTTCACCTCTTCCTTCATGGTCGAAACTCGGCATCTGCTCAAGCCAATCGCTCTTTCCTTGGTCTTCCCCGTCTCCTGGTTTCCTCGCAACTGGAGTTTTAACCGCTGTTTCCAAACCTTGAGGGGCCAGCCAATCAGAGAGCAGGCAGCCTGTGAGCGGAGCCCTGAGCATGCATTCCATCGCCTTATACTGAGGAGTATTGTTTGGTGGTTTGGTTTGGTTTGGTTTGGTGTTTGGTTTGTTGTTTGGTTTGGTGTTTGGTTTGGTGTTTGGTTTGTTTGGTGGTTTGGTGTTTGGTTTGTTGTTTGGTTTGTTGTTTGGTGGTTTGATGTGTTGTTTGGTTTGGTTTGGTGCAGTATGGGGTTTGGTGTTTGGTTTGGTGTTTTCTTCGGTGTATGGTTTGGTGTTTGGTTTTTCCTGATGGAGTTGTTTTAACATCTCCCTGGAAAATTATACTAGTGTTTTAACCTGTGCGCCTAATCTTTGTTAATACCATGTGGTCTTGATATTGTGACGTTGTGCTAAATTTTGAAGAAGCCCCGATTCATTTGTTCTCAATTGACTTGTTTTTTTCATAGTCTTGAGTTCCTTTGGTTTCCTTAGTTTTAAGATAACTTTGCCAGTAACTACAAAATATCCTGCTGGGACTCTGTTTAATCTGCAAATAATTTAGTTGCCTCTGACATGGTTTTATTAATGTAGAGTTTCCAAATAATAATCATGAGCCATCTTTCCATTTATATAGATCTTTGATTTCTGTCAACAATGTCATGCAGTATTCAAGAGTATACCTTTTATATTTATTCTGTCAAATCTATTCCACACAGTCTGTTTTGTATACCTTTCTTTCATTTTACAGCTTTGCTAAACATATTGTGAGTTCTAACAGATTTTTATTAGTCACCTAGATTTTGAAAGATAATTTTGTCAGATATACCATTTCTCATTGCTTTATCTTTTCTTCAGCATTTGAAAAATGCCATTCTAAAGTCAGTTGGCACTATTGTTTCTAGATAAGAAGGCAGCTTTAAATTTTAATCATTCTCTCTGTATGTAATGTGTAATGTAATTTTTCTCTGTACATGTTTATATTTTTCTTTCTGTACTTTCCTGAGTAGGTATCTGAGCTCCATATTTTGTATCTGCCAAATGTTGAAAGCCTTCAATAATTATTTCTGTGTTGTTTTTTGCCCTTTTGTTTATTTTCTTCTTAGGACTCTAATTATAACAATTTGAAAGGCAAGACAGATATTGTCCCACAAGTTTCTAAAACTATTAGATTTCTTTAGTCATTTTTTTCCTAAATTTAACCGATACTTAAAATGTAAAAATTGTACGTTAGTTGGGGTATCAAATGGTATTTCAAGAAAAGTACATATTGTGTAATGTTTGCATAAGGTTAAATATACTCCTCAAATGTGTATTGTTTTTGTTCTTGTTCTTGTTTTTGTTTTCTATTGTTGTTTCTTTTTATATGAGACAGCATCTCATGATTTATGGTGGAAAGGTTAAATTCCCTTTTTCTAACTTTTTGAAATATGTAGTACGTTATCACCATCTCCAACCAGCTTCCTTCTCCTTTAGTATTAGGCAAATTGTCTATCTCTAAATTCACTGTTTCCTTATCTACCTTATTCAATCTCCTATTGATCCTATTTAGCAAATATTTTACTTCAGTTATCATACTTACTAAAGCCTTATTGTTTGCATTTGGTTTTGTTTATATACATTTTTAACTCTGTTTGGAATTAACTATTATCACTCATTTGAACACTTTCCTTCCATCTATGCCCAGATTTGTACAAACAACAGTTCACCCATTGCCTGGTCACTGAAATTTGAATCAGCTGATTGTCTTCATTTCCCCCCATAACATCAATTATATTTGCCTGTTTAATCTTGCCGTTTGTTTGTTTGTTTGTTTGTTTGAAAACTAGACACTGAAGCTAATGTGTGTCAACTCTGGATTCTGGTTTGTAATTCTAAGAAATGCTATTTTTACTGTCAATCTAAAAGGCAGATATTTTCCTTGATTTAAAACAACAACAACAACAACAAAACAAAAACAGAACAAAACCGTAGACTGTCTCACCTCTGGTTCTGATGGTTATTATCTCTGCCAGTTTGTTAGTTTGATTTTGGCCTCCACTGCTTGTCCTTTTAAAGCTGTTCTGAACCGATGCAGCAGGAGGGTCTAGGTTTAGACATGTTTACTGTGTAAATTTCATAGCTCCCCATTCTTACTGCGCTCCTGTTCCAGGGATTTTTCCTCCTTAAATTTCCAAATGCTTCACCAGCCCCATGCCTTGACTTTGACTTATCAAATCAAAAATGATTCATCTTTCTGCTTCCTGGGCTGTTCCCACGTGTGGCTATATAATTATATGTAATTATATAATATCATTGCCATCAATCAGCTAGTACAAACAATATGCAAATTTCCCTTGAACATATGCCATTTTTCTCATAGGTGAGTATAACATGGGAAAAATCCCTAACATTGATTTGCTAGTGAAAACCTTTTATCTATAGGTATCCATATGTGTATGTATTTGGATATTTTTGACTAATTTTCTTTTTTAAAGATCAGGCAGAATATGCCAAAGTAAGTGTTGATAGTTGCATTATAAAAATATATAGCAAGGCAGTAGTGGCACACACCTTTGATCCCAGCAGCTGAAGGCAGAGCCAGGAAAATGTCAAATGTCTTGAGTTCAAAGCCAGCATGGTCTACTGAGTTCCAGGATAGCCAAAGCTACATAGGAAAGCCTTATCTATTAAAAAAAAAAAAAAAAAAAAAAAAAAAAAAAAAGCCAGGCATGATGGCGCAGACCTTTAATCCCAGCACTTCGGAGGCAGACACAGATAGATATATGTGAGTTTGAGGCTAGCCTGGTTTTCAAAGGAAGTTCCAGGATAGCCAGGGCCACATACAAAGAAACCCTGTCTCAAAAAAAACAAAAATGAAAGACCAAGAAACAAAAACAAACAAACAAACAAATAAAAAAAATTCTGATTTATTTTTTCAGGTTCGGCAATCTGACTGTCTGGTTAACTGGTATTTCTAGGGGAAAAAAAAAACACAGCAAACACAGCTACGAGGGCTCTGAAGTAATTCTTGTAATCATGGGTCTGTGGTGCCCAATGTAGCAGCACTGCCTTCATGCAATCAATTAAAGCTTGTCACGTGTGTTGTGTGACAGACTTTTCCTGGCGAGATGCAACACACGTGTCTACTCACTCCAGAAAGGGAGCCAGCAACGGACTAAAGAACCTACTGCACCAGCGTCCATTCTGGCGAACCAACGAGCGTTCCCAAGGCTTGGTAACCGTGTTGTGAGGGGTGATTCATGAGAAACAGGGGTAACTCAAACGCAGCTGCGTCACCAGAAAGCCCACCCTCACATGGGTTGTGACTCCCAGAACCTCTACAAGCTTGCATGCAGCCCACAGTCAGAACACCTCTGTAAAAGGAACTTTTATTCGCCTGTTTCAGTTGTTGTCTTAGAGGCTTACTGCCTCTGTCTGCTAACCGAGGCCTAGTCCCGGAAGCTTCTGGCCTCCGTGCAACCAAACCTCGATCTAGCACATTTTCAACCTCTGAAGATTACTGCTTAATAAACTCACCCTTTCTTATGCTTTCTGAGCTCATAGCGGGCTGGTTCAATTCAGCTGTTCTGGCTCAAACTCCTCTCCCAGCTGACTTATTCAATCTGGCTTTTCTCTCAGTCTCTGAATTGCTCTGCTTGGCCTCAAACTAACTCCAGCAATCTCTTCTAATCTTCTGAATCCTTCTCATTCTCTGGCTTGCTCTGTCTTCACCTGTGTCTAGCTTGTTCTCTCATTCAACCTCTCTCTCTGTTAAAACTTTCCCAGTAAAATTGCTTCCTCTCTCTCTCTCTCTCTGCATTGCCCCTAAAGTAGCTTCCTTTTCCTCTCTCTTCTCTCTCTCTTTTTTTAATGGTCCCACAGAAGGCCTCTTTATTAATTAACACATGTCAACAAAGCTGTAAATTAAGCAGTTACATAGCCAATGCCCTGGAGATCATAGATTATCAAGCCACTCAATCCACACTCCTAGGAGTGAACCCAGCATCCCTCCTTCAGTGGCTCTCAACTGAGCTTCGTGCAGTGGTGATCCCTAACCAAAAACCAGATACCATTTCCCTCTGGAGCCTCGGGGAACAACTACCACATCCTTTCATTAACATGCATATTTTGATAATTTTTTAAAAAATCCTTAGCATTCATGAAGACTGTTCACATTGACACTCCAGCTGGTGTCCATGCAAATGATTCAGAGATATCCTGAAGTGCTGAAATAAGCAGACCTCAAACCATGGAAGCATTACACACAGGGCTGAAGCAAGCACATTCTCCCAAGCTCACGCTTTTCTCTAGAAAGCTACAAGGCCACAAAAACCTTCCCCTAGTCTGTGTAGCCTACTCATAGTTTGGTCTCTGAGAGCAAGAGCTATGTGGAATGATGTCCTTGCTTTAATTTCCACTTCTCCTCACGTTTTCTTTTTCTCATTTATTTTATTCCCTCTCCTTTTAAGAGTTGGGCATATCCTACTCTGTCAAATCCTTCTGATTCATCACTTTTTCTGCCACTCAGATATCCAATTTCAAACATGGCTGTTTGGGGTTTTATGTTTGTTTGTTTTTAACAAACTAACTTTGCCTTCGTTGTTTGGGATTAAAGGCAGGTGCCACCACACCTGGACGTAGCTTTTCTTTACCTGAAACTTGCTCTATAAACAGGCTGGCCTTGAACTCAGATCTGCTTAACTCTGTCTTCTGGATTAAAGCCATATTTGTATTCCAGGCAGATCACCCAGACCTAGAGAGTCTTTGGATGGGATCACTTGCCAGAACAGACATGTTCTAATTAAAATTCCTCTGCATGCCTCTCTCCTGGGATGCCTGGTCAGTCTCTACCCCAGCAACTTCCTTACACAGCTGGGTGAAGACACTCAAGAATCTTCCACATTTTTGTTCTTTCCTTTACCTACTGAAACTGTGAGCCAAGGCTTGCTGACTGGAGGAAATGTTACTATTTGGGGAGAATTATGCAATTTGGAGGAATGCTCCATACAACATGTAAATGCCCAATATAGTTGTGTGAACATACTCGTAATTGTGGTTTATCTGAAATACCAATGTAACTGAGCATTTTATCTAGCAATCTTACAAACTGACTCTGCTGACATGTGCAATATTTAAATGGTGCCGGATAGTTTGACACTACAAGCTAAAGCTGAGAGGGAGAAAATGCCCTTCCATAAGATGAGCTGGAGGCAAGCTTATAAGACGTTTTCTTTATTGGTGATTGATGTGGGAGGGCCCTTCTCACTGTGGGCGGGGCCACCCCTGGGCTGGTGATCTTGGTTTCTCTAAGAAAGCAGGCTGATCTTAGAGCCTGAGCTGTTGGAACTTATCACCTGTGCCAAGGAGTTCAAGTCTGATCCCCATTTTCCCCCCTAATTGATTTAGTGTATCTGGTTTTATGTTGAGGTTTTTGATCCACCTTAGACTTGAGTTTTGTACAGGTAGATCAATATGGATCTATGCATTTTTCTACATGTAGACATCCAGTTAGACCAACACCATTTGTTGAAAATACTTTTTTTTTTCCCATTGTATGGGTTTGTTTTCCTTCTCCAAAAAAAAAAAAAAAATCAGTATCTGTAGATATGTGCGTTCATTTCTGGATCTTTGATTCGATTTCATTGATCAACCGGTGTATTCCTATGCTAATGCCATACAGTTGTTATTACTGCTGCTCTGTAGTACAGCTTGAAATCCGGGATGGAGCTACCTCCAGCAGTTGTGCAGGAATCAACAACTAATAAGTGGGACCTCATGAAACTGAAAAGCTTCTGCCAGGCAAAGTACACTGTTAATAGAACAAAATGGCAGCCTGGGAAAAGATCTTTACCAACCCTACATTCGCAGAGGGCTAATCTCAAATATATATAAAGAACTCAAGCAATTAAACAACAACAAACCAAATAACCCAATTAAAAAAGCTAAACAGAGAAGTAATGGCCAAGAAGCACCTAAAGAAATGTTTAATGTCTTTAGTCATCAGGGAAATGCAAATCACAACAACTCTGAGATTTCATCTTACCAAAAGCAATCTATAGATTCAATTCAATTCCCATCAAAATACCAGCACAATTCTTTATAGACCCTGAAAGAACAATTCTCAGCTTCATTTGGAAAAACAAAACAAAAAAAAAAACCCAGAATAGCTAAAAACAACCCTGTACAATAAAAGAACTTCTGACTTCAAGCTGTACTACAGAGCAACAGTAATATTCTGTATATTTTACAGCACCCTGTGCCGGAAAATGTTAACAAAATGAAGGATTACTTAGAGCCAGTGCTTAAGACTCCAGTGTATAACCCTTTAGGTCTCAACCTAAGTATAAGGGTTGAGAGCATTTTTGTCTTTACCAGGTAGAGGTTAGAGTAAAGCGTGTATGCTGTAAAGAAAGATGTACACACCCAAGAGCCTTGGCACTCCTCACAGATGACATCAAAGGAAGTGGCTCCCATGGGTATCTTTATTTAAAGAACGCACACACACACACACATGTTGATAATGACCGTCTGTGTTTGTTCCACAGGGCTCTGAGCTGTTTCACTTCAGGGTGTCTGTGGTTTCTGGAGTCAGCTTTTGTGACTTAGCTGAAGAATTTCAGGTACAATAAACACACAAAGTATGAAATGTGGTGATGAATGAGAAAATGAAACATTGTCAATCCAAGTTATGGATAAAGATAAAAACACGGGCAGAATTTGTGTGTTGGAGAAGGCTTGGACGGGGCGTGGCAGAGAGTGAGTGGGTAGAAGAGGATGCTGAGTGTCCACAGAACTCCGGGTGGAATTTTGCTGTGTGGTTTGATGTGGGGATCATACAATGTCCAGTGTTTTATATAAGCACTTTGCTTTTTCTTTTCAGATTTATGTCAATGCCTTTTCCAGGACATGCACTGATTGCTATTGCAACATCCGTAGTGCTAGGGGGATTGATTTTTATATAATTTGTATTTCAGCTGCGTAAGATCCACCCATTGAGAGCATTCTAGAGATATATTAGAAGAAACACTGCCAATCCATCAACTATAAGCATCAGCTCATAAGTGAAAGTCTGGATAATGAACAAATGACAATCATCAATTATTTTTAATTCCTAGCTCCATTAAACGTGTCCACACAATATAGTTATATTTTGAAAACAAATTAGATAGAATGTTACAGAATTATTATGATATTATAATTCTAGTTGCTGTTTGTCCATACATAGTTCAACATTCCATTTTGTAATACATAAAAAGTTGTTTTTAGCACTTACATGAGTCTTATTTTGTTTAAATTGTTCTGGAAAATATAAAATGATAACCAGTGTGGAACAAGTTTCTGCATCGTTCATCTCTTAGGATCTAGAGTCCATTGTATAGGGGCAGATTCTGGATAGAATAGGGGTACAACGAGGGCATCATTACACCATTACACCACAGGAGTCAGGCATGGAGAGGCTCACTAGTGGATATGTTTTCAGAGCCCCGCAGGAAACAAAAAGAAAGCCATTTGGGCTTGGTGATGATTTGAATGAAAAATGCCCCATCGCTGAGGGCATCTGAATACTTGATCCCCAACTGATGGCTCTGACAGGTTTAGGAGTATTGCTAGAAGCATGTCGCTAGAAGCAGGTGTTGAGAGCTTAAAGGCACTCACCACTTTGAGTTCGCTCTCTCTGCTTCCTGTCTGTGGTTCAAGATGTGAGCTTTCAGCTTGTTACTCCATCTGCAGGCCTGATGTTTCCTTGCCATGATGGACTCTTATGCCTCTGGAACCATAGTCAACCCTTCCTTTATAAGTTGCCTCAGTCACGGTATTTTTCACAGCAATAGAAAAGTAACTAATACAGGTTGCTTAAAGAAGCCACAACCAGTCTGTGGTACCCAATGAGAGGGGACTATGACTTCGTCATGAGGTACTGGAAGAACATGGTGACTGAACCAGATGTTGCCTTCAAACATGCAGTATACAGAACTCCAAAGGCTATGTCTCCATGTGCTTTCAGAGTATAAAGTTTAATATTGGGGGCATTTCCTTCTTTTATAATTGCCTCTTACTAAACAAGAGATTATCATAAGTTATAAGAGATATCAGAGCCCAAAGATTCGTGAGCACTTACTAAGCAGAAAAGCAGAAAAGGCAATCTTGGGGCTAGAGTGATGGGCTCAGTGGCTTAGCATACTTGTTCTTCAGAGGATCCATGTTTGGTTCCCTGCACCTGTTCCAGGAGATCCAGTGGCTGTTAGAGTTCAGGAATAGCCATGCAGCGACCACTCAAACATCAGACTCAAACTGAAAACATAGCAGGATGTTGTGGTCTTAACTCTAACAGGATATACTTTTATCTTTAACTCAAGCAGAACATGCATTTATCATCTATTGTTTTATTCTAAGCCGCAAGTATTGAACTAATGAACAGTATCCTGGTCTCGGGCAAGTAGGGCCTAAGAACTTGAACTCTCACCTGATAGTCAAAATGGCCTCTGATATGCTAAAGGGAACAGCAGGTGTTAACAGAGGAGCCACAGTTATGCTAAGAACTAAAGCAGGTCTCAGTAGAGAAGCGTTTGTATATGCATGCGTGGGATGGAGCAGTGAAATGTCAGGCTGCTCTGATAAGCCAGCCAGTCTCCTCAAGAAGTGGATCTCTCCACAGGAGAACCAGTGCCAAAAAAACATTTTGGCCTAAAAAGATAGTCTGTTGGTCAATGTAAGACCCAAAGTTAGGCCAGGAGACGAATATGCAAACTGCATGTCTCCCACAGCCAAGAGCAATCAAGACTTTCCTGGGCTGAGATGTCACACTGCTGTAGGCAGCTGGCTTATAGTTAAACCTTAGGTACCAAAACACAAAGGCTACCATTCCTATGTTTGAAAGACAAAACTGCCCGCTCCGTGTGGGAAAAGAAGGTGGATGTAGATAGCCATGCTGATGTAGAAACCCAGGCCCGTACCTCTAAACAGGTACAATATTCCTAGGGTGTGCTTGAGCACTAAAAGTAGAAAGGAAAGTTAATTTAAAAGGTAATGCCGGGCTGGAGAGATGGCTCAGCGGTTAAGAGCACTGTCTGTTCTTCCAGAGGCCCTGAGTTTGATTCCCAGAACCCACAACCATCTGACTCTCGCAGGGCACAGGCGGCAGCTCAGCCTGGTGCAGTGGGGTCCACGGGCCCAGAGGAGGCCATTCGGACAACATATAAATGGCCAATAAATCCTTGGCTAGAATATCCTCAAACTTATCATGCCATTCTTTTAAATGGAACAGATAATTTGGTTTACAGTTTGGTTTACGATCCAGACTGGCTTATGGAAAGACAGATGTCTTTCTCTACTCATGCAAAGAGCAGAAAACCATCTTAACTGATCTGTGCATCCTGCACATCTCATGCATTTATAATTTTAGGACTGTATAATGTTTGTGAGAAACTATATGTTTTTAGAACAAAAGAACCCTACACCAATGGCACTGGATCAGATGCTGATGCAGATATTCCAGCATCCTGCATGGTCCGTCAAAGCCTGCTTCCAGGATGGCTTCAAAGAAAGCTACTGATCCCAGTTGGTTTCAGCCTTCTATAGTTTTCCAAACAGGACCTCTATTAAGCCTAACATTTCTCAGCATTTAAAGACTGGACCACAAATGTTATTGCTAGCCTGCTTACCCATTTTTCCCAAATTCATTTGGGCCCCCAGATAGGATTCCTACACTCTCAAATCAGCAGGAAGTAACCTTAAGAAGAACAGTGTCCCATTTCCCTTAAGGTGGGGTGGGTACATTTTTTGGTTGTCTTCTTGGGAATGGATGTTTGTTATAAAGGGGTTGGTTATACGTTTTTAATGGTCTTATTCAGAGAAAAAACAAGGTGTTAAAAACTTAGACTTGGGGATTTATTTTTTCCTTTCATTTTCTCTTTTTTTCTTAGGTAAGGAGAAAGGGGTTGAAAAGAAAGAGTAAAGAATATAAAAATATCTTATAGGAATAATAAGACAAAGGGTACATTATTGAATATACATTTCAATTTAGAGCTTTGTTATTTTGTTTACATTGTTATAGAGATTTTGGGTGACTTTCCATATTTATTTTTTTATTTTGGAAGCTGCTTGCTTGCACTTCCTGCTTACTCAGATATAATTTTATTCCTTCTCAAGTCTCTGATGGGGTTGAAGACTAGATAGTTATAATTTTCCAAGTAAGCTTAGTTGCTTAGGAGTTAAGAAGATGTTTTAAGGTCTAGATAGATGTTTTTAGGTTGGTAGATACAAGATATAATAGAGATAGATTTAGGTTCAGAACTTTAGGCTCATGTAGATAGGATAGACAGTATTTTCTTCTAAATTGTCAATATATCTAAGCTAAACACTTCATGTAACTTTTATATATGGTTTTTCTGACAGCTTCATAAATGTTTCATAATTGTTCTTACCATATGTAGTTAATTACACACACACACATAAACGGGACCTTCTACTGGAGTAAACTGAGGAGAAGTTGGAGGAAGGTCTTCTGCACCATTTTTCAGATGCTGATTTCAGTGCCCAGAGATCTGGTTACTACCCAGCCACAGGCATTGTTATGAAAATTGAACCATCTCCTGTACCCATGTGATATAAGGAATGTTACCCAGTTATCCGTGATTGGCTAATAAAGATGCTGAAGCCTGGGACTGGGCAGAAGAGAGGTAGGTGGAGTTTTAGTTTCCCAGGCTTAGGGTTGAGAAAGCACTAGGATTAGGTAGAAGGAAGAAGCAAGAGTTAGCAGGAAAGCAAGCAAGAGAGAAAGGAGTCGCCATGGGCACGTGGCTATGAAGACAGACAGATGGAACAGATGTTGCAGCCTGCTAGTTGAGACAAAGCTGCAGCCATCTTTGTATACACCTTCCATTTTGTTTATAAGATGAAATTAGGTTCAAAATTTTAAACTTTTCAATTCTCCTTGTGGAAGATTTGTCACTGGCCCTCAGATCTTGGTACACCTATCCTTGTTATATAAACTACCTGACTGCTGATTAAATGTCCTATACCTGGGCAGGGCAGAATGGGGTAGATGTGGCTAAGGTTCCCAGGCTTTAGAGGACAGGAAAAATCACCAGAAACGGATGGGAAAAGAAGAGGAAGGAGGATGCCATAATGGTTAGGTGGTGAAGAAACCACGTGGGCTGGGAGGAAGAATTCCAATAATGGCGTGAAAAGGCCCAGATGAACATAAGCAAGTACCATGGGATTACAGATGGAAAGTGGACCAGATGAGGAGGATTAAGGTGAATAGCATTGGATGGGGGCTCGGAGATGGATAGTGGGGTTATTGAGCCATTGTAGGTGAAATATCTACCTGGCTCACGGTAAATAAGGCAAGTATAAAATCTAACAGCTGTCTGAGTCTTATTTATGACATCAAATTAAATAATACCGCCATAATAATCTTAGGGCTAATAATAAACATTATATAGCCCAACACTCATTTTTTATTTACTACAACATCTACTTCCTGAAAGCAGTTGTTCATAGCCAGCTCTAGCAGACCCTGCTAGAGGGTAGAACTGACCTTTTAATTTACTATGATTCAGTGGTGTTATAAATCATGCCTTATTATCGATTTACTTGACTACGCTCTGGTTGCACCCTTCTTATCTATGCACCTGGCTACACTTTGGATGTACTCTAGAAGACCCTAAGCCCTGCCTCAATTACCTCACTTAAGACAAATCAAGCTTAAAGGTTAGCTGATAATACTTTGTCTAGTTAGCCAAAAAACAAAAATAAAAAAGTAATATTGCTTTGTATGCTTAGCCAAAACGTGTTACTGCCCTCCCCATGTCTTTTGCATTGGTTCTTTCTTTGAAAACCCTCCTATATGAGACCTAGTAAAGGTCACAGTTAAGCTTCCGAGTTCCTTTCTATGTCCCTGGTCTGACCAGTCCTTGGGTGTTGCATTCAATATTTAATAAACCATCCGTATCTAACTGAAACCGGAGTCTAAGTGGTTTGTGTGGCTATTCTTATACTAGAACAGCAGAAAACACCCGGGAGTCATCAGATTGGCAAGAGATTGGCTTTATTGTGGGTTTTAAGGGTAGTAATAATAGTATAGTTTAGAATCTGCCCAACATAGTACCAACAGCTTAATGATAAATCCTAGTCTCTCTGTGTCTATTTGGAAGCTAGTAGGGTTAAAGAAAACTGTTGTTTTATTAATTCATCTTTTGAACATGAGGCTTGTATAGCAAGCACCTGACCCACTGAACCATCTTGCCGAACCTGTGTTTAGAGACAGAGTTTTCCTTTAAAGAACTCAAGCCAGGAGTACCTCGCCACATCTAGAATCTCAACATGTAGGTGTCAGAGGTAGGAGGTTCTTGAGTTCAAGGCCAGTTATGGATACTTAGTGAGACTGTCTCAAAATAATGGCAACAAAAATGGATCAACAAACAAACAGAAGAGGTGGAGGAGCTGGGGGGGTGACTTATTCAAGAGCTTGCTATGTAAGCATGAGGACCAGAGTTCACACACCCAGCCCCAAAGTAATAAGCCAGACCAGCAGCCCTGGTGTAGCAATTTCTTCTGAATTCTCCCTCTAAACTGAAATGTTCTCTTCTGGAGGGAGGGAATAACATGAGAATCAGGAAGTGTGCTAGACATACCTGGAAAGAGGAAATGTTTATAGAGAAAAAGCTCCCATAAGACAGGCCTATTGGCAAGTCTCTGGGGTTATTGTCTTTGAGGTGGGAAGGCCTGATGCCCTCCCGATGGTGCCCCTCCTGGGCTAATGGTCCGGTGTGGCATACAAAGGCAAAGTGAGCCGGCCATGACGAGCAAGTAGTAAGCAGTCTTCCTCCCCCGCTTCTGCTTCAGTTCCTGCCTCCAGGTTCCTGCCTCAGCTTTCCTCAATGAACTGCAAACCAGGACATGAAAACCAAATAAATCCCTTTCTCCTCAAGTTGCTTTAAGTGATAGTGTTTTACCATAACAATGTAAACCATAACCAAGACAAAAGTTGGTACCAAGCTATAGGGTGTTGCTGTGACAGACCTGACCATGTGTTGTGTTTTGTTTTTACAAAGTTGTGGTAGCATTTGAACTTTGGGCTGGAAAATCTGTTCAGTATTCAGAACTCAGTGGGCTGTTCAAAGGTAAGAGTGCTGATGGAAATGCAGATGATGGAGGCCTGGCTTATGAAGTTTCAGAGGGAAGTTTGAGAGTCCCTTAAACACTTCATTGGAAGCTGGGCAGTGGTGGCGCATTCCTTTAATCCCAGCCCTTGGGAGGAGGAGACAGGTAGATCCCCATGAGTTCTAAGCCAACCTGGTCTACAAAGAGAGTTCCAGGACAACCAAAGCTACATTAGAGAGACCCTGTCTCAAAAAACAACAACAACAACAAAAAAAAAAAAAAAAACTGTGTTTCAGGCTGGAGAGATAGCACAGAGGTTAAGAGCACTGGCTGGTTTGTTTTTTTTTGTTTGTTTGTTTGGTTGGTTGGTTGGTTTTTTTGGGGGTTTTTTTTGTGTTTTGTTTTGTTTTTTTACAAAGGTCCTGAGTTCAATTTCCAGCAACTACATGGTGGCTCACAACCATCTATAGTGAGATCTGGTATCCTCTTCTGGTGTGCAGGCAGAATGCCATATAAATAATTATTAAATCTTTAAAAAAAATAAAAAGGAATCTGCATTTCTGGTCAGCTGGAGCTGAAGAATTGGCTGTGATTAACAAGAGAATCACAAAAGTGAAACCTTTGCTTTATTGGAATAATAAATACTAGAGTCAGCTGGGGATGGAGAATCAGCTGTGACCAGCATCACAAAGGCAAAATCTTCTAGGTGGTGTTGCCTCAGGATCTGCACACAGGTGCTGTGGTCCAAAGGGGGTCAAGGCTGCATCTCATGCTGTCAACTGAACTTGATAATATGTGAGTCTCCCAAGTGGTGCTGGTTTGGAAGGCAAGAAGGAGTCATGGAGAGCAACTGAGAATTGGCACTATCAGAGGCCAGAAGAGGCCAGTTGTGCAGCTGCAGCCTCAGTGATAGTAGAAGCCCCAGATTTGAATGGGTTGTGGAGAAGAGTTGAGGTCTGGCACTAATTGGTAGGGTCCCTGAAAAGAAGCCAGGAGATGTTGTAGGATATTTGATCCCATTCTGAACTGTAAAAACCTGTCTTTTGTTTGGTGTGGTTCAGACCTAACACACACCTTTAATCCAACAACTTTCTGGTAAACAGGTGATTATGGTGTGGTTGGCCCTAGCAAATACCTTTAATCGAAGAGCTTTCTGTACACAGGATTTAATAAAGTTAACCCTAGCACAAGAGGTGGAGCAAGAAACCAGGTGGTAGGGATTAAGTAGAAAGGAGGGACTTTGAGTTGAAGGGTATTTTAACACAGCATGGCGAAAAATAAGATCTTTGGCCCTGGGGTTCTGGGGCTTTCTCCTCCCGGGCTGTCAGCTGAAATAGCAAGCTTTTGGCCTTTGGACTTTTTCCTTTGGGACATGAGCTGAGTAAGAAGGTCAGCTGGGTGCTGACTTTCTCTGCCTCTCTTGTAAGACCTGGGGTCCCACAGCTCAGGAGTTCAAGATCACGCCCTTCCCAGGAATTTCCACAGACCACAAACAAGAGGGTTTTTATTCCAACTGCGATAGGATCGTCCCTCCAAAGGCAGGAGACGACCGTGAGCATGCAAAGCACAGGGTTTTTATACTTAAAAATCTGGCCACTTTTGCTGTATATATTGATTGGTCAGCAAGAATAGCATGAAGATAATTTACAGCTAGTTGTTTGAAGTTTTTGGCCATTTGTGAGCTTTCTCAAAACAATTCACCCTGCCCTTATTTTTTTAAAAACTACCTCGGAGCAGTTTATCCTGTCCTTTGAGAGCTACATGCTTCTGGCTTTAATTCAAGGATGGAAATAGTCACAGCTGTTTTTCTTTTACAGTTGTTTGCATTCTCAAGTGGGCTCTCACTCTGAGCTAGCAAGTTTTCAGTCCAGCATCTGGCTCATGAGTCTTCATTAGTAAAACCAAACAGCTGAGGTTCTCTTTCTTTATAACAATAAGGAGATGCTTTGGTGAATGTACAGCCTAGCTGCAGAGGCCCCTGCCAGTAAGTAAGTCAGGATGAACACCGAGGACAGCAACAGCTGTGGAGAGGAACTGGCCTGAGCCTTGGAGATAAACTGCATGTGATGTGGATGGCAGAACCAGAGAAATGGAGTTGCCAAGGCCCGATGGAGCTGAGTGGATCCTGAGTGGGTCCCGGACATCAAGGGCTGAACTTTTTACACTTTTAGCAAATTTGGGGTTTGACTGGATTTGATCGTGGCTGTGCCCTGGTTTTACACTCTTAGAGTTTAAAAGTGTGCAACTTGTTTTGGACATTACAGGAGCTCACAGTTGATAGATCTGAGATATTTTAAAGAGACTTTCGATGTTTTGAAAAAACCATGAATGTTTTAGAGAGACATAGAAATTTAAAAGAGACCTTAGCTGTTTTAAAGAGACTGAATTCTGAAAGTCATTTTTTTTAAGACTGTGGGATTTTTAAAAGTCAAAATGCTTTATATTGTGATATTTATTTATATTAATAGAAGAGGCCTTATGGATGAAATAATAGGAAAGTTATGGTTTAATAAGTGTTGTGTTTGTGTATTAAAGCGGACAAAGGGCACATGCCTGTAATCCCTGCCCTAGGAGAGGCACTGGCAGGTGGATCTCTGTGAGTGGAGGCCAGCCTCGTTCACAGATGGATTTGCAATCCTGTGTCACATCTGTCTCGCCATGATTAGTGGGTGAAATCAAGGGAAGGAAGGAGGGCCATGCCGTAAAAGACAAAAGTTGATATAAAAGCGGGCCCCTGGCCTCGGATTATGACATTGCAAAGCCGTGCTTTTCCTTTCTCTGATTGCCTGACTCTTCTCAGGGCTCCTAGCTGCTCTACCACTCTCTTCATCGGCATTCTTCACGATCTCCTAAGATCCAGCTTGGCCGAGAGACAGATGCTTGGACCATGACCTCTCTCTTCTCACACCAATCTTGTAAGTGTCCACTAGGTGTAATTAGCCCTGCAGGGAGGCTGGGAAAGAGCACTGACCTTTACCTGATGCTGTGGCAAAAACAGTGTTCCCATTTATTCAGGGTTAAAAAGGAAGATCCTATACTCACTCTTTTTAAATTTGTATTGTTTGGGTTTTTTTGGTTTTTGTTGTTTTTTTAAAGAACTGTGTCTGGAAGCCAGAGAGATGACTCGGTGGTTAAGAGCATTTGTTGCTCTTGTGGAAGGCTGGTGTTCAGTTCATAATACCAACACTGAGATTCTCACAACCACCTATAACTTCAACTCCAAAGGATCTGACAACCTCTTCTGGACCCTAAAGGCACACACATACACACACACACACACCACATATGCATGTACAAGTACCTACACACACCCACACACATACACTCACACACATATACACGTAAGAATTTTTAAAACCTCTACTAAAGGTAGTGCCTGACTACATAGCCCAGGTTAGCCTTGAATTTGCAGTCCGCCTAGGTCAGCCTCCCAAGTGCTGAAATTACAGATGAGCATCTTGCCCCACTTTCAATCTATATCACCAGTTCTTCATATTTTCCTTTGATCCAACTTGAAATACAAATAATATATGTAAAAGTTAAATTGCACTGCCAGCTGTGGCGGTGTGCAGCCAGCCACTCTCCGTGGGCCTGGCACTTGGGAAGCTGAAGCAGGAAGTTTACGTTGAGCACAAAGCCAGTGTGAGCCAGACGAAACCCTGTCTCGGACTGGTACCCTGGGGGGTTGGGTGGGGTTAAATGGAGCTAAATAAAACTTTAAATGTCACTTATATGAAAACAGAACCAGCACAGCTATTTTTCAGTACAAACATCTATCTCTGCTGTATACAGTCTGTTTATCTGCACAGCCACTGTAAAGTTGGTATGTTGAGACATGGTCTCTATCAAATCAAACCTTGAAAGCAGACACCTGGAGTGTGCTCAAAAATCCATTCATTCACAGCCAGGCCCGGCTGAGCAGGTCTGTAACTCGGGTACTTTGGATTAGACAGGAGAAAGACAAATTCAAGACCGACCTATCATATGCAATGAGTGTAGCCAACCTGGCCAATCTTTTCTCAAAATAATAAAATTCCAAGACTGGGAATATGGCTAGTGAAATGGCATGGTGAGTGAACGTGCTTGCTATGTAAACCAGACAACCTAAATTCAATCCCTGGAACCCACGATGGAAAGAGAGAAGCATCTCCTGAAAGTTGTCCTCTAAACCCCGCAGGCATGCCTCGCCTGTGCTACATTCACACGGACACGTCATACACACAATATAGTAAATAAGAGAAAAGCCAATAAAAGGCTGGGAGCATGGCTTGGTGATAAACCGCTTACCTAGCATGTGAAAGGCCCCCAGTTCAATCCCCATTACTAACAAAGGAAGAAACTCCATTGCATGAAAGCATTGTATCTATTACCAGCAGTTTTTTTTCATGTGTGTATGTCCATGTGTACACGCTTGTCAGGGCAGACATGCGAATGCCAGAAGTCAGTGTTGGGTGTCTTCTTCAAGCACTCTCTGCCTTAGTTGTGTTTTGATTTTATGGACATGTATGTGCGAGTATTGTACATGTATGTGCCCATGAAAGTCAGAGGAGAATGTCAAATCCTTGGAACTGGAGTTTCTAGGCATTTGTGAGCTGCCCAATATGGATACTAAGACCTAAATTCCAGCCCTCATGATGGAAGTAAGCACTCTTTTGTTGTTGTTTGTTTGTTTGGTTTGGGTTTTTTTTTTTTTTTTTTTTTTTTTTTTTTTTTTTTTTTTTTTTTTTTGAGGCAGGGATTCTCTTGTGCAGTCTTGGCAGTCCTGAACTTGCTTTGTAGACCAGGCTGGCCTTGAACTCAAAGAGATCCAGCTGTTCTGCCTCCCCTAGTGCTGGGATTGCAGGCGTGTGCCACCATGCCCAGAGAAGCAAGCACTCTGGCTGAGCTGTCTTTCTAGTCCTTTTACCTGGCTTTTTGTAGCCTCACTAACTGGTTACACTAGCTAGTCACCTGTCCCTTAACACTGGGGTCCCAGGCGTAAACTACTATGCTTGTCTTTTAGATGGATGCCAGAAATCCAAACTCAAGTGTTCATACTTTCTCAGTGGGCACTTTACAAGTAAAGCTGGGAATGGAGCTCAGAGCTGGGAATGTAGTCCCGGCTGGCATGCACAGGCCCTAAAATAAAAAATAAACTATCTAGATATCACTCTTTCAGTCCTGGGAAAATGTATTTCTACCCTTTCTGACAGTAGACTTGCTGGGTGGTGGTAGCACACACTTTTAATCCCAGCACTCGAGAGGCAGGGGAAGGTAAACCTCTCTCTCTGTGAGTTCCAGGCCAGCCTGGTCTACAGAGTGAGTTCTAAGATAGCCAAGGCTACACTGAGAAACACTGTCTCAAAACCCAAAACAAAACAAAAAATCCCAAAACCAGTAACAACAACAAAAAGAAAACAGACTCAATCATACAAACAGGCAACAGTCTGTTTTCCGTTGCTACGTAGTGCCATTACTTCCAAAACCAGTGCTCTGAGGCAGGCATTTTACTATGCTTTGGGCTTTATGGGTTAGGAATGGGGAAAGCTTGACTGGGTCTCTCCTGTAGTTATAAGGAAATGCCAGCCGCACTCTTCTCTAATGAAACACACATGGCTACAGCTGTTGACGTTGTCGTCTGGAGCTCAGCCAGGGCCCCTACACCTGTGCAGCCACAGGTGGCCTTTCTGGCAGGGCACTTGTTGAATTCTTACATAATGCCGGCTGGTTTCCCCACAGAGAGCATTCCCGGAGAGCCGGCTGAAGCTGCTGGCCTCTTCCATCCTGGTCTCAGATGTCAACAGCTTCAATCCTGCCTCATTCCGTTGGCCACAAACAAGTTGCTGGGATCTGTCTGGGTTTGGGGAGGGAGGAGTTGCTGTTGCTTTTGTTTGTTTTAATTTGTTTGGTGGTTTGAGGGAATAGGTTTTGGAAGGTTCAAGGGCTGCCTGGGCTACAGCGACAGGGTCTTGTTTAGCTCAGGCTACCCTCAAACTTACTATATAGTCCCTGGTGTCCACAAATTCACGATACTACTCCTTCTGCTGCCAAGTGCTGGAGCCATGTGCTACCTCGGCCATTTCGGTCTTTTTTGGTTGTTCAGACAGGTCTTTATAAAGTATAAGCTGGCCCCATCCTTGCTGGGAAACCAAGAATCATATTGAATTTCAGACTTTTCCTCCTTCAACTCCCAAGTGCTGGCATTATAGGCATTCTCTACCACGTCTGCTCTAAGCACTGTCTGGAATGAATGCAGGGTTTTGTTTGTGCTAAGCGGATTTTTTATCAACTGAACTACATCCTCGGTCTCAGGACTCCATTTAAAAAAATGTTTATTTTATTTATGCGTGTTTCTGAAAGTGAGTGAATATGTATGTACACCTACAACTGAGGATATAGGCAGTTGTGAGTCTCCCAAGGTGGGTGCTGGCAACTGGACCTTCTGGGTTTTCTGTTATGCTATCTCTCCAACCCCAACCAGGACTCCATTTTTTTTTTTTTTTTCTTGAGGCAGGATCTCAGACTCACAGAGATCCATCTACTTCTGCCTCCCACAGGGCTTGGAATAAAAGCGTGTACCATCATAACCAGCAAAGAGTCCCCTTTTGGAGCCTTCGAAAAACGTCTTAGAGTCTTAGAAAAAATATCAAAGAACTTGAAAGTAACTTTTTAAACATTTATTTTATTTCTGTGGGAGGGGTGTGTGGGTGTCAGAAGACAGCTTAGGGGAACTGGTTCTCTCCTTCTATCACGTGGGTTTCAAGGATCAAACTCGGGTCATGTGGCTTAGCAACAAGTGTCTTTACTGACTCACTCAGGCATCTCAAGGCCCTTAGGGAGTAACTTTAGAATCATCTTGGGTATTTGGAACTAGAAGGCAGCTCAGCAGTTGAGGGCACGTTCTTCTCTTGTAAAGGGCCCAGTCTTGTTTCTCATCACCCACATGTCGGCTCAGGACTGCCTGTGATTGCGGTGGCAGGTATTTTAACACCCTCTTCTGGCCTCCAAGAGCACAGGCACACACACAGTGCACATAAACACATGGACAAAACACTGATGCACATAAAAATGAGTCTTTTCTTTCTTTTTTTTTTTCCAAAACAGTCATCCTGGGTGTTTTCTCATGCAGTTGCTAAGAGGAATGGTTGCATCTGCACCCGGGAAAGCGGGACAAATTCCAGAGGTAGAGAGGGTACAGATAGGAAGGATAAATCCATCTTTGGAACAGACCTCAGGAAGGCTCTGCTCGGCCATGGGAGCTAACCTGAGGCCCTGTCCCTGAATGTTCTGCTTTCTTCTCAATGGTGTAGACATTAACGTACATTGAGAATGGGGTTGTGGCGCACACCCCTGCCCCTCTCCTTCAGTAAACAGTCTGAAAAATGCAAGTTCCATATTGGCCTGATTTCTGTCACGTACAACAAAGCCCTAGCCACTGAGACCAGACAGTGAGGTACTGAAGTGTCTCAATGTTTAAGGAACATCATATTGGCCCCAGATAAAAAAAATTAGCAAGAGTGTTTAGAATTACAAAAATTGAGTCATAATCTATAGGTCATTAAAGTTAGCATAAAAACGAAAGGTCTATATTGTAGTGATGGTGCATACGTGAACTCAGGAGGCAGAGGCAGGAAAATAGAGATTTCAGGATGGGCTGGCCCACACAGCACGACCACGCCACATTGTTTGTTTTTTAGTTAATACTTTCATATCTACCATCCTTGCCACTTTGGATTATCAAAGATGAAAAAGAAGCCAGGCATGGTGGCACAGACCTGTAATACTCATACTCTGGAAGTAGAAACAGGAGGACTAGGAAAATTCAAGGACATTCCTGACTACACACTGTTTGAAGCCATTCTGGGATAAAAGTGATCCTGTCTCAAAGCAGTGAAGAGAAATGAGTGCACAGACACTTGAATACTCAAAAAACACAGGTTATTTTCTCTTTGTCAATGATAATTTTAAAAATCGACCATAAAATAATACTTCAAAATAAAAAAGTTCCCTGTCATTTGGACACCAAAGAATGTAAAACTGAATATAACACAATTAGGGGCTTAGTAAAGTACTAGACAGAAAAGAAAGAAGAGATTTGACATGACCTGGAAAGGATCCAGTCCCCTCAAATGGAAGCGAAGAAGATATATGTGCATTTTTGCTGATTGAGGCCTTCTCAGAACTGGAGCAGATGCAAACTTTTATATTTACTTTTTTTTTTTTTTTTCAGGGACCAAACTTACTATGTAACCAGAGATGACTTTGCACTTCTGATAATCCTGCCTCCACATCTGAAGTGCTGGGATTAGATATTAAGTTTTTCAAATCTAAAGAGTATATTGTTTAGAAGTTCATCTATTGCTTGAATGAGTTCAAAGTTAGGTCACTTGCCTGGCATGTATAATAAGACCTGTCAGAAAAGAGGAGAAAGCAGAAAGAAAGAAGGAAGAGAAGGAGAGAAAACTGAGAGGATTAAAAATATTAATAAAAGAGGGCCAGGATATAGCTCAGTGGTAGAGTTCTTGTCTAGCATTGGAACCCCAGCATTATAATTAAAAAAAAAAAAAATGAAGACAGAGAAAAAGATAGATACTACTCAAAAAATTCTGTCAATTCACAGTTGCTCATTTTATTATTCTTCAATAAACTGAACAATGTTTTTATATTCTTCTGTATCTTTAATATAGAAAAATTGATAAACTTAACTTTTTTATGTACACAATGTTCTATCTGCATGTATACCTGAACACCAGAAGAGGGCACCAGACCTCATTATAGATGGTTGTGAGCCACCATGTGGTTGCTGGGAATTGAACTTGGGACCTCTAGGAAGAGCGGCCAGTGCGCTTAACCTTTGAGCCATCTCTGCAGACCATAAACTCTTGATGACAAGAAACTTGTGACTACAAAGAACAAAATGTGGCAAGCCAAACCAAGTGGTGATGGCACAGGCTTTTAATCCCAGCACTTGGGAGGCAGAATCAGGTGGATCTCTGTGAGTTTGAGGCTAGACTGGTCTACAGAGCAAGTCCAGGACAGCCAGAACTGTTACACAGAGAAACCCTGTCTCGATAAAACAAACAAGACAAACAAAACAAAAAATTGCTTGTTTGTGGCAAGCCAGCAAACAGCAATCCCCATCGGAAACTTTGCCTTTTTGGGCGAACTTTTTGTACTGCAAATAATCTAGAAGAGAAAGAGTTGGTACCAGAATAGAAAGCAAAAGATTGCTTCACATTCCTCTGATTAAACAGATCCCATGTGCCCTACTTTGCTTTGATTGTCAACTTGATACAGCCTAGAGTCAACTGAGAGAAAACACTCCACTGAGGAATTGCCTCTATGAGACTGCCCGACGGGCATGTCTTGGGGGGTTGTCTTGTTGGTGGATCTAGGAGCACCCTGCCCACAGCAGGTAGCCCCTCTCCCTGAGTAAGTTGTCCTGGGCATTATAAGAAAGCCAAGCATGAGGGGGCAAGTCAGCAAGCTGCATTCCTCCAAGGTTTCTGCTTTAGGTTCCTGCTTTGAGTTCCTGCCCTGATTTCTCTCAACAATGGACTGTGACCTAGAAGTATAAGACATATAAATAACCTCCTCATGGTAGTTGTCCCCAAATTATGAGCGCTGAGCTATTGCTCCAGTGTTGTGCCTACATCATGGTACTTTGTCACAGCCACTGAAAAGTAACATAAACACCACTGATACCTGAATAGACCTATGTGCTCACAGCCTCAATCATTTTTCTGTGCTGGATGGGTGGTGCCTTACAGATGGTAAACTTTATGGGTTCACCCAGAGCCTGTAGTCATCCTTCTCCCTCAAAATGGAATAAAGAGCTGCTTGTAAAATGGCGTCTCTTGGGCAAGGCACAGCTTGAACTGTTTCACACAGCGCAGTAACTTAGAGTAGGACACATCCTGGTGTCAACAGAGCCCCTTGGAATGACTGAAGCTTCCCACCAGCAGAGAAACAAAAATTTCACTCTAAGGATTTTGTTTGCTTTTTTTTTTGAGAGAGAGAGAGAGGGTTTCTCTGCGTAGCTCTGACACTGGAATTCATTCTGTAGACCAGGGTGGCTTCAGATTCACAAAGATCCATCTGCCTCTGCCTCCCCAGTGCTAGGATTAGAGGCATGCACCACCACTGCCCAGCCCATTGTAAGGATTTTTGCTATGGATATTACCAACATAGAAATTGTCCCTTTGTGTATGTGTGTAGTGAGAGTTTTGGTTTCTTTAAAAATTTAGTTATACTGTATGAATGTGGTTTTGTTTTAACCCCAGGCCTGGGGTAAGAGGCTGCTCCACAGCAGGTGATTATAATTTGCCTTGTGCACTAGCAGGGCCGTGACTTTTGCCAGCTGTGGACGGTTTAATTCCGGTGACTCTGAAGAGGGTATAAATGGGAGAGCGCCAAAAGGGCCCATAGTGGGTACTGTTGTGTTTGCTATTACTGACTGTTGGTTTGCTAAAACTGCTGGAGCTCCTTGGACTTGCCTCAAAGGAACTCTATGTCCCTAAGCTGCAGGAAGTCGTCTATAGAGGTCTACACCTCCTTTTCCCTCTATCTTCTTTCTTTTTTTACTAGTATTGGGCTGTTGGAAAGGACTGGGGTAGAAAATGGGTTGGAAGGGAGGTAGAAGTATAAGTACCCAATAAAATAGATTTTAAAAAGATGCCAATATGTGTATATTTTTCTTTCAAAAACATTGAAAGAAAATACTCTCATTTCTTTCCCCAGACATTTTCTGGAAATTTTATTAGACCACTAATCTTATCCACAGTAAAGATATCTTACAATCCCATGTCCCTGTTGGGGTCTAGAATTTTAATTGGCAATTGTAATCCTATCAGTTGCCCGTCAGGATCTCATTTAGGGTCCTCAATGGCCTTTTGAAGGTAGTAACTTCAAAATTCACCCAAATCATGTACTTGACCATTGTGTGTGTGTGGGAAGTAAAAGCAAACAAACAAAACAAAAAAGAACAACGAAAACTGTGACTCTTTGAGAAGCCTAAATTCATGAACTGGGGAGCTTGTGTCTCTCTGAGCTCCTCCCTTCCTCTTAGGTCCTCCTTAAGACTGTATTAAACATCTTTATTAAACCACAGCTCTGCTGGATGCTGGCTATTCTGAAATTTCAAGAAGCACAAATCCTGGTTTGGCCCTGATTCAAAGTCTCTAAAATACACTTTATAGGGAAGAAGAAGTATAGTAATTTTAGAATTGCTATAGCAATTTTAGAATAAACTTATTCTAGAGATGAATGGCTCCAGAAGACACAAATTACCTTGTAAATGAGTTCCTTTACAAGAGTAAGACAGGAGACAAATACTCTGCGTCTGGCAAGACAATTTCAGAGGGATGAAAGCAACAGTGTCCTCTTTGATGAGTAAAGAATTAAGGCAGATAAGGAACTATTCCTTGTGCGGTCTCTCCTAGTTGATCTCCAAGTCCCTTCCTACCAGCATTTCTCAACCTGTGGACAGAGACCCCTTGGAGGTTCAATGACCCTTTCGAAGGGGTTGCCTATCAGATATTCTGTATGTCAGACATTTACAGTGTAGCAAAGTTACAGCAAAGTTGTAGCAAAGTTACAGTTATAAAGCAGCAACGAAATAATCTTATGGTGGGGGGGGGGGTCACCACAACATGAACTGTATTAAAAGGTCACAGCGTTAGGAAGACTGGGAATCTCGACTTTAAAATTATCCGCATACCAGTGGATCATACTGATGGAGAGATAATCTGTTCTCCTTGGAGTCCTTGGGCTCCAAACTGATGCTCCACAGGATTGCATTCCAGTCTTTAGAAACAGCAGCACCTGCTTTGTTTTTACCTACTTCCCAGTTTTGTTTGTAAACGCTTGTTTCTGAAGTTGTGGGTGAACAAGGTCCCAACTTTTCACATACGTAGCTTCGGCCAGTCAGCAACGAAGTGAGACCCCGTCTAAAAACCAAAACCAAAAGAAATTCATCTTGATCATACAGTACTGCATTTATCTTTGCAAGCCCTTCAAAGTGTGTTTTGTTAAAAAACAAACAAACAAAAACAAAAACAAAAAACAAAAAAAGGGGGCTGGACGCTAAAGAACATTCGCTCTGCTGACCGACAGAAGAAAGGAAAGTATTAGCCGCTGTCTGGTGAGGCGAGCGCTCAGAACGACCCCTGGCAGCTGTGCCACGCCAGGAACGCCCGCCAAGTGTTCAGACTTGCCCGGCCAGTGCGTGGCTCACCGCATCCCGCCGACCTCGCAGCCCCAACAATCTCTCCCCAGAAGCTTTTCACTGTGAGGCCGAGGGAGGCGGGGGCGGGGGGCCCCGGGGGCCGTCATCAAAGGCGGCCGGAGCAGGCACACGCGGGGCAGGGCGAGCCCAGCGACCAGAGTCCGGACGCTGGGCCGGCCCGCAAGGCCGTCCACAGACTCCACACCCCTTCCCGGCCCAGAGCGGAGCTGATGACGAATACAGGCTGCGACGGACGCACACGCAGCCCGCGCTTGCACGACAGTACGTGCAGGGCAGCGCGAGGGAGTCCCGGTCCGTCACCGGCGCGACTCGCGTCCCGCCTCCTCCGCTCCCGCCACCCCCGCAGCTCCGCGTCCGCCTCGGTGCGAGGCCTCCGCCGCAGCGAGCCCGCCGGCCCCGATCCTGTCTCTTTAAGTGGCGGGGCCTGAGGGCCGCCCCTGCCGCGGCTGCCTAGGTGGCCCCGCGCGCCGCTTCGGAGGGGCGAGCCAAGATGGCGGCGGCTTTGGCTCTGTGAGGAAGACGGAAGAGGCGGTGGAGTAGAGAAGGCGACTTCTCAGGAGAGCCAGGGGTTCTCGGGCGGCCGGGCGCGTTCAGAGCCTCCCGGGCAGTGCTAGCCCGTCGGTTTCGGATGCTTTAAGCGGCAGGGGCGGAGCGGAGGCTCCGTCTGCAGAGGCTGGGCCAGGTACAAGGAAGGAAAACATGGCGGCGGCGGCGGCCTGAGGAGGCGGCGGCGGCGCGGGAAGCGGCTCTGCGGAGGTCATGGCGGAGGCGGGAGCAGGGCTGTGAGGCGAGCCGCACCTCGCTCGGACGGCGGGCCCGTAGGCCGCGCTGCGCTGCGCGTCCCCGTCGGGGCTGCTGGGCGGCCGCGCTCCCCCGGCCTGGACAATAGCGCCGGGGAGCGGGCGGCGACTGGAGGCGGCGGCGGCCCGGGGCTCGGACCCGGGAGCGGGCCATGCGAGCAGCGGCGCGGCCCCGCGGCGGCCAGCGGCGGCACTGAGGTCCCGGAGCTCCGCGCCTGCGGCCGCCCGCCTCTCCCGGACACCGTCCCCGGGCCACCCGGGCGGGGCCCCCGGCCGGCACCATGACCGACACCCGGCGGCGGGTGAAGGTCTACACGCTCAACGAGGACCGGCAGTGGGACGACCGGGGCACCGGCCATGTGTCCTCCGGCTACGTGGAGCGGCTGAAGGGCATGTCCCTGCTCGTCAGGGCCGAGAGCGACGGTGAGTGGAGCTCGCCGGGGGCAGCGGGGCCGCGGGCGTGCGGGCGGGAGCGCCGCGGGTCCCCAGGTCCGGTGGAGCTCGCTGGGGCGCGTTCGGGGTGTTTTCCCCAAGCGGAGAAGCGTGCGGTGGGGCGAGGCCGAGCGGCCGGCCGGAGCGGAGCACGCCGCGCCGGGCCGCCTTTTCGGTGCGGAGAGGTCGGAGACCCGGGATCCCGAGCCCGGCGTGGGTTTCGCCCTAGCGTGACCTTGAGAAAAGCGGTTAACGAATCCGGGCTGCCCTTGGCTCACCCATCCGTAAAGCAGACGTAAAGCCTTGCTTGGAGCCCATAAAGTTCATAGCGGTTGCGCACGTTGAGGAAGCGCTGTTCTGGGTTTTGTTTTTTTATCATTTTGTTTTATTTTTAAACGTTTTCCACTACATCTTTAAGGTCTTTTAGGGTCGGCAGTAGTGGTCTATAAATCTGGCAACTTCACGAGACACGGAAAATGTTTCTTTGGCTTGCGAAGGTAGATTTGGCTTGTCCGGGGTTGGTTGTCTTTTTCTTAAGAAAGGAAGATAATTGTTATTGTTGTAGTTTATCGAGAAACCCTACGCAGAGGGCTTCTCTTTGTAGCCTTGGCTGCCCTGGAACTCGCTGCGTAGACCAGGCTGGCTTCGAACTCAAGAGAACCGCCTTCCCCTGCCTCCGGAGTGCTGGGATTTAAGGCGTGCACAGCCACGCCTGGCTAGGAAAGGAAGACTTTGTAGCTCTACCGTGGAAACCCCTGAACCTTTGGAACATTTTATTGCAAGTTTCTCTGATTGCTCAAGCTTATGGTCCTCATTTGGTTCGATTAGCAGGTGGGGAGTTTTAGAAGTTGAATATTGCCCTTCTGCTTTCGCTTCGGGTCTGTTGAAACAGTCTTCAGGGTCCAAAGACCAAGCTGTTAAGAATAACAGTTTCACGTTTTAAAATACTCGTTTCTGCGGAGCTTACCATTTTCCTTGGTTACATTCTGTGAATTTCACTTAGTGAAAGAAAATATACATGTTGGGCAAAACTTTTCAAATTGTTTCTTTGGAGTCTAAGTATAATTACCTTGTTGCATTTAATCTGCAATTTTTCAGTTGGGAACTGTTTGTAGTTGCCTTATGTCTGAAATATTGCAAATTTATTTCGGAGATTTTACTTCTTTGGACTATACCCGGTACTCATTCCATGAAAAACAATATTCTCAAGGCTGTAATTGAAGATTGTAGAAACATTGACTTGAGTGGAAAAAATGGTAATTTGGAGTATAGTGTCCACAGATTATCTTTATAATGCTACCCAAAATAAGTTGACGCTAGTATAAAAGGTTACAGGTGTTTTTTAAAAATTTTTCTAATGTGAGAGGCAGGCAGTTAGTGAGGCTTGGTCTGAAAACAATTTTCTGATTACAATAGGTATAATTTTCAGAGCTAGTTTTTTTTTTCTTCTTCTTCTTCTTCTTCTTCTTCTTCTTCCTCACTTTACATCCTTGTAGCCCAACCCTCCTCTCCTCTCCCCTACTCCACTTCAGAAAAGGGGAACTCCCTTTCCCATCCAGCCCAGCTCATCAAGTTGAGCATGTCCTCTTCCCCTGTGGCCTGGCAAGTGAGTCCACTCCCCTTACTAGAGGACCCACATAAGGCCTAAACTGCCCATCTGCTGTATCTTTGTGGGGGCTTAGGTCCAGTTCCTGCTTGGCCCTTGGTTGATGCTTCAGTCTTCTCAAAGCCCCTCTGGGCCCTGATTAGTTGGCTCTGTTGCTCTTGTGGCGCTCCTGTCACCTCCCTTTCTCTTCCCTCCCACTTTTCCACAAGACTCCCTTCCCATTACCCAATGTTTGTCTGAGACACAGCATCTGTTTTGAGGTGCTGCTGGGTAGAGCCTCTCAGAGAACAACTCTGTCAGGCTCCTGTCTGCAAGTTTAGCAGAGCATTGTTCATAGAGACAGGGGTTGGCACTCTCCAATAGGGTTGGTGGGTCTTTTGGTTGGGCCAGGCATTGGTTGGGCATTCCCTCAATCTCTGCTGTTGCCAGAGCTGAGTTCTTATTTGGCCGTTAATATATAAGTTGAATGTGTATGTGACTGTCACATAACCACCATCTCTACCTGTTTGTACATGTGGAAAACTTTCCTTACAGTAAGTTGAAAGTGTAGGTTTCAGGGTTAAGTTAGCTGCTTATTTTGAGGGTGGGATAAAACTGGGAATGGAATCCAGAGTCTTGAACATGCTAGGCAAGTGCTCTACCACTAAACCACTGCCAACACCCAGTTCAATTGTGATCCTTAACTCTATGTAGATTTTAGATCAGTTCTGAATTTCAGAAATAATACATGTAACCTTATTCCACTTTATTTAATTATGCGAAGACGTTGTTGTTTTTTGAAACAATCTCCTAGAGTACCTGGTATCAAACATGGTGTGTAGCCAAAAATCTGGAAATTCTGATCCTCCTGTCTATCTATTCAAATGCAGGGATTATAGATATACTACCTCATCCAACCTGTTTGAAGACCCATTCTCTAGCTATGGCTGGGCTGCAGCACAAAGCTTTAGCCCCTCAAGTGTTGAGATTACTGGCAGTGAACTAACACAGCCAGCCAGTTTTACAAAGACCTTTTGAAAGGATAAGCATAAAAGGATAAGATGTCATGCTATTTTGGAAAATCTCTTCTAATAAGGTTTTGTGAAAGTCTGGTGTTTTATGCCCTTTTATATTTTTATCACTTTTGAAATAGCCTCTAATTTTTTCTCCATTTCTCCCTTATGGAGTTTTGAAGTTCTAATTTATTAGAACAGGTAAATTTTTTATTTTATTTTATTTTTTTATTTTTACCCAAGAGGGAAAAGAGCTAAGCATAATTACTGATCTGCTCTTGTAAATTTGTGTTATGAGGAAAGCTAATTCCAAAGAATGGATTTAAGCTGGGTGTGGTAGGTACCTCATTACTAATTCTGCCACTCAGGAAGCAAGGCAGGAGGGCCTACATAATAAAACTTTTTCACTAAATAACAAAAGAAAAAAAATGGACTTAGAAAAATTGTAGGATATTTGTAAAGAAATCTATGCTTTAATTAATGAGGCATTTTTCCCCCCACAGGTAAATTCTAAATAAGATTAATAGTAGTTGAAGTTTATTGAGTGCCTCCTATATGCCAGAGCCTCTTTAAGCAATTAACTTGTATTTACAGCCATAATTCTTTTTTATTTTAAAATTAATTTTTTTATTAATTACAGTTTATTCACTTTGTATCCCAGCTATAGCCCCCTCTCTTATCCCCTCCCATTCCCATCCTCCTTCATCTTCTCCCATGCTCCTCCCCAAGTCCCCTGATAGGGGAGGACCTCCTCCCCTTCCCTCTGACCTATCCTATCAGGACTGTACAGCCATAATTCTTAAAACCATTCCCAAATGTAGGTACTACATGTTTTATAGATGATGAGAGTGAGGTGGTAAATATAGGTTGGTACAAGTTCAGCCTGGGCTGGTGGTCTGCATTTTAGTGAGAAATCTAGCCTACAGCTTAAAGCACTTACAGCTACTTATGGTGAATGTATCTCTCATGCTGTGCTCTGTTTACATGCTATTTTATTCTTGACCTCAAGGAATATTTCAAAGAAAACAAGATTATGTCTTAGAGATACTTGACTTTATAGTGAGGATGACTTGAGAAGTTCCTCACCCACCTCCATTTCCTCCTGCTGCGCCATCATGCTTTGTGAGGTGCTGGGGTCAGACTCTGGGTTTTCATGAGTGCTAGGTAAGAGCCACATTGAGCCCTACTCTCAGCCTGAGATAGCTCCTTATTTATTTATTTATTTAGGCTCCTATTTGGCTGCTTGAAAGTTATGGTGTCTTCTACTAGTTTAGTTCACCCCTTATTGTATGGTCCTCCCATTCCGTTACATATAATTGAGAATATTTTTCATTGTGATGACCACTGAAGGCATTTTTTTTAAACAATTAAAATTTAATTATTTTGTTTACATGCGTATTTTGCCCGCAGGTATGTATGTGCACAACATGCATGCTTGGTTCTTTTGAAGGTCAGAAGAGGCCATTGGATCCCTTAGACCTGGGAGTTTCACTGTCATGTGTATTCTGGTCTTACTTTGTATACCAGGCTGGCCTCAAACTCACAAGTATCCACCTGCCTTTGCCTCCCAGAGTGCTGGGATTATAGGCGTGTGCCACTCAGATCTCTTCTTTAGTGAAGACTTTTCTCTCTCAGGTTTTACGGTAGTTCTGTGTTTCAGCAGTGCTTTAGTGTTATGCTTCATTTCTCTGTTAACTTACTGAAGGATAATGTAAACCTAGCCAGTTTTAGGATTGCAGAAGAAAAGTTAGAAGTTGGAATTTCTCCAGACGATGACTTTCTTATACATGCCAGACAAGTGTTTTACACTGAGCTATACATTAGTTTAAAAAGATGCCCTCTTCTCAAAATCATACCAGTGTTCTTTACTCTGGGTTGCCTGGACAGTTTCAAGAATCGTGTTTGGGGTGGGCATGGTGGTGCGCCCCTGTAATCCCAGTTTTACAGGAAGCTGAGGCAGGAGAATGGCTTTCGTTTTGAGACTTCCTGCTCTGTATTGAAAACTGCCCTTCACCTCACCCACCAAAATGTTTTTTCCTGTTCCTCCCTGGTGTTTAAAGTCCTGGACTCAAGTGATTGATTTTTCTATCTCAGCCTCTTAAGTGTCTGGACTACCTGGCTTCAAAAATAGGGTTCTTATGTTTGTTTTTATTATTGTATTTGTTTATGAGGAAAGGGTAATGTGTATGTACTTGTACATGTAGAGGTCAGAAGAGTCGTCTAATATTCGGTTCCCTGCTGAACTCGTCATTAGACTTGGCAGAAGCATAGCGTCTCACTAGCCCTACTTTAAGTTCTGTAAAGCATTTTTACATTTCAAGATAATTCTATCTATCATCTGACTTGTCTAAAAATTAAACAGATTGAATTGAGGCATGAGAGAAAGGAGATGTAGGGACATACTCAAGGTAGCTCTGGTGCCTGATGGAGTTTTCTAGAACACTATCTTGGTCGTGAAAAGGAGACACTTTGGGTGGAAAGTGTTTCCGTTTTTTGTTTTCAATTTTGGCTGTTCTGGTAAGAAGCAGAGATATTTCATCTGTGTGTTTTCATGGCTGTTCTTTTTAAGTCAGCATTTGTATAGACTCTTACCTACAGGAAGCGTTTGGGATGTATATTTAGTTAGCTAGAGTTCGTAGCCAGTGTTAGTACTGTATTTGAAGAGAAGCACATTTTTAAATGCATGTACAACAGCTTTGTAAAAGATTTAACAGTAGTATCTTAAGCAAAACCTTAGAAACTAAACGTGGAAATTTATGCAGGTTTAAGGACTATCAGCCAACTATGGGAATAGTTGGTGGGATCCGAGTATTGTAGGGACTGACCTTGAAATTTTTGTTTTTATTTTTAATTATGGTGAGGAAAAGTTATGTTCACAACTGTAGTGTCCATGGAGACTAATTGGATACCCTGGAACTAGAGTTATTAGCAATTGTGAGCCACATGATGTAGGTGCCAGGGACCAAACTTGGATCAAACAGTAGTTCTCTACCTTCCTAACACTGCGACCCTTTAATACAGCACCTCATGTTGTGGTGACCCCAACCATAGAATTATTTTGTTGCTACTTCATAACTGTAGTTTTACAGTTATCTATATCTGATAGTAGGATGTCTGCATGGGACTCCCAGAGGGATGCAAGACCCACAGGTTGAGCACCACTGATCTGGAGGAAGAAAAGCAAACAGAGAGCTAGAGCGATGGCTCCATGATTAAGAGCATTGGCTGCTCTTTCAGAGGATCTGGTTAAGATTCCTAGCACCCACGTGGTAACTAACAACCACTTCAAACTCCAGTTCCAGGGGATCCAGTGTCCTCTTCTGGCCCCTGTGGCTACCTCATGGACAAGCAGTACGTACACAGACAAACATATAGGCAAAAACACCCTTAAAGTTAAAGAAAAAAAAATTATGACAGGAGGTACTCTTAACCACTGAGCCTCTTGAGCTCTACCCTCCATGACATACTTTTTAATGTTAATGGTTTGTGAGTTTTCTTTCTTTTTGTTGTGTATGGATATTTTACCTGCATGTTTTTCTTTGCCACCACTTACAAACTGTTCTTGGAGGCCAGAAGAGAGCATTGGATCCCTTTGCACTGGTAGTGTTGGAGATAATTGATTGCCATGATGTCTGTGCTAGTAATCAATTTGAGTCCCCTGGAAGAGCAGCCCGTGGTGCCCTTAACCCTAGAGCCCCTGCTTCTGTTTTTTCTTTGCTGTGTAGCCCAGGCTGACTTCAAATCTAAGTCATTCTTCCTCAATTTCTGTATGCTAGGTTTGTAGGCATGAACGATACCATTAACTCATTGTTGGTGGTGCTTTCTTCCTGCTAATGAAGCTGTGATGCTGGTGATAACCAGTATTTTGGAGTTGTGTTTGGGTAGAGTGAAGTGTGTGGGGAGGGGTGCAGAGCTATCTGTATTCATGTTTGAAATTAAGACCAAGACCAAAGAGCAACATTTACATACCGCTTGATATAATTGATTGGTTGATGCTGAAGGTACAGAAAAATACAGAAACTCCTAAAGTTTTCACCTTACCCCAACCCTCGGCATAGAGTTTGAACCTGGTGCCCTGTACATGTTAGGCAGGTGCTCTTCTACTGGGCTACATCATCCCTAGCCCAAGAACTCTCATATTAAGACAGCTTCTTTTGTGACGGTATGTGAGATCCATATAAAGTCTTCTAGCTGTAGTATTATGTACCAGAAGCTTAGAAGTGGTTGACATTTGCATGAACCTTATGCTTGTAATGTGGTGCTGGATTACCTTTGTCAAAGCTCCACTTCCTATTGCAAATGGCTGTCAGTTAAAAATTCAAGTTACTAAGTGCTAGTTGTGTACTAGATATTGAGATAGGCTCTTCACATAAATTTTCAATGAATAATCATACCATTGTTTTCCTAACCATAAATTTTAATGTTTTCATTCTTTGAATAGTTTTTCAGTGAGTGTTTTTCCCTCTACAGTTAACAAGAAATCTAGGTGTGTAGGAGAGGAGTTGTTTGTTTTTGCCGTACTAGCTTTTTGAGGTACTGAGAGTTGAACTTGGGACTTGGACAACATAGACAAGCACTGTATTGTTGAGCTACACAACAGCCTTCTTTTTGCTTGCCTTCCCTAAGCCCAAGATTTATTTTAATCATGTGCATGTATGTGGATCTGTGCAAGTGAATTCAATTTTTTTAAAGCATGTGTGCCAATTAGTTTAGAGTTCCCTGAGACTTTCTGTGATATATTTCTGAGTAATCACTAGCAACCATCACTCTCAACCCCAATCAAAGTAAGCATGGCAACAAATCACAAGAAAACCCTTCCTATTTTATTTTATAGGAGGAACCATGTTGGTCATCCATTATTGGTATATTAATACAGTTTGGTTATCTGTGCCAGGTTATACAAACCTCTCATAAAAGTAGCACAGTATTCCACTCTGTGTAGTATTTCTCAATTTATTTACAATACCTGTATTCTTATTTGAGGATTCCATACAATTCATTTGGATTTTATACATTAATATTTATCATATTAGAAACCAAAACTGAATCTAGGCATGGTGGCATATGCCTTTAATCCCAGCACTCAGGGAAGTAGAGGCGGGTGGATCCCAGTGAGTTTGAGGACAGCCAGGACTACATAGAGAAAGTGTCTCCAAAAAAAAGAAGAAGAAGAAAGAAACTAAAACTGAGACTTATTTATTTATTCACTTGAAAATAATGATGTTTGATTATTAACAAAATAATGGTTATGTGTGTTTTTCTTTTGACCTTTTGAAATAGGGTCTCTTTTTATATAGATCTGCCTGTCCTAGAACTCACTATGTAGACCAGGCTGGCCTCAAACTCAAAGAGATCCACCTGCCTCGTGCCTCCCAAGTACTGGGATTAAAGATGTGTGCCACTATGCCTGTGTTTTCCTGTGAGTTGGAGTGGGGAAGGACTGTGCTGAATACTTACTGCAGATTATTAAATTACCTTTGCCAAAAACCTGTCCTGTTAAGGAGCATAGTAATTTATTTATGTATTGATGTTGTCTACACGGATTTATGTGTACCACATGTATGCTGGTGCCTGTGGAAGCCAGAAGAGGGTATCCAATTCCCTGGAACTGGAGTTACAGGTGATTGTATAGGAGCAGCAACTATTATAAATACTGAATCATCTCTCCAGTCTCAGGATCATATTTAATTTTTCCCTTGTTGGAGTGGTGAATACCTCTCACCTAAAGTTGAACTCTTATGCCAGCATCCAGATCTATACATTACGATAGAATTACTGTTTTGGGTCTGTAACTAACTGATGTTAGCACTACATAATTTAAATTGTCTGTTTGTCTCTCTTCCTCACATCCTAGACAGGTTTCTCTGTGTAGTCCTGGCTGGTCTGGAACTCCGAGATCCACCTGCTTCTGCCTCCCAAGTGCTGAGATTAAAGGGTGTGCATCACTGTACTCAGCTAATTGGAGGTTAGACAAGGGCTCATAACTTAACCCAGTAAAAACCATACATAGATGGTAGAGACATCTGATTAGATAGACTGGCATACATAAACAAACTGTAAATACAGGACTAAAATAGTAATTTGTCTTTTAGTTAATCTTACTTAAACTGAACATTGAAGAACTGTTTCCCAAGTTTCAACCTATGTACTACTTGGGATAAGGCTCTAGAAACAAGAGCTGCACTTTGTCTTAGATAAAGCCAAGGGATATGGGAGAAAGGCTTGGTTGGGCACATAAACTGTGCCACCAGGGAAACTGGCATGGAGTGAGGTTGAGATGTGTCCAAACCCAAAAATCTCAATCTTAAGACTGGTAGGTGTAAGGATCACTCTCTCCTTGTTCTGTGCCTGTATGTTCCAGTACACAGTCTCATGACCCTTAACCTGCACAGTTATCAAGGTAATCATGTAGCCTAGTACCTGGAATTTGTCTCCATGAAAATAAAGCTTTTGTAGTATCTCAGCCCCAGCCAATGATATACACCCACCATGAAAATCCCTTGCCACTCCCCAAGGTTCATATAGCCCTTATTCACCCTGTATAAAGTGCACAAGTTGTTTTACCGAATATTGAGTATCATCTAAGAGCTGCTGTTTCAGTTGGGAGGTTAGGCAGAGACAGGTGGATCTCTGTGAGATACAGCCTGGCCTAAAGAGAGTTCCAGGACAGCCAAGGCTGTTACACAGAAAAACCCTGTCTCAAAAAGCCCAAAGAAGGGGGAGAAAGAAGGAAGAAAGAAATTGTTTTTAAGGGGAGGATGCATATGAGTGCGGGTGCAGAGTTCTGGAGCTGGGCGTTTTACAGGTGTGAGCTGCCTCTGACGCTGGTGCTAGGATTTGAACTGAGTTTCTTTGCTTGAATCTGCTGAGCCAGCTCTTCAGCCTCCTGTATTTTCCCATAGAAACCATTTTAATTACGTGGCCTGAACATTAGTTTTAGTGGAAAATAATAGAATGCAATTTTTGTTCTAGTAAACAAATTGGACAAATACAAAGATAACTTGGGGCAGGATCTGTGTATTTTCATAGTCCTGGGGCTTGAACTCAGCCTTGTACATGCTAAGAAAGTACTGTGCCACTAAGCTGTGTCCTTTCCCTATGACTTTACCATTTTCAAATTTAATTCTGTTGAATTTGCCTGCATTTTTCATGTGATATATCACTAATACAGGTCTTTAATCAGTAAAACAAAAATCAGAACATTGTAAATATAGTTAAACGCACTGGAAATATTTTATGATTAATTTTGGGGAAAGAAATGTGATTGAAACCTTTCTGCCCTGCCCCTAAATTATGGTAATTCTTGTCTGAACTTCAGTAAGCCAGAGATTGGGGAGGGGTACAAAGGAAAGAAGAATAAAGAACTGGCATTTGGTGGGTATGGGTAAACAAAAAATGTTTAGTTACCTTAAATTCTGAAAGGATAAGAGATGTAGATGGAGTCTTTCTGAGCCAATGAATGCTAATGTATGAGTGTTTGTAATCACTTAGCACCGCTCTGAGCAAATAGTGAATGGTTGCTTATAGACTTACTAAGTACATTTAGCATAAGGACAAAGTGAATTTTGAAATAGTAAGCATTGGCTCTTGTCAACCGTCTAGCCACTATTTGGAGTGTGTGGAGCAACTGTAAAGTGTAATATGAGAAGGGAGGAAACTAAGGACAGCTGCAGAGGAAAATTGTTTCTCAATCCAAAACTTGTTTTTAGATACTCTGTCTCCAGATAAACTAGAACTGGTTGATGAGTTAAGAGGTAGAAATGGTGGATGAGCATAATGATACATGCTCATAGCCTGAGCTCTTCAAGAGGTGGAGGTAGAGAATCGTGATTTTGATGTCTGTGTTACTTAGTGAGAACACAGCAACAGCAAAATGGGAAGGATGGGAAAATAGAAAAAAGTAGAAGAAAAAAATTAGAAAATTGAGGCTTCTGAGTTACTTAGGTTGGTACTTAATGCTTGCTTTGAATTCTTTCTGCCACAAAACCCAATTTTCTGTGTTGACACTGGTCACATTGGATTGAGATGCTTATTTAAAACTATCCTGTAAATCATATAGATAATCAGACATATTTAACCCTGGATTATCTGAGGATTTCAGAGGCTCCAAACAAAATAATGGTATAGAAATGTTAACCCGATTGAGATCAGTATGTTATCATTGTGCTGTACAAATAGATACAGTTGTTACTTGTTAATCAAAAATATTTTTTAGAGGTGGAAATGCTACCTTCCTGATTTGCTCGTTATGCATTATATACATGTACCAAATTAACCTGGTTCCATAAATATTTATAATTAATGTAATTTTAGAAATTAACATCCGGCTTCACACTACTGGTTTGCTGCCTTATGTGCTCTATAAATTGTTAGGTTGGTTTGCTTAGAAGGGGGCTGCCAAGGGGGGAGTTCCAGACAAGGTTTCTCTGTGTAGCCCTGGCTGTCCTGGAACTCATTCTGTAGCCTGGGCTGTACTCCTACACCCAGCCAAATTGTTGGATTTTTATTGCTTTCCAGTCTTCACTCTTCTTATTATCATGCCTGTCTTATATAACACACACACACACACACACACACACACACACACGCACACACACGCACACACAAAATTGAAAGTGTATTTACCTTGAAGGTGTATGTAGTTTAGGGTACCTGCCTCACATGCTTGAGACTTGGTCTTGTACTACCACCAAAAATCCCAAAAAAGTTAAGTGTGTTTCTTAAGCTACAAGGTGGTGTATTTTTTTATTATTATTACATTCATTGTTTTGTTTGTATATGTGGGAATAACTCTGCATGTCACGGTGGACATGTAGAGATCAGAGGATAGCTTTCAGAAGTGGTTGGTTCTCTTCTGTGGTGGGTTCCAGGATCAAAATCAAGTCATCAGGCTCTTGCAAAGAACACTTCTACCTGCTGAGCTATCATCTGTCCAGCCTAAATTACATCTTAATTTTTTTTTCTTAATTGAAGGTAATGTGTGCAGCTGTTTCTGTTTTGCAATAACTTTTTTCCCCTGTTTTATAGGTTCTCTTCTTCTTGAGTCCAAAATAAATCCTAACACGGCATACCAGAAACAACAGGTAAAAAAATAAATAAGCAAAGCTGTCGCATATTGTGCATTATCTTTTCAATTTGGTGATTAAATAAGTTTACCATTGGATTCTTTACAATAAGAAAATCAGAACAGATTATAACATTTTGCCAAACTGATTATTAAAAAATAGTGTGTGCACATGTGCGTGCTTGCATGTATGTGTTTCAGACCTGTTGGGGGGGGGGCAGAGAACAATTTGAGGGAGCGATTTCTTTCTCTAATCTGGGGATCAGACTTGGCTCGTCAAGCTTGATGGCAACTATCTTTACGTCTTGAGCCATTTTTCATGCCCAGTGTATGATTTCTACCACTCTATATGTGGTTACAAGCTGTTTTTGTTTTTTTTTTTTAGTCTTTGGTTTGTTTTTTGGTTTGCTGTGTGTGTGTTTACTTGCATGTGCCTGACCGATTCCCTCAGGAGTTGGGTGTGAGTCAGAAGAGGGTATTAGCTCCCCTGAACCTGGAGTTCGGGATAGTTGTAAGCGACCATGTGGGTGCTGGGATCCGAGCCATATCCTCTGCAAGAGCAGCAAGTGCTCTTAACCACTGAGCCATCTCTAGCCTTGGTTTATTTTGCTTTTTGATACTGATAAAAGACCTTTGTGCCCCTTCCAGGCTGTAAGCATGTGCTCAGTTATCTGTATTACCAGCCACGATTTTATTTATGTGTGTTTGTGTGTATGTTTTTGCATGTAGTTAGGTACCTACAGAGCTAGAAGAGATTGTTGGATCCCTTGGAATTTCAGATGCCTGTGAGATGCTTGACATGAGAGCAGGGATCTGAACTAGGGCCTCATGATTGGGCAACAAGGGGTTTTAGCCACTGAGCCATTTCTTCGCTTCCTTATTTTTTATTTTTAGGTTAATGTTTTTGGGGTGTCCCCACTCTTTCAATTTATTTCATTTACTTTGTGTGATAGTTTAAGCGCCAGTATGTTCGGAGGTCAGAGGATAACTTTCAAGTGTCACTCTACTCTTTCTGCTTGGGTTCTAGGGCTGTTGTCAGGCTTGCAAGCTAAGTGCTTTTACCCATTAAGCCACTCTACCTAGTTTCAGGCACAATTTTAAAGCAAAGAAAAGAAAAGCTGTTGAAAGCTGAGTTCAGATTACAGATGCATGATTCTCTAAACTTAAAGTAGCCATTTCTTTTGTTTTACCTGAAGGAAGAAGTGACCATTGCTCTAATAATCAACTACTAACACAGCTAAGCTGCTGAAGTTCCTTTCTGTGCTGTCATAGGTGCCTTTGCAGACAGAATGTTAGAATGTCCTCTAGAACAGGAGACTGATAAGGCCTCAGTAGGGCCTTAGAATGGTGTTAAAGAATTTTTCAGTTTGAATCTGTACTCTTTCTTATTTCCTTGTAACATGTACAGAAATACCTAAAGGTAAAGGCTTCGATATAGTACATACTGGTATTATCCTGAACTTTTTTGCATATACAAAATATATATTGAAAAAGCCATTGGAAATCAGGAAATCTCTTGCCCTGAAGGTAAAAGTATGAAAAATTTATATTAGCAACCTGTTTATAAACATAAAACTTTGCTTTATCATTGACTATTAAAATAAGAATAGAAGGAAGTTGGTATTAGTAGGAGCTGGGTGTGGTAGCACATGCCTGTGAGCCCAGCACTTGTAGGGTGGAAGATAGCAGGATCAGGAATTGTAGCTATAAAGTTTGAGGCCTTGTCACAGAAAAATAAAACAGACAAACATAGCTATAGTGGAACATAGAACAAACATAAGGTTATATAGTGCTGCTGGTTCATAGCTATAACTCAGTACTCAGGAGGCTAAGGGAAGTAAACCTGGACAGGTAAGATCCTATTTCAGGCAAAGAACATGAATTTTTACAATGTGAGGTGTTGGGTAGGTGCTTTAGAGAGTTCAAAGGCAGTAGTCATTGAAGGAAATGCACCCACTAGTCCCAACACCACTTTTATTTAGACTGGAAACATGGCAGCAATGTTCTGGAGCAACATGAGGAAGGTATGGTGACACTGATAAGGACTGTTGACTTGGTGAGACTTGCAGATGCATACTTCTGATTGGGACAACTGCATGCAGGAGGCAGAAATTACTCAGCTCAAGTACTCAGTGGAATTTGGTCATTCCAGATCTATCTTAAGCCTTGAGGGGAGAACTCAGTCTTTGCGTAGAGGCTGGCCTAGAATAAAGGACTCCTGAGCCCAGGCTATGTCTAACAGGGCCTGGGCACTCTCCTTGATGCTGCATCCAGAGCACAGGGGAAGCAGGGCTCCTGAGGAAGACTTTCTAGGTAGAGGAGCCCACTCAAGCCTTAATGTGTGGAAGTGTATCTGATAGACTCTTGCCCCAAGGGTATGGTAGGCCTAGAATCTCTAGCTTAGCTCCAGAAACTGTTCAGTGCTCCTTGCTGATGCTATGACAGAAGATTGCCTCTTGATGGCTTCCCTAAGAACATATTTAATGTACCTTCTGGTTGAGCCTAGGAACTAGAACCACTCAAGCCTCATTGTCAAAGGAGCAGTTGGTCCTGCTCCAGTTTACAATGCTAATCACTGCTGTAACCTGTGTTATGGGCACACAGGTTCATTGGACCCTTGCATTATGACTCTTTGTTTTGATTTTGGGTTGGTTATTAAGCCCCCCCCCCTTTTTAAGAATATGAAATTCTAAACTAGATGCAAAGGCATGTACTGGTAATCTTAGCTACTCAGCCCAGTGCAAAGCCACCTAATACCGAGACCCCGTTTCAAAATAAAGTTCTGGGCTAGTAAAATGATTCAGCCAGTGTGTTGCTGTCAAGCCTGACAACCTGGGTTTTAGCCCCTGGGTCTACATGGCGGAAGGAAAGAAGAGGCTCTCATAAGCTGTTCCCCTGTTTGGCATTTGTACACCAGTGCTCACTCCCTCCAACACACATGTGCACTAGATAGTGTGAATTTATCTATGACGTTTTGCATACGTGCATATATGTGTTAACAGCTGTGTGCTTGTTGCCTGAAGAAGTCAGGAGAGGGCATAGGGTTCCATGGAACTGAAGTATCAGACAGTTGTGGGCTGCCATATGGGCTCTGGGAACCAAACCCAGCTCCTGCAAGAGCAAATGCTCTTAAATTTTTTCAAAAATAAAGTCCTATTGGAATGGGAGGAAAGAGTGGTAGAAACTAGGAATGTGTTATATCTTGAAGCATGTTGCCTTTATGAAAGTACTGGAAAACCTTTGTGTAAATAAATAAGTGGCTTATATGTTAAATGGGGGGGGGGGGTGATTGGTTTTTTTGAGACAAGAGTTGCTCTGTATAATCTGGTATTTGTGGACCAGGCTGGCCTGGAGCTCACTGCTATCCATCTGCCTCTGCCTCCCTGAGTGCTGGGATTAAAGGTATGCACCACTTTGGCTGGCTTACGTGTTACAAATATAACTATGTTTGTTTTGAGAGCAGATCTCACACTTTAGTGTTGCATGATTTAGAATTTATATAGCCCATGCTAGCTTCAAATAGTCAACCTACCTCAGCTCCCTAAGTGTTGGATTAAAGGCATGGTTCATTCATGCCTGGCTTAGCCAATAATTTCAGAGGTTAAATAAGCCACAGGTAAAGAAAAGCTGTTGACAACCAGTGGAGGTATGTGCGGCTGATTTTATTAGTTCATTATGTCGACTATTCTATTGGGCATTTTAATGAGACTATAAAATAATATGGGGGCTGAAAAGGTGGTTCAGCAGTTAAGAGCACAAGCTGCTCTTCCAAAGGACCTGGAATTGATTCCCAGCACCCACAGCTCACAACCATCTGTAACTGCAGCTTTAGGGGATCCAGCACCGTCTTCTGACCTCCAGTGGTGTACACATGCACAAACACATATACAGAGAAAATACCAGTGCACATAAAGAGAAACCTCTTTTTAAAAAAATTTAATGGTCTTGGTACAATAGTTTGGGGTTTTTATTATATATGCGTTTTTACAGTGTTTTTCATAGATTTAGGTTTTTAAGACATTGTTTCATGTGTATAGATTTTACAGTGAAGTGTAAAAAAGCATTGATAATTCAGTGTTAGAAATGTAAAAAATGATGTTCTGATTTTTTTTATTGCCTTATTGCTTTATTCATTTGCTATACCTTGAAGGGTTTATAATAACGGGAGACTTTTTTTTTTAATTCAAAGGACACTCTGATTGTGTGGTCTGAAGCAGAAAATTATGACTTGGCCCTTAGCTTTCAAGAAAAAGCTGGATGCGATGAAATCTGGGAGAAAATATGTCAGGTAATTATAAGAACAGAGAAACAACACAGTCTTTAATAATTTTTCCTTCAGCATACAAAATAGTGAGTTTCATAGTGATATTTAAATATAAATACATTGTTTATTCCCCCATTGCTGTTCTTGTCTCTCCTCCCCCGGTTACCTTTTTTCTTCAAGTCATCCTGCTTTTGTCACGTGTTAAGTTTGGATTCTGTCTGTGACAAAAAAAAAAAAAAAAAACACTTTCATAAGAAAGTTTCATCTTTTTTATTCTTTATTTTTAACTAACTTGTTTTCCTCTTAAGATCTCCTTAGGAATACCCTAATCCAAACCATAGCAGCTCCTGTGCTAAGGATAAACTGGGGCACAAGGGGGTTACCCAGTTGAGGGAGGTGTGTTAGCAAGAGGCAAGCTAGGCTCAGTAGATCCTGAAGGGACAGGAACAGCACAGTCTCCTGATGATCAAACATGGCAAAGAGGGAGCCAAAAGTGACTCAAGTTTTGGCCTAAGCAAGAGGAAGGATGTTGTCATCAGACTGGGGACAGCTGCAAGATCAGGCTTGCTGGTCATGGTGGCACATGCCTTTAATCCCAGCACTCAGGAGGCAGAGGCAGGTAGATCTCTGAGTTCAAGGATGGCCAGGGTTATACAGAGAAACCCTGTCTTGACAAACATTCCTTACCCCATAAAGACCTTATTCTACTTTCATGTCCTTTTTAATCTAAATTCTCTATAGGAAGAAACAGACTTGTCTGGCCTAATCTATTTAACCTGATGATTTCTTGTTCCATTCATTTTCCTACAAAGGACATTTCATTCTTTACAACTGAATAAAACTCCATTGTGTATATATGCCATATTTGCTTTATCCATCCACCTGTTAATGAGGTGTTTCTGGGTGGACTCCTTATCTTGTCTGTTTTAAATAGTGTAGTAAACATGCACATGCAAGTATCTATGATAATAGTGACTTAAATTCCTTCAAATATTTATTCAGGAGTGTTAAAACCTCCATCATGTGGTGGTTCTATTTTTAGTTTGCTTTTTTCACCCAAGAACCCCTGTACTAATAGTCACTGCATTAGTTTATGTTCCCACTAACAGTGTTTTTCTTTTCCTCTGACATCTGTTTTTTTGTATTTGTTTGTTTGTTTTTCTCGAGACAGGGTTTCTCTGTCAGCTTTGGCTATCCTGGGTTTGCTTTGTAGACAAAGCTGGACTTGAACTCAGAGAGATCCACCTGCCTCTGCCTCAAGTGCTGAGAATACAGGTGTGCTCTACCATGCCCACCATCAGTTGTTTTCTTTATGTTGGCTGTTCTGATTGATATGAGATGAAATCTTGTAACTTTGTTTGCTTGGTGACTAATGACTGATGTTTAACATCTTTTTATTCATTTTATTTAATTCAAAATTAAATCAATTAGCCTATATTTTCTTACCATTTTAGTGGGAAGAACACTTTTAAAACACATTGTCATCAGCTACAATCAGCATGCCTTCTATAGACCTCAAAGGGTCTTTTTCTCTTGTCCAACTGCAGCTTTGTATCTTTAAACCAACAATACCCCCTCTTTCCCAAACAGTGCACGTCTAGCCCCTGATAACCATAATTGTACTTGGCTTCCAAAGCTCCTCTTTCCTATAGGTGAGATCTTACGCTGTTTGGCTTATTTTATTTAGTGTAACTCTTTCTAGGTTCACCATGTTATTGCAAATGGTATAGTTTTCTTCTTTTAACACTCAGTTGTAGAGCGTATTTAACTTTGTTTTTCTCATGTATTGGCTATTTATGTCCTTTTGTGAACTGTCCTATTAATTTGCCCATTTAATGATTGATTGAGTGATTTGGGTTTCTCTCTCTCTCTTTTTTTTTTTTCCCCTACAATTTATTCATTATATATCCTGGTTTGAAGCCCCTTCCCTCAACTCCATCAATCCCACCTTCTCTCCCTTTTCCCCTTATCCCCTTCCCCTAGTCCACTGAAAGGTGGAGTTCTCCACTATTGGCATCTGCCCATAGCTTGTTACGTCTCATCAGGACTGCTTGGATTCTCTTCCTCCAGGACCTGGCAAGGTCTTATCATCAGGGGCGAATAATCAGAGAGCAGTCAACTGAGTTCATGATAGAGGCAGATCCTATTTCCCTGACTCAGAGATCCACATGGAGAATGAGCTGCCAATGGGCCACATCTGAGCAGGGCATCTAGGTCTTCTCCATGCATGGTCCTCTGTTGGTGCATCAGTTTCTGCAGAACCCCCCCCTGGGCTCAGATCTTTCAGTTTTGTTGGTTGCCTTGTGGGACTCCTGTCCCCTCCATGTCCCTCTATTCCCACCCCTCTCTTCTTCCATAAGACTTCCTGTGCTCCGCCCAAAGTTTGGCCCTGTGTCTCAGCATCTTCTTTGATCCCATTGGGTGAATCCTTTTAGAGGACCCTCTATAGTAGGCTCCCATTCTGTTTTCTCTCTTCCACCGCTTCTGGTGTCTATCCTGTTTGCCATTCTGAATGAGATTAAGGATCCTCCCGAGGGTCCTCCTTAGTGTTTAACTTCTTTAGGTCTGTAGGTGGCTGTCCTATATTATGTGGCTAATAATCCACTTAATAGTGGATGTATACTATGCCTGTCTGGGTTACCTCACTAAGGATGAGAGTTTTCTCTTTTTTGATTTATCTAATTTTATTTTATGTGTGTTAAGTGTTTTGTCTGCATTCATGTCTGTGTGAGGGTGTTGGGTCCCCTGGAACTGTAGTTACAGACAGTTGTAAGCTACTATGTTGAGTGAGTAATGGGAATTGAACCCAGATGTAGAAGAGCTGCCAGTGCTCTTAAATACTGAGCTCTCTCTCTCTCCAGCCCCTCCCCCCCATTAGGTTCATTTTGAGGAATGAAAACAGACTCCTGTTTCTCACTCTGCAAAGTTCAGTTCCAGGTGAACTTAATATAAGACCTCAACAGGAAATATGTTAGAGAATAAGCAGGGTCCTTCTGAGGCTTCTGTCCTGAACAGCAAAGGAAACAGTCAGAATGGAGAGATAGTCTGTAGAGTAGGAAGCACTTTAGCTACACATCTTACAAGGAATTAACTCAGCATTTTATGTTTTTCAATGCTTTCAACTAATGTCCAAAACTTTAAATAAAATTCAGATAGATTTCTTAAATTCTCTCCATCAGTGAAAAGCTCATACTAAAGACAAGAATGGCTTCTGTAATTCTGACACTCAAGAGAAGATGTAAGAGATTCAAGGCCAATGTAGACCTATCCCCCCCAAATTTTTTTAATGAAAAAGTAAATAAAAAGAAAAAGACTTAATGTGCTTCTCTGTGTTAAGTTTTTCTTTGTTTTCATAGCACATGACTATTGCCCTGTAGAGTTCTTAACATTGAAAAAAGTGACACCTGTGGGTTTAAATGTGCAAACAAGCATCCATTACACTGGAAGCATCTTGTTCTTCTTTGTCTTTTTGAGTTGAATGGTCTCACCCTGGGATATGGTCTTCTCTTAGGTCAGTATTTAAATTATTAAACATGGCCTAGGGTGGTAGCTATCCTGCGTGGGTCCCCTTTAATATCTCATTTTACTACGCCTTTCATTAGTCTGCTTAAACAGGGTACCATGTAGCTCAGGCTGGTCCTGAGCTTGCCTGTGTAGCTGAGGATGATTTCTGACTAATGATCCAAAGGGTTGGGTGACTTCCTCCACCTCCTAAGTGCTGGGATGACACATGTAAACTACCATGCCTGAATTTTACTCTGTGTTATGGATTGAACTTAAAGCCTCATGCACACTCAGCAGATACCCTTCCATCTAGGTTACATTCTGAGCCTATTCCCTAGTCTTTGTTATGGTGTGTGTACTTAAGATTTATTTTTGCTTATGTGTATACTTGTGTGTCTATGAATTTATGTATGTGTGTGCAAGTGTCAGGCAAGAAGAGAGTATTGGATCCCTTTGGAACCGGAGTTACAGGCATTTGTGAGCTACCCAACCTGGTTGCTGCAGTCCAAACCAGGGTCCTCATGTTAGAGCAGCAAGCACTAATAACTAACTGCTGAGCCATCTCTCCAGTTTATGGGGTTTTGTTTTGTTGGATGTGTGTTTATTTTGAGACAGGGTCACAGCTCAGCCAGACTTTGAACTTGTTAAGGCTGATCTCAAGCACCTCCTAATTGTGCCTCCATCTCCCAAGTGCTAGGATTAGAGGCATGTACCACGATGTTCAGCTTCAAGACATTAACCGCAAACCCTTGCAAAATCTATCACTGTCAGTTTCAATGAGTGTCTGTCTAATGCTCAGCAAAATTTGTTTTATTTCACAACCTCTTATGCTTAAATTGTGTTTAACTGTAAGGACTTCTACATCCGCCCTACATAATAGGTTACATTATAACATTTTCAGACATATACAGTTATTTTTATCATTAACCACCTTCCTCTACCCTCTTTTGTCCCACTCCCACTAATCTTTTCTCTTCCCAATGAATCCCTCTTCTACTTTAGTGATGTGTATGTGTTCTTTCAGTTTATCTGTCTGTCCATTCATCCCAGTTTCGCTGAAGTTGTTTGTTAGAAAAGCATATGTATCCCAAACCACTGAAGAAAATGCTTTTCCACATTACTCACTGACATTAATTGTGTATGAATGCCTAGGGTGAGAGTGATGGCCCCCATGATCCTCTCCCACTTCCATGACCGGGTGTCGATGGGCCCAGTATTGCAAGTAATCTTAGCTGCCAGGAGTTTACAACTGCCATGACACTGTCATTCCCAGAAGACAGGTGTCTATGTACTGCCTTCTCACCCCCTCTAGCTTTTAGATTCTTTTTATTCATTCTCCAGTGATGTTTTCTGAATAACCCTTAGAGAGGATGATAAAAAATGTCCAGTGTGTGGCTGAACATTCAGCAGTCACTGTGACCACAAAAAGAAGCTTCTCTGACCAGGACTGACAGCAACATTAATATATGGGCAATAACAGTTTTTAAGAAGGAAATTAAAACATACTCACTTAGCAAGACAACAGTAGTAGCTTCAGTGCTAGGGCCTTTGACCTCCCTAGCCATGGGCTTTTGGCTAGATTGATAGTACCAGATGAGAATTCTGTTCTTTAGGTTGGGCATCTGATCTAATCTAATTAGGATGCAGTTGGTTACCCTCAAAACGGGCTTGCCACTATGGAGCTCATCCTGCTTGGTAATTCATGTCTAGTACTTCAGTGTTGTTGAAATGAGTTGGATATACAAAGTGAGACTGTAGGTGTCTTCCACAACACACAACTTCTGCATCCTGTAACAAAAAACATGTGGTGTCTTTAGCAGTAGGGGCTTAACAACTAGGTTATAAGTCTCTTTTTAAATGTAGAACTTCCACAGTGACATAAAGTTGGGATTTATAACAGAAGGGCTTCTGGAGAGTCATGGAGGCTACAAATTTGTATGTCTGGAAAAGATAAAATGGTTTCATTGCTTGCTTATTTAACTTTCAGCAGATACTCCTTTACACATACAGATTTCACTTACTATATATGTGGCTTTGTTATTATAGGTGCACTTTGTCCTAACTTTGTCTTAATCATGGGACTACTGCCTAGCATTTATAATAAACCATTGATCCACTTTGGTCCAGAGCTAGTTTGCTCCTGGTATTTGAGATCATTTGACATTATTTTTTTTTCATTACAATTGTGTGTATTTATTATGACCATAACATTATTAAAATATAAAATGCACATTTGACTTTTACTTAAATAATGAAGATCTTGGTAGATACTATCTAATATATGGCACAGTTCTAGGAATATTTGTATGAACTTTTCCTGGTTAGAAAAGATATCTATGAACAGAAGACTGGATGTTTTGATATTAGTCCTGTGTGTACATCTTGAAGTGGCTGACAGTCTCAGTTTAGGCTGTCCTAGGAAGTTGCTCCTGACACATGTACTTAGTTTGCATAAATATGAAAACATGTCATTTGGAGAGTTACAGCATAGTAGACAGTTGTATTAAGTTTGATAAGAGATTCTTACAACTTGAAATTTGTCATTACAGTTTAATATCTCCGTTATCTAAGGCTATTGTTTAGATTTACTGTTTGAATTTTGTTAGCTACCACAAAATCTTTTTTTACAGGTTCAAGGAAAGGACCCTTCAGTGGACATCACTCAGGACCTGGTGGATGAATCTGAAGAGGAGCGATTTGATGATATGTCCTCACCAGGATTAGAGTTGCCATCATGTGAATTAAGTCGACTTGAGGAAATTGCAGAGCTTGTGGCATCATCTTTACCTTCCCCCCTCCGTCGTGAGAAACTCGCATTAGCACTGGAAAATGAGGGTTATATTAAAAAGCTTTTAGAGCTTTTTCATGTGTGTGAGGATTTGGAAAACATTGAAGGACTGCACCACTTATATGAGATCATCAAAGGGATCTTCCTCTTAAATCGAACTGCTCTTTTTGAGGTTATGTTCTCCGAGGAGTGTATAATGGATGTCATTGGATGCTTGGAATATGACCCAACTTTATCACAACCACGAAAACACAGGGAATTTTTAACAAAAACAGCCAAGTTTAAAGAAGTGATTCCCATATCAGATCCTGAGCTGAAACAAAAAATTCATCAGACCTACAGAGTACAGTATATACAGGATATGGTTCTCCCTACCCCTTCAGTCTTTGAAGAGAACATGTTATCAACACTTCACTCCTTTATCTTTTTCAACAAGGTAGAAATTGTTGGTATGTTACAGGTAAGTTGGTTATTTCCCATTTCCTGTCCTCCCTGTCCCTTCCGTACTTATAAAAGGTACCTGCTTTGATTGATAACATTTAAAATTCTAATTACTTTAAGCAAAGAAATATTTTCTTAAATCCTTATGTCTTTGTGATATGATAAATATTTTGATGATATTAATTTACGTTATGATAAATAATGTTACTTTTGAGATCTCATGGTTGTTGTCTTCTGGGTAGGGATGGCAAGCTTGATAGTACTTGGTTAGCATGCACTGGAGATCTAAACTTAGTCTCAGGTGTCAGAAATTACAAAAGGGACGACTTCAGGAGAATTATATTAATCAAATAGTTGGTGGAGCTGGAGGCATAAGAACGTGTTCTTCCATAGAACTGGAGTTTGGTCCCATTACCCACATCAGGTACCTATAACCACATGTGTACGTGTGCCTCCCAAAAGTATGTTTTTTGAATAGTTGAGAGTTTGGAAGTTTGGATTCTATTTGATACTCAGTAGCTGATTTGGGAAACCTCTTGAGTTTCCCATCTGAGGATTGGTCATACTAGTTCTATATGACACTGAAGTATCTGAAGGTCAAGTGAAACCATACAATAAAGTGTTGAATGTTTCTGTAAAACTTTGGAGCTTTAAAAAAGGGTCTCTGTTGATGATTGGTTTGAATGGGAGCTATGTCACATAGTATTTGACAAAACATTGATCTGTTCTAAATGAAATAGACTTTTTCTGTTTGTGTGGGTGTGGTATAATATCTGTATATGTGTTTGTGGGTACACACACCTTCGAACATGTGGAGGCCAGATGGTGTTCTGTTAATTACTTGCTGACTCATTCCTTTGAGGTAGAACCTCTCTCTGGGCTTATGCATTGCTTTGTGTCCTTGTTTGTTTCTGTTCTTCTCCCCACTCAGGGTTGCTGCTGGTGTATATGGGTCTGTGCCCAACTTGTTGTCTAGGTGGTGGGAGCTGGACTTAAGTTCTCATGGTTGCTTTCTTAAACACTGAGCTTTCTCTCCAGTCCCTAAAGTATAATTTTCCCTACCAACCTTCTACATGTACACTTATAAATCAAACACTTGACCACTGAATAATTCCTCTGTAATACCACTAAATATTCTCATGCTAATCTGGTATGTATATTGAAATTGAATGTCATTAGTTTTGAAAGCTGAAGAAAACATCAGAATCCTTTGTATTTATGCCTACTTATACATCTTTTATAAGAAATAACCAGCATTATAATTGAGTGCCATACAGAAAATGTTTCCTAAACACTTACCATAGTAAATATAATACTTAACGCCTAAGACCGGAAAGATGGTTCAATGCTAGAAGGAGAGAACCAGCTTTCAAAAGTTACTCTCTGACCTCCATATGTGCTTTGTGACACATCGCTCTCCTCAGTCCTAATATGTAGATAAATGTAATTTATTTTTGGGGGGTGGTCGTCTGGAGAGATGGCTCACTGCTTAAGAACATCGGTTGCTCTTCCAGAGGATCTAGGTTCAATTCCCAGCACCCACGCAGCAGCTTACAACTGTCTGTACCTCCAGTTCCAGGGGATCTGACATCCTCACACAGACATATATGTAGGCAAAAGACTTGTATTGTAGTCTGGAGTAGCATTGTATATACTCCTAGCTAAGAAAATAGGTTTAAATTTTAACAAAATGTAGATGAGAAACTGTAATGAGGAAAATTCCGGGGTTATCAGGGAGGATCTATATGACCTTTTACCTACCTAGAATAATATCCTGTGATAGGATTCTTTGGGGCCTTTTCAAAGTTAAAATGTTAAATGTTATTAATGTGTTAAGTAATTACTTTAAAAATAATTTAGTATGTTAAGGAATATGTGTAGTGAGTGTCTTCATATAATAGATATTTCTTTAAGAGCTCTAATTTTAACATTTTTAAAACTTGAATCATTTTCTATATTTTTGAAACCTTAAGTTTCATTTTCATTCTTACTGGAGGGAAGTTGTAGAACCTTAATTTCCTCTATTATCTCACGTAAACCCGGAAAAAATAAGCTTGGCAGACACTGGCTGCGTTTGTATGTGTTTGTTTTATTTGACTATTTGAGACAGGATCTCACTGCAGCCCATGTTGATCATTAATTTACCATCCTTCCCCAAGCTTTGCTGCCCCAGTGCTGTGATTTTTAAGCATTTGCCAGTAGACCAAGTGTCATTGTACCACATACTTACTCAGTTACGTATTGCCTGACTGTTCTACACTATTAAGAGTGTGAGAAACCCCTGCTCTGAAGAGTGTGAAACCACTGGTAGGGTTAGGAAATGAGTCTTGTCAAAATATAAAGCTAATCTTTCTGATGGAAATCTCCAGTTTATCTTTTTGTTTGTTTTGGTTTTGTTTGGTTTTCAGTTTGAGACAGGATCTCACTGTGTAGCGTTGGTTGGCCTAGAACTCACTTTGTAAACCAGGCAGGCTGGCCTAACACTGATAGAGATGTACCTGCTTCTGCCTTAAGTGCTGAGAATAAAGGTGTGTGTCCCCATGTTTGTCAGCATGCATACGTGCGTGTATGCATGCATGCGTACATCCTTTCATACATACATATCTTTTCATAGTTTGGGTTTTTCCTTTTTTAAAAAAATTGTCATCATCTTTGTTTTATCAAGCTAGTTTATATCATGCTGAAATTGTATACCAGTAAGATACTTAAATTTGTCATTTATTTCATAGGAAGATGAAAAATTTCTGACAGATTTGTTTGCACAACTAACAGATGAAGCGACAGATGAGGAAAAAAGACAAGAATTGGTAAGAAAACAAATACTAGCAGAGCAGAGAAGTAAAACAACCTTTACACTCAATACTTCTAATTTCAGATTAACCTAACATTTGTCCTTTTTCCTGATTTCAGGTTAACTTTTTAAAAGAATTTTGTGCATTTTCTCAAACGCTACAACCCCAAAACAGAGATGCTTTTTTCAAGACTTTGTCAAACATGGGCATATTGCCAGCTTTAGAAGTCATCCTTGTAAGTTTGCTTCTCTTCATTCTGGACTACCCATGGAACCCATAACCAAAGCTGGATGTGATGTCATGCAATTTTATTATTGAAATGATATCACGTCTTCATTTCCTCTTCCCCATGTACCCCCTTGCTCGCTCGCTCTCTGTCTCTCAAATAAATGGCCTCTTTTTCCTTAATTATTACATACATACCTAAATACATAAATACAGCAAACCTTTTTTATATAATAAGCAAAACATTTGAGCGTAACTGACATTTAATACTAGCTGTGTATTGCATAAAGTTAAAAGAAGTGATACAAGTCCAGTCCCCCTCCTGTTTAGTTAACAAACTATTTGATTAAAATAATTTTTTGTTGTGTGTGGTAATTTACACCTTTAATCCCAGGTAGAAGCAGGGGAATTTCTATGAGTTTGAGGCTGGCCTGTTATGCACAGTGAATTCCAGGACACTGGGAGGTATACAGTGAGACCATGTCATACGTACATAGAAACAATTTATCACATCTTTAATAATTAGCTTTGTGACCTATTAAATGTTAAAGCAAAAGGCAGGCCTGAGGAGATAAGTCAGCCAGTAAAAATGCTACCCATGCAAGCATAATGGTTAAAATTCAGTCCCTAAAACCATGTCAAAAGCTGGATGTGATATTTCGTGTGTGTGTGTGTGTGTGTGTGTGTGTGTAGTCCCAGAACTCTTGTGGAATTGGGATTATCCAGAAGCTCACAGGACAGCTAGCAGGCCTTGAGTATGCAACACAGTAGCATACACAAGATGGGGCCTTGTCTCATAAGAGTTATCCTTTGACCTTTATATGTATCTGATCCCCCCCCCCCCCATAAAGTTTGTGTGTCAATGTAATTATAGTCACACAGGCCATTGAGCACGGGGAAGTCATAGCACTGCTTGGTTATCAATCTTTGCCTTTCATCTTGTTTGAGAGAGAGCCCCTTGCTTTTTGTTGCTATGTTCTGCATGCTAGCTAGATTAGGTGCTGTTAGGGATTCCCCTGTCTTCACCTCCCATCTTGTAGTAGGAGCTTGTGCTTACACACGTGGACACTGTCATCCATAGCTTCACTTAGGTTTTGGGATTTGACGTTTGACTTTTAGGCTTCTTGCCAATTGCTCTATCTAGTGAGCAGTCTTACCAATCCTTACATAAATTTTTACAATTTTGACCATTTCTTTTCTTTCTTTTTAAATAGTTTGTGTAATTTTATTTTAAGTGCACTAATGTGAAGGTGTCAGATCCCTTGGAACTGGAGTTATAGATAGTTGTGAACTGCCATGTGGGTGCTGAAAACTGAACCTGGGTCCTTTGGAAGAGGGACAGTGCTCTTAACCACTGAGCCATCTCTCTAGCCACATCCCATTCTTTCTTTCTTTCTTTCTTTCTTTCTTTCTTTCTTTCTTTCTTTCTTTCTTTCTTTCTTTCTTTCTTTTATTTATTTATATTTTTTTTGTAACTACTGATTTTAATTAGGGTTGCTTGTATAAGTGAGCGTGGATAGGGAATTGTTTGCTGGGGCAACTTACCAGTAGCTACACCACCAGAAAAACAGCGCCTCCCCAGCAACCATTTTAGATGTTTTTTTTTATGCTGCATTTGCAGTGTTTTGTGACAATTTTTTGTTGGCTTTTAGATAATTTCATTGATAAAGTTCCGTGGTTTTATGATTGTAAGAGACTGGTACTTTTCCTTTGCAGGGCATGGATGATACACAGGTGCGAAGTGCTGCTACTGATATATTCTCATACTTGGTTGAATATAACCCATCCATGGTACGAGAGTTTGTCATGCAGGAGGCACAACAGAATGATGATGTAAGTAAGAAGTTAACAGAGCAAAAAATAACCAGCAAGGTAAATATTATTTACACTAATAGTAAGTTTTTGTTAGTAGGAGGCTATAGCTGGGGTTATATTTTTAAGGTTTAAACTACTGCTTTTTGGGAAGGTATGGCCATGATGTCAGATAACTTGTTCTTTCCCTTAATTTGCTCCTTAGTTTATAAACTTGCAGTATTTGACATCAACTATTTTAATTGTGAAGTTGACTTGGCTGTAGTGTCTCATTTAAATCCTTAAATCAGTTGACCATTTTGTCTGTGGAACTATGAATAACTTTCATTGGAAAGCACCATCAGAGGTAGATTCTCAGAATTCATCAAGACTAAAGAGATAAAATAATGGCACCTGAAAAGTATTAGGGAAACATTTCTTTATAACAGTAAAAAGAAGCAGTGCATATGCTGTGTTGGCATTTAATCAGAAATTAGAATAGGGAAATTCACTTGAAAAGTAACTTAGACTGTCAGAGTAGTGTAGGTTAAATTTTGTGGTACATAATGTGTGTAGAAGCCCTGAGTGTGTGTGCTCTTCTAGTTTGTTTGATTAAACCATTAATTCTGGGGTTTTCTCCTTCCTCCCAAATTTTTGGAAGCCACTTTTCAACTTAAGAATAGAATAAAAGGGAGTTGGAGAGATGACTCAGCAGTTAAGAGCACTGCTCCTCCAGAGGTCCTGAGTTCAGTTCCCAGATGGCTCACAACCATCTATACTGGGATCTGATGCCCTCTTCTGGTGTGCAGGTGGACATGCAGATAGAGCAGTCATCTACATTAAATAATAAATACATATATTTTTTTAATTTTTATTTTTTATATTAATTACAGGTTACTTACTTTTGTATCCCCCTTCCTCATTCCCTTCCAATCCCACCTTCCCTCCCTCATCTCCTACCTGTCCCTCTCTAAGTCCACTGATAGGGGAGGTCCTCCTCCCCTTCCATCTGACCATAGCTTATCAGGTCTCATTAGGACTGGCTGCATTGTCCTCCTCTGTGGCCTAGCAAGGCTGTTCCTCCCTTGGGGGGTGGGGTGGAGGTCAAAGAGCCCGCCACTGAGTTCATGTTAGAGACAGTCCCTTAAATAATAAATATTAAAAAAATAATAATAATAGGTTAAACTTTTGAATTTCTTGAAGAAGGATAAATGATGTCTCTTTTGGAGCGAGTCTGCAGAATTCCAGCTTGCAGTGTTTATTTAAAAAAAATAAAACCGCTTTTATTACTTTTTAAAAATCTACTGTGTCAGATTGAAGTTGAATGCCTAGTAATGTCTATATTTTATGGTTTGTTTTTATAGTGCTAGAGTAGATGCAGAAATGTACCATGAATTATTGAATCTTTGTTCACATTTTTCTTGTATGACATAGTCCTTTCTTGAGAACCAGAATATCTTGAGTAATTAAAACTAAAGGTTGTTCTTGTAGGCCCTGTAGCAGATAGGCCTGTGCCTCTTGACACTTCACAAATATGCATTAGGCCTCTGGATTTCACTTTCCAATCATTTCCATATAGTGTCTGTAGTTTTCTTTGTCCCTGTCTGTCTTACCACTGCATATGTAGACATGCAGAAGGAATTTGCTCATTTGTCTCTTAGGCTAAGAACACCATAGAAAAACCAGAAGTTGGTTTTCTTTGACATTTGGAATCAACATAATATACTAGTGTGTGTATACTAATCTCACTTTACTCAATTTGTCATTTCCATAAATGGAATACTATAAAAGTAAACGCAATGAAAGCAAAGCAGCTTTTTAAACTCTGGCTAAGTATTCCTACTTTGAAGCCATGAATGTGAAGCCTTTGAGCTTTCTGCAGAAGGTAGATGGAGTTGTTAGAGAAGCAAAACCTGTTTTAACATCAAACCTGACTTTTCTGGTGGTTTGTTGTTTTTGTTTTTTGTACCATTCCCTTTGATTAGACAAGTTTAAAGATAATAGTAAAAGCCATAGGTGGTCACACATGCCTTAATCCCAGCACTCGGGAGACAGAGGCAGGCAGATCTCTGTGAGTTGGGGGGGCCAGCCTGTGAGTTCCAGGCCAGCCAAAGGTACATAGTGAGACCTAGTCTCAAGGGAGAAAGAAAGAAAAAAAAAAATAGAAAAAGAAACTTAAAGGTACTTTTGAATGTCTTTGTACTACCTGTTACAGAAACAGCACTTCCATCTATCCTGTTAAATGACTCAGTCATCCTGTTTTATTTGAAATTATCAAGACAGCTAGGGATAGCTGTGATGCTATAATATGTGTTTTAGTAATCTGTATCATGTGTATTTTTATCACCAGGACATTTTGCTCATCAACCTCATTATAGAACATATGATTTGTGATACAGATCCTGAGCTTGGAGGAGCAGTCCAACTCATGGGCCTGCTTCGAACTTTAGTAGACCCAGAGAACATGCTAGCCACTGCCAATGTAAGCCATAGCCATTTCTCCTTTTTCATAGTACTGTGTTTTTATTGCTGGTAGGAACCAATACAGTTAAAGTTCATCGAAGTATTTTTGATTCCATAGAAAACAGAAAAGACTGAATTTCTGGGTTTCTTCTACAAGCACTGTATGCATGTTCTCACTGCTCCCTTACTAGCAAATACAACAGAAGACAAGCCTAGTAAAGGTAAGATAATACAGGTTTGTAGCTTTCTTCAATTGTGAAACTCAGAGTTGGTGTTGAATAATAGCCTAGCTTTAAGACATTGGGCCGAGAGATATAACTCAGTGGTTAAGAGCTCTTGCTGCTCTTTTGAGGACCCTGGTCAGTTTTCAGCACCCACATGGCAGCTACAACAGTCTGTAACTCCAGGCCCAGCTCATCTAACACCCTTCCTGGCTGCAATGGGCATTATACATACATGGTTCCAGAAATAGATGCAGGAAAAACACTAAAGTAGATAAAATAAAAAGTCTATAAAGGAAGGAACAGGCAAGGACAGCAAGATGCACCCTAAAAATGAAGTAGCAATTTTTGAATTTATAAAAATAGATTGAGTGAGATTTAATCATACATTTTCAATAGACTTTTAAGGTAGAATTTGTTTAAAAGCATCATAATCACAGTTAACAGAAATGTACAAAAGAAAGTAATTTGTTTTAGTTGGGTTTTGTTGGTGAGTGGTTTGATTGATTGATTGAGAGATCTTGTTATGGGGTCCATGTTGGTCTCAAATCTTCCTGTTTCAGCCTCCCCAGTGCTGGGATCACAAAGGTATGTGCCATAGAACATGGCAAACTATTACAGTTTATTCCTTAACACTTATGCTTATGTTTATGTATTTAGAGAGTAGTTTTAGGGTCATTATTGGGAAATTGCTGTTGAATCTAGGAACCGATGTATTATTTTCCCTTAGTAAATATACAATGTAGTATATTTAATTTAAAGCACATTCTATAGTATCATTCATGGCATTAATAGAAACTGTAATAGTGTCAATATACTACTGTGAAAAAAAGTTAGTTTACTCTTTTTACAACAAAACAAACAGGTAAAAAGAGTAAACTAACTTTTTTTTTTTTTTTTACCTGTTTTGTTTTTTGAAACATGGTTTCTCTAAAAACCCTGAATTCTAGAACTTACTATGTAGAGCAGGCTGGCCTTGAACATAACAAACACTCACCAGCCTCTGCCTCCCAAATGCTAGGTTTTAATGTGTGTGCCCATGCCCAGCATGTTAAATAAACTCTTGTATGACCCTAGAAATCATGTCTTTGAAAAGTCATTTTGCCTCTGTCTGTATTTATTCATACTGGGTAAAATCTATTTTCAAATTTACACGTTCAAGACGCCCAGCATTTACTAAGAACTTGTAGAAAGTACTGTGGGAGCAGTACCTTCCTAAGTGGTAGGAATGAGGAAAAACAAACCAACCTTGGAGAGACTTGCTAACTTGAAAGAGTAAAGATTAATCAGTAGTTAGTTGTGTTATGAGCTCACTGTGAGTAGTGAAGAAAGCGCTGAGTACAATAAAATCAGTGGGAGCAGGGAGCATGTTAACACCAAAGATGAAGATTGTCTTCTACTGTTTGTTCAGCATACATATGATCGTGTTTTGCTTCTTCTAGATGATTTTCAAACTGCGCAGTTACTGGCACTTGTATTGGAATTGCTAACGTTTTGTGTGGAACACCATACGTACCACATAAAGAATTATATCATCAACAAGGACATCCTTCGCAGAGTGCTAGTTCTTATGGCCTCTAAGCATGCTTTTTTGGCATTATGTAAGTACTTCTTAAAGAATTATTTATTATCTTTCTATACCATTCTGCTCGTAGCTTTTAAAGCTCATTGTTGAGACCATCACTGGCTGAGGGGTCATCAGGCCTAGGATCTTACTGCAAGCTTTGTGTCCTGATGATGTAGTTTGGCAGAGGATAAGAAAGACAGTTCGTTCATACAAAGTGGAAGGTATTTCCTAGGTCAAAAGAAGGGTTTAATAAAATTAAAAAAACACATAATACTACAGAGACCATATGTGGCCCACAGAGCCTAAAATATGTACTCGTGGGCCTTTATGGAGAAGATATGTGAACCATTTCATAGCTGTTGGATAGTTTTGTTTGTGTTTGGTTTGCCGGAGCAGGGTGGGGTGTTTATTTTTGTTTTTATTGCTTTAAAGTTTTATTTATTGCTTAAGGCCAGACTGGCCTTAAGCAATCCTCATGCCTCAACTTGCCTGAATGCTGAGGTTATAGATGCAAGCTACCATTCTTAGGTTTACACATACATAGTAATTTTTGTTTGTGTATGTGATGCTGTGAATTGAGCTCAGAACTGAAAACATTTGTCTACACTTGATTAATACACTGCATCCCTAGCCCAAGAGCAATAGGAAATTCTTTTGGGGTGGCCTTGAACTCAAGAGATCCTCCTGCCTCTGCCTCCCAAATACTGGGATTAAAGGCGTGCACTTAGTTGCACTCTTATTTTTTTTTTTTTTTTTTAATGATGACATTCACAATGTTGAGACCTTAGTTTATTATAGTAAAACATATTTGTGAATTTAGAAGTACGTTAATCCATAGTGCTTTGGTCATGGTGTAGCCGACTTCTCAGGTAATAAGTTTACATATCTAAACTGTATATGGCAAGTTGACCAAGTTTAGGGATACTCGGAGGCTGGGATACTACCAAGTAACTTTGGCCAGTTGCCTTTTAAAGGTAAGTTGGGTTTGGGATGTGTATGTGTCTGGTTGTGTTTGCTTGCTTGACACATATGTGATGAAAATACATTTGCTTGGAATGTGACTTTTTATAACTTGAAGAGAATATTGGGTTCATTTACTTTCCACTGAATATTCATAATGCTAAGTGTTACTTTAGTCATAGTGTATGTATTATTCATGTCTTAAGATTTTTTAAGAACTACAAAAAATAAATCATCTTCTGCCAGTGAACTCAGCACATATAAATTTGGGCTTTGGAGTTTAGAAAGATGACTTGGTGGTTAAGAGCCCTGGATGGTTTTCCAGAGGACCCAAGTTTGAGTCCCAGCACCCATGTGGCAATTCATAACTGTCTATACTCCAGTTTCAAGGCAATCTGATGCCCTTTTCTGGCCTCCACAGGCACCAGGCCCTCACTTGGTACACAGGCATGCATACAGGCAGAACACCGTACACATAAAAACATTTCTGCATATACTTACCATAGGAGAGGTGATAGTACCAAGGCCAAGTTCTTTCAAGCCATCGTAAAGAGTTTTGTCTGTGTTTTGGACAAAAGACAGAAAACAAAAACTGAATACATAGATTAAATTTAAATAGTTTTTATTTCAACAAAGAAAACAGCCAGATACCTTGGCACCTATAGTTCTGGTTATCCAAAAGGCAGGCCTTTACTTGTGAGATCATAGCTAGTCAGAGTTACATGAAGAGACTCTGTCTCCAAAGCTGGTGTATGGGGGGGATTAAACACCAACTACTACTATATTTCATTAAATCTGAGATGCACATCTTTATATATTTATCACCTCAAACTAAGGTAAGTCTTACAGTTGATAGCATTAATAGTTTTGTTTTCATACTTATTAGGAAGGAGTTAGGAAAATAAATATCCAACTTAAGAACTGAACTGAAAGAATCATAGTAATAACTTGTTCTAAGTGCATCAGATCAAGAAGTTTTCACAAAGGTGTTAACTTGAATTGTCTTGTTCTTAGAAAGAATGACATTATTAATTTAATGTGAAGTTAAGATGTTAACTATAGGAAAGTGGTGTATTTTGCTCTAAGTGGGAAACTTGAGTCTAGCAGGAGCGTGTCAGGACATGGGAGCAGAGAGAAGGACCTTTTCTGTAGTTCAGGCAGTCCCTGTCTCTTCTTGTGTAAAAAGAATTTATTGTACTCCAATAAGAGCTATATAGAGAATCATTTTACAAGATGAACATCCTATTGGAAACTTCTATTCTATCTTAGGTATATTTTGTTGTATTTTATAACTGGGACAAGTTACATTGAAAGCTAACTCCTTCACCATGGGCTCTCTTCCCCGACCTGAGGGTGAGAACAGCTCAGATAACAGCAGTCATGAGTAATAAGTCCTTTATAAAGCCTGGGTTTACAGTATACAATAAGAGCTGTATAAATTTGGGAAAAGAAAAGATTTATTTCAGAGAGAAATTTATAAGTTAGATATACATTGTAAGTAGAAAGACAGTGAATGGTTAAATGTAGTTTGGAAACGTAGGGAGGTTTAAATATTATATGCTTTTTAATTAGTATTTGTTACTTTTAAATATAGCTAAGCAAGTCTGTAGCTAATGTCCATAGTCCTTTCTAAAATGAGTACAAGATCCATTTATCTATTTACTGTGTCTTTTTAAGGCTCATGTTGACTAGATAGTGTTGTTAGAAATTATTGAACTCAGGCTGGAGAGGAGGATTGGTGGGTAAAAGCAGCTTGCTGTTGAGTTCGGTCTTTTGAACCTACATGGTGGGAGAGGACCAACTGCTAAAAACTGTCTTCTGACCTTCACATCTGAGCCATGGCACACACATTTCCCCTCTCACACATACTATACGAAGAACTGAAACAGAACTCTGTAAAAAGAATACATTTCTTTTAAAACTTTGTTGTAGGACCAGAGGCAACTCAGTGGTAGAGTGCTTACCTTGGCATCATAGGGCCCTGGTTGGCTTCAATCCCCAGCACCAATGGGAAGAGTCCAGAGCCTTGCTACAAAGCTTCTATTATTAGTTCCATGTATGATAATGAGTCTCTGACTTGCTTATGTCATGTATTACAAAAAAAAAAAAAAAAAAAAAGAAAGGGTGATCCAAACTGAACACAAGACATTCCTGGCCTGTTCTAATGAAGATTGATGGTGTTGTGAGTAGAAGCAGAATGTACTTTACATCGAAAATGCTGTGGTTGTGCCAATTCCACATAACTGGGAGCTTTCTCTAATCTCCTTTGACTGGACCTTAGAGAATTGACCGGTAAAGCTGGGTGTGGTGTGCACACCTTTAATCCCAGCACTCAGGGAAGCAGAGGCAGGTGGATCACTGAGGTCCAGGGAAGCCTGGTCTGCAAAGTGAGTCCAAGACAGCCAAGGTTACACAGAGAAACCCTGTCCTGAGGGGGAAAAATGACTGTTAAAATGTGGGAAACAACTTGCTATTCAATATCAAAGAATAATAGTATTTGGGTATTTTTGATGTGGGGCTGTTGGGAGGTGAATTTAAACAAATAATATTGATGCAAATCAGGACAAATGGAAATAAGATCGGGAGACGAAAAAAAAAAGAAAAAAAAAACACCTGTAATCCTAGCACTAGGGAGGCAGTGGCAGGCGGATTTCTGTGAGTTCAGCCTGGTCTACAAAGTTAGTCCAGGACAGCCAACGCTACACAGAGAAAGCCTGCTTGAAAAACAAACAACCAAAAACAAAACAGAACAAGAATTTAGTGTCTCCTCTGCATATCCTGGCCTCACTGACTTGTGGGAAAGTAGATTCTTTGTCCATGCCGAGGAACTGCATCTAGCATCGGGGTTAATGTGATGTTTTGATAGGACACAAGTCTCCACAAAGCCTGCAGAATTAGATTACTAAATCTTAGAATAATAATAATAGCTCTTGCTTTAATTACTAAAAATTTAAAATTTACCTACTAGCCTGTTTTTTTATCAAAATAAAAATGGTGCTGTTCCTTTGCCCGCTAACCAAAAACAAGAGAAGTCACTGTTTTAGAAATAAACCCTTGTCAGGCCTTTACTCACCACACAGAGCAATGCCTCTTACTGCTTGAAAGGTCTTCACCACACCTATGTTTTTACATTTTTTTTCAGTAGTATAAAAATAAACTGCAGTTGTTACTGTAAACTATTTTGAAACTCCCTGCCCGGAGTGTTTCTTTATGAAGATACACTCTTAAATAAGTTGGATTGTTAGGGCAGTTTCTAACCAACTGTACCTAATTGGGCATTCACTTGTGGACCTCTTTGTGCCAACTAAAGAAAAATTGAGCTGCTTTACTCCTCTGCCTTCCCACCCAGAAACCGTGTCAGCATGGTTGCCTGGCTACCTGCTCATGAAGGACTTGATTAATAACAAATTGGCAATTTAACGAGCCACTTCCATGATCTCCAAAGAAACCAAAATACAAACACAATATTTAATCTTGCCAACCGAAGACGATGTGACTACATGAAGTGAGTATGCTCTTTTGAACTGTTTAAAGTAATTGGGGCATTAACTTACTGATAATTCCATATAGGTTAAAGAGGGCTTTGCTGAAACCTAGCTGTCTGAGTATATTTGGATCTTGATGAACGGTGACTTAAGAAACACCCCATACCTCAAGATGCAAATATATATCTCTCGATCTGTAAGTTAAAGCCTAATTAATTATTAAAAGGAAAACTAGGGGAAAATTAAAAAGCATACTCGCTGCAATGAGAATAGAAGACCGCATTTTAAAACAATCTAAATTTATATCTAAACCATGGGAAGGCAATTTTGGGGGGCATGCAGATTTTTGTGGTTTATTGTCTTTTTTTAACCACATTACACATACACCAGTGTAAATCCATGAACTCAATAAAATATTAAGAGTGTCCAAAAATTTGAAGATCAAATTAAAATACAGTGGATTGCCCTAATAAAACAGTGTTTTGTAAATTTGCTTTAAAATGTATTGAAAGGTGTATGATGAAGGAATTTTTCACCTTAAGTAATATGATAGTCTCAGTCCTCACTTCAGCTATAAATTACATTTTGGCTAATAGTGATTGATATATTCCCAGAACTTTTCTGGCTTTCTAAGACTTGTGTTCTATGATAACATGCACTATCTTTTTGAGGGCCGGGCAGGGTCTCCCATCCCAGGCTGTCCTAGAACTCACTATGTAGCCCCCTCTGACCTTGAACTTTAAGAAAACCTCTTTCTCAGCCTCCTAAGTGTTGGATTACAGGAATGAATTACACAACCCACTGACTTTGACTGTTTAGAATGCCTTTTCTTACAGCAGTCTTAGATCCTTGTGTTCAGGTTTACATCTGCATAGAAGTGAGCATGGAGAACACTGGTGTCTGTTAAATAGGTTCTCTTGTTTGTTGACTCTGAGACGTAGAAGTTTAACCAGCAATGCCTCTGTGTTTCAGGTGCCCTCCGTTTTAAGAGAAAAATCATTGGATTAAAAGATGAATTTTATAACCGCTACATAATGAAAAGTTTTTTATTTGAACCTGTAGTCAAAGCATTTCTCAACAATGGATCTCGTTATAATCTGATGAACTCCGCCATAATAGAAATGTTTGAATTTATTAGAGTGGTAGGTTCTGTCTTCTTACATTAGAATTTTGCTTTTAATATTATGACTGTGAGTATTACTGGTATTTTGTGTTCAGAATGTGTGGAGAGATTTTCTTTAAAAACCATGCTACCAAAAACCTAAAAGTAACTCAGTTCAGACTAATAAAAAAAAAAAAAAAAAAAAAAAACAAACCAAAACTATCTGGCTTGCTTTATAGACAAGGAGCTGGGTGTGGTGGCTAGCGTCTAATTCTAGTACCCCTCAGACCCTGTCTCAAATAAAAGAAAGAATTGTGATAAGACATACAGAACTTGAGTGCCAGGCAGTGGTGGCACATGCCTTTAATCCCAACACTCAGAGGCAGCCAGATCTCTGAGTCTAGTAAGTTCCAAGATAGCCAGGGCTACACAGAAAAACCCTGTCTTGAAACCCCCCCCCCCCCCCCAAACATAAAACGAAATACAGAAAACTTGAGGGTAGTGTTTTATGTTACTGCACAACTGCCACAGAAGTCCATCTCCAGGACTTTGCTATGGACCTCTTTTGTTCATTAGTATGTTTTGAGATGAGGGAGGGTCTTGCTCCACATTAGGCTGGCCTCAATCTCTTGACAGTGCTGGGATTACAGGTGTGTATCCCTGTGTCCAGTCTAGGGGGACCAGAGTCACTAGAGTAGGACTTGGACATACAGTCTAGGAATACCTGTGGACAGTTCCCAGGTACACCAAAAGCTGCAGACTGTTGAAGGAGCCACTGTAGTTTATGCTGTTCCCATTTTCATTGTTTGAGTATTTTAAAAATTGTTTAACTATGAAATTTTGTTAAGGAATTACCACAGTAATACTTTCATCTTGTTAAAGTGATAGGTTCATATCTGATTTATTTCTCTACAATTCTTTTGTGTAGGAAGATATAAAGTCATTAACTGCCCATGTAATTGAGAATTATTGGAAAGCACTGGAAGATGTAGATTATGTGCAGACGTTTAAAGGATTGAAATTGAGGTTTGAACAGCAGAGAGAGAGGCAAGACAACCCCAAGCTTGACAGGTAAGCCACCACATACTTGAACATGTTCTTCGTTCAGCGTAGATCTTGGTTTGTCAGTGTTAGAATCAGGGAAGACATGCCCAGAAATTGTGGGGAGGGGACATCGTGTCATTGCCTTTCTTTTTTCTTCAACGTTTTTTATTTTGTGTGTGTGTTCACGAATGTACAATGTCACCAGGGGGTGGGGAGTGAGGAGGATATCTTCAGGACAACTTGCAGGAGTTGGTTCTCTCCACCTATAGGTTCTGGGGCTCAAACTCAGGTTTGTTCTTCATAGAACACACCTTTACTCTCAGCCATGTTGGTGACCTCTGTGCTAGTCTTCTTTATTTTTTCCTGAAAGTGTAGATAAATTATAGTTAGATCTTCAGATAGCAACATAAACTGATACAGCAGTGAGGTTCCAAATGATCACAATATTCTCTTAATCGTCTTTTTAAGTACAGATTATTTAATATACCATATGCTATACTAAATAACTAGAATCACACAGTTTGAGTTGTTATTGGTTTTTCCCCTTTAATTGTGGGTGGGTGGATATGGAGTTGGGGGAGGGGGTGTCTGCAAGTATAAGTATGTCTGTGCCTCAGGTGCATGTCTGATAGCCACAGAGGACAGGAGGGTGTGTTGGATTTCCTGGGACCATACAAATGGTTATGAGCTGCTGTTGGGTGCTGGGTGTTCAGGTCCTGCCATGCCAACTCCTGCTTCTGTAGTATGGTTTAAAAAACTGTACAATAATTACTTAACTCCCAATGTTACAGAGTTTCATAGATGAAGAGTTTCATAACTGACCAATAACGGTTACCGTTTTAGAAAAATGAAGTTTAATTTTACTAGTTTATGTTAAATTTGATAGTGTCTGTCTGTTAATTATGCATTTGTTTGAGTGTGATTTGGTTTTGGTGATGCCAGGGATCAGGCTCAGGATGTGGTTAAGCTACACCTCAGCCCTTATGGTCTTTCATTTTCTCATAGCATGCGGTCTATCCTGAGGAATCATCGCTATCGACGAGATGCCAGAACACTGGAAGATGAAGAAGAGATGTGGTTCAACACAGATGAAGATGACATGGAAGATGGAGAAGCTGTGGTGTCTCCATCTGACAAAACTAAGAATGATGATGACATCATGGATCCAATAAGTAAATTCATGGAAAGGAAGAAATGTATGTTGGAAACAGCAGGCAAGGGAAAGTGAGACTGTCTCAGTCCAGGCCTTATTTCTTGAGAAAACAATTAGTAGCTACTCTGAATACGATAACAGTTCAGAGATCTACAGGACGTGACTGAAGTGCTAGACGTGTGAAGGTGTAGACTTGAGTTTCCCTAGTTTAAGGGGAGATAGTTTGGAGGTTACAAATACTAAATATAATACTGAAGATCCTATGTCTGCATTGTAAAGTTTGCTGATAATGGTATTTAGTACTTGGATAGGCTTTGTTCATAGGTTGGACTTCATTCAGAATTGCTCCTCAGCAAAGAAATAAGCTGGTTAATTATGTTCTAGTGTCACTTCATTTGGAAGGATTAAGAAAAAAATGAGTGAAAGCTATTCTGCATTTTCATTTTTAGTGAAAGAAAGTGAAGAAAAGGAGGTGCTTCTGAAAACTAATCTTTCTGGACGACAGAGCCCAAGTTTCAAACTTTCCCTGTCCAGTGGGACAAAGACTAACCTCACCAGCCAGTCATCGGCAACAAGCCTGCCTGGTTCTCCAGGATCACCTGGGTCTCCAGGCTCTCCAGGCTCTCCTGGATCCGTCCCTAAGAGCACATCTCAGACGGCAGCTATTACCACAAAGGTACACTTCTGACTTCCCACATGCTGGCCTTTCCATACCATGCTTTAAGCTTTCTCACTGGTCTCTATGGCTGGGTTCTTTGGTTCTCTCCTCTGGAACTAGCTAAATGCTGTGAACTGAAGGTGAGGCCCTAACAACCACTACCTGAACTTTTGTGTTTACTGCAAATCTATAGGCTGCTTTTATGATCTACATGTTCATAATCTTTATTACCATTCTCAGAACCCAGATGAAAACTTGGAGGGGAAGCAGGAGGTTTTTTTTTTTTTTTTAATGTGTGTGGACAAAACACAGCATGTGTTTGGACAGGTCAGAGGACAATTGCAGGAATCAGTTCTCCAGCATGTGGGTCCCAAAGATCGAGCTTAGGTCACTAGGCTTGGTAGAAAATGCCCTGAACCTGCTATGTCATCTCACTTACCTCTGTGCCAGTCTCATTTCATCAGCAGGAGATTTCCTAAGGCTGAGTCAGACATGTTGAAATGAAGTCCCAGGCTGAGAGCAGAGTAATAGGAATTATCGTAGCCATTCAAGTTGTACTTGAGTAGTTTCTGGTGAAGAAGCAGGGCTAAAAAGGAAATCCGGGCAAAATAATGACAAAGAGACAGTAGAATTACTTTCCAATTTCCTTCATTTTGAATGATCTGTCTTTGCATTTGCATTTTGATACCATTTTTTAGACTTATTTTAAAATAAATTTGAGCCAGGCATTATAGTGCAGGCTGATAATCCTACTGTGGAGACTGAGAAAGGAAAATTGCTAGATCAAGACCTGCCTGGGTAACTTTAAGTGAAAACTCTGGCTCAAAAAGTGCAGAAGGGGCCCAGGTATATAGTACTAGTAGAACATTTGGCCTAAGCATGCATGAAACCCTTGTGCACCATTAAAAAGAAAAAAGTGAATTTTATACACTGCTTGTCGTAAGCCATTTTTCAGTGGTGTTTCTCTTTTCTGGGTGGTTTTCTAGTATTACATTTTTGTTGTTGCTGTTGTCTTAATTAAGTAGCTTAAAAGAACCTTATAGAAAATATGGAGAATTTAAGATGTGTGTAAAAATAATGATTTTCAGTATGCTAGCACTGGCATACTTTTTCCAGGTTTACCACAGCTGTATTTAAATACCTGTTTTTGGTTTTGTTCTTTAACTCTTATTTCTGAACAGGGAGGACTCGTGGGTCTGGTAGATTATCCTGATGATGATGAAGATGATGAGGAGGATGAAGACAAGGAAGACACGCTACCATTGTCAAAGAAAGCAAAATTTGAGTCCTAATAATAGCAACTGACTCTGATCAGTACCTGTTGACAAAACTGGTTCTTTACCCCTTCCCCCTACAAAATCCACATCAAAGTGCAGTGGTCTCTTGTGAATGACTGACAAAGATCAGCAGCACACTGGACTTCTGCTCATCAAGTGCCAATTCAATGGAGCAGGAGGAGGGGGATGCCGTGCAGTTTAGGGGGAAGACAGAAGCCTGTGAGCTCGCCAGCTTGGACCACACATTGCCCTTTTCTCAGGGAAGGAAATGGAAATAAAAAGCCAACAGGGCAGGGGTTTTGTCAGTGGAACTCTGGATTGACTGGTCAGTTGCTACAATCAGAACCTGCTTTCTTGGACCATGTTTGAGACTTAGAAGAATGGGTCTTTCTGCCATAGTTCCTCACTAGTAAAAGAATGCCAGCAGTTTCTTTGTATAAAGAGACCTGCCTTTAAAATCGTACATTCTGAACATTTTAGTCAAGCTACAACAGGTTTGGAAAACCTCTGTGGGGGAGGGGCAAAATAAAGTATCCTCTTTTTTTAATCTGTTCCCTTTGCCCTTCGAACTGCAGATTTTTTTTTTTTTAAAGTGGGGATTTGTCCCTACTTGATTAAAGATTGAGTGGAATTCTAGATGTGGTCATTTGTGTCATAATTTTTCTTTTTGTTTCAGTTTGTTTTGTTTTTTTTTTTTGTTTTGTTTATTGTTTTGTTTTTCCCTCTCCCCCTGAGTGTATGATTAGTTGTTGAGTATATATATTTGGGACCATTAAACATTTTTGATGTAATATAGCCTAACGTGCTGGCACCTGCTTTACATGTGTAATTTGTGTTCTACATCACAGTTCTTAATTTGTTTAGAGTTTTATGAAAGATGGTATAGTTTTTATTGACAAAAGCAAAGTAATCTTACAACTATGTGCATACAAAAGCAATACTATTTTGTGACTAAATATTTTATATTAAAATTTGCATCAGCAGCTGTCTTGAGATTTCAGGGAAATAGAGTGGAATTTAAAACTTCAACAGTTTTGTTAAACCTAGAAACATGAAATTAGTATTCCAAAGAGATTCAGAAATTTCATATCTTGGAGAAATGACGGTACATTAAATCAAAATTGAGGATGGATGATTTAAAAGTAATACTTGACTTTTGAATAATAAAAAGAAAAGTGAAGAGTAAGAGAAATTGTATTAATTGTATGTTTCTTTTCTTTCTTTCTTTTTTTAACATATGCCCTTTGGAATACCAGTTTAAGTTGTAAGTGGTGGTACCTAAGTAAACACCCAAGGACCGTAAAACAGTGGTTTGGGATGTGGGGTGTAGCTTTCGTGGTAGAGTAAGCTGGGGCAGTTTCTATTTAAGCTCCCATCACCACCAATTATATATATAATAGTCTTTACTTTTAGATATACTGCAGTGTTTTCGGGGAAATGGGAGAATGTCTGGGTTCTAGAACTCTCGCTCTTTTAAAATGAAAAGTAGAATTTTATAGTTGCTAGTGAGTAAAATTTTATACTCAGGAGAGAATACTATTATGGATATACTTTGAGTATCCATCTAAGCATTTTGTGCTCCTTTCCTAGTTACTCCTTAGTAACAATAAGAATTTTAGAATATGTTGGGGGGGGCGCTGCATGCCTTTAATCCCAGCACTTGGGAAGTTGTGGCAGGTGGATCTTTGAGTTTGAGGCAACATTGTCTCAGAAAAACATAAAAGATACTTATATTTTAACCAGGCAGTGGTAGTCCATGTTTTAATCCCAGCCCTTTAATGGCTATTTGCCTACATGTATGTATGTGTGCTACATGTCTGCAGTGTCTGGAGAGGTCAGAAGTCGGAGCCTCTGGAACTGGTGTTAAGAGACTGATGTGAGCCAGCAAGTGGGTGCTGGGAATTAAGTCCTTGTCATCTGTAAGAGCAACAAGTGCTTTTAACCACTGAGCTCTTCAGCTCCCTTTTTGATCTTTTGAGGTAGTCTCTAACTATGTGGCTCTAGCTGGTTTAGGACTCTTACCTAGACCAAACTACCCTTGACTAGGTAGCAGCAATCATGCTCTTCCTGAATGCTGGGTTCATAGCTCTGCATAGCTACTTCTGAGGGAGAAATTTTGGCTGTTAATAATTGGAATTAACAACTATCTTGTTTTCTGTTGTGTTTTGGTTTTGAATGGGTCTCACTGTGTATCCCTGGCTGTTTGGAGTGCCCTATGTAAACCAGTTGCAGAGATCCACCTGCCTCTGTCTCTAGAGTGTGTGCAACCATACTTAACCAACTTTCCTTGCTTACATAGAGAAAAGAAGTAAGATCTAAGTCAATACTGTCTTCACTGTTACCTAGAATATTTTGTGCCAACTAGTGATGTCTTAAACGTTTTTTTGTTTTTTTTCAAGAAAGCCTCTCTGGCTATACTCAAAGATCCTCCTGACTTTGAAGAATGATTCTTGGAACACTTGCTTTGATATTCTAGGACAAACTCATCACTTGTTTCATAATGTTCATATGTTCATAAATCATCCAGTTCTTTTAAAGAAATCTGGGTTAACCTTTGGCCATACTTTTCAGGTTATTGCTTTCTTAGCTCTTGGTTATTATAGTTATGTAAGTAAACTTGATGAAGGCTTGCTCTATAATAGGTAAAAAGGAACTTCCAGTGGAGATCTACCATTAGCCAGAAATCACTAGATTTGAAATTTAACTAAATGGCTACAGCATTGTTTCCATTCTGGGGATTCAGCCCAGGACCCTACTGCCCTGAGCACATGCTGTACCACTGAGTACACACCCAGCCCCAAGTCAACACTCCTAAGGCCAAGTACGGTCTTAGAACCTGGTATGTATATAGTATAAATGATTTTCACTTAATGATATCAATGAGCTCTCATTTTGTAGTGTATCTCCTGAGGTAATGAAAGCTTTATAATTACACTGGGAAACATCCTTGCACCCAAAAATGCTATCTTGGTAGTTGTCAATGGGTTATGTTTGATTGCTGTTGTCCAGCTGTACCCAGATCCTGTATGGAATTTCATCAGAACATCCCTCTGGTCTTTCAACATATTACCCAGACACCCTATTTATACCTTGAAGGAAAGCTCTATCTTGTTTCAACTTTGCATCTGTAACACCTCATACCAAGGAAACTACCTCAGTGTGGCTCCCTGGAAATGTGCTCACTCTGCTAACCGATGGCTTACACGATTTTCCCCATTTAGTGGATAGAAATGGAGGACTCCAAACTGAAATTAGAACTTTTTGTTGTTTTGTTTTTGAGATAGTGTTTTTGTGTAGCCTGAACTAACTTTGCAGACAAGGCTAGCCTCGAACTCACAGAGATCTGCTTGCTTCTGCCTCCCTGAGTGCTGGGGTTACAGGTGTGTGCCAGCGTGCTGTGCTGAAACTGGAACTCTTATTGGTATTGCTAATGTGGTTTGGATAAATTTTATTAATTCCTGCTGGATGTGATGGTGTACACCTTTAATCCCAGAGACAGAGGCAAGTTGATCTCAGTCTGAGGTCAGCAAATTTTAGGGCAACACAGGAATTCTTCGGGGTAACGGGGATGGTAAATAATTACTAAAATCTAATCTTTTCTGGCCCTACCCTTTCTCTCTCTGAAGAGTGTAGTGTGAGTGCAGTTAAAGTTTCTCTAAGCTGGTATAAGTTCACATAGCAAAGGATAGCCTTGTATTCATTATCCTGCCTTTATCTCCTGGTTGTGCCACTATACCCAACAGACCACCAGAGACAGAATTCGTGCTGACATTGAATTTGGGATCCTGCCTCATCCTATCGCATTTTTCTCCAGTGTGTGCCTCTGGGGCCAACTCCCCATTGTTTGAATCCTGTTTTCCACAGGTTGAGTTCAAACAATTCACCTCCCAAGTAGCTGGAACTTCAGACATGTGCCACTGCACATGGCTTCTACGTAGTTTTGAAACAAGCATCTTGGTGATTTAGTCCAGGCTACAGATGTATTCACAAGCCACTGCCTACACATACACACAAACTTCTGTTAATATAGGAAGAAAATTAGATAAGTTTTATTGTACAAATGGAATTCATACAAAATGACTAGTTTGTATGCTCTTGTAACTTAACCACTGCTCTAGAGGAAGGTGGGAGACCGTGGCATGCTCTCAGCCTTCACGATGTCCAGAGGGGCTGGCTCTGAGAGGCACAGACTTTGCGGATAAGAACCCAGGAAAAGTAAGTGTTTGGAGGTTCTCAGCATTGCTATTTAAATACTTGAGAGTCCATCTTGGGAGAAGAGTAAGGCAAGGTAGGAGGACCATAAACAGGACAAATGAGCATTCAGGAATCTACAGTATGTGAGTCCCACCTGTCCACTGATTGCTCAGATGTCCCTTAGCCAGTTTCCAGTAGTTGACAGCATGTAGAGGCTAGAGATGTTGCTTAGTGGTGCCACACTTGCCTGCAGTGTTGGAGACTGAATTTGGTTCCCGGCAAGAGCACAGAAGTTTTAAGTTTCTTGATCCTGACCAGTACTGAAAACTGCAAAGGGAAGCTAAAGGAAAGGGTGTGTGTGAAATAGCTATCCCAGTGACATCGTCAATGGATGATCAGTATTTAATATCTGTATTTGCGTCGGGCGTTGCTGGGGAGTCAAATCCAGAGCAAGTGCTCTACCACCAGCCAAAGTTAGCCCTCTGTAACAGTAGTCGAATGTTGCCTCAATCACCGAGCTACATCTCCACTCCTAAATACTTGATCAGCATCTGAAATTTACTGCTCTTAGCCATTCAGAGTCTATTCAGCAAGAATGGAATACCAGTTAAAAGCAGATAACCAAGCAGTGAGAGAGAACCATGCAAATCTCAATAAATGAGCTAGGGTACCCAGACCAACAGTTTCAGACTTCAAGAATAATCAAAGGCACATTGGAAAGAAGGGCTACAGATAAAAACAGTGGCAGTCAACTCCCATCCACCCGTAGGCCACATTCCTCACAGCCACGTGGTCTGTAGCCAACCTTGGTAGGGCAGCATTGAGAAAAAGCTTCTCTGCTACACTTGGTTGGGAGTGTAGGGGGACTTAAAAGCAGTAGCTCAACCAAGAAAAGGAGATCAGTAAAGACAAATTTAAGAGCACTGGTTGCAGCCGGGCGGTTGCACACGACTTTAGTCCCAGCACTCAGGAGGCCGAAGCAGGCGTATCTGTGAGTTCAAGGCCAGCCAGGTCTACAGAGAGTTCCAGGACAGCCAAGGCTGCATAGACTAGTAACGTGCGCTCCAGCCAGGCAGAACTGTAATACCGCATGTCATCAGCAGATGTCGCAGCCCTAACATCTGACAAAAGCCACCCTACAAAATTCCTAGCCAAAGGGCAGCCATTATTGAGTACCTGGTGTGTACTCGCTAAGCCTCTGCCAGTGGCTTCGAGTTAACACTCCCACATCACAGTGAGGATTAAACTCGTCAGTCACAGAGCGTCCGCGGAACAACGGCCCAGTTCGGGAAGCTAAGTTATTACCAGGAAGTGGTGAGAAATGTGGGGCTGCGAGGCGTCCACACAGCCCTGCCAGCAGGGGGCACGGCGTCCGTAGTGCTGGGGCCCCAGCTGCCAAGCTGCTGCTGCGCACTGCGGCCAGGACCGACTCTCCACCACCCGGTGCAATGGGGGAGGGAGGGGAAGGGTAGAGCCACAGCAGGGGCGCACACGGGTGGGCGGCCACACCGCCAGCCTCCCGGGGGAACTTCTGGAAAGGGAGAAGCCCGGGAGAGCGCTGCGCGGGCGCAGCGGTGCGCGATCCTGCAGCCCGGGGACCCCACCGAGCCTCCGCCGCCCCGGCCAGCACCGCGCCCAGGTCTGCGCGCGCAGGCTGCACCTGCCCGCGCGCCCGGGCCGCCACGTGCTGTGGCCCCGCCCCGCTCCGGTGCCCGCTCCCCACGCGCCCCCGCCCCGCTCGGCTCAGCTCGGCTCAGCTCGGCCGCGCAGGGCGCCGGGAGGCGGAGGACTGGCCGCGTCTGCCCTCCCTCCCCCCTCGCCCCCACCCCCTCGCTCTCCCCGGGCGGGCGGGGCCGCAGCCGCGCACCGTGGGCTCGCGCCCCGCCTTTGTCTCCCGCGCCCGCCGCCGGCTGCCGGAGCCGCTTTGTGCGGCGCGGCCGCGGCTCAGCATGGACGTGACGGTGTCGCAGCTCGTCGAGCTGTTCCTGCAGAGCCCGCTGGTGACCTGGGTGAGCGCGTCCTTTCTGGAGCCGGGGACCGGGAGGCTCCGCGGCGGGCGGGCGTCCCGCGGCTTCCCTCTCGGGAGCGCGCACCTGTTCCCGGCTGTCGTGGCGGGCGGGGGTCGGGGGTGACCATCCTGAAGCCTAGAGACTCGCCGTGGGGTCGCCAAGTGGTAACGCCGATCGGCGTGCTGGCCGCGCTGCTTTCCAGTGCATCTGAGACGTGAGAAATTTGTTGGAAAGTCCCCTTTATTTCTTATTTATTATTATTTTTTTAATTTTTTTTTTTATTGGCGCTCTGGGACGCTGGAGAAAAGTAGCCAGAAGTTTTCCTCCTGTCCGGCGTCTGTTGCCTGGCGCGGGAAGGGACAGCAGCTCGGGAAGGGTGGGAAGAGTGAGGAGGTGGTGAGTTACCTCCCCGGCCCATCTGTCCCCCTTCGTCAAACGGACGTGCCTTTGCTTCCCCGCAGGTGAAAACTTTTGGCCCATTTGGAAGCGGCCACCAGGACAACTTGACTCTGTACATGGATTTAGTGGACGGCATCTTTCTGAACCAAATCATGTTGCAAATGTAAGTTGCCTCCTCAGAGAGGATGTTTTAGGAACCATAAGACTGTAGTGCGAACGCCCGGTGGCCGGGGAGGGATTCCCTGCTGGTGGTCCACTGGACCTAGCAAATTTGGAATTTGACTCATTTGCAAACTCAGGGACTTGATGGTTGGTCTGAGAAAAGTCCCTTTTCTTTTCGGAGGGACACAGAACTGTAAAGAAGGTCTGACAACAGGAAATGTCCGGTGGGTCGAGGTGTTGGCTCAAGCTTCACTCTGGCTTGGGAGCTGAGCTTCTGAGTCTCCTTCCCTTCTCTTCCCAGTTGCTGGGGCAGATGCAGTCCTTAAGCCTGCTTGTGTGAATTGGGCTGAGAAGTGTCCTTCAGGAGGCACACAGGCAACCATGCTGTGTTTGGACCGCTTGGCCTTAAAGAGCGTAATCTCGTAGATAGTGCTTGCCGCCCCGTACCTCTGACCACATCCGTTGCCGAGTTCTGCAGAGCCAGTGTCTGTCTGACATCTCACCACCGTGTAAGGGTTGGCTCCTACCTCTGCATTCTGTGTCTCACTCAGAAGCTTCAGGGATCAGGGATCGTATTGGAAGTGAGTGGCAAGATGAGTCACAGGCGCTTGGAACAGAATAAAACACCTCAGTGTGCGCTGTGGATGCCTTTACTCACCTAGGACTGACGAAGGTGTCACACTCAGTAATCCAGTCACTCCCGTTTATGGCTGGGGACCACGGGGAGGGGGTGGTTTCCCAATTAGATGGCTCTGTTTCTTTTCATAGGGCATTTGATTCACAGTGGTGGAGACCCTGTCTTCCTTTTGTTGTTGTTTTAATTGGACAGTCTTCAGTGTCTGATATACTAAAGAGATACATTTGCTGTTGGCTTTGGAGGTGCTTCCCAAAGGACCCTTATGAGAATGAGTTTTACTGAGTTTTACTGGGGCGGTCTGGAGGCAGGCTTGGGCTCTGGCCACGCTCCCCCCACCCCCATTCTGTCAGACCCCAAGAATGGCTGGATTCCATTGGTGTAAGGACCATACAGCCTGTCTGTCCCTGTAAAGCTCGAGGCTGTTTAATTAAAAATCACAGCAGTGTCCTCCAGTCTTTCACTTAGCTACACCCAGGCACAGGGGAGAACAAAAGCCCAGGGACCAAGTCTCTTTCTTCCCTGACCTTTGGAATTCCTGAGGCCTTTACCGCCTGCTTGTAAATCAGGGAAGCCTGTTGGACCTTTCCGAGAAATGCCAACTCATCATTTGTTTGCATGAATTCTGGGGAAGGGTCAGCTGCCCTCCTCCCTGGCAGTTCAGTGATATGTAAGTGCGATCATTCTGGAAGAAGGATCTGGTAGGTGTGCGGCAATCCTGGGACAGCCGCAGAGACAATGAGAGCCTTTCCTGTGCCAGGAAAGAGAGGCAGGAGTGGGCGCAGGACCTGCCAGTCATAATGTTCTGCTTCTCAGGGATCATAACTTGGCACCAGGTAACAGGAGTCAGAATGTGTTTGCCTCCGGAAGTGGGAGGGGCTTGACTGCCAACCGGGCTGTGGAATGGCTCTGTGGAATGTACTCTCCCAAACTCAGGGCTGTGACTTAAGATGCACACATTTTTCTTGTTGTATTAGTAACCTGGTTAAAATAGAAATGGGGGTTCCAGACCTGCCATCTCAAAAAGTTGAGATGATATGTGGTGGTGCATAGTCAACACTTGAAATTAGAGAGTCCGGAGATCAAGGCCATTCTCAGCTAGATAGCAAGTTCAAGGCCTGGCTTTGCTATTTGAGACCTTATCTCGGAACACAAACAGAAAGCAAAAAGCTAAAAAGAACCCTAAGCGAGTGTTGAGCATCGGAAGTGGTCAGACCAGGCTTGAACCCAAGGTCCTCTTCCTACAAGCAGTGCGACAGTGAGACTATTGCTAGGTGCCTCGGTTTCTTCTGAGAAGTAGGAAGTTCTGCCCTAAGGAGGTGGTCCTGGGGACTAAATGAGATGATGTGTTAGCACCTATTCAGTACTGGCGGGGAACAGACGTTGGGGTCAGTCTCATACACAGAGTGCCTGGTTTCTTCAGTCTGCTTAAAACTGTGTGTGTAAGAGAGAGCCTTTGTGTGCGTGCGGAATCAGGACAGCTTGCAGGAGTTGGTTTTCTCCTTCCACGGTGTGGTTCCTGGAGATTGACCTCAGACCTGGCGTCACATGCCTTGACTTGCTGGGCCACTTTCTTCTGTGCTCAGCACTGAACGACCACATGATTCTCAGCCCTGGTCTTTTCCTGGTGATGTGCAGGCTGACTTTACTTCAGCTGGGCCTTAGTCTCCCCTTCGGCCAGTGATCGGTGGGTGTTTCCTCCTCCTGGTGCTGGGTGCCTGACTGCTGCTGTGCTACTTTTGATCAGTTCTCCCCGGTTGGGAGGATGTGGTCTTTGGAAATGGCAGAGCCTTGTGGCTGATTGGGTTGGGGAGGGCTGAGATAAGAGGCTGTTACCTAATACTTCAGAGCCTTCTGGAGGCTGCCTTTGGTCACGTGACTGCACCTGGCCATTGTCTGCAGCAACCCGAGAAGGCTGGGTACTAGTCTCTTGGCCCTGGCCTCTCTGACACCAGGCTCACCTGGAAGCAGGAAAGCCCTGGCCAGGGCTCAGCTATCAAGAGAGGACCAGGACTAGGATTCCCGAGTGAGAGAGTCCACGAGTGGTCTGGATCACAGGCTATCTTCCTCTTCTTGTCTGTGAGGACTGATGGGAAACTGGAAGCCTTGCTAGCAGGAAGCACTGGCTTCCATCACTCACCAGTTCTGGTACATTGCCCTACTCCCCCAAGCCTCGGTTTCCCGATGTGTGATAAGGGGATAGAGTTGTGTAGATGAGGGGAAGACTAAGCAAGATGGTGGGTATTAATGTCCAGATGTCCTTAGTGTGTTCCGAGGGGTTGGGTGCATCTGTGCTTGTGAGAGGAGCCTCAGTGGACTAGGGGTTCTGCCTGCTGACTTCTGCCCTTGTTAGGATGGTAGCAAACTAACCCCAGCTGTCGATTATTCAAACTCTTGTGACCCCTGGGCATCTGACCCCCATTTCTAGCAGCCAGAGTAGACATTGAGTGGGTAGAAAGGGGAGTTGCCCTCCTTAAGCAATGCTGAACCTTTTGGTTTATTTCCTCATAGAAGCTCTCTTTACCCTGAGAGACTTAGTTAACTGAGGGATACTAATGAGCATGATAATTAGTCTAATTAGTCATATAACTAATGTCATGGTTCTTTTCTAGTGTTCCTTCAGTTAGCTGTTTCTCCCCGTGCCTGGAGAGAACAAAAGCAGATGTGGCTTGCGCGTCCCAGGTCCTGGGTGTGTGCAGGGCCTTTGCAAGCTAGGGGCTACCAGTGGTGCGCGCTGACGCTTTGGGTGCCCAGTACGCCTGAAGTGGCCCGTCTGACGCAGGTGAACTCTAGAGAGGCATCAGGTGTGGCTCCCTTGAATGGTTGCCTAGCATTCTCAAAGCCCGGGGTACCGTCCCCAGCACTGCCCATAGTAGGTGTTTTGGTACACTCTTGGAATCCTGGTAGAAAATAGAGGATCAGCACTTCAAGGTCATCCTCGGCTACTTAGTAAGTTTGAGGCAGCCTGGGCTACATTAAACCATGTCTCAGAAAAGAAATTAAATCCAGGGTGGAAATACCGATGAAACAGTTGGGTATCCTAACACCTTCAATCCCAGTTATCTCAAAGGTTGAGGCAGGAGGATTATAAATTGGAGGCTAGCCTGGGCCACACAATGAGACTCTTGTCACACACAAAAGGGGGGGAAGGGTAGGGATGTAGCCTGATAGTGAGTGCTTGCCCAGTGTGTGTGTGCAGCCAGATTCACGTTTTAAGCTTGGGTCCTGTGACGCTGCTGGTCATTCCTTAGGGTGGCCCCTCTCTTTGTCATGCTCAGAAGGCTTCTGGTGGCTAAAATGCCTTTATAGTTGAAATACAGAATGCTGTCTCTTTCCTATGTTAATTTCTTTCTTTCTTTCTTCCTTCCTTTCTTTCTTTCTTCTTTCTTTCTTTCTTTCTTTCTTTCTTTCCCTCTCCCTTCCTTCTTTCCTTCCTTCCTTCCTTCCTTCCTTTCTTTCTTTCTTTCTTTCTTTCTTTCTTTCTTTCTTTCCCTCTCCCTTCCTTCCTTCCTTCCTTCCTTCCTTCCTTCCTTCCTTCCTTCCTTTCTTTCTTTCTTTCTTTCTTTCTTTCTTTCTTTCTTTCTTTCTTTCTTTCTTTCTTGTTTTTCAAGACAGGGTTTCTCTGTGTAGCCTTGGCTGTCCTGGACTGTCTTTGTAGCCCAGGGTGGCCTCAAACTCACAACGATCCTCCTGGCTCTGCCCCCCAGAGTGCTGGGATTACAGGCATGCACTACCTTGCCTAGCTCACCTAAGTTAATTTCAATGGCACTCTAGGCCTTTATTTCTTTGCTAATGAAGGCCCCTAAAAGAATCCTGACATGTAAATATGGTTTCACCAGACTCCACCCTGATGTGGGGACAGTGAGGAACACTGTCACCTGACCTGGGTGTTTGAGGGCCTGTAGGGGCTGTGGATCGTGTGTGGGAAGGCTCAAATGCTTAGGACACTGTGGAGACTTGAGAGTATATGTCAAATATTTACTCAGAGGTCGACCGTTAAACAGCTTGAGTTCCAGTAGAGCCTTGTGCTTCCGATGACATCTGAAGTGATTCAAGGTGTGCATTCTTTCTTTCCCTTTCTCCAACTTCTGTTAACGTGGCCCTTGAATGAACCAAAGAGTGTTGACAGTTAGTTCGTGGCTCCCCACCAGCCCCAAGGAGGCTCTGTGCCTCCTCTGACTTGTGAAACTAAAAAGATGGGCCTTTGAGTTCCTGGCCTTCATCCTTGCTGGTGCCTTGGGACAGCAGGAGAAAGGAGGGAGGCCTTTGCTGTGAAAAGCAGAGCTCCCTTCCCTCTTTGCTCGCTCTTGGCAGACATTTCCCACACTGAGGGCTCGGGGGACTGTCCTGCATGTAGATGAGTAAAGGAACTTGAGCTGACCTCTAGTTCCTTTACACGAGTTTCGCCTGAGGTTGGAATGAGTGACACTTGGGGGTTTCCCACACTCAGCTTTTCTTGGGGGGTGTGATGGTACAGCGGTCACGTCTCACACCTGGATGTCAGGTCATCAAGACACCCACCACTGCAGCTCTGGTGACCAGCCTAGGTCCAGATGACAGGGAGGCGAGTGCTGACTGGAGCGTGATTCTCGACGTCAAGACATATTAGGGCCCTTGGTTTTTGTTTTTTTCTCTCCTTTTTCTAAGATCTGTTTATTTTATATTTATATATTTCTGTTTTGTCTACATGTATGTTTGCACACCAGAAAAAGGATATCCCACAGGACTAAAGTTATAGACTTTCTAGCCACAGGGTGGGTGCTGGGGATGGAACCCAGGACCTCTGGAAGAGCAGCCAGTGTTCTAAACTGCTGAGCCACCTCTTCAGCCCTAATTTTGTTGGTATTTCACAGTTTTTTGTTTGTTTGTTTGTTTTGTTTTGTTTTGTTTTGTTTTGGCTCGGCTTTTTAATGCTAAAATACAGTTTTGTATAAGTTCCTGGTGTGTATATATCTGTCAGTTCTCAGTGTTGACACCTGGATGTCCCTCGTGGTGCTCCAGGCAGTGGAAACAGGAACAGTACTGAAAGGGGCTCTGTTAGGCAGGGTGAGGCAGCAGAGATGGTGGGCGCCTTATGGTTCTGGCACAGCTGTGGGCAAACTTAGGCATTGAACTACGGCCTCATGGTCACCAAGGGAATAACTAGGCCCATGAAACTGAATGCTGGTCTCTTGCTGGGGAAGTGAATGCCTGGAGGTGTGAGTTTTACTGTTTTTTGTTCCAGAGACCCCAGACCCAGCAACCAGCGCATCAACAAGCATGTCAACAATGATGTAAACTTGCGCATCCAGAACCTGAGTATCCTGGTGAGAAACATCAAGACCTACTACCAGGTGAGGCTGCTCTGCCGGCCCAGGGGGTCCTGCATGTCTGCAGTGGGGCCTCTCCAGTGGGTTTCCACATGTGTGCAGACACGTCCCTCCTCAAATGGGTGGACAGGGGCCCCTTGAGTGAGTTCCCATTTGTTTGCAGTGGGACACCTGGAATGGGTTCCCACCAGAAGCCAGTGTAAGTAGTAGCTGTCTGCTGACCCTTGGCACTTCTGCATTAGCCCTGCTGCGGGCTGTCAGTTGGGGTGGGTAGAGGGCTGTCATTGTAGGTTGGTTCATGCTGAATGTCATGAGGGCCAGAGGGCCTTGACTGATTCCCAGCCTGTTCTCTGTGTGTCACTTGGGGACTTTCTGGAAGGGGCCCATGGTCCTTGCCTCTGGCTCAGTGGCTCTCTCAGGAGCCACTCAAGAGCATAGGGATGGAAGGAGCCAAAAAAGGCCTCCGGGGCTCAGAATGGAACTGCTGTGCCTTTAGGCAATCAGGAACCTGGCTGTAAGGAGTGAAGGCTCCACTCTACGCTGTCTACCGAGTTTGATCAGATGTGTGGGTAGGTCAGGGTGGCTGGCGCTCTGAGTGTTGGTGAACTCTTCATGGCCAACATTGGTGGGAGATGGGCTGCAGCTGGGGACCTCAGGCTCCTGGCTCTTGAGTCTTTGCTCAGCAGTAAAACTGCCTTCTGCTGTACGTTATCTCTTGACACTCCAGGTGAAACCACAGTCACTATGAGTGCCGTTGTTTGTGCCAGGGTTTTACCAGACCGGTGGCCAGATGGCTTTCAGCTTCTTGGTCTGAACTGATTCCTGGTGCTGGAAATCAGGGGACCTTGCAGGTATGGTGAGGTCTCTGCTGACCTGAGGATTCTGCGAGCTGAGGCTCCCCTCTGCCTCCAGATGCTAACTTGAGTCAGCTGAGAAACTACTGGCTGAGGTCTGTGACTTGGGCCTGCACTGGGCTCAGGTCCTCCTAAGGGCTGTGAGTGTTGCAGGATCCTTGGCTTCTCTGCAATCTGAATTTGAAATGGGTTGGGAGAGGGAAAAAGTGAGTAGCGTCTTGGGTATTCTGTCATGTTTGTGTCTGTACTCCCTTCAGGAGAGGGTGAGCATTACAGGGTACACAGACTGTGTACGTGCACACACACACCTGCACATGAGCACCCACACACATGTGAATACACATACAAGCATACCGCATAACCACCCCATCACGCACAGAACAGAAAGAGTGGGGCTGGGGGGGGGGTGTCTAGCTCATTTGGTACGATACTTAATGTGTAAGCATGAAGACCCGATTTAGATCCCTACACTCTACATTTCGAAAACCCATACACAGTGGTAAGCGCTTATAATCCCAGCAGCGGAAGATCCTGAGGACTCACTGGCCGGCTGGCCTAGCCTAATTGGTGAGCCTCGGATCCCAAAGTGAGACCCCTTCTCAACTAAGTGGATGGCTGCTGAGGAACAGCACTTGAAGTTGACCTTTGGCCCCTCTGTGCACATATACACGGCTAGGCTGTTCAGAGCATGGTTATGGCTCTGTGAGATCTTTAGTTACAGGGGCTCAGGGAGATAGATGCCTGAGAGCCTTAGGAGAGCTGGCTCTTGGCAACAAGGTGGATTCATTCTCTGGGGTAAGGGGAGCTACACTTGGGGCTGGATGCACTGTGAGAAGGGGGATTTCAGGAATCCCCCCCCTCTTTAGGTCATCTGGTCAGAGGCAGTAGTGCTCTCGGTGAACTTGGGATCTGTGGTGAGAGGCCTGGGGCCTACACTGCATGACAGGACAGGCTTCTGTCTGCAGGTGCCATTTGTCTTGGTTTTTGTTTGTTTGCTTGCTTGCTTGCTTGCTTTGGATGTTTTGTTTTGTAGCCTGGGCTGTCTTGGACTTGCTTTGTAGACCAGGTTGGCCTCAAACTCAAAGAGATCCACCTGCCTCTGCCTCCCCAAATCCTAGGATTACAGGTGTGTACCTCTGCACTGGCTCCTGCAGGTACCATATGTGACAAGGTGCTGTGCTGTGCATGCCAGAGGGAACAGGTGGTACTAAGCATTCAAGAGACCCTACCCAATCTGTGGAGTGAGGTAGGCAAGACTTGGAGGTGGCACCAGAGTGGAAGTCTCTTGAGTGATGGAGTTTCCAAGTTTGTAGAGTCACAGGAAGGTGAGGAGAGGACAGAGTCAGGGTAGAGCCAGGCTTGAAAACTCAAAGGAGTTCTTTTCCAGGAAGGTGGTGGTACACACCTTTCATCCCAACACTGAAGGCAGAGGCAGGTGAATCTGTGAGTTCAAGGCCAGCCTGATCTACAAGGCAGGGCTACACAGAGAAATACTGTCTCAAAAACAAACAAATAGACAAACAAACAAAAAAGTTTCGGGAGTAACAAATTTTACGGAGAAGGAGGCCTACATCTCAGGGTTGATGAGTTACAGAGCAGGACATGAGTGTGAGGGAGACAAAGTCAGGATTCAGGGTCTCCAAAGACAAAGGGCTGTAGCTGGGTGTAGACATCTCCAGTGTGGCACGGTGTTACTTCTCCAAGCAGACAGAGTTCTCAGAAGTGGTGAGGTTTCTGTGGTACTTTAGGGGCCTTGAAGCCCTCCCTGCGGCTCAAGGTCCTTAAAGACACTTTGTTTGGGCGGCCCAGCAAGCCCCCTGCTGCCAGTGATTAGCAACTGTGAGGGACCAGGTCTGGCTGGATGAAAGGCCTCAACATCACTTTGATGTTGATGTGGGTGCTGAGAGGTGGTTGCCACAGAGTTCCGGATGAGAAGCTGTCACACACAGGAAGAGCTGGGTGACCTAGAGGACTTGGAGGTGGGGAAGAGGGTCCCATGTCCTTGTCATCTCCCACCCTCTTAGGTCTTTGAGAGTGGGGATGGCACTGGATGTCTGTCTGGCTCCAGCTAAGCCATGCCTGCTGGGAGCGACAAAGAGTCAGCGTCCTCGTGCCCTGCTAGTCTGTGAAGAGCTGGTAGGATGTGTGCATTAATGGCTGGCATGTTACCTGTGCCCAGGGCTTTGTGCATTCTTTCTTTCTGATTTATGGGGAACAGAAATTCAGTTCTTGTGTCAGAAGAATACTTGGTCTGTATAAACAGCTTGAAAAACAGGCACCATGAAGGCAGGCGGCGTGTCAGCCCTCCACCAGAGACAATCGCCCATCACATTTATGGTTTCCTCCCTGCTGTGGAGTGAATGGGTTTTGTTTTGTGCTGTTGTGGGCATACCATAAGAATAACTGCACATCCTGGCCCTTTCCCTTCTAATGCAGCACTATAGCTTATTTTTGTGTAGAGGGTATTCAATGGGCATTTTCCCAAGGAACCACTGCCCAGCTTCCCTGTTGGAAAGTAGCCCAGAGAGTGGGATGAAATGACTTACATGACATTCCCAGCCAGGCACAGTGGTGCTCGCCTGTGATCTCAGCGCTGGCCAGAGAGGCAGGAGCAGGGGGAGGAGAGAGCTTGGGACCAGCTTGGGCTGTACAGGACAGCATAGGACGCACAGTGAGGCTGTCTTACAAACGCAGTCAAGAAGTATCTCTTGAAAAACAAAAAAAAAAAAAAACAAAAAAACCCGTACACATGAAAGAGTATGGAGGGGTATACAGGTGAGTTTACAAGGAGGAAAAGAAAGGGGAAAATAATGTAATTACAGTATAATCTCCAAAATTAAAAAACAATAAATAAATTAAAAAAAAAAAAAAAGATCTCTTGCACCTTCCTCTGTCTGGAGTGGCCAGGAGAGGAAGAGGTGTTTTTTTGGGAAAAGACCTTTTAACAGTACTATTTATGTGTACGGATGTTTCGCCTGAGTATAAGACTTATATGTTGCATGCATGCCTGGTGCCTCGGAGGCCGGAGGGTTGTGAGTTGCACCCAGTTGGGTGCTGGGAATCAAACCAGGGTCGTCTGCAAGGGCAACAAGTGATATCTCTGCCCACCCCCAAGCTCCATGTTCTTGAAGTGCAGGCAGGCCTCGACCATTCTAGGCAGTCGTGCCGACTGAGCTACATTTTCAGTCCTGTTTTGTGTGACCCTTAACCTCTGTGCGCAGTAGGTGCCAAAGCAGCTAGCCCTTGGGCACTAGTGTTAGGTAAGCGTGAGGTAGCTGCAGCGAATGGGAAGTGTCTTGACAAAGTGAATGGTTTGAAGAATGAAGCCTCTTTTTTCCCTCAAGTTGGTGTGTGTGCCTGTGAACCACAGTGCCTTGCGGGTAAGTCAGTGGACAACTTTGAGAGCCAATTCTCCCCCCACCATGTGGAAACTTGGCCACAAGTACAGTAACCTACTGGGCCATCTTGCTGGTTGGAATGAAACACTTTGTCAGGCAGGGTAGTAATCTCAGCACTTGGGGATTGAGTCAGGGGAAGCCAGCCTTGGCTATATATGGACCGTTCAGGGGCAGCCTGGGCTACCTGAGACTTGGTCTTAAAACACACACAGAGAGAAAGAATAGAAGGCAATAGATATTCAGCATTGTTGGTGGCTTGGGGAAGTGTGAAGTCGTGTTTCCTTAGCTGGTTGGGGGTAGAGAAATTCAGGCACACACGGAACTTGCGTCATGAATAACACATTATATTGGCTCTACAGAAAAATTGCCTTCCTCACTGCTTGACTAGCCAGCCTGCATCTACAGCTGAGGAAATGAAAGATAATGTTTTTGCTCCCGAAAATATTCCCTTTCTCCAGGTTAGGAGATGTGAAAGGAATCTAGTTCATCCGTCATCTTTCCATCTTTCCAGTGTCTGTATTTGCATTTGCTCTCTTTGTCTGTGTAGTTCATGGTTCCCAAAGCCTATATGCAACTTATTTGTTCTTTCTTTCTTTGTGTGTGTGTGTGTGTGTGTGTGTGTTTTAATTTATGCTGGAGTGAGTGTCCCCTTGCCATTAGACATTCGTTTGTATGAATTCCAGCGTCTCTGTGATGTTTTATGTTGCTTGCTGTCCTTGACACCTCTAGTATCCCAGTTCCTAATCATGAGTGGTCCCACACTGAGCATACATGACACATAGATGTTTTCAGCAACTATGTTTTTCATTTCCTCAGGGTAAATTCCTGGCAAGGAGTTGCTGGGTCAAAGGGCATGAACACTTTAGGGGGGTGTTTGCTCCTTATTGCTACAAGTACCCTATTTATAGGCCCTGTCCTTTTTTCCTCGTGAATTGCCTCTTTGTGCCCGCCTTTCACCGCTGTGGCTGCCGCCCTGTTTGAAAGATGAAGCATTCTGTGCTGTTGAGCACTGGAGAGGTCTGTGTCCCTACCCCAAGCCCAAAGCTCTGCATCTATGTTTGTTCGCTTGCTCACTTTGCAGAAGCTGGTGCCTCTCGAATGCCAGGCAGACTCTGCCCCTGAGCTACACCCTGAGCCTGGGATGGTGGAGGAGGGGAGAGATCATAGGGTCCCAGGCAGCAGGACCAGCCTCTGTCCCTTGTGGTCCGTCAGTGGAGCCCCTTGTTTACCCGTGGTGGGCCTCGGTGTGAATGCTGGCCATTAGCTTACTGCTCAAGAGCATCTGGGGAAATGAGTGGAGGAGAGCAGTCTGCAAGGGCCCCTCCTTTCCTCTTCCTGCCCCCCTGCTCCCCCACGGGTGTATGAAATGCAAGACAGGAAACCCTGGTGGCCCAGAGGTGGGTGGGGCGGGGTGGGGGTGGGGGTGGGGGTGGGAGGACGCTGTTTCTTGGCTTCTTTGCTGTGTGTTTCTTCTGTGGGTACAGGCTGTCGTCCGTACCTGAGATACTGTGGGAGGGAGATCAGTTCAGCCTTCATTGCGGCTTGTCACAGGACATGGTACAGTGTCTCAGAATACAAGCCCAGGAGAGATGAGGACCCTGACTGACAGCCTATGCCCTTGTCTTCAGACAGCCAGACTAGTGGAGGGGGCGTCCTGGGAAATACCTGAAAGGTGGATGTGAAGCACGCTGGACACTGAGGACTTGGGGCAGGCGTGAGGGTGGGGCCCCTGGAGATGAAGCACTTGGGGGGGGGGGATGTGAACATGATGTCATCATGATGGATCTGGGTATCTTAGAACCTCATACTAGGCAGGCACTCTACCACTGGGTTCGACCCCCCCCACACACACACACGCAGAACTTTAAAAGGGAAAAGAGCTTTTTCCTCTTTATCTTAGAAAGGAGAAGAACTGAGAAGAAACTCTTGACGCCTGTGAGGAGAATGAGCGTGGTGGCCTGGCCCTGGCAGGGAGCAGAGGTGGGGACTGGACATGCGACCTATACCAAGGCTGGAATAAAAGACAGGGTGATTTGGGGACTTGGTCGTAGACCCACCAGCTGGAGGAGAAGCAAGGGTCTCTGGTTGGTGGTCACCTCTGGAGTCTGAGGTTGTGTGTGATGAGGAGCCTGAGCGGGGAGCAGGCCTGCAGGGAGGCACAGGATGCCCCGGGTGACTCCACAGTCACGTGTCTGGAGCTTCGTAGGTAGTGTAGCCAATCAGGTAGGTGGCACTAGCCTGACTGCTGGAGGCAGCAACATTCAACGCATTCAACGCCATTGGAGTCCCTTTTCTTCTTTTATGATTTATTTATTTCCATTTTATGGGAATTCGTGTTCTTCCCTGTGTGTATGTCTTGTGTGAGGGTGTTGAAGTCCTGGAAGAGTAGTTACAGACATGCCATGTGGTTGCTGGGAATTGAATCTGGGACCTCTGGAAGAGGAGCCAGTGCTCTTAACCGCTGAGCTATCTCTCTGGCCCTGGAATCCCTTTTCTACATTTGACTCCCATCTCTGGTGTTTTTTCTCCCTGCTCTGCTGGTCCCTGCCGCTTGTCTTTTGAGCTGTGTTGGCTAGGGGTAGGGGTTATGGGGTCCTGGCCCTGGTGGCTTGCCACATTCACACAACTCTGGGGCTGCAGGATGTGAGGTTACCTGTGGAATTTGATTTCTATTCACTCTCTCTCTTCCTCCCCCTCCCTTTTCCTCACCTTTTTGTTGTCAGCTCAGATGTTGTCAAGGCAAATTGAATAGCAGCAGGAATGCAAGAACAAGCTGGAAGTGGAATCAAAAGGCTGAGACAGAGCAGGAGAAGTTAGCCTTCACCTGGGACCAGGGCCTCGCTGCCTTGTTCTTCATTACAGCGACAGCCTCAAGAGTAAGAAGTTGTTAGGCCCATTTTACAGATTAAGAAACGGAGACGTGTGAAGGAGGAAACTTCAGCCCCAGGAAGCATGCTTTTCCTTAGTTGTTAGCTGCCTAGAGGAACAACTTTCTCAGAGCTGGGGGCATTGCTTCCTAGGGTGCTGTGAAAGCGCTGGGCCTGTGTTCCTGTCAGCCTGGAGTCCCAGAAGCAGGGACTGGTTTGTTTGAGACACCTCTGAAACCAGCATTTCCGGGGTTGGGCAGAGGGAGCAGCTGGCTTTTCCCCTCACCCAGAGCAGCAGGAAGTCAAGATGCAGGGCTAATTGCAGCTGGTGGGAGGGGTGAAAGGTGGGTCTGATGTAATTAGCAGAATTGGGATTCTGCCAGGGCATTGGAGGCTTATATCAAGTTAGAGCTAGCTCGATTGCGTGAGCATGAGCGTGTGTGTGTGTGTGTGTGTGTGTGTGTTAATATGAATGAGTATACATTGTGTGCAGGTGCAAATATGTGTGTTTGCCTGTGTGTGCGCGCATACTTGTGAGTCTGGGTTGTTCCTGTGGGCTCTTGGTCTTGAGTTCAGATCTTATATCGCCAGGGTTTCTTCCAAATATCCCTGGACGTGTGTGCTGGCCTGTGACACTGGTCCTGTGGTCCCAGGTGTGGAGAATGCCACCAGTGCTGTGGCCGATCCTGCCTTGGACTGTTCTGTCCACCCTAGTGCTCAGGCGCTTAGGACTCTTTCCTCCTCCTGGCCTTCCTGTCCATATCAAGGTGTGGTTTTCCACGAGGCTCAGTGTTTTGAGGACTTATGTTTGTGAGTTTCTTGTTTCTGGTGGGTGCACAGATGGGAGTGGGAAGATTGTTGTCATGGAAGCTGTGGTCATCCTTGATTGCCAGGCGAGAGGCCTGAATTCATGCTACCCACAAAATTACCACTAAGATCACACATGCTACACTTTCAAACGCCAGGAGCCCCTGAGCCTCTGGTCCACAGTGCTCATTGTTCAGTGCTTAGAGGTTGGTGCTGGGTGCTCAGGATTATGAGAACCAAGCCATGCTGGAATGACTGACAGTTTAGCTTAACGGCGGTCTCACACACAAGAGATGGGTAGGAGGTGGGAAGAGGGACAGTTTCTCTTGAGACTAGATGGAGGAAATGGAGTTCTCAAACTTTTAAATTGAGGAAGGGGATTCTCCCGATTTGAGGTGGGTGTCAGTGCTAAGGCCTGATGTTGTAGCTGCTTTATCAGATAGAGGCTGACAAGCCCAGGCAAGCTTGGTTGCTCCCAGAGCTGGGCACAGCCAGGCTAATAACAGTTGTGGCTGCTGTTCAACTGTTCCCTTTCAAAAGACAGATTTTTTTTTTCTTTTTTTTTTTCCTCTGACTTTGCCAAAGTGTTCAGATCCTGGCCTTTGCCAGGTAATTTCAATCTGATGTTTCCAGTAATCACATGAGGAGCCAGGACATGAGGGAATGGACAGGCAACCCCCCTCCCCAGATTCTGAGTTCATTGGTGATAGTTTGAGGGGTGAGGAAGTAATTAGATGTTCTGGTAGTGTGTACACTGCAGGGGTCTGATGGCTTGAGATCAAGTTTTCAGTAGATTATAGATTGAAAGCAGAGGTCTGCAGAGAGCAATCCCCTGTGGCTCTCATTAGCTACTGGTTTTGGCTTGGAAGAGAGCCCTCAGGACTCTGGATGGGAGTACTGGGTGGGAGCACTAGGTGGTAGGTCCTGCTTGTTTCTAGGTCCTGTTTGCCTGTGAAAATGAAACCAGTATCTGAGGACAAGATGAAAAGTGGGAGGGCAGCCATGAGGGAGAGTTCCATTACAGGATCAGCTCCGCCCTTTAATGGAGGACGCTGTAGGTGGAATTGTCTGGAGGAATAGTCAGTCCCCTGGTCACCCTGGCGAGGTGCGCTCTTTCGTATCCTGTGTGCTAAATGCTGTGTTTGTCATTTGCATCACCTGTTACTTCTCCGAAGCACCTCAAGGGTACAGGAAGTTTTTCCCTGCTCCAGATTTCAGTCAGGACCCAGGACAGCCATGATGAGCCTTGCCCTCTCTCCAGTCCTCTGTGCCTCACTGTCCTATCTGCATTAGTACTGTCCCTGGCCAGCGTTCACCTTTAATGCAAACCTGTGTATCTGGGACTAGGAACTCATGTGACCCCATTCCTAGCAACTTCAGCTTTATCTGTAAAATGGAGCAGTTGCCTGATGTGCTATCAGGATGCTTAATGAAATGACCTGAATATGTGGGAATCTGTGAACCCCAATAGCTATAGCTCCCTGTCCAGGCTAATTTTGTTGGGGGGGTGCTGTGTTCTGTAGGTGAGGGGACAGGGACCATGCAGATGGGGAACGTAGGCGTCGGGAGGCACAGATCCGTCTGTACGGAGGAGTAAGAAAAGTAATCGAAGACCTCTGCAGAAGCCGAGGCTGAGCTGCATGGCTCCTGTGCCTGAGTTCCCTCCTATCTGAAAAGAGGGTGTTGGCTGTGCCTGCTGAGGAGGGTGGCAGGAAGGTTAAAAGGGCTTCACACCGGGGTCGTGCTACACCGAGAGGATCTGGTCAGTGGGTGACTGGGCTGCTCAGTGGTTTGGTGGAGGTATGATGGGCAGGCAGCACCCTGGCCAAACTTCATCTCCTACAGAACAGATCAAAGGACCTTCCTTGTCTGCTCTGACTCACATGGCTCAGCATTATGCTTGCATGTGTGTGCATGTCTCGGGCCCTGCTGGCCCTGTTCCTCTCTCATCTTTCTGTTTTATGCTTTCTGGGTACACGCAGGGTGCCAAATGGTTTCCACACTTTCACGCTGAAGGAAGCTGCCCAGTTTTGCCTGACACCGGCACTGAAACTGTAAAAAACAGGTGCTGAGTCCTTTTGATGTTGGTCTCTTGCTGCACTTGCAGGGAAACAGGGCCGCCTTCCGTGTGTGTTAGTGACGTGAGCAACGTCAGCTGCCGCTTGATGAAGTAAATAATTCAGACAAAATCATTTCATTCATGGGGTGGGGGGCCTGTCTCTGGGCCTGCACAGGGATCCTTGCTCTAGGCCACAGCGACTGCAACAAAGCTTCTGACCTGTTGCTCTTTCTAGAGTGTTAAATAATTGGTGGGCAAGGCAAAGAGGCTGGGGCCCTGACTGCCCAGAGGTAGCTGACAACGCTGAGGAGCTCTGGAGTCTGAACCTCACTCTAGGCCCCTGCTGTTTTCTTTCTGGCCTGTAGGCTTTTCATGTGCTGTTTGCTTTGTTGATGGAAACGCCACATGTCATATGTACTAAGAGCCTCAAGCCCTGGGAGGTAAAAATTAAATTGATTGTTTTTCAACTTGGTCTAGCCAGCTTGGCTCCCCTGAGCTTTCTAAGGTTTAAGTTTAATGAATGACTTAAGCTTAATTTTTTTTTTTCTTTTTCTTTTTAAGCTTCTCTTTCAAACCTACAGGCTCATCTCCTGTTCTCCCTTCAGGTTACTCTGTGCATCCAGTGAATTGTGGAACGCTGCCCCAGAACTCTGAGGCTGCATTGGCACATTCTCTGCTAAGTTGGTTTTATAGCCCCTTGCTTTGTGACATGAATTTTATGGATACAGCTTGGAGAGCTGCACTTTTCAGATGGAAATAGACTGAGTCATGGGTGTGGGTGTCCCAAGCTTGAGGTGTCAGAGGGCAGATAATTTCTGGTGATTCTGGCCTTGCTCTCTTGACCTTATGGAATAGAATGTCCACAGTCTCCTAGGAGCCGGCTTGGTGCTGAGGTGTGGGTCACCCAAAGGAGTTAGCCCCGCTCCCACCTGAGCCTTTCTTCCTTCCGCTCCGGCCCTTACTTTTGTTCCCTACTTGAGTAGGGAACATTTGCTCAGATTGCCTCTGGCTTGGGCAGCACCTTGAGGGGCCTCAGGAAGTGCCTTCCCCATCTGTCTGGGAGTGTAACAGGAGGCAGCTGGATTTGCTGCCCTCCTGGCTCAGTCTCTGTAGGGTTCCCTATTTCCTTGGCAGCCAGTGGGAATCCCTGCTGGACTCCAAGCCTTTTCCTTTTCTGTCTTGTGTGTGTGTGGGGGGGGGGGGGGGGTAACTTCTGGCCTCGGCTCCCTGGATTTGGCCAGTTCAGAGACTGGGGGGGGATGCCCTTAACTGGATCCTGCTGCCCAGCTGTCTGGTGGGCTGTGTGGTTATGACCACCTCCTGCCCATGTCCCTCCTGCTTGCAGTTGCTTTCCTTGGCCTCCACTGGAAGGCCCACACAGGCTCCTGAGCCAGCTAATGGTTTCTGTTATCTTCATCATCTCGTGTCCCTGCTCCCACTCGCTGTCTCTGTGTCCCAAGGGCAGGAACTCTGGTGCCAGCTGCCGCCCTCTTTGCTTGCCATGGATCTTATGACTGATGCTTTCCTAAAAGTAGCTCAGCTGCTCTAGCAGCTTCGCACCCCAGCTCAGGATCCCAGAGCCAGCTGGGAGGTCCCCCGGTGGGTGGGGGTGGACGGAGGTGGTTCCAGTTTTGTCTGTATTGAAACCCAGAGCCTCATTAGCTACGGAGGTTCAAAAGGTAGGCTGTGGTGATTTCTCAAGGCACAGCCACGTGACAGGCCTTTTGATCTCCTCCTAAACTTGCTGGTTTTTTTTTTTTTTTTTTTTTAACTGAAAGTAGTTAAGAATGTGACCAGCAAAGCTTCCCCCCACCTCTTTCTGTTGTGGCTCATTGAGCTGCCTGGGATGGGAGGTCCAGGTCAGGATCTCTGTCCTGTCTTCTCTACTTATAGTGGATGGGAGTTGTGGGGCCTTGGGAGGAAGAGACAGTCTGATAGTGCCAAGGTTTATAGGTCTTCTAAGCCCCTGGGTCTGTTTGAACTTTTCCCGGGTCCGGTGTCTAGAAGGCAGAGCTGAACCAGCAGGCACTAGGTTGGCGGGAACAGCATCAACAAGGGGTGGTATTCTAGTGGCCCAAAGAGGGAGCCATCCATCGCCTTATTGGCGCCACAGCTCAAGGTCAGGAGGTAGAGGGTGAAGTTATGATGTGGGTTGAAATCCAAGGGCATGCTCAGGGCTGAAGGGTTGAGAGGATGTGAGGGGTAGCGAGGCTTTCAAGTTCCCGAGTGGAGTCAGAGAAAGAGAGAGGGAGAGGGAGATATTTTCTAGAAAGTTCAGCGCTGGTCTTGTAGAAGACTGCCTGGTTTTAGAACTCATCACTTCCTAAACACAGAGCCCAGGGAGTTACTGCTTAGTTGTGCAAGATGAAAAGAGTTGTGGAGACGAGAGCCGTACAGCGGCATGGGTAATGAGCACCACCGCACTGGTACACCCGAAGCAGCCAAGTGCTGCTTGACGTTAAATATATTTTATTGCAAATCAGAAACAAAAAGCATAGACCGCCCTCCCCTCCCCCAACACACATATTTTCTTTTTTTCTTGGAGGGAGGGGCAGGCAGCAAGACAGTTATACTGTGAGGATGTGAAACTAGAGCTGAGTGTTCTGTGCCTCAGGGTCTCATATATAGGCGTCTGGAGAATAGACAGGTTGGCTTCTGAAGCTTCTAGAGTGTTCTAAAGTGTGACCTGTTGTGTTGGCTGCTTGGTGTTGACGGTGGAGAGCTGTGGGTGCTGTGGTGTAGGGTTTTGTATGCCTTCCTTGTTCTTTGTTGTGATGACATCAAATTTTTGTTTTGTTTGAAGCAGGGTTTCTCTGTGTAGCCTTGGCTGACCCGCACCTCCCTATTGTAGACCAGGCTGTGCCTCTCCCTCCCAGGACATGGATTCTTGTCTGGAAGATGAGGAAATGGAAGCTTAAAGTAACCAAGGATCCTGGCAGTTGTGAGGCCTAGGATATAAAACAGGAAGTGGCCAAACCTTAGGACTACCCTCCTTCCCTTCTGTGGCCTTGAACTTTGTGCTCCCCTGTTCTGAAGGAAGTAGACTGGTCCCATTCCACTCTCTGGCCTTGCAGTCCTGACATAGGGACTGCAAGCCACCCACCACATTGACCAGCCGGGGGGGGGGGACTTCTTGAATGGCACTTGCCAGGTGACCGGGTTCCTGTCAGGAGGGCGTAGCAGGTTGGCCCTAGCTTTGTCTTTTCTCCAAGCAGTGCTGGTTTGGAATAGCCAGCTGGCAAATCTTGGACCACCCCTGTGCCAGTACATTCTATAGTGCTGACAGCAGGATCCATGGACAAGGCTGTGTGTAACCAACAGAATTTTCTTCCCCTCCCCTCCCAGTTCAGAAGGCTAGCAAGTCTCAAGTCCAAGGGGCAGCACCTGGTGAGAGCCTTCATTTTGTGCTGTAATGTGGCAGAAGGAGAGGGGAGGAGCAGGAAAGGATCACTTGTAGATAACAAGGGAGACCTGAGATAAAGCCTTTATCAGTATTGAGAGCAGGACCGTGGGGCCTAAACGCCTCCCAACTCTGTTGCCTTGGGAATCGGTCCTAAGATTTTCCTTCGGAGGCTCAGTATAAGTGTGAAAGCCCCAAGGCCATCTTGCATTATCCTCATTTGGCCCTGGGGCAAGTGGCAAGCTGTAGGTGTTTCCCAGAGGTGCTGTGTCCATAACAGATGAAGATGCCACTGGCATAAATTAGGAGGGTAGGTTGGCATGGAACATGTGACTGTGTGCCAGATACTTCTTGATGGCATGAAGTGGGCTTCCAATAAAAATATATGTTGTTGAGCTGGGTCGAGGTGGAGCACGCCTATAATCCTGGCACTTGGAGAGGCAGAGGCAAGCGGAGCTCTGTGAGTTTGAGGCCAGCCTGATCTACAAAGCAAGTCCAAGACAACCGAGGCTACACAGAAAAACCCTGTCTCAACAAACAAACAAAAACAATAAAAATTAAATAAATAAATAAATAAAATATGTGCTTATTCGTAAGGACCCTGGACTTAAGACAGGATAAATAACCATAGTTGATTGAATTAGCTACTTTTGTTGCTGTGATAAAACACCATGACCAGGACAACTTAAGGAAGGAGGGGTTTTGCTTATGCTTACAGTTCCAGAGGGGTGAGGGTGTATCCTGATAGGAGAGGCATGGCATGGGGGTGGGGGAGGGGAAGGGAAGTTATGGAGGCACGAGTGGAAGCAGAGCGAGAAATCACATCTTCAGCCACAGGCAGGAAGTAGAGAGATCGAACTGGAAGAGGCTCAAAGCTATAAATACTGGGCCTGTGCCGAGCTTTTCTCATTCAAATTACCATCCTGATGAGGCCATTCACCAATGTCTCCACCATCCTTTCCTTCCTTTTTGCTCTCTCCGATTAGGGCTTTTTCTACACTGACAATTAATTTTAAATCCCAGCATCTGAGATGTGGCTGATGGGTAGTCTTAGGGTAGAAGATTTGTTATTGCTGTGTATCTGTGTGTGCTCAGGATGCTTGTATCTTGGCGTGCCTGTGGAGGTTGGAGGACAGCTTCCACCTTATATGCGTTCCAGTGGTTGCCAGACAGGAGCACTTACCCACGAGCCAGCTTGCTGACTCAGTAGAGGACTTTTTTTTAGAAGTTCATGTTTAAATTTAACTAGAATTAACCTGGCAGACACTGAAGTATCCCTTCCCGATTGAGGCCTTTGGGGACAATCAGTAGCCGTGGATCTGAACTTGGACTTGCTTTTAGAGGAGAAATGAGTGACATTCCCCTGGAGAAGGGTGGGGCTTGCAGGGCCACGAGGAAGGTGGAGCAGAGGTCAGGAGCTAGTAAGTCTGTTCCCTTTGTTTTGAGAAAATGGAAGGAGGGTGGGTCGTGTCATCTTTTCTCTCTCTCCAATTGGATTGGCCATTAGCTGCCCAGCCTGAGGCCCTCTGTCAGGCCTTCCTGAACAGGAACAAGTTTGGTCCCAGTACAGGTGTGTGTGTGACCTGGGAACCTTGGTTTTACCTGGCTCTGGTACTGCTGTGGGCTCGGAATCTAATACCATGTCTCGGGCTGAGCAGAGTCAGGAACTCCTGTGCTTTATTCTGGGCCTTCTATTTTTACCACCTCAGTCATAACGAAAAGAGAGAAGACGCATACCTACCACTCATCCTCCTGCTGCCTCAGCATGTTAAAGTGGTTCACAGTTCACTGTCTTGCTGAGGCCTGGTCCTGGGAAGGGAATCTCAGGCTTCCCTGACGTGACAGCTGGGGGCTATTAATATCTGGGGAACTCCTTTTGATGGATTCCGGAAGGAGGAGCTAACGAACAGCTTGCTCCCCGAGTGTGCTTCTGACTCACGGCCCACTGTTGGAACAGATCTGTCTTTATTTGGTGGAAGCAGCATGTGTTTGAGTGTTTCAGTCCTTTTTTAGTCATTTTTAGTGTTTCGCATAGACTGACAGCTTGCCATGTGTGTTTCTTGTTTATATATCAGTTTGATCTCCTACATGAACTGTTGAGTTAAGCAGCAGGCAGAGCCTCTATAGCCAAGCATAATCCAGGTTCATAGCCTAAGACATTTCCTAAGCAAATGCGGGTGGGTGCCTGTCCAGGCCTCACAGTCCCTGAACTCGGAGGTCAGGGTCAGTGTCCTGGGTGTTAGAGAAGGAGTGGGTTATGGCATCGTAGAGCTGCAGGTCCCAGCCCAGCCCTCTTCACCTTGCATAGGTGAGGGTCGGCTGAGACCACATGAGTAAGTTAGTAGTTGGGCCAGGGATGGAGATGTAGTTCAGTGACGGAGCGCTCACGAATTTGAAGGCCGGGGTTGGATGCCCACCACACCCGCAAGCAAAGTGAAGAGCCGAGCTTGTCCCACTCCTACGCTGCGCAGAACAGTCTGGCTGTACGTTGTGTAGCGGCTAGAACCCACTTGAATACCCCGTTTCTCACCCACTTCCTGCCTGGGAACGCTTGGGGTATTCCTGGGGCTTGCCAAATGTTCCTTAGTGTTTCTAAGGCTGTGGTAGCTGTTTTTCAGCCGGTTGTTAGAGCTTGAAAGGGCAGTAGGTGATAAGCACGTTTCCGATGTGAAATGAGCTAATTCAAGACACCTTAAGGTATTTAAATGCGGCTTTATTGGGAGCAGCTTCAGAGGGTTCAGGGGCCAGGGAAGTTGTCATTCAGGGGGGAGAGAGAAAAACAGGGGGAGAGAAAGTGCATGTGCAGAGAGAGAGAGAAGAAAGAGAAAGAGAGAAGTGAACCAAAATGTTTGTATTGTATATTGGAGAGCCTTGGGGAGGGGAAATCCCCCCACCTCTGCACACACTCCCCCCTCACCCCCTTCACCCCCAGCTCCTGGGCTAGAAAGTTCAGGGTAGAGGGTAGGGTACTCCAGCCATGCCCTGTAACAGGTAGGGTTTGAAGGTTGCTGGGAGAACCTGGTTAAGGCAACTCAGCCGATTGCCTCGGGTCTGAAGCCCAATATCAGCTGTGTACCTTAGTTGGGGTGCTGGTGTGGAGGTGGAGTGATTCAGTCTCCAGCACCTGTCAGTCAGACAGGACAGATGCCATCAGCATAATAGTACACACACCTGGTAATCTCAGTGTTTGGGAGGTGGGACAGGAGGGACAGGCATTCAAGGTCATTCTTGACAACATGTAACCCTGTCTCATAAAACAACGAAAAAAAAAAAAAACCAGAAGCTTGTGAAAAGGGGTTTCAGTCACCCGGTGGGGTAGCCTTCACTTCTAGCTTCTCTGAAGGAGAGAGAACAGCTAGTTATTGGACTTAACGACCTAGGGTTCCAGTATTGCTTGAGATTTGCAGCTGATAGTTCTATATAGAAGATTTTGACATGCAGTAAGGGCCCAGAGCATTGATCCTTCTAAGCTGCTCCTTGTTGAGCGCGCAGAATGGTCTACCCAGACTTCATAGCTCAACTCCAGCCCCTCAGGTTGCTTCTTCCCCTCCTTGCCTTGTTTCCTTGTCAGGCATCAGGCTGGACTCTTCTTGAAGCCCCGTGGAAAGTCCCTAGGGCGGCAGTGGCGGCTGCTTATGTCTATGGACATTTAGCCCAGGGAAGTGCGGGGTGGCTTTGCTGCCTAGAGCCTCCACAGTGTGCATCTGACTGGAAGTGTGGTAATCCGGCAGGAGCTCTGGGGCCGCAGCCCTCAGTGCTTTCCTAGCTCAGTCATCTCTGATTCTGTGGGCTAGAGTGTGTTCTGCAGGAGCCGCCCAGCCTGAGCTGGGCGCTGGGGGAAGGGGCTGCAGCTCCAGCCCCCACCCCCCCCCCCGAGCAGTGTGCTGGACATGCATGGGCCGTACCCTGTCCCCAGCTACCACATCTGAGAGGTGTTAAGGTTGGGGTTGTGCACCTTCAAACCTGGTGGCTGAAGGTGGGTGACGGGGCTTCTGGCTTGGGTGCCATCTGGTGTAACTGTGCTTCATTCAAAGCCTCCACAGAGCGACGTGGTTCACAAGTGTCAGGTGTCAGAGCCTGTTGGGTCTTTTCTGTTGTAGGCATTTTTAAAGCACTCTGGCTAGCCCTGCTCTGCCCTGTCACCACCCATCCCTGTTTGCTTCTGCAGAGTCTCTGCTCTGTAGAGCATTTGCCATGTCCCCAGCCAGCTTGATGGCCAGCCTCGAGGTCCTGACTTGGAACCTAAGCCGATAGACAGTAACATGACTCAGCCAAGAAAACACGAGCAGCAGCTCTGGAGTGGAGGCTCTCCATCTGTACATTCCACAGAGGAGTCCACCTAGCTCTCCAGGTTTGACTCTTAGGTGTTCAAAACCCTGCCAGTCACGTTCGTTCTCCAGTGCCATTCGTTGTTGCTATCGGAGATTTCGAGTTTTCTTTGGCTAGATCCCTGTAGGATAGTCATTCTACAGCTTTGTGCCTCGGTTGTCTCATTTACAAAATGCGACTTGACAGTAAATTAGGCTAGGATACCTAGGTTGGTGTAGTTAAAACACAGAATGGCTGTCTATCACTCAGTGTGTGCTAGTCACAGCTGCTCTTGAATGGAGGACGCTCAGAGGTGGCTCAAAAACACCGAGTTCTGGCCACCATGTTGGCGTTAGGCTCTTGAGAAGGGTGTAGACTGGTTCATAGCTGATGACAGCAGAGGTTGTCCCAGGCACGAAGAGGAAGTGTGCTGGCCCATAGAGAATGGGTGAGGCTTCCCTTCCATTTCAACAGTTGTGTTGTGGGAAAGTCTGAAATGTGCTAGTAACAAAATAACACACGCTCACATAGGCTGTGGTGGTTCGAATGATAAATGTCACCCAGAGTTTTAGACGTTTGAATGCCTGGTCCCAGGTGGTGGCACTGTTTGGGTAGGTTTAGGAGGCGTGCCTTTGCTGGCAGGCTTTAGAAACTTAAAGGCTCAGGCTGTTTCTTGTTGGCTGTCTCTGTTTCGTGTTTGTGGCTCAAGATGTGAGAGCCCTTAGCTTCCTGCTCCAGCCTCTGTGCCTACTGTTTGCTGCCGTGCTCCCTCCTCTCCATGATGGGCCCTCATCCCTCCGGAGCAGTAAGCCCAAACAAGCCTTCCCTTTGTAAGTTGCATTGGGCGTGGTTTTTTAGCACAGCAACAGAAGAGTCACTCTCACACACACACACACACACACACACACACACACACACACACACACGAGAGACAGAGAGACACAGAGAGAGATTGGCCCTTAGAATAGGGACTTTTGGTCAGCCTCTAGAGTGTGGCTACAAAACAGGATAAGCTGTGTGTACCTCAAAGTTGTATCTGTGTGTTTGTGTTTGTGTGTGTGTGTGTGTGTGTGTGTGTGTGTGTGTGTGTGTGTGTATGCCTGTGGTTATATATGCTGCCTTATTGGTTCTGACATGGGTTCACTTTTTAATTATAGCTTTGTCATGAGAGAAACAAAGAGAGTAAGCCCAGCCATCAAAGGGCCTATTAAAAATTATGAAGCAGATGGCCTGGGAATTATTGTCCTCAATTCACAGATGAGAAAATGAGGCCCTTGGGTATGGAGAGACTTGCCCTGGGCTGTATCCAGCTAGGGGCTGTAAGTTAGTTTGTTTTGAGATAGTCTTACTATGTAGTAGCTCTGGCTGGCCTGGAACTCACAGAGCTCCACCTGCCTCCCTAGTGCTGGAATTAAAGGTGTGCACCGTCTTGTTTGGTGGAGTGTCTTGTCTGCGTTGTGTTCAGAACCCAGGTCTTTTTGCTCTTTGCCCATCATTGTTCTTTGCATCATTTGGCTTCTGAAATAAAATTCCTGTGGTTACTTCTGTTAGCGGGGGAGACGTGCTATAGGGAGTGGATCCCGCTCAGGACAAAATGAGCTGCCCGGGCAGGAGGAGCAGATCGTGAAAGGGTATGCTTGTAGTCCTGGTGTGCGAGCAGCTGGAAGATTGAGAATTCCAGGCCAGCCCTGTCTATGCAGTAAGACCCAGGAAGGTAGGGGAGTGTGTAGCAGCCTCAGAGAAAGGGATCAGGGTCTTACTACATAGCCTGGGCTGGCCTGGAATTCTTAATCTTCTGGGTGGATCTGTGCCAAGCTGCCACTCTGTTGGAACTGGTAGTGACATGGGTCGTGGTCCTGATGCAGTGGAGGGAGGTGGGGGAGGATAGCCACAGGGGTTGGTGTGGAAGTCACTCACGGGTCAGGAGAACTATGAATCTGGGAGGACATGAACCGGCTCACTGGGGCCCTGACTCTGGTTGCTGCCATTCATTGGTGGGCTCTTCAGGGAAGCTGCTGACCCATGGAGTATACTTCCCACCTGCCCTTCTGATGGTTTGGGTCCTTCACCCTGAGGACCCAGACCTCAAAGCAAAACCAGCCTGGGATGCTGTGCTCAGTGAAAAGGAGTGTTAATGCTGGCCCTCTGTGTTGTGGTTCATTAAGAGTTGCCTGGTGATCAAAGAAGTCATGGTGAATTGCCTCACTGGTGTGTGTGTGTGTAACAGGAAAGGATGGAGTTTGCCCACCTAGGATAGGAATCATATTATGCTTTCATGCTGAGTGATCGAGACCTAAGAAGCAGCCTACGGACCTAAGGGGTAGATTTAGGATATCACTAGATGTACTCCTGCATCCACCTTTGGCTTTCTCTGGAGCACCATGAGGACTCTCTGCCTAAGAAAGGAAGGGAGGACGTCAGGACTGGAGCCTCACAGGTGGCTCCTTAGCCCCACCTGTGCATGGAACAGCTGTTTGAGTGTTAGAAGGTGTGGGGTGGAGGGATGGGTGAGCCACCTCCTCCATTTGACACGCCCTTGAGACTGTGTGATGGTCCTCAGGGCTTGGATTGTGAAGCGCTGGCTGTTTTACTTCATTCTGACTAGTATGCACTAGTCCTGTTGGTATCCAGATGCGGTACCTTCATCGTGCGTCCCCAGGACTTGGTGTGCTGTGCTACCAGAGCATGGCTGGGTGCCCGGGAAGGCTGTCCCCTTCCCTTATGTGGGTGCAGAATTGGCTTTTGTCAAGGGAACAGAGGGAGGCTGCCTTTCTGCCAGCTTTGTAACAGTCACCCCAGTTCTGTAGACGTTTACACACAGATGCATTTATTTGTCTCACTGTGAGAAAAACTGCCTCTTCTTTTTGAAGCTATTGTGTTACTGTGTTATATCCTCCATTGGAGAGTCAGGTTCTCTGTCCCAGCATGCAGCTGACAATAAAATGGTTTATAACCTGCAGGAATGCTCCTGCCTTTTCCCAGCACCTCATTTCATCAAGAAGGAAGCTGTTCCCAGGGGTGTCTGGTTTCCCACCAGCCATTCACCAGGTCCAACACTTTTTTGAGCTGGGAGAACTGGTTCTGTAAATGACAGCTCAGTCAGTGCAGTCCCCTCGGCCAGGAAGATGAGCAGCTAGAAAGCTATGGCCAACTTTGGAGGAGGCCGAGCCCAACTAGGCACCTCACCTACTCCATAACTGTGTCTTCTGGGTCCTCTGAATTACTGCATTCAGGCAGAATGAGGGAGGAGCCCTCCCCTTCCTGGGCAGTAGAGTGGAAGCCTAGATCAAAGGCTACAATCGGGCAGAAACCAAGCCAGTCATGCTTGGCAGATCAGATCGTGGCCCCCTGAGCTCCTAGCTGAACCTCTGTCCGAAATAATACCAGCCTGAGGGACAGACGGTTTGTCTGAGGGGTGTGGGGGCAGGGAGTAATGCTGGTGAGGACCAGTTCTCTACTCCCAAGGCAGAGAGGCAGAAGCCCCAGAGCTGGAGAGTACTGAGAAGGGGCCAGCCTGGTCTACATAGAGAGCTCCAATACTACTGAGGATATGGCTCAGTATGGAATATTTCCTAGCATACACAAAGGCCCTGGTTCAATCCTCTGTAATACAGAAGCACACACTGAAGCCAGGCATAGTGGCTCAGGCTTATTATCCCAGTGCTCACAGGTCAGAAGCAGGTGTTCAAGACCCTGCCTCAAAAATAGATAGATGGATGGATAGATAGATAGATAGATAGATAGATAGATAGATAGATAGAGCAGAATAAGCAGGTTGGGGAGATTGCTCAGCAAGTAAGAGCTCTCCCTGAAAGCAGGAAGACCTCACTTTAAATCAGCCACCTGAAAAGTCTGATGGTACACACTTACCTGTAATTTGAATGCCGTGGGGTCAGACAGAAGGATTGCTGGAGCTTACTATCTGGCAGCCCTGCTCCAGGGTGAATGAGACCCTGTCTCAAGGGAATAAGATGAGTAATGGAGCCAGGATACCTGACCTTCGACACACATACACATGTGAACATTAAACGTACCCACCCACCCACCCCGGACCCCCATGCACACACATGAAAAAGAGGGCTAAGGATATGATACGCCCTGCCCAGTGGTAGAACACTTGCCTGGGCTGTGTGAGCCTTTGGGTTCAGTTCCCAGCATTGCGAATAAAAATAAGAGAGAATAAAAAGTAAAAAGGGGTCCAGGGGGTGTGTCTCGGTGGTAGAGTGCTTGCCCACCAGCATGAAGCCCCAGGCTCCATTCGTCATAGGGAGCATGTGAGCTGTGGTCCTGCCCTTCCATCTTCCAGGGCAGTCCTCTTCTTCTCACTGTGGGTTGGTGCAGTGGCACCCACCATGGGCCTGGCTCAGCCCAGGGCCCTAAGATGTGCAAGTGTGCCTCATGCTGTAGGTGCTCAGAACTCGGGGGGACACACTGAGCAGACAGCTCCTGAGGGCCTCCGTTTGAAGAGCTCTTCAGGTTGCCATTTCTAACTGGGGAGGCCAACTTGGAGTACAGCTCATTTAGGATAGGGTTGGTTGCATGCCCGCTTTTATATATGCTCTTTCCCAATGTTGTACTGTGGTCCCACTGTGGTTACAGTGTCCCTAGAAAACTTCTAGGCCTGGGAGTGGCAAACAGGTTTACTCCTCTAAATGACTGGGGCAAAATACTAAGGGGCTGTTGAGAAAGTACACTGTTGAAGGAGGCGGGGAGAGGGGTTTAGACTGAAGAGGGCAGAGGGCTGGCTTTTGTAAGAGGAGCTTTACTGCTGTAGAAGATCAATTTGCTATAGCCTTTTCAGTGCCTGAGGTAGAAAGGATGAAGCTTCTGCCTGGATCCCTGGGGCTAGGTTTTAATGCATTTTCTTCCTTCAGCAGTAGGGAGAATGTGGTGTCAGGAGCCTCACTCACTCACCCACTTCTGGATTGGCCTCCAAATTCATGAAGAAGTTCCTAGGAAGCTCTTGGGCTAAGTGTGTGAGTGTGGTCGTATAAGAAAGGGCTGGTCTTCTTTGGAGGGGAATGGAGGGATAGTCCATCCTGCTTTGAACCCCTTTGTACACTAAAGAGAACTATCCTGACCCGGAAGATTCTTGTTTGCTTGCTGGCTGCTGGGTCCACGTGTTCAGGTTGAGACATCATTTGCACCTGACACGTGACATGGATCTTCAGGGTCTTAGTCTGTGTTACACAACATGACATGATGGACACAGACTAGAATTCTCACCGCTGCACCCTTCTCTTCCATATACTCAGGAGCTTCCCGTATGGGAGCCCCGGCACCTAGCTGGCCCAGCTAAGAGTGGATCCAGCCATACATGGCTCCAGCTAGGAGCTCATTGTTCTTGCAGGAAGAGGATCGGGAGTTTGGTGGGTGGAAGAGTTGCCTAATCTTCCCTGCCAGCAATGTTACTGTATCCTCGAGGCATGGGGTTGGCAGGCCACACACTCGCCCTCCGATTGGCATTCTTCTGGGCTAGTGGCTATCAGTCATAGTCATGGAAGGACGAAAGCAAGCCTGCTGGGCATGTGCAGAGAGTGTAGCTTTCACCACCACGAATGCTGTAAGCATGCTGCCCAGCCCTTTCCCACTGTCCCCACCCCTCTACAGAGACACATTGCAAGTTGTCCTCTGGCCTCTTTTTCCTACTCATAAGTAAATAAATGGAATCTTGAAGAAGGCTTGTTTTATTAATTGTATATGTGCACACTCACATGTGTACTAGTGCCTATGGAAGCCAGAAGAATGTGTTGGATCCCTTGGAGCTGGAGTTAACAGGCATTGTGAGCATTGTGAGCTGCCCTGGGGTGGGTACAGGGAACTGAACTCAGGTCCTCTGCAAAGAGCAGTACGTGCTCTTAACCTTACTAAGCCATCTCTCTAGCCTATAAATGTAATAAAGAAAGAGAGAGAGAAAGAAAGAGAGGGAAAGGAAAGAAAGCTTGCATAATGTGTGTGGCCTTCTGTCAGGGCCTTGCTGTCAAACTGGCCCATCTAGAGGGGCTGCTGCCTAGTGCTCTGTTGGCTCCGTTCTGTGCTTTTTGCCTCTCCTTCTCAAGCTTTATATAATTCATGTTTTATTGAAAAGTTATGGCACATCCAGCGCTCCCTTGAATGTCTGAAACCTCATCACTGGTAGGTTTGCAAAGGTTACTCTTGACACCCTTGTATATAAATAGTAATTCGAGCTTTGTTTTTATTGGACAAAGAGTAGCAGGAAGTAAATGAGGTGGTGTGAGGTCCTGGTTCCCCCAGGATCTCACTGCAGCCAAGGTCCCAGGAAAAAGGATTCTTGTAGCATGCAGGGGCTTCCTCACGGTGGACATGGCCAGGCTGCAACAACTTGGCCCCATTTGCAGCCCTGTCCACTATTACAGCCCAATGGTATCTGTACTCAGTCTCACTCTCTTTGCTTTGACTGGATTGTTCTTTCTCATCCTGTTCTCGGGTTTGACTCCTTTGACAATAACTAAACCTCTCGAGGACAGACAGTTGATGTTTTCCAGCCGGCCCATCGCTGGGAAGGCGGAATGCATAAAGAACTCTGACTGGGGGCCAGGCCTTGCTGAGGTAGGCCACGGCAGCCAGCTGTTCAGTTACTTGCTGACAGCTGTCAAGGACAGCAGGTGCCAGGCTGCCCTGGAGGGGGCCAAGGTCTTCCTGGTATCCGTTCTTTGTGGATGCATGGGGGCTGACTGAGAGGACACATGAATCAGGCGACTTAATGGAGTGAAAAACACCAGACATATAGAACCAGACAGACCTGGCAGTGACGTACCCTCAGCCCATTCCCAAGTCACCCTGCATGGCCCCGGCCTGATCCTGCTCGGAACGGTCTGAGTATCTTATCTGTGTTTCCACACTTGACTCTTGTGTAGGTGTTACCTTCGCTGTACTACTTGGACTGGAGTGTCATCCTTCCTTGTCTGAGCTGCCGCTTCGGGCAACAGATAAGCTAGTGTTTTTTTACTTGTTGGTTGGAGGCCTGGGTGCTGGAATGCAGGGTTTCAGAGTCAGGTTGGCCGCCGGTCAGGACCCAGTTCTTGGCTACATTAGTCAGTAATGCTGGGTTGCAGTGAGTTGGTTTGTTTCTGTGAAGGGGACACTGTAAACCTAGGGAGGGTCAGACCCTTGCTGGACTCCTGGGGCCCAGCTTTCACTGTTCCGTTCCTCCTCTGCTTCTACTGGTAGTGTTAATTGTCACAGTTGCTTTGGAAAATGTATCTGGCATTAGTCTAGAGTTCCACACAACCTGTAGTCCACCTGGCCTCCTTCCTAGGCACATGCTAGAGAGAAACTAGCACACAGACATTAGGAGACACCGACGGGAATGCCCACTGTATGGGAATGCCCACTCTACTCAAGTGCACAATAACAAAAACCTGGAACCAACCCAGATGCCTATCAATGAGAGGACGGTTGGATACACTAAGACACACAATTGCACAATGGAATATTACCCAGCTGTCTAAACAAATTAAGTACAGTGGCAGGCGGTGCCGGAGATGAATTTTAGCGATACGTAAATACTAGGTAAAAATAGCATGCTCCCCAGACACCTTTGTTGTAAGGTGAAAGGCAACCAAAACCGAGGCACTCACCAGGAATATTTACAGACACAATAACAGTATTTAAGGAAGCAAGTGGAAATTTTCATTTCTAAAATCTGGGAGTGGGGTGCTGGTTAATTGTCGGTTCTGTCGGGGTCCCAGCCTTTGCTTTGGGTGGAGGCAAGTGCAGGTGGCTATCAAATTGAGGAATGTAGCAAGATGAAAGTGCGTTGTATGTGGACTGAAATGAGAATCAGGAGCCAAGGCTCAGTAATTAACCTCATTCTGTGCATGCCAGGCCAACGATCCTGCAGCTGGAGTTGATTTTAGCTAAGGCAGCCATGGCCCAGCATTTGCTGGGGGTAGGAGTGGAGCATGAGTTTTCATGCTTCCGTCTGTCCATCTAGTTCAGGCCTCCCTCCGGGATGCCTGCTGGCTACTGTGACCTCAGCCAGCTTGTGGCTTTCCCCTTCCTTAACTACTTGTTTCCTGTGTGTGACACACAATTAGTGCCTCATTATGTATGGCCTCCTTGGGTAATGGTTCCCACGTTTGTTCAGGTGGGTCTCTTATGAGATGGGAATCCCTGCAGGGCGGGGGTTATGTTTTAGCTCCTCTTCTGTGGCGGATAGCTTTCTAGTTCTGGGCCTACTTGCTCCTTTCTCTGACCCAGCAGAATTCCAAGTTCCTTCGTGGCCGAATGGCCAGGCAGTCCATTTGGCCATGAGACAGATGTGTGGCACAGTTACTGTCCCTCTGGGAATCCTTTCTTCCTTCCCTTTCTTCCTACAGAGCAGGGAAATGACCATGGCTTCAGCCTGCACCCAGAGGACAGTGAGATCAAAAGCACCCAGGGTCATAACACCTTGTGCCAGGGCTCACCTGAGTTTCCTCCGAGTAGCTACTTTTCTAGGCGTTGTCACACCATCGAGTGTAAATATCTGTGACCTGTCCTGTAGCCCTCCGCTTGCTCTTATCATTTAGATACAGGATGGATGAGTATACCATGAACTCAATGGCTTAAAAGTCTGTGGCATCTCCTGTTGACTTCAGACTCTGGGGTCATTTGCATTCCATTCCCTAAAGAGACCTGAATTCCCAGGGACTCTTGGTGACTGAGGCATCGCTTGACTCCTAAACCCTATCTGCCCACTAGTTGTCCGAGTTGACAAGGTACCTGCTGCAGCAGTCAGAGTTTGTCACTACAGGGTCTGTGGGCTCAAACACCCATTTGTACGAGCTGCTGTCTTCCCAGCAGGCCAACAGGTGGGTGTGCTGGTGTGGAGGGGCTGTCGCAGGGGGGTGCAGTCAGCCCCACAGGCTGCGAGCCCAGCATCTCCACACAGGAATGGGTGTGCCACAGTCCATCCCTGTTGAAGGTAGGTAGCTGATCTGCCCTGATCCTGCTAGCCATCAGCCATCACTCCTGTCTCCTCCCTAGAGTTAAACCAGCATGTATTGTGGGACTGGAAGGGTGGCTCTTAATTATTGTTAGTTATTATTTAAAGAAATATGAGGCTGGGGTCAACCGATCTTCTCTGCAAGAGGTTTATTAAGTGGGTATGGAGGGAAGGGGGGAGCCGGACATGAAGAGAGAGAGAGAAAAGGGAAGGGGCGCCCCAAGAGAGTGGGAGAGCGTGAGAGAGAGAGAGAGAGAGCGCAAGGGAAAGAGAGAGAGAACTCGAAGGGAGAGAGAGAGAGAGAGAGAGAGCACGAAGGCCACCTGGCCTGCGACACGTGATGACATCATAAGTTGCTGGGTAACCCAGGAGCAGGTTGTGTTCCAAAATACTAACAATTACGATTTCAGTGTCTCTTTAGCTAATTAACTTTTGGTGTTTTGTTATTGGTGGGGCTGGTATGTGTGTTTGTTTTGAGACAGGGTCTCACTAAGTAGTTCCTTATTGTCTCTTCTTGGAGAGGCCAGTGCCTCAGTGGACACAGGATGATAGCCACCATTGGGAAGGAAATTGGGGTTGAGTAGGTGTGGGGTTGCTGCCTAGGGCAGTCCTGTATGAGGCCCAGCAGCAGCCTCACCCTCTGACCTTGTGACTGGGCAGCAGCCACAATTCTGGAATGCTAACCTCGGGGCATGGCCAGCCTCAGCCATCTGCTGGGGAGAAAGCCCTTTCTCATCTCAGCAGGCCCGGGCTACTATGCGTGGCCAGCTGGAGACTGAGCCAACAGGGCTTACCCAGTGGTGGCCAGTCTGGGAGGACACTGTTCCGTAGGTGGAGTAGGCCCTGCTTTTTAATACTTTGTTCTCTGCCTTTTGAGTAGGAGGCAGCTTAGATGACCGGTGCTGGCCTTGCAACACTCTTTACAAGCAGGTCTCTCAGCCGGCGGCATTCCTTGCTGAGGTCACAGTGGGGAAGGCTGATCAGTGCCTGGAGGACAGGAAGACGGTCTATTTCATTCATTCACATTTACATCCTGGCCTCTAGGGCCCTGCTGTGAACAGCTGGAGGCTCAGATACACTCGAGTGAATGGAGACTAGAAGGAATCTAGAAGTGAAGCAGCTGAGTATGCCAAGCAGAAAATGGAGACTGAGGTCGGAGAGGCAGGTGGCTTACAGAAGTCCAGAGAGAACACTTTGGCTTGGGAGGGTCTGGGAACATGAGGTGCAGCTGTGCCAGAGCAGCCTGTCACATTTGTCCATCTGCTTTTCCGTGGACCCCCAGGTTTGTGTGATCAGTATGGGCTTGGCTGGCCACTGCAGCCTTGACTTGCTAAGTCCACTGGATCCCTGGGAAGACACAGTTCAGACCTTCAGGGGCTTCCCTGTGACCTCAGGCCAGCGCCTCGCCCGTGTTCTTTTTTTTCCATCCTTAAGGTTGGAAGAGCAAGCCTCACTTGGGGGTTATTAGCCGTGCCCCAGGGCTCATAGTTTGCATCTTCATCTATTCCTCCATACTTAAGTAGAATGTGCAGCTGTAGTGAGCTGGCCACCCATTCCCATGTCTCACAGATGCTGGTGTTGTGGCCACCAAGTTTTTGGGCCATTGGGTCTTCTCATGTCATCTTTGGGCTACAGCTGGAGGAAGGAGCCTCTTGCTGCCATAACAGGGGTGTGGCAGACTGCCGCCTCCTGCCCAGGAGGTTTGCCTACAGTGAAGCAAAGACACTGTAAAAGACTTAATGACTAGGCCCTCAGCTGGCTGCTGTGGGACCTGGTAGCTGCTGGTCTGGTTTTCTGAGTCCCTTGAAGGTGCTCTTTGACCTTTGGCTATCTGCCTCACACTCACCTCACCCACAGCTGGATAGCTTTCCTGCTTGGGAACGGGAAGGGAAGGGAGAGGTTCTTTGTCCTCTCATTACAGCTGACCCTGTGCCTGGATGAGGAGCAGTTTTTTGTTCCTGTCAAGCTATTCACATGGAGCTTTCACAAAGCTTCCTGGGGAGTTGTGGTCCCTGAATTAGATTATTTGACAAATGGCAGTTGACTCTCCTGAGTACTGGGTCCCCATTGCCACCTGAGGAGCCTACAGCCAGGAAGGAGACTGCAGAAGCGAGGCTGTTTGAGCCACAAAACCCAGTGCACATCTTTGTAACCCATGAAGATCGCTCTGGCCCACATTCCCTTAGCATTCAGTACCATACATGGCACCTGCTCATTTGAATACATGGAGGGAGTGATACCACACCTGATTCCTGGTTCAGATATTGTTTGGTCAACCATGACACATTTATGCTTCCGAGTTCAGATCTGGCCTTAGAATCTCTTTTTTTATTTTTTAAATAACATTTAAAATTTTTATTCTATGTATATGGGTGTTTTGTCTGCTTGTATGTCAGCATCATATATGTGCCTAGTGCCCAAGGAGACTGGAAGAGAGGATGTTAGATTCCCTGGAAGGGAGTTACAGACAGTGGTGAGCTGCCCCATGGGAACAAGACCCAGGTCCATGGAAGAGCAGCCAGTACTCTTAACTGCTGAGCCATCCCTCCCTCCCGCCCCACTCAGGATCCTTACAGTCCAGACACCCAGTGCAGCCACCTGAGCCTGAAAGCCAGATATAAGACCCCTTGACAGTCCTTGCTCACTGAGAGGTCTTTGCTCCTCACTGTGGGAGGTCTGCCTGCAGGAGCTCATGGCAGATGGAGTTGGGCTCCCAGAATCATCTTCTCCTGAGCTCCTCCACTTGATCTTCCCATTGCCTGGAGCTCTCATTCTGCATCTCTACCCACAGCACAGCCCTGTCCTGTTCAGTCTTTACTTCATCCGGAGCCGTGGTACCTGTGACCCAGATGTATTTACTCTCAGCCCCCTCCTTTACCACAACGTCCTCCCGAGCCCTGAGCTGTCAGAGGGATCTGTGGATACAGTGGGGCTTTTTTCCCGTTCTTTTGAGACATTGTCTAACTTCATGGTACTGATTGGTGTGGAACTCACAGTGTAGACCTGACTGGCCTCAAACTCACAGAAGTATGCCTACGTCTGTTCACTGAGTGCTGGGATTAAAGGAGTGAATCTTGTGTTGGCAGGAAGCTGGTGACCTAACTCTGGTAGCACCTGTCTAATTTAGGACTAAATGAGATAATGCAGCATCTTCCTAGTTACTGGCTCATTAGGCCCTCTGATTTATGATTGTTCAAAAATAGTGCCCTTTGCACTGGAGATGGGCGGTGTGCATGGAGGTCCTGTGGCCTCTGTTCACCCTAGACCAACCTTCCTTGTACCCGCTCTGATCAGCCAGCACTTGGTATTGTCTCCCAGGGATTAGCACCTGAGACCTGGCACGGAGTAGTCACATCCAGTAGAGGAGTTAGGAAGGCTTGGGTGAGAGGCAGGCAAGGGAGGTGGGTGTCACAGGATATAGCAGTTGTATCAAGTGATGGGTAGCCATGGTATGGCTGTTTGTAGAGCCACCACGAACCCTCGCTCAGTCCTCAATTGGGATGGCAGCCCTAAAGTCGATAACATCTGTTGAGATTGCACTTCCTGGCAAGAAATTAACTGTGAAACTGGTTTCTTTACCTTCCCCCTTCCTGCCCTGCTAGAGAGTGTATTCTTGGTGATGGAGGTTTCTTGTTGACTAGGGGAAGTGCCCTCTCTTGCTACAGACTCCTGTCTACAGAACGTGGCTGATTTGAAGGGATTTACCCACAGGGTGAGGGAGAATGAAGGGGCTGTTGGAGGGTGGACACACCACCCTGCTCATTTTTCTGCTCTTCTTCTTTTTTGCCGCCTTTGTCATTCATACTTCCTGGCCCAGGCTAAGTCTAGTAGGCATCACTCACCCACTGCTGTACCCTCCCCCACTGAGCCCGGACCAGGACCCTCTCTTCTTAGTGGGTGTTCTCACTAGCCCTGATCACTCAAAACTACCCCATGGGTCCAGGCAGGTGTGTGCACTTGTGTGTGTGCGTTCGTGCTTCCTTTTCAGCTGGAGAAAGGAGAGAGGAGAAAGTCCCAACCGATGACCCTGCTCAGCCCTCCTTCCCTTCTGTGCCTGGCCCGGAGGGATGGAGAGGGCTGTGAGGCATATCTGTTTCTGAGGCTTATGGAGTGGAGTTGACCTCCCCTCCCCCATGCAAAGTAGCTGTGGTCTGTCTGTCTGCAAGGGTTCGGCTTTCCGGGGCTTTGACCTTGGATCTCCATTACAGCTGGGCTCTTCTAAGTCAGTGCAGGAGAAGGGGAACACCGGTCGCCCCTAAGTATGTTAGGAGTGACACTCAGCAGAACCCAAGGGTACCAGGGTTGCTTTGGGCTCAGCTAGCATGGGCTGGGGAGCCAGATTGCATGGTGGGTATGGAGCTTGGTAGCCTGTCCGTTAGGAGGACCCTTGCTTTTCCGGCGGGTGTTCTGAATTTTGCAGAGAGGCTCTTAAAACCACAGACGGGGCATTTCCTGTTGAGTCACTACCTGAGCTGTGGCACACACCGGGGCTCTGGAAGGGATGTATCATTTCAGCATTGGGGTTGGAGGGCAGGGCTTTGGTTGGGGTACCTCTGCGGCTCGTTTGATCTGTTACCACTCCCCTCCCCTGCCACAGACCCAGGTAGCCCACAGACCCAGGTAGCCCACATACATACCTGCACGTCTTGACTGGTTCCTTTTCCTTGTTCGTTGTCATGTCACTTCAAACCTCCCTCTTGGAGCCTGATTTCACCCCTTTCCGTCACTGTAACGATGCATCCAAGGCAGTGTGATTTATGAAGAGGTTTATTTAGCTCGTGGTTAGCGGGGCTGAAAACCCAAGATCAGGCAGCTATTTTTGAGGCCTGATGGCAGGGGACTTCACAGAGGCAGGAGTGGATACAGAAGAGATCACATGAGGCAGGAAGCAATTGAGATTTAGGGATCCCTCGAGAACTCCCTAATCACCTAATTCAGTCCTGTCTCTTAGAGCTCCCACAGTCTGCTAAGATTGCCACACAAACTTTCTTTCCTGAGCCTTTGAGGATTGCACACCATATTCAGACTGAAGCAGGGTCCACCCTCCCAGCATGCCCTGCTGAGCAGCCAGCTGTCTTTGTTAGGATGCTGGGCCTGCTGGAGGACCTGCCTCTTCCCAGCTGTGGGCTCTGAGAGCAGCCCACCGATACGCTCAGGCTGTCCTCCCCGCTGCCCGAAGGTTTTATGGTGTTTGCTCCACAAACAGGTACACTGTGTGACAACCGGAAGGCACCACCTACGGCACATTTCTGGCCTTTCCGCTAGTTTCCTCTGCTTTCTAGATGCTTGTCCCTGGGTGATGGGATGTGGAGGAATGGTAACCCCAAAGTATTGGTGGTTCTTGTCCCAGAGTACTCATGTGAGAAGGCCTAAGCTTGTCCTGGTATGTGGAGTCGTAGACAGGTGCAACCCCCACCCCAGTTTGCTTTTAGGTTCTGACAGGTCCTGGCAGGCTTCAGGACATGGACCGCCATCTGCAGCTGGGCACTTGCTGCTGCTCTTGCTCTTACCTGTACCCCAAGAATGAAGAAACCAAGGGTAGTGTGGTGGCACAAGTAGTTGAGGAGGTACCACTTGCTGAGATGTGGGAAGGCTCTGCCACAGTCACTGAGCTTTGGTCAGTGGAGTGTTCAGGATAGAAGGTGCCTGCCAGAAAGAGGGCCTAGAGCCTCTCACGTGACCAGATGTCCCGAGAAATGCCTTGTTCTTAAGGCAGCACTGAAGTGCTGAGCCACTACTTCGGTGTACCCTGGATGGCGTGTGTCAACCCTTGTCTTAGCCCACCCTGTAGATTATATTGTCCCTGAGCAGGGGCCAGGCCCACTCATTATAACAGTATAGTCTCCAGGGAGCCTTCTCTTCTCCCTTGTTTTCCCACCAGGTCAGGTCCTGGCCTTTCCTGGAAGCCCAAAGAAACAAGTCTACGACCTGGCTGACACCAGTCGGGTCCCTCCTGGTTATAAGATTGGGCTCCTTGTATTAATTAGTCCTAGCTGCAGTTCTCCAAAGCTGTCCTGTAAGCTAACAATGGAAGTGTTGGTGGGTAGAGGACCAGACAGCCCCGAAGTGTCAGAGACAGCTTTATCATCTCAGCTGCATACGTGCCTCCTTTTCCCAGGAGGCTGGTCATGGTGTGACAGGGGTCCCTGTTACACACTCCTGAGCGAGGGCCTCTGTGGTGAGGTTCAAAGAGTCCTAAGGCAGAGTCCAGTGGGACCTGGTTCTAGACCCAAATTTTATTCTACTCTGAGTTTGTTTTCTGGCTCTATAGGAAGCCCATAAGGCTGTTCTGATTTGAACTATGAATTCTTGGAGCTGGAGAGATGCCTCAGCAGTTAAGACTGGGCACTGCTCTTGCAGACGACCTAAGTCCAGCTCTCAGCACCCACACTGGGTACCTACCAACTACATGTAACTTCAGCTCCAAGGGATTCAGCCCCTCCAGCTTCTACAGGCACCACACAGGCACACATGCATATAACTAAAAACTGGGCTTTAAAAATACAGTAAATGCTCCATATTTCTTGATGTTGATCATACTCTTTGTTCATGGATGAGACCTGTCGCCCCTACGCTTGTGGTTGCTGATGATATCACTAGAGAAGCTGACCCCATGGCCCCAAGCACCTTCACCCTGTCCTGCTTCCGGGCATTAGACAGACAGCTGCCCAGAGAGCAGCCAGGAGCGTCACACAACCTTAGATGGGAGGGGTGGGCATTTTGGGGGGTTAGTTGAAATGTCCTCTGGGCCCATCCCACTTGAGTTCCGTTGGCTCTCCCTGATGGGTATGTACTTGCTTGCTTGTCAGAGCAGGCCGTCTTCGGCTCCCTACGTAGGAAGATTCACTGTGTCTGTGTGTGTGTCTCGCCTCTCTTCCCCCTTCCATCCTGAAGGAACTGGACTCCCTTGAAGCTGGGGTCCTGTTCTGCTACAGGTGAAAATGGGGCCCAGAAAGGGGCGTGGTTTGCCCTTCCTGGGGGTGCTTACTTCTCTGGGAGCGCCTCCCCCGCAGTCTTTCTCTTCAGTCAGCTCAGAGGTATTTGTCTGTCTTTCTGTCCACAGGGAGCATGCAGGTGCTTGGTTCTGTTTCGTTGGAGGGTTTTTGTGACTTGCTAACCCTCAGACAGGCCTTAAAATTGCCTTATCCTGGAACACAGCTTGGCCTAATTAGGGAAACCCGTGCTGCCATGCTTGTTGAGATCAGGCTGGTTTCAGGCCCCGGGGACCCTGTATTAATTGAAACGAGGCGGAACAGATGGATTGAGTCTATCAGCAGCACTCCATGGCAGCCTCTTCACACTGAAGCACTTCATTACCCACTGATTGTAGCAGGGCTCCTGCCCCAGTCCGCAGGGGCTGTGTTAGGACTGGGGGCCCCTGGGCAGATGGAATTACAAGCTCCTAGTCCCCCGGGCCGTGCTTTGAGCAGGTGTCGTGGATAAATCACTGTTTTATGTTTCTTCACTGCAGTTAAATTAGAAAATTGTGTTCCTGGCGGTAACAGTCCCCAAAAGCTCTCTGTGGCTCATGATTTCGGGGTCAAATCCCTATTGCCCTCCCAGGGGTGGCCATGTGGGAGGCATGCTGGCCTGGGCTGAAGTGGCAGTCTGGAAATGTTATAAGTCAGTAGTGAAGGTATGAAGCAGGTGTCAGCTGAGGGGGAGTTCTGGGGTGGGCCACAGGGAGATTGTGTGGATGAGACAAGCCTGCTCAGCCTTGCTCCTCTCTCACCCTGCTTCCTCCCAGGGACCCTTGAGCAGCACTACACAGCAGGTCTCATGGCTGTGTGCTGGTGATTCCTGTCCTGGACACCACATAGAAATGATGGGAGGAAAAAGGGACAGGAACCTATCTACGGCTAGGCACTTCTGTTAAGAATTGTGAAGTGATAGGGTAGGGCGCGGGAGCCATGTTGGGGGGCAGCTTTTATTTTCGACAGGGTTGCTGAAGTGTATTCTGTGAAACGTCTTGACAAATCCAGATGAGAGATTTTGAGATGTAGCATGAGTAAGAATGCAGATCGGTTGGCATGAGTGTCAGGCCACCAGGGCGCAAATGTGTTATACTTCTCTCTCTTCAGGGTCTTTGTGGGGCTCTGTTGATACCACACTGGGTGGAGCCGTGCCCTGCATTCTCTAGGGAAGTTTCTCCATGGGACCCACATGGCGTTTGTAAACCAGTGAGTCCTTTCCTGAGGGCCATCACCACTGTAGTTTGGGAGTAATCCTTTAGTTTGCTTCTAAGATGAACACATTTGGGACTTTACAGTTCAAAAAGTGCTGTGTGTTCAAGCCAGCATCATAGATTCACTTCAGAATGTATCTTACATTTAAATTCAGTATTCCATTTATAGACATTTTCATGGAAAATTATAAAACATTCTGAACTATGTCTTTTTTTTTCCCCTCCCACTTTGAAATAGTTCATCTTTTGCTAACAGCTACAAGCTGTGAATCTTAAGGAAAGAGAGGATTGTGCTGGGTTTGAAGGCTTGGGGGACAACTCTGTAAAAGAAAGCATTTGGGTTTTCAGAGTTTGGTTTCTCATCAGTATGGGAGAGAGAGAAGACACCTACATAAAAGAGGCTTTGTAAGAAAGCCTTAATGCAAATCTTCAGGAATATTTTCTGATTCCGTTTTCCCAGCTGTCACTATTAGAGGCTTTTTGATGCCTGAGTGGGGAGCTGATTGACAAGTAAAATGTGGAAGTGCCATGGAAGTGGCAGATGAAGTATTGTGGGGGTGTTGAATGTGATCGTGGGCATCAGCGTCCTGGCTGAGGTTTGGGAGCTGAGCGCTGTGGCAGGTGTTGCGGGGCTGTGTGCGGAAGAGCAGATTGTGCACCCTTTAGCATGCTGCTCAGTGTAACCAGGATCAGCTAGATGTTCTCAGATGTCCTTGACCCGTCAGGCTCCTAAGCATCCTCCACGGCCCCTGCCACTGGAAGCCCTTGACAGCGCTCGTGCTATGCTGTGTCTGTCTGTCTTGCCGTTCTCAGCCACAGCACCGTCTGCAGTGTGTGACCTGTGAGTGTCCAAGCTCAGACTAGACCTGAAGGGTGTGCAGGCAGCTCACAGAGAGCTGATGCCATTCGTGTTCCTGCCTTTCAGGCTTGACTCTGACCGGGAGTGTGGGTAGATCAGCAGGAACATTCCTTATGGTTTTGCTTTGCTTAGCTTCTGTGGAAAGCTCCCGTTTTGCTGCATGGACCAGCCCCATCTCCTTGGCAACTGAGAGCATCGCTTTCCTCCTGCTGCCTGTGCAGGGTGTTTAATTTTGGGGGTACCTCCCTTCTTGACTCAGAATTAACAGTTGCTGTGCCAGTTCTCACAACAGCTCTTACTTTTCTTCCCCACCCCACCCCCGAAAATTGTCAACCTGTAAAATTGAGTTTCAGGGTGCTGGAGAAATGGTTCTGCCATTAAGAGCACTGGCTGCCTGCCAGGGGACCCTTAAAATGAAATGATTCGTTTGTTTGTTTGGCCAGTTGGTTGGTTATGGAGACAGAGACTTACTATGTAGTCTCAGTTGGCCTGCAGCTTGCTGTGTAGACTAGACTGGCCTCAAACTCACAGAGATCCATCTGCCTGCCTCTGCTCCTCTTTCCCCGCCAGTGCTGGGATTAAAGGCATGGGCCACCAAGCCCAGGCTGAAATCATTGTTCTTGATGGAGTAATCCCAAATTAACCCCCTCCACACGTGCCTACAAAAGTAGTTTTATCCTGATCTCTTTTTCTCCTTTTGTTTCAAATTGATCCTCCTGCCTCAGCCTTTCAGATGTTGGGGTTATAGGTGTGCACCACCACACCTGGATTGCTTTTTAGTTTCTTGAGACATGGCCTGACGATATATCCCAGGCTGGACTTGAATTTGTGGTGATCTTTCTGTTCCCTGAGTTCTAGGGCTTTAGGCAAGTGCCGCCAATGCCCGGCCTGGTGCTGCTCTCTTTCAGTACCTTACGTTTCTCCCACCTGTAGGAGAGAACACTTACTCTGTTCAAACGGATGGTGAAGACTGATGGGCCCGGCTGGATGTTTAGACTTTACAGTGAGGCTCCAACTTTGCTCTGTCAATGTGTAGTGTTCTTCTGGGACTCCCCACCCACAGGCCCCTGCCTGTTCTGGGAGCTCCCTAGAGTCTCCACCTGCCCCATCCCTGGTTTCAGGACCCCTGTTCACCGAGATCTGGGGTTTTCCTAACCTAGCCAGCATCTGTTCTTCATGAGGATTAAGGTGCTGTGGTCGTTTGTTGGCAGTGCATTTTGTCTGTGACACCATTGGTGGTTGCTGTTGTTTTCCTCTCCTAGCGCTGGAAATCAAACCCAGGCGCTCTACCACTAAGACAGACCTCTGCATGTGTTCAGTCCTGGGAAAGGATGGATAATGGATTTTTTTTTTTTTCTTCCACTGGGTCTGTCAAGCCTGGTAATGAATGCCTCTCTCAGTATGTTTTCTGAATGAGATTCTGCACTTTTAAAGTTAGATTATTTTAAAGTGATGGAAATATTGAGGAATCTTTAGAAAATGCAGGGAAAACTTTGTGCTCCTGACCACTATCATATAGAACACTCTGTATTTGGCTCTCTCTCAAGGTTTTTTCCCCTACCTATTGAACATGTGGGGCAGGATCTCGCTGTGTAGCTTGGTCAGCCTTAGATTCATGTCAGTCTTCTTACCTCAGCCCTAAATACTGGGCTCATGGACCTAAGGTCCATGCAGGCCTTGAAACTGGCCACCTTGTGCCTCCTGCCAGCCAGGATCAAAATCCAGGGAGGTTGTCGTCTGCCTTGTTCATAGTGCCGGCGCAGGTGCCGCCCTGAGACATTGTGCCTCTTGAGAGGGTTCTGGCTGGTCCCCGTGGCCTTGAGCAATTGACGAGGTCCTTTATTTTGGATTTGAGGCCCAGATTAGGATGGCAGAGAGGGTATCTATTACAGTGTTCACTGCTTTCGTGTTTGGCTCTTCCTGGGGCTCAAGCTCTCTCTGCAGGATGCAAACACACCCTCCACTGACCCAGATTTGTGGGATTGTTTCAGGCGGTTAACCGCCAGTGGGCCGTTTCAGGATTGGATTTAGTCCACTTTCATTTATGAGAAGGAAAATCTGGGGATTCCACAGCACCTCGTGTGAGGCTGCGACAGCAGATCTGAAGTGCAGTGGGGAGGGTACAGAAATCTTACCCACCCCGCCACACTGGGTAGTGGGGGAGGGGTACTCTCTGGAAGGATAATTTGTCAAGCCCAAGGCTTTGTCCAGGATTGTCCCTCATCCCCACATCAGGATGCAGCTGTGGTATTTTGGGATGGTTGAGTCTGGGGGACTGTGGGGAGCACAGCGCTGGGCCGCACTCCAGCACCAGCCAGCCAGGGTGGGACCAGGTGTCCCTAGCAGACTGTGTGGCAGCCACTTCACAGTGGCTTTCTGTTCTGAGTGCCAGGCAGAAGGGCCTCTCGTCGGCACCCTGCTCACGTCCCCACTAGGCTGAGGGCCTGGCATGAAGGGAGGCTCCGTAGCTGCTGGAGCCTCAACACATTTACTGGACTTTTGTTGGGGTAGGTCAAAGGTGCAAGGGAACTCAGGGGCCACCAAGTGCCCGTTTGTGGGTGTCCTGTAGCTAGCTATCCATGGCTGTCAGAGAAAAGACTGCTGCATCCGGGGATATGAATTACCGTTTTAGTCCACTTGAACTGAAAGAACAGGTATTCATTTAAGTGCGTTTGGAACAACCAAGGAATTGAAATTGACTTGTTCTTCTGTAAATTTTATTAAATCTACATACAATTCAAGTTTTTCCAAATTGCATACAAATTGCAGAGTGATCTAAGTGTAAAGGAAATTCTGGATTTCAAAGATCCTTGAAAAAAGAATCTAAAATGAATCCATTTTAATCTTGACATTTTAAAAATGATTACATTTAGGTACACTGAGTTAGAAGTATTCACTTTTATTTACCTTTTTAAAGCGGCCTTCTGGAAAATTTGGAATTGCTATGTGTCTCAAGTTACACGTTACTGGCAGTAACAGGCTGCCCTTTGAGCCTGCTTTTGCTGGAAAGTGATGGATGGTTCTTCAGGGGAACTGGTTAATGGCCTTTGAGCTTTTTCCCCATTGACTTGGGTTTTAGGAGACTCCTGGTGTTTTAAGAGGAACATTTTAAAAGCCTGTTTATAAAGTATTGTTTCTTTATTTATTTTTATTTTTATTTTTATTTTTTTAGCTCAGGCTAGCCTGGAACTCACCACAGTCTTCACCTCACCCCATCAGTGCTGAAATTATAGGCATGCACCACCAAGCCATAAAACATTTTTCTTCGTTGCATGAATAACACCTTTCTTAAGGGAAACTGGGAAGTGCTGATTAACTGAAGCTAAGCCTCCTGTTTTGAAAGACAGTTTTCCTAACAGCACTTCCTAATGATATTTTGCGTAGTGTTAGCACGAAGCTTCTCAGAGATTTGACAGATTGCCTTGAAAACAGTGTAGAAAGCATTGCTTCCTGTACGGTGCTTGAAGTTCAGAGACCTGGACAAGGTGGCAGGAAAGCCACTGGGACTCGGAATGGCGTGCAGACAGATATCAAGGATGGTCCTGTTCTCCTAGGGTAGCCTCATGCTGCCCACCCCCCCTCCGAGAGGACACTGCCTAATAGGATGGGCGTGATGGCTCAAGAACCCCATTTTCCAGTGTTGCCACCTGAGCTGCGTTTGAGATGACAGCCATGGTTGGCGAGGTGATGTGTGACAGTCCTGTCAGGTGGTTCTAAGATGGTTCTGAGGTGCTCAGCTCAGGGACTCTATCAGTGGGAAGCCTGCTAAACACAGCCACTGCTTCCTGTTCGTGCAGCAGAGAAATTTGGGCCACACTGCAGCTCAGGAGAAACCTGCTGTGCCACCCAATCTTTTCCCTGCCTTCTATAAAACCGGATTTTTCTGTGTGTGTGTGTGTGTGTGTGTGTGTGTGTGTGTGTGTGTGTGCGCGCGCGCGTGCATCCACCCATATGTGCACATGGAGCCTTCTTTCAGAGGACTCTCTATGACGGTCAGGAGGCAACTCTCCCCAAGGTGACATTCTCCAACTGGGCTGAGTAGCCATATGTTTTCTTCTTTTAGGAAGGTCACTTCCTGTAAAATAAAATCAAATCTCCTCCTTCAAGCCTTGCTTCAAAGCTTTATTCTATGCTCAGATCCTCGGTCCTCAGACTGTAAATGCTCCGTAGCATCGCCATTGTTTATTCCCTATTTTGTTTTAACTGCACCAGCTATATCAACAACAACAACAAAAATTTGGGGCAGCTTTTAAGGAGCAGCTCAGTTCTGGCATGTCATTTATCTTCTTCCCCCCAAGTTTCTGCATATGCAGCCATCATTTTTATTTGATGAGCAGGACAGAATGATTACACTCTCTGCTGAATGACTCATCCCATCATTTAGGGCCTTCCTTCATGGTTGCCATGTGGTGGCTGCACACTTCTCTGGTGACTTGATTGGCTGTTATTTACCTAACAGCTCCTTCCTCTTGTCTCCTGTTCTTAACGGTGTCTTTCTCTCTCTGTCTCTGTAGGAAGTTCTCCAGCAGCTGATCGTAATGAATTTACCCAATGTTTTGATGATTGGCAAAGACCCGCTGTCTGGTGAGTGCAAGTGCCCTACCCCCACCTCCTGTAGTGCCTGGGCAATGCCATCAGTTTGGACAGCTGTTAGCCACAGCTCTGGCTGCCAGCTTGGAGCCAGCACAGTGAAGCACGTGATGGTTTTGGTGAGATCTTAAAGAGTGGTTTATTGTCCTGAGGCTTTAGGCCAAGCATGCATTTCTTCCTTTAGAGCATGAATCCCTCTCTGTCCTGAGATGTACATGCAGAAACAGAGAGGGCGTTTGCTTTGTCCCTTCAGAGGAGGTAGGTCTGATCTGGGGAGTTGGAATTGTGATGGGCTCTGCAGGTTCTGCTTCTCTGTAAACTCGGCATCCGGTTCCATTGTGGCAGATGCATGCCTAGATTGGGAAATAAGCACCTTTTTGGAAGCCAGCGTCTCTCCTTGGGGATCCTGCAGGGCAGGAGTCACAGCGTCATTCCTACTGCAGGTGACTCCCAGGTGGCTTGGAGCGGTGCCGGGCGGGCCCCTTCCACATCGTCACACTGCAGCGCACGGCGCGCACGCCAGCTGCAGGTTCTCTTTGTGCCGGCTTCTCCTTGTTCATTCACTGTGTGGAACCCTGGGGTGGCTGAGGTGTCACAGCAAGCGAGGGAGCCACACCTGCCTGGTGGGCTGAGGGCAGGGTCCTGATGACAGTTGGCAGTTTTTACAGAAGGAGCCTCACTCTGTGGGCTGCCCCTTGGCCTCGACAGCCCGGGGTCTAGCTGTCCTTTCTCCTGACTGGGACAGTACCTAAGCCGTTTTGAGACTGGAGGAAAAGCATACCAGTGACCAGCTCTTTTAAAAGAGCAGCTCAGTCGGTGGCATGGCCTTGGGAGTGTCAGCAATGGCTTCCTGATACTTTAGAAGTAGGCAGGACACTCTTTCTGGGCTCCAGCTGGCAACGAGTCTTTTTATTTTTATTTAATATTTATTTTTATTTATTTACTTTTTTTTTTTTTTTTTTTTGTACTCCAAAAAAAGATACGTCCTTGGCACTGGGCCCGTGAGCATTCATCACCATCACAATATGGTGTCCCTTCCACCACGTTGTTTGATGGCTCCTTCCTGCAAGGACCTTTCTCATTCTGTGCCATTGCATTAACAATGGTAGCCTTTGGTTCTCCAAACCCCCACTCTAGTTTCATTTTCTGCCCCTCCAGGAAGAGCTGGAGAAGGCCACATGTGGCCCATCCAACCACCTCTGAACTGCAGGGAAGGTTGGGGCCTTTGAGACTGGGGTGACACTGGGGAAGGGGGTCACTTTGCCAAGAACTGTGTTGCCTTCCAGGTGGATGAGAGGCTGGTGTTAGCCGGGAGATGGGAGGAGGGGGGAAATTCCTTGTAAGGTGGCTGTGCCAGCACGGGTTGCTGTCCTTTCTGCTTTGAGGGCAGCAGAGGAGCCGGAGAACTGAATGCTGGCTCCTGTGCCAGCCTTTGAACACATGTTAAAGTGTGGAAATGACTGTGCTTCTGGGGTGTGTCGGTGTCATTCCCGTTTATAGGTGAGGAATTTATTTGTGCACACACCCTTGTCACTAGGCTGATAAGCAGAGCAGCTGGATTGGCAGCTCAGGCTCTCTGGGGCCTGAGTTCCTATCTGTATCACACACCCTGTGTTTGGCAATTGCCAACATACAACCTTTTTGGACCGCATAGTTAAGTTATATCATGGTACTAAGAAAAATGTCAGTGGTGAATGACTGCATCAACACATTCTCTTTGCCCTGCCCAACCACTCAGTCATCTGTGCCACTCCCTCATCTTTCTGCTGCCCCCAGATCTGGAAGCCTTTTCTCTCTCCTCCCGTCTTCCTCAGGCCCCTCCACCCCTACCACAGACAGGTTGTCAGGAAAACAAGTTCTCGTTCCTGTGTGGCACCAAACCAGAATACCCATAGGAAGTAGATTCTTGTCAAGTTACAACTATTTGTTTGCTTCTTTGTTTGTTTGTTTGTTTGTTTTTTTCTTGGGGAGAGGGCACAGGTACATGTGCCGAGGCATGCCCGTGGTTGTCAGAGGACAACTTGCAGTAGCTGGGTCTCTCCTTCCACCATGTTGGTCCCAGGGACCAGACGTGGCTCATCAGCCATGGTAAGAAGTGCCTTTACCTGCTGAGCCATCTTGTCACCCCGATTTAAAACCGAAACCCAGCTTTTTTTGCATGCCGTTGAATGTCCCTCCCCACCCCTAAGCCCACACCCCGTTTACGGCAGTGGCTTTTCCTAAAGTGTACAGAATTATGTGACCCCCAGCAGGTGAGCCGAGTGGTTCCAGGACCCCCCTGTGACACATAATCAACAGGCTCGGGTTCCAGTTCCTAAGAAGTGATGAGATGAGACAGCATTGAATAGTACAGTGAAGAATGACACCCATGCCTAAGCCCAGCGGCCTACACAGGGCTGACTGACATGCTAGACAGTGGCCTCGGCAGGCTGTCTTTGAGGGCTTCCCTATGATGCATGGATGGGTAAGTTTGACAGGGCTCTTGAGGGATTCTGAGAGCTAGGGAGGATGGCAGGAGACATCTGCCAGCAAGAAGATGCAAACACAAATCCCAGAGGCAGAGAGACATATTTATGGGATCGTATTCTCAGTTTTTAAATTTTAAAAATAGATGTGTAAAGCATTTTGTGTTTCCTTTTAAACAAAGAACAGAGTTGGCATTTTAAAAGAATTGTGTGGCTGCCCTGGGGTAGAGAGAATTGTTCTTGGTTGGGTTTTTTTTTTTTTTTTTTGTCTCACTCATTCTGTCTCCTGCATCTAATGGGGGCACAGTTGAGCCATTTTTTGGCAGATGCCCACACCACATTGTTAATCATAGCATTCTGCTGTTTGAGGTTAGTTTTGTGTTGGCACATGCACCACAATGGAACAAGGTCTCTGATCCCGAAAGAGTGTGGAATCCACTGTGACACACCCTCCTGGCGCCACCGACTGCTCTCCTCTTGCTCACTACCCTCCTCTCTCAGGCACCCACAAGGGCAGCCCCTGTCAAGTCCTTGCTTGCTCATTGTACCTCCTCATTGAGGCTCTTCTGGCCTCCTTGTCCCTCTGCACCTCTGACCCAGTTATCCTGCCTTGATTTCCCTTCGCACCTAGCCCCTTTGAGTAGCCTTAGTGCCTAGATCAGGGCCTAGCATGAAATGTGTTTTCAGCGAACACAGCCACAACCTATGGGCTGAAAGTCTCCTCCCGTCTTCTTCCTGTCTCTCCATATGCTACCCCTTTTAAGCCCAGCTTCCTACAGCTGTTTAACCACTGACTTGGATACATAAAAAAAGGTCATCCGGGTGATGTTTAATCCCTGCTTGGTAACAGCTGTGCCTTCCTTAGGCCAGAGATGGCCCACAGAGAGAGAGCTGCGCTAGCCTGCCAGCTACATATCCATCAAGCCCATTTATTTGGTTTGCTGGTGAGAGTGTCCTGCAGGCGGTTTGCGGAGACCAAGGGCTCACATCAGCGCTAACTGTAGAATGAGGTAGAGTGGTGTGTGTGACAACTTATGGTGTCTCAGCAGCCAGGCCTGTCACTGTGCCACATTCAAAAAAAAGACTATAATTGTCTGACAAGAAGCCAGAGTGTTAGCAAATTAATCTCTGGGACGCATCATAGAACGGTCTGGAAGAGAGCTTTGTTCTTTCTTCCAAGGCTTGTATCCAAGCTCGGTGGTGGTTTACAGGCTCATAAATTGCTGATCTCATCTGCATCAGCTAGAATGGAAAGGGAGGAGCCTTAAAAGTATAGAGGCCCTGTTTGGAGACACACAGCACAGAGGTCTCTAGGTAAACATGCTTAAATCTATACACTCTGCAGATGGTTGTGTTTGTGGGTATTTGGCCATTTAGGTCCCAAGCAACACTGGCTACCACCATTGCCCTGCTCATTCTAAATTCCAATTCAGACTCCTGGGTTCTGTGGAGGGGTTATGACCTCATGTGTGTACTCTGCAGGGACCTCTCTGTGAATATAGCTGGAACTCTTGGGACCAGCTGTCAGTGCATTGGCCATTCATTGGTCCCAAGTTCTTGCATGGCTGTTGGAGCTAGGTCTCCAGCAGCTGGCAAAGCATTTGGGGTGGTCTGTGCATAGCCTTCCTTCTTGGCCATGTGCAGGACCCTGCCAGGCCTACTGCTCTGGTAGAGGAAACACAGGCCTGGATTCTGACCCTCCCAAGGAGACCCAAGTGCCCTTTCGTCTTTTTTCATGTTGGCTGGTTGCCCCTTGGCTGGAGCCATGCAGAAGGAGCTCAGCCCAAACCTGTCCCCAGCATTTGCTGTTCACATGCTCACTATTCTGGAACAAGGGACCATGGAGCCACAGAAAAGCCCCCAGTATGTACTGGGGCAGGGAGTTGATAGAGGAAAGTCCATAATGATGGGTATGCCAGCATGCCAGTGTGCATCTGTGCGCAGAGGGGATAATTAATCCTAACCAGGAAAATGGGGAGTGGTGGTGTTTGGCTAGGGCTTTGATGCCCTTTTGGCAGAAAAGACAAGTTACGCTTGCTTTCTGTCATAGAACTAATACCTGAGATGATCACCTTATACAGGGAGTGGTCTGTTTTAGATCATGTTGTTGGGACGATACAGCCTATTAATTCAGTTGCCTTGAAACAACTGAACTGCCCACCTTAGGGCCAGAGAACAAAGGAGGAAATGACCAGGGTCATGGCATGCCTCAATGACCCAAATTTTGAACTCCCCTTAGGCCTCATGTCTTAAATCTCTTTATTGTTCCACACTGGGACCAGCCCTTCAACACACAGGCCTTTGGGGGACATTCTCCATCTAGATTATAGAGCTGAAGAGGGGGTATCAGAGGTGGGAGGAGCTCAGGGTTGGAGACATTCAGGAGCCAGGCCTGCTGGGAGGAAGGCTTAAAGGCAGCCATGCCTCCTTACCCACTAAGGCGGCAACCTTAGTGGATGCCACGGAATCTTCCCTCACACAACCCACACAGAATAGCCCTGCACAGCCAGCTAGGGAACCATGCCTCCTGTAGGGGCCCAGGCTCTGCCTGTCACCATTGGCTTTGCTGATTCCTAGGTTGTTCCCCTGAGAACCAAAACGGCCCTTTTCCTCCCCAGCTGGCTGCCTGTGGTCCTACTGTGAGGTGGCAGGGGCAGCAGGGCTGCTGAGAGACTCCATGGGGCTGCTGAGCCATTCCTGTGTCCGCTCTCCAGCCTGGGTTATGGTTTTATCTCGTTTATCCACGCCCTTATTTCTAATCCTGTTTGCTCATTTATTTACTGCATTAATTGTGTGTGTGTGTGTGTGTGTGTGTGTGTGTGTGTGTGTGTGTGTGT
>NW_026596134.1:10543806-10604488 GCF_907164565.1 Psammomys obesus
TGTGTGTGTGTGTGTGTGTGTGTGTGTGTGTGTGTGTGTGTGTGTGTGTACCACAGTGTACATAAGGTCCAATGATGAGTTTTAGGAGTTGGTTTTCTCCTTCTATCATGTGCCAGGGCCAGGGATCAAACTGAAGTTGTTAGGCTTGGTGACAGCCACTTTCACCAATAAGAGTCTTGCTGCCCATGAATCCGAAAAACCTTTAGTTCTTTGAATGAGGAGGGAGAAAATGTGTTAATGGTTAATCTTTGTTAACTTGATCAGGTTGGAACCCGCCTAGGAAACACCTCCAAGAGTGTCTGTGAGGGCATTTTCAGAGAGCGTAGGGGCGGTACCGTGCTATGGGCTGGAGTCCGAGACTGAATAAAAGGGGGGAAAGGAAGAAGCCATTGAGGGCCGGCATTTATCTCTTTCTGTTTTCTGCTTCCTGACTGCGGATGCAACCTTTCCTCTCCTGTATCCCTTCGGACCATGGGCCTAAATTCGCCTTTTGTCACGTTACTTTCACCAGGCATTTTGTCACGGCAGTGAGAGAAAATAGCTAATACAGTAAGTTCTTAACGTCCCCACTCTTGTCAGAATTTTAGTCGCTCTGTCATCTCCTGTTTGACCCTTGAGAACAGTTCGGAAAAGCACCTTGAAGTTCTGAGGGACATAATATTAGCTTGCTCCTGACTTCCCTGCTAGTTCAGAAATGTGTCCCTTCGCCGGGCTTTGGTGCCGGCTTGGTGGCCTCCACACTGAAAATCCATGCCATGCTTCCTAGAGACAAATGGAGCTTGGCTGCCTGTATGCTCAGGCCAGAGCAGTAGTCTAGGGCCAGCCCTCTGGCCAGCAGGGCCTGCTTGGAAACCAGGCTTTGTTTGGTAAACTTCCTGGAGTGGTTGAGTCTAGAGAGAGCCTCAGCCACCAGCACCATGGCGGCCAGCAGGAGTTCTGCAGGCTGTGGCTGCATCCGACCGAGTCGGAGGAGGAGAATGAAGGAGGAGATGTTGTTGGTCAAAGGTCTCTGTCTTTGCCCTGCTGTCTGGGCCTGGGCTTCCTTCCATGGTGCTGGGCTTCCTTCCATGGTGCTGGGCCATCCTTTGACTCTGTGCAGCCCCTCATCTCTCCTGGGCAAGCTCTGCGGATGCTCCTCTCTCTCTTACTCTCTCCCTGATGAATTTTCTCTCAAGGTCTGTAGCCCTGGCCTGACAGGGACAGGCTGGCGTGGTAAGGGTGTCCCGAGGGCTCCAGTGGTTTCAAATTGTTCTGCAGAGCCTGGGGGCGGCTGTCTTCTGTTCTTTGTGGGGGTGCCGGGGCACTCAGAGGCATAGGACAGATTGGATGTGAGCGACACTGGGATAGGGTGTGGCAGCTGGTGCACTTGGGGGACCCCTGCACCGTTCCTTGCAGGTGAGGTAATGCTTGTTGGAGGACTGAATAAACAAATAAGGGGTTGCATGGTTACTTCAATGCTTGGTTGGTGTCGTGTGCACTCACATTTTGGGGGTAAGAAAGGTAACGGACTCCCCTGCTCCAGAATAGGAAGCTGTTCCTACCTCGCAAGTGGGGCATGGCTAGTGGCAGTTTTCCCCTGTCCCTCCCATACATAGCAGTTTTGTGTGTGATTCCATGGCAGTGCCGTGGGTTGCTTATTCTGTGTAAGTAATATAAATAGTAATAAATGGCTGCCTTCGTGTTAGGCAGAGCCTCCAGGAAAGCCCCAGAGCTGAGCCTCTTGGATGAGCCTCTGGGCGTACGTAGGGACTATTGATACCGTGTTCAAACTGCTGTTTTCACAAGTGGGACAGCCCTATAATTGTGCTTACGAAATGACTGGCTTTTAAATACAAAACCAGGGAGCACGGAGTTGGCGGTTCACCCCAGCACGGAAGCTCAGGGGAGAGCTGAACGTAGAATTACTAAGAAAGCCATTCATCTGTGGAAACCAAAACTGCTATCTTAACTGGTCTCCTACGACAGTTAATGTCTGTCTGTCAGTCAGCAGACGTGTGGGAACACTTGCATGGTGGGCGTGGGAGGGAGGAGGTGTGGATATAGGGAGCAGCAGGCTCAGGAGCAGATCTTAGCGCTCCGACTCAGCCCTGCTCCTGTTTGTAAGACAGAGATGGTGACGCTCTTTTTTCGGGACTGTTTGGAGTTAACACAAACGGTAGCCATAGCACTCGGTACTGAAGTACAGTGGTCGTGTTTATTGGTTGAGGCAGCATACCTCTGCAGGTTTAGGCCAGCACTCTTGGATATAAGGCTGGACCCCACGAAACCTGGCCGATTTGCAGGTCCTCAGCCTGCTGAGTTAGCATGACGGGGCTGAGCTGCTCTGCTGTTCTTTGACCCTATCTCCATATCCCCATGGCTTCCTTCTTGCCTTCCTTGAGGCTGAGTGTGCAGCTAGGACAGGAAGGGCTCCTTCAGAAAAGGATGCACGCTTGCCTTGCCTGCTCCTCAGACATCAATTGCGGGGGACAGGGTTCGTTCAGGTTCTGAATCTCAACAAGAGGTGAGCTCTTAGCATTCCAGCAGCTTTAGCCTAAGGGAAGCAAAGAGGGGACCCAGGGAATACATTCATCATGCAAGAGCAGTTCTGTGTGGCGTGCTGACAGCTGTAGACTTCTGCAGAGGACTCTGAGGCAGAGGCCGTGCTCCCTGACGGGTGGTGCGACTCCTAACCATATCTGCAGCGGTTTTGGGGATAGTCCAGAGTGCTCGTCCTCTGACCCAGCTGGGCGCTGTGCGCATCTTTCAGTTCGGTGTGAGGTTGACCAGCTCATCTGCTGCTTTCCACGCTGACTGCAGAGGACTGGGTGACTCCAGCAGGCTAATAGGGTGTTTTTAGACTCCACCACTGACTCAGATTGTCTAGGGTTCCCTGCACAAAACAAGATAGAGTGGGTGTCTGCTGTTTTGTTTTGTTTTGTTTTGTTTTGTTTTGTTTTGTTTTGTTTTGTTTTGTTTTACTTCACTACCTGGGGTTACCCGTGGCCTAGAAAAAGGCATTGTTTCATCCCCAGCACCATCTCTCTGAAAACCAGATCCTGTAAGCTTAACCACAGAACATTTACAGTTTGAGAAACGTCATGCTTTTTTATCCCTGGACCTTTGCACATGCTGTTGTTTGCTGTGCCTGGCAACATTGCCTGTCACTGCAAACTAGAAGTCCTTTTTCCAGGTCGTGTGTGTGTGTGCGCGCACACACACACGCATCACATGGAGGCCAGAAGAGAGAGTCAGATTCGCTGGAACTGGAATTATAGACAGTGAGCTGCCACGTGGGTGCTGGAAACCAAACCTGAGTCCTGTGAAGAGCAGCCAGTGCTCGTAACCACCGAGCCACTTCTCCAGGCCATCAGCTCTTTTAGACAGGGCTGCGCTGCTCATCTGTGGCCACAACTGTCTGCATTAAGAGGACTTGTTGACCATTGTGCTCGCAGCAGGTGCTTGGCAGGGTGTCGGTTGTCCTCAGGTGCTGACTGAGTCACCAGCCCTGCTTGCCTGCTGTGGGGACGCAGGGAAGTCTGGTGGCGTGCCCTGAAACTAGCCAAACCTGTAGCCTGGGGGACTTATGAAAATAGGCATTTTCTTTACGAGTGGAATCCTGAAAGAAATAGGCATCCCCTTTTCACAAGAACAGAGTGGAGTGGGCTCGGGCCTTTTCCTTCTGGGCTTCACTGTAGGAAAGAATCCGCCTGGTGGAAGAATGGGCTGCTGCAAGCGTCAGTGGCCAGGTAGGCCAAGGGTGTGGTGCAGGGGGTTAGGACCCTGCTTTTCTTCAGCAGATTTGTTTTCCGTTGTTTCTTTTATGATTTTTTTCTAAGCCTAATTTTTTTTTTCTTTTATCCTTTGTTCTCCAATTTAAGAAAAAAAAATCTTATTTTTCAAACTGTACTCTACAGAGATAACATTTCACTTTTTAAATTTCTTATATTGTACTTTTGTTTTTTGTCTCTGTGTAGGCGCGTGACGAATGGGTCACTGTATGAGTGTGACACGTGGGTGATGGCAGCATGGTGGGGGAGTGTGACTTTGCTCTTTTACTAACTCATTGGATTTTGTTGTTCAGTTTTAATTATTTTTTATGTGTATGGGCGGATTGCCTGCATATATGTCCGCACAGAAGATACCGTGGATATCAGAAGAAGGCGTTGGATCCCCCGGAACTGGAGTTACAGACAGTTGTGATCTGCCACCTGGGTGCTGGGAATCAAACCTGGGTCCTATGGAAGCAGGAGTGCTCTTAGCTGTTGAACCATCTTTCCAGCCCCTTCAGTGTAGTTTTGAGCACTCACATAAGTGCAGGTGTAAAAGTAACTTTATTCACCTGTTTAAGTTCTCGTCTGGGAGGCTTACTGCCCCCTTCCGCTAGCCTAGGCCTAGGTCTCGAAGCTCCTAGCCTCCGTACAATCTAGCCTAGAATGTTTTCATCCTCTGAATCTTACTGCGTAATTAGCTCACCCTTTCTTGTCCTTACTGAGTTCTGGACTCAGCTGTTCTGGCTCAAACTCTTCTCCCAGCTAACTTATTCAATTCAGCTGTCCTCTAGGCCCCTGAATTGCTCTGCTTGGCCTCAAACTAATTCCAGCCATCTGCTCTAATCTCCTGGCTCCTTTTTATTATCTGGCTCATTCGGTCTTTACCTGTGTCTAGCTTGTTCTCTCATTCAACCTCTCTCAGTAAAATGGCTTCTCTCTCTCTCTCTTTCTCTCTCTCTCTTCTCGTTGCCCCCTTAAGTAGCTTCCCTTTCCTCTCTCTTCTCATGAGAGTTGGCCGTATCCTATTCTGTCAAATGTTTCTCTCATCACTGTTTCTGTCACTCAATTAAACATCACTTTCAAATATGGGTGCTTCCTTCTACAAACTAACTTTACCTTTATTGTTTGGGATTAAAGGCGTGTACCACGCCTGGACCTAAACTTTTCTTTACCTGAAACTTGCTCTGTAAAATTCCTCTGCATGCAGATTCTAAACACTTTGCAGTCAAAGTATTTGGTCATAGTCTTGCTGCTAGCTAGCATCAGGCCTGTCCTCTCGTTTGCACTTTGGTTTGTTTTTAATTGACAGGTCACAAATACAGACTGACTGTACCTCACTGTGACATGTCGGCACATTCATAGTGTGTGTCAGTCAACCCAGGACCCTTAGGTTACGAATTTGCTCCCACACTGATCTCTGCCGAGAACACCCAAGCCAAGGGTATTCACACGAGCTCTTTGGCGTGTGTTGTACAGTGCTGTGAGGTCTAACCGCTCTCAGTGAAGTAGACACAGAGCTTGCTTCTCCCATCTGGTGGGGACTGTCCCCTTGAACGCACCCCCCCCCCATTTAGTCTGCTGTTCTAACAGGTCTCACTGGAGCTGTCTCAGTTGTTCTGAAGATGCCATAAGTAGATCCTTTGGTCCTTGGCTGTGAATAGAGTAACGATTTTCCGCATGAGCTCAGGCCCCAGAAGCATGTTCTTCCCTTGTCTCAGACCCAGTGATAAGGACAGGTAATCGTGGAAGCAGGGGCTGTGTCTATCTCACAGTAGGGCTGGCGGCCAGTACTTTCATATCCGTGCAAGGGCACCTGAGGTCCGCCTGCCTGCCAGTTGTCTGTGAAACTCAAGAGGGGGAAGAGCTAGAGGATGACTGTCGATGCCCTGGAGAGTTTCATTGGCCTGGCTGACTTGAGGCTGTTGGCGCTTGGACGTGGGAGTTCCCTTTTTCTCAGTGGTAAGAAGGGAGTGTGGCAGTGTGTGCATTAGAGCCTCTGGCCGAGTAGAAGGCTGTAGTATATGGATGCACATCGCTGAACCTCATCTTCTGGTGTGTCAAGGAGATGGCCTCAGGCCCCACCTTGAGGCTGGGAGTGAACTCTCAGCTAGCTCCCTGTTCTGAAGTGTGCCAACCATGCTGGCGCCAGGGAGTTGAGTTCAGCAAAGTCTCAGCCAAGAATTAGCAGGCTCTTCAGGGTTACTGGCCACACCCTTTTGCCTGTTTCCCAGTTCTTGGATATGGTTTGGGTTTTTCATTTGTGCAGTCCTATTAGTTGTTTATTTTTTTTTCTTTGATATAAAATACCAGACAGAAGCAGCTTAAGGAGAAATAAATTTATTTTGGCTCACGAGCTAAGAGGGTCCATCATGGTGGGGAAAGATGAGTTCATGGTGGTGGGAGGGTCAGACTCCCCACATCACCTCATCTCCTGCTTCTGTCAGGACAGAGAATGGGGGATGTTGGCCCTTAATCAGGCTTCTTCCCTTTCTCCCTTTCCTTCAGTCCAGGACCCCAACCCACGGGATGGCGCCATCCAGTAAGCATTGGCCTTCCCTCTTCTGTTGAGCCTCTCTGGAATTGTCCTCAAAGACGCACACAGGGTGGTTCTAGGTGCTTCTACTTAGTCAAGATGACAGTGAAAGTTGCTACCACAAGTGCGTCCAGTTGATACTTGGGGCCATTTTGGCACAGCGCATCAGAAAGACTTTCAAGAAACTGATGTAACGTTCTTGGCATAAAACATGAAACAACACCTTTCCCTGTTGAATGGCAGGGTGTGATGAAAAAGGTGGAAAACGGTAGTTTGTTTTTTAACAAGCCTTAATGGAAAACCCTGCCCACTACCCGGGCCAGCTGCCTCCATCTTACAGAGGTAGAACCTGATGCTGGACACCGAGGGTGGCTTTTCCTAATCACTGCATTGTGGAGCCCAGGTCCTCTGGTACTGGTTAGTAATGGACACAGACATTCGGCCTCAAGCACAGTCATACACAACCGCTTTGAATGAAGTAGGGTTTGGGGCCCCATCCTCGTGGCACAGTTAAGAGAGTGGCCAGATATATTGATCAAGGGTTGGAAAGTGGAAATATTTACATAATTCAAGAGCCTGTGTGCAAGACAGTTTGGCCATAGTGTAAAAATGTTTGCCCCAGGAAAGTGAGTAAGGCTGTAGCCACTAAGATATTCTTTGTAGCATCTCAGATCAAGATATTGAAAACTTGATCCCCTGAAAGGCTGTTGGTTGATGTTTGTGCAGAGTGATTTGGTAACCATCAAAAAATAGTGTATATCCAGGTGTGTGTGCGTGATTGTAATGTCACAACTCAGGATGCTGACGAAGGGGGCCGGTCACAAGAACCAGGACAGCCAGGGGTACATAGCAAGCCTCTGTCTCAAAAAGCAAAAGATGACACAAACACACATACATGTATGTATGTATGCATGTATGTATGTATGTGTTTTCTGTGGTTTACATAAGAACACTCCACTCTGACACTGAACCTTATAAACAAAAGGGGAAGGGGAATGTGAGAGGCCCAAGCATTGGCAGCTGAACGTGTTCGGTGCTCCATACTGTCCTGCCTGCTCTGTTTGAGATCTCTCATGATAACAGGCAGAATTGTATACAGGTGTCCCTATTGGGCTTTGCTTATAACACACACTGAAAAGTTTTTGCTGACGGGGAGGTATGTTAATTGTCATGGAGAGAGATTTATAAGGTGTGTGAATGGTAAAGGGCTCAAACGGTTCTGCCCAGAGTTCTCATGAGGTAAAAAAATAAATGAGCTTCTGTGTGGTGTGCACGTGTAAGTGGCTACTGGGATTACTATTATTATTATTTTTTGTCATTATCTGATTTTTTTTTTTCCTCCTTAAAGCAAAACACACATCTCTGGGGACTTTCTCAAGCAGTTGAACTTAATTAAGTCTGTGCTGTTTTGACACAGGGAAGAGCATGGAGGAGATTAAGAAGGTGTTGCTGCTGGTACTGGGCTGTGCTGTTCAGGTAAGGTAGGGCTGCGCAGTGGGTGAAGGGAGTTCAAAGTGGTCAGTCCGTCTGCACAGGAGTTGCTGGGAGACAGTGTAGCAGCTGTTTGCAGTGCCAGGCACCTTGAGGTAGAGACCCCTCAGGCCAGGATAGCATACCTACAAGCTCCTAGTGCTTGTAGGCCAGATCTCAGGTGCCTGCTTTTGTAAGTGGGTTTTAGTGAGCCACCGTCATGCTGCATGGAGGATCTGTGGCAAAGGCCAGGAAAGCATCTCATTGTGCATAATGACACGAACCGATAATCTTCGCACTTCGGAGATGAGTCGGGGGTAACCTAGACTACAGAGACCTTGTCTCAAAAAGCCACAGACTGGTGCCAAGCTCAGTAACAGGGCATTCAGCCTGCGTTCTATCCCCCAGTGCCACCAAGCCGAAACTTTTGCCCCCTAGGGTGTGCCCGCCTTCACCCTGAGTCAGGTGCGCCGATTTTGCTTGTGAATAGCTTGCGTGAAGCAAGCATTTCTGTAGCCCACCCAAGTTTTCACCTGGGAGGGATCAAAGGTGGGCATCTGAAGCCAGCCTCCTGTAGGTAGCCAGAAGAGCTTTGTGTGGTCTTGGTGAGCGGGTGGTACGAGGACCCCAGGCTGGTATGGGTGTGGTTGTTACCCATGTTTTCCTGTACCTGGATAGAGGTATCCATTAACTGGTGTAACCCCTTCACAGTGTGAGAGGAAAGAGGAGTTCATTGAGAGAATCAAACAGCTGGACATTGAGACCCAGGCTGGCATCGTGGCTCACATCCAGGAGGTAGGCATGGGCTGGAGGGAGGCCGTGGATGCCGGGGCTGTGGCAGGAGGCAGCATCCGTAGTGGAAAAGTTTGAGGACTACATCAGCATGAATGATTTCTGCCAATTTTAGGTCTCATAAGACCACAGACGCATTGATTGTGTTTGGAAAGGTAGCCACCAGCAAGCTAAAATACAATAGAGGTTTTAAAAAAAAAAATCAGCACTTCAATCAAGTCATCTTCTGCCTGCTGTTTCTTGCCTTATATGGACTCAGACTGGTTTTAAGAGCTGTCAGATGGTTTAGGCCCAGAATTTGATTTATAGGCCTTGAAAATGTATTCTGGCAAATGTCATCCTGCTCTGAACGGTTGATCCATGGAGAGTCTCCGCTGCTGTCAGTGACACACAAGGAAGCAAGCTGCCACCAAGTGCGACGTCAAAGCCAGCACGTCCTGAGAGTGCTGCCTCAGGAGGCCTCTGTACTGCCACTGCCACGGGGAAGGGCAAGCCAGGCCTCCTGTCCCCTCTGCCTAAGGTTGACTGAGAGGGCATCAGCTGAAAAGGTGGCTTCCTTGTGGGGCAGATGTCCACTCAGGATGAACCTTCGTCTCAGCACTGAGTGCCTCGTTAGGGCTCAGAGCTCACTCTAATTAGACCAAGTAGCTAAATGCAGGGATGGGAGCACGCAAGGGCTGCCGTGCAATTAGAAGAAGCACCAGACGCGGGGCTTCTGTGGTGGGTGCCGGCAACATGGCTGTGGCCAGACTACCTGTCTCCCACACTGGCTGGGTCACCTCAGGGTCGAGAGTTTCAAGCCAGGATTTGAAGTAGGATATAGGTGTCATTCATTTCATTTGAAGGACTGGCAGGGCTGACGTAGGAGAAAGTCAGTGTTTAATAAATATTTTTGGCCACTACTGTGCCTCTTTGGGCTTAAGAAACAATCTGCCTTTTAATTTCCTTGTGAGTGTTGTGTTTTGCAAATAGATATGTCTGGGGACTTAGGTCATTGAGATTTATCAGTTCTTGGCCACTCACTGTCCTTCCTGCACAGACAGCGGGATATTAAAAATAGAAAAATAAATATACAGCCAAAGAGGCCTGTGTGATTATAAAATTCACTGGCTGGCATAGGGCTTCATTGGGAACTTCTTAAAAGTCCCCATGCCCAGGATCTGTTGTGGAGCTGCTTGTCCGAGTCAAGGGAGATAGAGAATGGCCTGTAATTAGAAGCTCAGCAGGTGACTGTACTGCTGGCTTAGAGACCCTGAAGCCAGCCACAATGTCCTTGAGACTCAGGGTCTCCCCACCTTGGTCTGTACTAGGGCTGGGGACCTGGCCCTCAGATCCTGACTTCAGGGTAGCATGAGATAAGATTTCTCCCAGTTCAGACATCTGAGTGCTTCCACAGTGGACCCTCACTTCCTGTGGTGTTGCCTTCCCCTCTGAGACCTGTGCGTTACACTGCGCGACAGTGAGGGGACATGGTAGCTCAGCAGATCTCAGCTCAGGAGAGTGGTGAAGCCAGGCTGCCCACTGTGGTCTGTGGGAGTGAGACTCCAGGCCTCAAAATCACCTTAGACTGTAAATAGCTCCCCCGAAGAATCCCAAGATTGCTATGTGCACACTATTCTAAGCTAAGAGGCTTAGCGTTTCTGTTCTATTTGCATTAGGTTTTATTTTAAGAAATAAGGTAGGGCCTGTTTCTCATCTCCCCACTGAGACACTAACCTCCTCTCCATAAGTTAATGTGGCTTACAGCATCCCAAGTGAATCCCAGTGCCTTGTCATCCTAGGAAAGAAGTGGCTTATACTCATGGGTTCTAAACTGACTCAAGGAGACCTCCTGTTAGCCAAGGGCAAGTTATCAGTGAGGGTTTACTGATGTCTGGGGAGGGCATTGCAGTTTCTGGTATGGGAATGAGGTGTATGGTGGGTTCTGGCCTCTGCCTGGGCCACACACCACATGGCCCTGAGCATTCAGGAATACCAGGGCTGGACACGGCAGCCTCTGCAATGCTGGGCCGTATTCCCACAGGTGACCCACAACCAGGAGAATGTGTTTGACCTGCAGTGGCTGGAGTTGCCGGATGTGGCCCCAGAGGAGCTGGAGGCCCTCTCCAGAAACATGGTGTTCCACCTCCGCAGACTCATCGATGAACGTGACGAGTGCACCGAGGTGTGCCGAGGGGGCAGCTGTGGCGTGTGGCCTCTCTCCTTCTCTGTCTCGGGTCTGAATGCCCCTGGCCTGCTAGTCAGGATCTTTGGGGTGGGACAGCGGTATGTCCCCTGGGGTATAACCCCTGCAGTGAGTGGTCTTTGCAGAGGAGCCTACAGGAAGACAGAAGCCAGACAGGGTGACTAGCATGGGTGGGGTCTGCCTCCACTCACACTCTCTTTTGTCACACTGAAAGGTACCTCCTGAAAATACGTAACAGCCTCTCCCTCCTGGCTTCAGTCTCTTGTCTCTGTGGTTCTGCTCCTAGTCTGGACCTGGACACTGGGCCAGTCCAGGGAGCACTGGGGAAACGCACATATTCCTGTCTTCTCCCTGTCTTGTGCAGCTGATTGTGGACCTGACACAAGAGAGAGACTACCTGCAGGCGCAGCACCCTCCCAGCCCCGGCAAGTTCTCCAGCCCAGACTCCACACCAAGCCCCACCAGCAGCCTGTCCAGCGAGGACAAGCAGCACCTGGCCGTGGAGCTGGCTGACACCAAGGCCAGGCTGCGGCGCGTCAGGCAGGAGCTGTGAGTCCCACCTTCCCCCTCTGCTTTGTGGTATGGCCCTCATGAGGGTCTTCTCGTGTAGTTGTCCTGTGCGTGCGGTGTTGTGAAATAGCCCTGCTAATGTGCAGCTGGCAGGCCTGCTCCGAGCTCCTTACGGCTGAAGGTTCGTCACCAGCGGTCTGCAGGCCTGCGCTTGTAGGGAGGGCTTTCTGGTGCTCTGGCTGCAGCCAGTCTATCAAAGCAGGCTGCTGTGCCAAGTTGTGCTGTGCCATGCTGTGTATGCTCAGTGTAGGGCTGGGTGAACAGAGTCTTCTCTTGGCTGGTTCTTTCCTGATTTCTTGAGGTTGTGAATGTTACCTGTCCCTCTGGGGAGTTGCTCAGCCCTACCTCTCCGTTTTTGATCTCACAGAGCCATCTTGCACTCAGAGCTGTGCCTAGGCTCTCTTTTTATCTGTCTTGGGGACAATAGGTGATGAATGGATCCAGTTTAAGGGTACGTGTTAGAAACCTAAGGCTGGGGAGATGGCTTAGTGGGTACAGTGCTGAGGGGTGTAGACAAGGATCTCCCATCTTGCTGGCCAGCCGGATGAGCTGAAACAGCAGATTCCTGTTTCATTGAGAGACTCTGTCTCAAAAAAAGTAATGTGAAGGGCATAGAGGAGGACGTGGACTGTCAAATCTCTGGGTTCCACAGGCACTTGCACAGGTGAGCACGCACACACATATACACACACACAACACACACACCCCAGTCAGCACATGCACAAACACACAGAAGTGTCAGGAGCGTTTTCACAGGCTCCCAGAAGCCTGTGTGCCCTCCTTTCCCCTCTGTGGTCCTAGATGTAGCAGCTTATTCCCACAGCCTGCCAGGGAGCATCTTCCTCCTCCTCACGCTCTGTCTCCCAATCACACTCGCAGGGAGGAGAAGACGGAGCAGCTTTCGGACACCAGGCATGAGGTGGATCAGCTGGTCCTGGAGCTTCAGAAAGCCAAGCAAGATGTGAGCACAAGGCCTGCACCTGCCTGTCCAGGGGCTGAGGCTGGGGTTCCCCAGTAACTGGTCCCAGGGGGTCAAGAATGTAGCATGGGACTTGTCCACCAAAGCTGTCCAGAGTTGTCATGAGAGCTCCCTCAAGGTTCCAGGAAGACCTCACGGGGTGGTGTGGACACAGAGCTCCTTGGCCACCAGGAGACCCCACGATACAGGGATTTGAGCCTTCCTGCACCCTCGAATTCGTGCCGTAAGCTGGGTTTCCCCCTTCTCCACCCTTACAGAACATTCAGCTGGCGGCTGATGCCCGGTCAGCCCGTGCCTATCGGGATGAGCTGGACTCCCTGAGGGAGAAGGCAAACCGCGTGGAGAGGCTGGAGATGGAGCTGGTCCGCTGCAAGGAGAAGCTGCATGATGTGGACTTCTACAAGGCTCGCATGGAGGTAAGCAGCCACCCCGGAGGTGGAATGAGGTGGCCCTGTGGGCTTCCAGACACTGCTCCTAGACACTGCTCCAAATTGTGTGTCCTCAGAGGGCCTGAGAGATCCATGCCGCAGCAGCCAACTTCCCCACCACCCGCTGCCTAGGCTCTTCCTGGGTATCTCTGTAGCCCTGCTCTTTTCAGAGTTTTTCTCTCGCCCACTTCATGTCTGCCCTAGGGTTCCTACTGCTGTGATAAGCACCATGACCAAAAGACACTTTGAGAAGAAAGGGTTTATTTCCCATTGCAGCTTAGAGTGCATCACTGATGGAGGACAGGGCAGGAACCTAGAAGCAGGAGCTGACGGAAGAGTTGCTTACTGGCGTGCTCCTTCCTGGCTTGCTCAGCTCAGGTGTAGTACCGCCCACAATGGGCCAGGTTCTCCCACATCAATTTCTAGTTAGGAAATGCACTCTAGACTTGCTGTCAGGCCACTCTTTTGGAGGCATTTTTTTTTCTCAGTTGAGAGTCCCTCTTCCCAAATGACTCTAGCTTGTGTCAAGTCGATATAAAACTAGTCAGAACAACATGGCTTTTGGTTTTGTTTTGCTTTGTGTTTTTGTTACGTAAGGCTTGCAGTGTCCGGACTGTTGGCTAGGCCTCCATCTCCGCAGTGCTGTGGAATGCTGGTGCTTGGGCAGGTCCCCTGATCTCCTCATAGACATTGGAAGCTATGCCAGCTTGTCCCTGTTGCTTTCCTGACTGTGTTTGTACGTGTGGGCACGCACAGTCTATGTATGGAGGGCAGGAAGACTTTCTGGCGTTTCTCTCCTACTGTGTTGAGACAGAGTCTTGTTTCTCTGGCTGTGCTGCCGCGCTCTGCAGACTGGCTGGCCTGAGAGCTACCAGCCTGCGTCTCTGCTTCCCACATCACTGTTGGGGTGCTGTAACATCAAATATGTGCCACCACTTACGGCTTTTAATTTGTTAAAAGATTGAGCTAATTTTAATGGTTTGTATGTAGGTGGGGACCATGTGCATGTATGTGCGGTGCCCTCGGAGTCTCAGCTGGCTCTGAATTGCTCTGTATAGGCAGGTGCTGGGAACTAAACTTGGGTCCTCCGCAAAAGCAACGACCACCACCAAGCCACCTCTCCACCCCCTTTTGTCTAGTTTTTGATGTGGGTTCTAGGGATTGAACTAGAATTGTCAATCTTATATGGCAGATGCTTTTACCCACTGACCTATCTCTCTGTCCCTTCCTTCCCCCCAACCCCCATTTGAGATTGGGTTCTGCTATCCTGCCCACACTGGCCTTGACTTCTGGGCTCCAGCTGTCCTGCGTCAGCCTTCTTCGTGAATGCCACCAGGCCCAGCATGAGGCTTTTACTTTAAATCCTGTGGACACCGGGTAAATCCAGGTGGAGGACTGTGAGTGGCAGGGTGACTCACTTTCCTCCGTGCTAAGAAGACATCTTGGATGCTGGGCAAGAACTGGAGAGGGAGCCCAGTCTTTGTCTTGAGAACCCCTCTGGGCTCACTGCCTTTGCCCATGTTGCCAAAAGTAAGTTCTGGCCTGAAGGGTTGCAGGGGAAGAGTGTGCACCAGTTGGGCTCAGATGCTCATTTAGATGCCACCCCTGGAGCCTTAGTTATGGTCTTGTACACTTTCACAAACTGCTGCCTCAGCAGCTCTTCCTGAAGTTGGAACCTCGAAAGGCACCCAGACGGGGTCAGGGATACAGTGTGATGGCCAGGACTCGCTCCAGTACCTGTGTTCCGTGGAGGTAGGTGGGTCCCAGATCCAGATTGCACATTCATTCCAACATTGTCCCAACGTTCTCCCTCCAACATGCAACAGGCTGCTGTGCTGCTGGTGATGGTAGTGGTGCTACAGGAGTCAGGCTCTCTGCAACAGGGGATATCTAGCCTTTGAAAGAGGTTTGCAGGAGGAACTCCTTTCCCACCTGTTTTCTTAACATGTGGCTCAGTTCAGCACAGCAACACTTTTTATATTAATTTCATAGAAGGTTATCACGAACTAAGTAGTAGTTCTTTAGGTCTCACCTTCGTTCTGTTAACAGTAAGAAAGAGTGCATTTGTCTGCATGGACCGCCCTGGGGAAGGTGACGGTGCTTTCGTGGCTGGTGAGTTGGGCCAGACAGGAGAGGCTTGCTCTTCTCAGGAATATGGCCCCAGGGCTCAGTCCATAGTACCTGGATGTCCCTCAGTGGTTGAAGAATTCCCAGCAGCCGTATTAGCCGCCCCTTGGAGACTCTGCAGATGACTTCTTTGGTCTCTCCTCCTGTAACACTTTGGTGTGGGATTGACGTTGGTGGTGTTGACTGAGCAGTGTCGAGACCATAGCAGAAATGGCAGGAACACTGCCGGTCCTCTCTTAAAGCTCCCTGTCTGCTGAGAAGCAGGTGAGCCAGCCCACAGTTAGGATGTGGTCTCTGCGTGCTCTATGGGTGCCGCACAAGAGGGCCCCTCCTCAGAATAGTGCTTTCCTCGGGAGGGCCACTCTGAGGAACAATGGGGAGCAGCTGCGGGCTGGGTATACCATGCAGAGGAGGAATCACATTCTGAGAAGCCTGAGAAAGCAACAGACAGGGCAGTCCAGTCGACACCTGGGATGAGGCGGGGTAGTGTGAGGTGAATTTGGAGGCCCAGCCAGCCAGTGTATGCAGACTGTACCATCTTCACTCAACGTCTGGTGAGTGGGACTGTGGTGTATATCCCAGAAGCTCCTTCAAGCCTGCACTCAAGCCCATCTCCCTTTTCCCTGGGCCCCTCCTGAGAGAGGTGTTCCTGGAAAAGAACTTGGTTTGCACTGCTCGTGGGTATGTGTCCTTAGTGCCTGGAACAGCCCTGGCCCACACCAGGGGTTGCAGAATCATGCTTACTGAGTTCTCTCTTGGGTGGCACTGTATTTGCAGACCTGGTGACTGCTGTGCTTCTTGTAGACACAGGCCAGCCCTGGCCACTGCTCTGCTGGGCTCTCAGGTGTGATGCCACTAAGCTGAAGGGCAGCTCAGAGGCCTTGGGTAGCTTGCTGTGCCTGAAGATGCTGGTGTTGTCTGGGCCTGCATAGATTGGGGTAACTGTTCCCCGTCAGAGGGCTGGGCCTGGGCCTACAAGCATTTCTTAGTGTTAAGTGTTCTGTTGTCAGGGGGCCAGCGCTGTCTGAGTGCACAGTTGCCTTTGATGGGTTTAAGTTTGTGTCAATTAAGTATATCTAACTTAATGTAAAAATCGGAATTTTCTTTTTAAGTGTGGTGATAATGCGTTTTTCTGAGGGACTCACCATGAGATCCTTAAGAATAATTCTTTATTAACTAGATCGAGTTTTGACTCCTTCGGGCATGCTTGTAGCATGCATTCTAGTTGCTCTAACCCCCAAACTCTTCCCACGAGTCCCTTTTCCATGTTCATGATGCTTTGCTTTATTTTGGGACCGCTGAGTTTAACCAAGGCTGCCTGCATGACTGTGGGTGTGGAACTGGCCGCTGGAGCTCATGGGCTCACCATCGGGCACACAGCTAGGACACTGGCTCGCCTCTCTGGCATCCATCAGTAACTAGTAGTTCTTCAGGGAGAAGTAAGAATTGCTTCTAGGCGACTGAACACAATGCCGTGGAGAATGTGTTTATAAATTGAGGCTGTCTTGTAGTAAGGTGCGGGCATCTAGGAGTAAGATGAAACAACGGGCAGAGGTTTCGACACTCGATGAAGCAAATATAGTGAGAAGTTAGCAATAGAGTCTGGGTGGTGTGTGTGGAGGTGTTAAGGCGATGCCAGTTTTGACTTTTCACTACATTTTATATTTTTCTGTGACAAAATATTAGTGATAGAAGGGACAGTGCAACCTGGGTATGGTAATACCATAATCGCATCACTCGGTTGGCAAAATGCTTTGTATAAAAAAAAAAAAAGTAAACCCGCATTCTTTTTAAAAGGTGAGGGTTAGCGATGGCTCAGCTGGTAGAGTGGTTGCTACACATGCAGGAGGCCTGAGTTCGGATTGCTCCTGCAGTCCCAGCACCGGGGGTGGGGCTAGGAAGAGCCCTGGGGCTTGCTGGCCAGCTAGTCTAGCCAGTCAGTGGGTGTTTAAAATAAAGGAGAAAAGTGATTGAGGAAGACGCTCAGCCCCACCCTCTGGCCTTCTTGACACCTGGATTTCCACACCACATCCCCAGCACACACACATACACACTCAAGAGCATGTGCACACGGCACGCGCGCTTGCACACACACACACAAACACACACACACACAGTTTGAATTACTGTCTTACCCAGTCCCTAGGGAATAGGTCTCAGAAGTCTTTTTTTTTTTTTTTAATGGTGCTTCTGCACTCCCATGCTGTGGACCTTTGCCAATTCTCAAACAGGATTTCACAGTGTAGCCTGGGCTGGATCTTTCTGGCTCAGCCTCCTGAGGTGCTAGGTTAGGGTAAGAGGTTCACAAGAGAAAAACCAACTCCACCATTTTGAGCCAAATTTGAAGCAAGCTTTATTAAATACTGACCAAGATAGGCTTTGGTCAGGACCACTCCCTGGAATTCCCAGCTGAGTGGCCGCGAGACAAGCTTTTGCAGGTACTTATAAGAACAAACCCATAGGCCACCATACTTTCCCATAAGGCTTTTGTTATTTTTCAAGAACTACAACTCTCGGCATCCCTGGAAGTTACCTGGCCCTTGGGTGGGTGGGGCTTAGGTTAATTTCAGGTATTACACTACTGTACATACTTCTCTACAGAGGCTCTTGGCTGCAGATGCTCCGTTCCACAGGCCTCAATACCCGTGTGTGGTCAGACTCTCCATGTGAGCTTCCAGCCATGGTGGGGATCCCACCTCACACGGCAGTGCACACAGATCCTTGGGAACCCCAGAGAAAGAAACTATTGCCGGGTAGAGTTTTGTGCTCGGGAGAGAAGCTCAGGGGGTGCTCTCCTCAGGACAGGTTGAGCTGTGGTAGGCAGGTGAGCAAGCTCACCTGAGCAGGAGTCAGCAGCCATCTGCATTTGTGGAACAGTGCTGGGGTGGGGGGTGGGCCGCCTGAGACCTGAAAAGCACGCCAGTTCAGGAGGAAGCGTGGATTGGGCACACAGCTGGCCCTCGTGACCTCCTCTGAAAACAGTGGTCCTCCTGGGGCCGCTGCCTGGGGCAAGAGGGTCCGGGCAAGGCTGTAGGGAAAGAGGCAGTGACGTGGCCTGAAAGGTTTTCTTTTTCCGTATTGCATGGTTGGCTTATAATGTCTGCCTGGGGCAAAAGGCAGATGCCCAGCTGCTGTGTGCACCCTGGGCATAGCAGTGGTGGTCTTCCTGTCTGTGTAGACCAACAGCTTTCTAGGAAGTGCTAGTTTCAAACTAATCAGAGGGACTGAGACCCAGCAGTTCACTCTTCTGCCAAGTGTGGGGCGAGTCTCGTCCTGTTAGGAAACGAGGGGTGTGTCCTGCCCTGGCCTCCCAGGCACCGAGGCATGCCTGCAACAAGCTTATCCTAGCCAGCCTTCCTCTACAGGGAACCCCTGAGTGGAGATAAAAGCCTTGGAACAGAGGCAGCCAGAGAGATGGGTGGGTCACTGGTAAGCCCCGGCCCTTAGGAGCTGGGTTAACGATCAGTTCCAGGCTGTTCCAGGCTATTTCATACCTAACAACTTCTGTTCCAAGATCACACCCCTAAGATGGCAGCAGTGGGGCCCCAGGGTCAGGAAGGGTTTGGTCAGTCTTGCCCTAACTCCAGGTGGCCTCCTTGTACCCTGAGGCTCGTAGCTCTTCTGGATGTGCCTGTCACCCTCAGTTGTAGATGCTCGGGACTCAGGAACAGTAAGAACCCGGTGCCTTGAGCTTTGGGCTGGTCCCTTTGCTGCTGTCAGATCTGCATCAAGTAGGTGTCTCGGTTAATATGTCTGGAATCATTGTCCGCCTTCCGCTCCAGCCTGTGTTAACTGCAGAGTCCAGTCGTTTTCCTTGCACTTGGTGCTTAGGCCCAAGCAGAGGTTCACCTCCCTTTTGTCTCCTCACCTCACCCACCCCACATGGGTCAGGCTCAGGGGCTCACCATCCTTTAAGCTCATGTCCCTGCCTCCCAGCATATTGCTGTCCTCAGTAGGTACCTGAAGCCGCACGCCTCTCCAGCTGCCTCCTGCTGGCTTGCTCTGTTTACTCCAGTGTTTATATACAGAAGCCCTCCCTGGATCTAAACTGGCTCTGCTGCTCAGTTCCCTGGTCAGCTTCTAGGGTAACCCCTTTAGTGGTCCACCAAATACCTCTCCATCACTAGGATGACTCCATGCTCTCTCCTTGTCTGGCACCCCAGACACTCCCACCCCGGACTCCAGGCCTCTGCACCTTCCACAAACACTATCCAGGCTGCCTGCCTCTCCTTGTAGTGGTCTGGATAGGGTCAGAGCAGGGTTGGGTCTGTGAGCTCAGCATGTCCTCATCTCATGCTTCATGTTTCTTCTATAAGCCCCCTCTTTCTGGGCAGTATGTGAAATACGTTCTTACTGTCATGTGTGTTTCTGTTTCCTGACCTGACTGTGAGCCTAGAAAGCTACTCTGTGTCTTACTGTTCATGAGGCCTCTGTGCCAGTGATATTCTCTACTCTGGAGCCAGAAAACTATAGTCTGCAGATTAAATCCAACCCACCGCTGGCTTTTATGGGTAAGGTTGTGTTGGAACTCGATGCCCCATCCCCTACTTCTGACAGTCTTGCTGTCTAGTCCGTTACAGAGCAGGTGAGCAGTAGTGACTGTAAGAGCCCGAACTATGTTTAGCTCTGGGCCCACCATAGCATCTGAGGCCCACAGAGACCCTGCGAGGTGTAGCAGCCCTCCTTTCTTCAGACAAGAAAAGGCATCACAGTTGCTAAGCAAGTGGTCTGGGATCGGAATGTGTCTGGCTCTGTCTCCAGAGCCCTGACAGGCTGCAAGAGAATGAGGGGAGCCTTGACCATAAGGAGAAGAAAAGGGGCTAGAAGGGTGGTGCAGAAATGGAGGTGCTGATGGAGGGAGCCGGCCTCCCACAGCCCAAGTAAGGAATGTTAAATTCCAGGGAGCTTGCTGAGGAGAACTCAGGTGCTGGGTGGCCAGTCTTCTGTTCTGCCTTAGGACTTCCTTCATCTCTGTTGCTTCCAGGGGACCGTGATGAGACCTGTCAAGTTGAATAGGACAGAGGAGGCCTTTGGTTTCTGGTCTGGTCCCTACATATCTTCGGGTCTGGCCATGTTTCAGGCGCAGGCCATCAGGGTCAGAGTAGAGCATGCCCGGCCCTTAACTCTCCATGGCAGTGAACTGATGAGTGAGGTATGGGGTAAGGGTAGTTTTTCTGGAGACAGGGCAGGAAGGAGCGAAAGGCCTGTTGCTATGGATCCAGTGGCCCAGCTCTTGCTTCCCCTGGCACCCCTAGGTTTTCTGTTGCAGTGGACGCTAGGAGCCATTGTATGTTGTGATCCAAAGCTCACTGGGAAGGAAACTGTTTCTTTGACTCCCCTCTGGTGTTTTGCATTGGTGCAGGGTCAAGAGGTACTCCTGGAAACGAGTTACTTTTTGTTGTTGGCTTTTGTTTTTCAGTGTTAGGGACAGAATCCAGGGCTTCATGTATGCTGGGCAAGTCCTCTGCTGCTCAACGACACCCCTAAACCCTTGCAAAACAATTTTTGTCTGTTGACAAGGGAGCTGTTTCGTGGGTGAGTGAGTGAGTGCTGGGTTGAGCTTTGTCTTTCACAGATGCGGCATGTCCGTGACTGGACAGCTGTTGATTTCAGGTATTGTGCGCTGAGAATTGTATGCACGTTATTAACTCACGTTTCACTTAGGTGGAGTTATCCGGCCTGAGAGGTCTTAGAGCGAGACTTTGTGGCAGAAATGGAGTCCGCCCTCTCATCCCTGCAGACTGCTAGTGGAGACATTGGCCTCCACTAGCATAGCATCTTTCAGGGCCACTCTCTAGCTTTGTGGGGTGGTAGATGTTCGAGGCAGGGCGGGCTATGTCTATTTACCCGATACTGTTGACGTTGAGACCACCGGAAGTCTGCCAGAGATGGTATGGAGGGAGCCTAGAGATGATTCTGTTAGGTGCTGTCCCTGCCTGTCAGAGTCTCAGAGCCTTCAAGGGCCACCACATATGCCATTTGCAATTTTCCCTTGCACATAAGTATAACAGATCTAGCCCAAAGAGTTCCCATAGTGGGGAAAGAGGACAGGATAGCCACCGTTAACCTCAGAGCAGGAGCAGGGAAGGATGGAATCCAAAAAATGCCTGACTTGACCTAGTGAATAGGACGGAGTAGATTCTTAGAAGGATGGACCTTGAAGATTGGGTAGGAGGTTACCGTGTGGATAAAGGCATAGAGCCTGTGGTTGCTTTCTGTATAAGAGTAGTGATGCTGGAAGTGCTGGTGGGCAGACCTTACTAGACAAAGGGTGGACAAGGACCAGGAAGAGAGTGCTGGACCCTTTTGCTGACATGAGACCCTCATTCTCTGTCTTACGTCATTAGCGGCAACCTGGGCCTCTCTTATTAACCAGAGGCCCTTCAGGGTGGGTCTTCTGGGAGCTGAGGGCCATGAAGAAAAGGCAGAATCCGAGCCCTGTAGCCTAAGCGAGAACCTCAGCCTCAGCCCACAGCAGGTCTGTGACTTCGGGCACATTCCTTAATGTGCTTGAGCTGGAGAAGAGACTGACCCCGAGCTGCCTGCCCTGGGAGGGGTGCTGTGAGGAGCAGGTGAACCGCAGTGGTGCGGTCTTTGTCGAGGATGGAGTCTCTGAAAGTACATGGGAGACTAGAATAGAATCACTGAGCTGCTAGCTTTGATCAAGCCCCCGGTCTGTGAGTGCTTCCCTCCATGGAGCTTGGATTGAGGCCCACGTGGTAGAAGGAGCACATGGTGGGTAAGAGGAAGCACCCGCCTCGGTCCTTGATGCAGTTCTATGAGTGGGACAAGTCCTGGGGTTCTTTCCCGCAGAGGAAGGTGGCAGTTCCCAGTGTGCACTCTTTGGAAGCTCTGAAGGCATGAGAGACATGCAAATCCGTCTGTCCATATGTCCGTCCCCACCCCCCACCTTCAAGACACCAAGAACTGATGGGAAGGGCTCATGGGACATGAGAGGCTCAGGACAGGGTCTGACAGACATGGCACACAGACTGGCCTCTCTCTGTGGAGCTAGCAGAGGCCACAGTCTGCCTCCACCTCTCTGTGGGATTTGCATTTGCCTGTCCTGCTGTGCTATAGTCCTGTGGCTGTAGCGAAGACTTCCTTATCTGCCATAAATACTGAACTAAGAGGGTCTGACTTACTCCTGGGCTCCCTCCCCTCTGAAGGCTCAGCCACTCCCCTTCACTACTTTTTGTTAAAGGAAGATTAGGCCAGAGATGTCCCACGTTGTCAACGGAGTCCACTTTTCCACCGGGGTTCAAGTTTAGCATCATCTGGCTTGTGGAAGATCTCGAGGAAGGGTTGCCTGCCCAAAGTTATTTACTGTGCTGGGGATCCATCCCAGGACCTTGTGCATGCTGGGAAATCACTCTGCCACCGATCCACACCCCAGCACCATTAAATATTTCCTTGATTCTTGAATTTTTCCTTGAGAGTCCGCTTGCCTGGCCTCAGAAGAACAGGTGAGGGTGACCGGAATGCAGAGCTTCCACTGTGTGTGTCCCTGGGCCGATGGCTTGGCTCCAGGGGCCTGAAAGCGCTTTGTTTGGAAGTCCTGTGGTCACGATGCGGCCTTTATCTGATGGCTCTCCTGTTGGCTTTGCTCTTCAGGAGCTGAGAGAAGACAACATCATCTTAATCGAGACCAAGGCCATGTTGGAGGAGCAATTGACTGCCGCCCGGGCTCGCGGTGATAAAGTCCATGAACTGGAGAAAGAGAACCTGCAGCTGAAATCTAAACTCCACGACTTGGAATTGGTATTAAGGAAGCGGGAGCCACGTGCAGAGACAGGGTGGGGGTGGGGGCCAGGGTTGGTGGTATGAGAGAGGCAGGCTCTTCTGATAACCAGCTTCTGAGTCTGCTGCCTGCCAGCAGCTTGTTGACTGGAAGAAGAGCTTGGTAAGTTCAGTGGCTCAAGTGGGCACTTAACTGCCCTTGGCACAGCTAGGGCCTGACTTATATCACTTCTGCAAAAGTGACCGCTCTTCTGCAGGGTGAGCACACGTGTGTCTTTTTCAGGGGTCTTCAGTGGCTCTCGGGAGGGCTGAGCACTGGCATGTCATCTCTGTCACAGCATGAGGCTGCAGAGACCTACTTCAGAGCCAACAAGTTGCCCATCACCACAGTGCCTCTTGCAAAGCACTGTTTTTGTGTTCCTGTGCTCAGAGAGTGTTCACTGAGACCTTAGACTTCCTTCTTGACCTCAGTAGACAGGTCAGGGGTCCTGCAGAGGTCTAGCCGTGGTCCCTGTAGCAGCAAGTCCCTGAGTGGAGTATTTGTGAGCAGCCCTGTCTGGGAGGAAGCATGGTGTCCTCCTGCAGTGGGTAGCGATAGGTCCTTTGTGTCTGAGGCCCATCAGACCCGTCCTCACACTTTTCCTCCTTCTGCACCAGGATCGGGACACAGACAAGAAACGAATTGAGGAGCTGCTGGAAGAAAACATGGTTCTGGAGATCGCACAGAAGCAGAGTATGAACGAGTCGGCCCACCTGGGCTGGGAGCTGGAACAGCTGTCCAAGAATGCGGACTTGTCCGACGGTAGGCAGTGCCCGGTGCCTGGGACCCAGCTCCGCCACAGCCACTGCTGCTTAGCCGGGAGCTGAGCCCTTGGCGATGAGCCGGCAGCCCATCCATTCCCCACAAGTAAATGTAATTTCCTCAAGTGCCATTTGGAGCTGTTTCATTACAGTCTTCCCCAGGGGAAATATGAGGGCCTGGCAGCCCGGATGCCTGGAAGTAAACTACAAATGAAGTGTTGGGATTTCTCGGTTTCCCATGTGGACACTCGGGAGCTTCGAGATCACAGCTCTTGGCTGATGACAGAAAGCCCTGACACCAGAAGTGTCCCCAGTGGTCACTAATCCTTATTATAAATGTACCCTGGACATTATTTGCCCTGTTCGTTTGCATAATTGGGCAGGATGGATGCAGCCTGTCCTGTCTCCCTAGTGGAGATGCTAAGTGGCTGCTGCTCCCCAGTCTTAGGCTCTTTATGGATCTTCCTGGGGGGCGGGGAAGGGGAGTCCTCTTCCCTGGCACGTACTGCTGCCCTCTGCCGGTACCCTGAGATAAGGTGTCCATTATGGGAAGGGTGGGGGACCCCAGTCAGCACTGCAGCAGGAAGCTCCAGCGCCCAGCAAACAATACACCAATTCCTGTGTTTGAAAATAGCCACATTCACCTTTCCCATGCACCCGACTGCAAATTAATATTGACTTAGCACGTTACGAAGCCAGCTTGGGCACCTGGCTTGTTTTAGGTTTAGAAGAGCTCAGTGAAAATTCCCTGAGACTACTATCAAGGTCATTTCTTTCAGTGCTCTTAACCAGCTCTGGACTTGAAAGCACTGAATGTGCTTGTTTCTGTGGACACTGAGTTGCATCTGCTTTGGTGCCTGGGTGCCAAGCCAAGGTGCCTGGGATCCACAGAGGGTGGGAGAGGGTATTGTCTCTCCTGTAAAGTTTAAAGCCTGCCCCCTGGTGGACTGGAGAAGCAGTGCGGGCTCTCGGGACACTTCACGGTGTTGCTTTGACATTTCTAGGACATTAAATATCACAGCCAACTTCCTATGCCTGTGGCTCTTACAGTCTTCTCAGACTCCTCTTCTGCTGTGATCCCTGAGCCTTTGGTGCAGGATTTGTGTTGTAAATGTTATCAGTTGGGGCTGAGCACCACGTGATCATTTGTTCTCTGCACTTGATTGATTGAGGTTTTCTATCATGATCTCTGTCTTTTGATGATGGCGAGTGCCGTACAAGATAGGTGTTTAGAGCGTAGTCGGGCATGATGCTGGTTTAGTAAAGTGTGGTTGTAGGTTCTCCTTCGAGACCCATGATGGCTAGGTGACTTTCTTTAGCTGATTGAGAGGGGCCCTCCCGAGTGTCTCTGATCCTGTGTTGATGCTAGAGCCGAACCCACTAGGTTGTTGTCACAGTCCCCTCCCCACTGTTGCCATTGTTCCTTTGGGTGCTCAGGAAGGTCAGGCCTGTTGGGTCTGTACTGTTGGTAGGTGATAACACTACAGTGGACACACTCCTCAGTCCTTACAGTTGCCCAAGGATCTGAGCACACACGTCACGCATGGGATGAACACACATGGGTGATGAGTAAGAGAGGGACAGAGAACGTCAGCGGCATGGTGTGATAAGGCCCAGATGAGGGACTGAGGAACAACCTTGGCTGTTTCCCTAGGGAGTTTCAGGCCTATGTGTCCCCCTAGGAAGCTCTTTGACTGTCCGGAAGCCTCACACCTGCTTGTAGGGGGAAAAGACCAAGAAGTCTAGTTCTTGACTCTCAAGAAAGTGCTGGGTTCTCCAAAAGCAGAGTATAGATGCCTTTCAAAGCATCCAGCTTTTATCTCATCGCACTGAGAAATCTAAAGCAGCTTGCATGTACTGTCCAGCTTTTCCTTCGACATAATTGTAAAACATCAGAAGAACTCTTTCATGTCAAGGTTCTAGCTCAGGCTGCCCAGCAATGGGCACATATACACAGGCACAGCTTTCCTTCACGCTCAGTCAGCCTGGTCACTTTGCCCTCCCTGCTGAGCAGCGTAGTGACCCGGGTTCCCATAAGCCCCTTGATTGACCCCTGCACTCTGTAATCTGGTTTCTCCTTAACCTCTAGATTGAGTGGACCCTGACCTGCCATCAAAGAACCTCACTCTTGGGTGCTGAAGCAGTAGTCCCATTGGGATGAGAATGGAAAACAAGAGGGAGTGCCTAGCTCTTGGGGCTCAGCTTGTGTCAGAGGGTAGAAGCAGGGGTTCCCAAAATGCTAGGCCCTGACAGCCTCTGCCCTCCAGCCTCCAGGAAGTCCTTCGTGTTTGAGCTTAACGAGTGCGCGTCCAGCCGCATCCTGAAACTGGAGAAGGAGAACCAGAGCCTCCAGAGCACCATCCAGGGTCTGCGCGACGCGTCGCTGGCGCTGGAGGAGAGCAGCCTCAAGTGCGGGGAGCTGGAGAAGGAGAATCAGCAACTTAGCAAGAAGGTGACCTCCCTGGGCGGGCACAGGGGCACCCAGTGTATATCACCAGAGGTTTCTTGTCTCTGGGGCCTTAACATCCACTACCTGACTCACGGGTGACGCCCCTTCCTTGCCTGTGGCTCTTCTATAGGATGTGTGTCTCGTGTCTGCATTCGCCTGATGTGCTCCTCTGGCCCACAGGCTCTAAGGACCCTGCTTTCTCTCCTGCATGGGGCATGGGTCACACCCTGCTGCTGTGAAAAGGACCCTCACCTCTGCCCTGTCACCTACCCTCTGTATACAAACATGCATGACTTCCTGCCGATGCCTCGGTCCTAGCTTCTGCTGCCTCTGAGCCGTCCTTTAGCCTCTTATCAGCCCTGTTCTCCTGTGGTTCCAGAAAAGCCATGCTTCCCAGTGGCTTTGGGAGTAATGGGGGGCTAGAAGGAGGATTGCTATTCCCAGGCCAGAGCTGTCCTATGTCCTGACCTGGTACGCTCTGTGTGCTGCTCAGCGGACACAGCTGTGCCCGGTGTCTGCAGCAGTTGGCCTAGCCCCTACAGTTGGCCATTTCTTGTCTTGTACAGGTCTCACTGCCTGTCTTGTGGTTCCAGTTCCCAGTGTTTGGTAGCTGAGTACTTCAATATCAGTAGGTCACACTCAACCAAATCAGGCCCCCCAAATTTCACTCCTCCAGCTCTAGTCACCCTCTGTGTGGTAGGGCTCACTGGGAGTCCTTGCAGCTCTCCTGCCTCACCCTTCGCCAAGCCAGACTGCAGACTAGAATCTGAGTCCTCAGAGCTCATGTTCTTCCTTGTGATTTGGTCCTTGAGACGCCGCCTCCCTCCTGTCTTAGTGCAACTTTATACTGCTGTCACAAAGGTTCCGTTCCTTTAGCCAAATAGGAAAAGATTTTTCAGAGGAATTGGGGCCCTGCTTTGGGGCCATCAGGAGAAGGCAGCAGCTGTCTGGAGTGACTGAGCCCAGACTATAAGGAAGACGGTTTGACAGAGAACCAAGAAAGGAGAAAGTTGAAGGCATCCAGAGAGGTCAGGCAGGACACAGGAAACTCATATGTTTAGATAGCAGCAGCAACGTCAGACACAAAAGCTGGCATGGCTTTCTAGGAGAGGGCTCGAGCATATTTGGGTTGTGGGGGGATGTAAGCCGGCAGGGTATGGTTTTTACTGTAGCTTAGGGCAGGGCTGGAGGCCTCATTCCATAGGCCTGAGAGTATATAGGAGTGACCTGAGTCCTAGCCCTTCTTAAAGGCATTGGGCTAGTCACAGTCTGCCAGCTCAGTGGGCCAGTTCTCTTCCATAACTGACCCTATTTCCTACTAGTAAGGACTTTCTGTTTCTTGCCCCACAACACGCTCTATGCCAGGCCAATGCTTTCTCCCTTCTGAGTATTAGGTCTTGGGTGAGGAAAGGCACAGAGATACAGAGATATGAATGAGATGGGTAGTCTTAAGTTTGGAAAAGACCTGTAGGTGGTACATCATAGCATCCTCGTAAGCAAGCCATGGCCAGGAATGGCTGCATGAGGCACACATGCCCTAGTGTCCAGAACTGGGACTCTACAGCCATGACGCATTCACACCCCTATTGGGTGGATCCCAGCTTCTCCTGTGTAAAGTGTCCTGGTGCTCAACTGTGAGGTAGAAAGGAGAACGATTGCAGGGTCCCTGTAGACAAGGATGCTTAAGATGTGGGAGCTTGAACCTTTGTCCATGCAACACCTCAGTGTGGACAGCTGAGTGAGAGCTGCAGCTCAGTCTCTGTACTCTCAGGGTCCCTGGGCATCTCTAGTCCTCCTTTAGAGGTTCAGACTGAATAGTGGCCCAAGCTTCAGATACTTCTCAGCATCATGTTTAGAGCAGTGGCCCCCAAACAGCAGCCTGAGGCACACTAAGATGACATACAATTCAGATCCCCAGGTCGGTAGAGTCAGAAAGTGAGCATAGGCCCTGCAGTGTCCAGGGAGAGCCAGCTGCCTGGGATGCAGTAGCTATTGTGACGGAGCGTGATGGATGTCTCTGGCTCTGATCAGTTGTCAGGAACTTGCTTGGGGCCACATAGTCAGCAGGGAGAACAGTTACCTGAGTCTTCGCCCCCCTGAAACCAGCATCAGTGTCTCATGTTGCATCCGAGTGGTGACAGCAAGAAGAGACAGCCTGGGCTTGAAGCCTCTTTGGAGTAGACTATATAGTGTGGGCATCTCTGGGGAGCAGGATTGCCAGCCCTACAGATGATCAGAAGATGTAGAAAGCTCTTGTTTAGGTAGCTCATTCCGTAGGAAGCCTGGGCACTGGTGGTATCCCCCATCAGAGCCTGGTGTTGACAGGTGGTGATGGGAGGGTAATCGTCTGTCCAGGAAGAATGATACAGTCTGGCCTAGGGCAGCGGCAGTGGAGTGGGCAGAAGGGGCAGGGCTTGATGAAAGGTTTACCTGGAGGTTGATAGAAGCAGCTGGGTGCTGTCACCATGCATAAGCATGGGGAGGATAGCTGTATGGTCCTTGTAGGGAATCTGGAGTTGGGTGTTTCGGGTATATGGTCTGACACCAAGTAAAAATGGATGAGGTCAAGGGGAAAAAAAATAAAAAGCAAAACATGGAGTAGGTTGGACTCATGGCAGCCCGAGCAGCCTGGGACAGACATGGTCAGGCTGCTACCCAGTGACTTCTCTCATCCCAGGCAGAAGGTGCAGGCGTGTCAGGCCAACGGCGGGAAGGTGTGAGGATTGTGCTGCAGAGCAACACTACTAGTATTGTTTTTCCTCAAGGGCCTATACGCATAACCTGGGCAGAGAAGGGCCGGCTGGCTAGCTGCTCTGCCTGCCTGCCTATCTGTCTGCACACAACTGGCTTGGTTAGACTGACTGTCACACAGGCTGGATCTTTACATCTGCAGATTGAAAAGTTACAGACACAGCTGGAGAGAGAAAAGCAGAGTAACCAAGACCTGGAGACTCTCAGCGAGGAGCTTATCCGAGAGAAGGAACAGCTGCAGAGTGACATGGAAGCCCTGAGGGCAGACAAGGCCAGGCAGGTAGGCATAGCTGTTGCCATCACCACCTCACTCACTCGTGCTGGCAAGAGGAGAGCTGAGGGGTATGGCCATGTCATTTGGCAATGTCTTCAGACAGTTCTGAATGCTCTGACTCTGGGAAGGGAAAGACTAGAGAGTTCCTGGCACGACTGTTCTATTTTCATTCTCTTGCTGTTACAAACACCGTAACTGAAAGCAATGTAGAGGAAGAAGTTTATTTCAGCTCACAGGTTACAGCCCATCATTGAGGGAAGTCAGAGAAGTAGGAACTTGAAGGCAGGCCTGCTTGGTACCCCACACGGCATTACCAGGAAAATAATTTACAGCTGAGGAAGTACAGCAGGAACTGTGGAGGGAGGATGCTTGCTCTCTGGCTCTCCCGGGCTCATGCCTAGTTAGCTTTCTTATATATAGCTCAGGACTATGTCTGCATAAGGAATGGTGCCACCCACAGTGGGCTGGGCCCTTTTACATCAATAAACAATCAAGGCAGTCCCCCATAGGCCAGTCTGAAATGGGCAGTCCCTCAGCTGAGACTCTCGTCTGGTGGCCCGAGGCTGTGTTACGTTGACAGTTAAAGCTAACTAGGAAATGGACAGTGTCTGCTAAACATTCTGCAGTGCACAGGGCAATGACCCGATTCTAAAAACCTGTTGGTGATAAGGCTGAGACCTTGGCAAACCTGCAGGGTTCTGCTTGCTTCTGGACAGAAAGAAGTGGAGGGTAATGGCAAGGCTGGGTTACCAGGTGTTTTAGGTTTTTAGCTTCTGTTGTAGATGAGTAAGAAGTGGGAAGAGGAAGGTCAGACTGACACTATGTGTGATGAACAGACAAGTAGAGCCCTGTACATGGAGGCTCTTACCTTGGAAGGCAAATACCAGGCAGCAGGCACAGGGATCTTGTCTGAATAGACAAGGTAAGGGCAGGCAGATAATGGCTGCAAGGTTGCTTGAGGCACTGGCCATGAGGCTGAGAAGACACAGGACGGGATCAAGATATAGATAGCACCAGCTTGGTCAGTGTGCGGGCCCTGACAGAGTGGACCGAGGGAATCACTAATACTTTTAAGAAACAGATGTGTCATTTAGGTTTAAGGTCAAGGTCACTGTAGTGAGTGTTTTGATTAGCCATGGTTGGGCTTGGGTGTACCATAGAGCAGCTGTTGAAGACTTCTTCTTGGAAGCCCCTTATGAGCCCACATCACTGGTGCAGGTTCCGGCAACAGTCTGGGTCATTGCCTAATGTGTTTACTCATAGATAAAGGATCTGGAGCAGGAGAAGGGCCACCTCCACCAGGCTGTGTGGTCACTGCGGGAGAGGCCGCAGGTCAACAGTGGGAAGGATGTGGAGAAGGAGAACAGAGCCCTCCACCAGGCTGTGACCGAGGCGGGCAGCAAGCTCAGCCAGCTGGAGCTGGAGAAGCAGCAGCTACACAGGGACTTGGAGGAGGCCAAGGAGAAAGGGGAGCGGGCAGAGACGCTGGAGAAGGAGCTGCACCGGCTAGAGAAGGAGAACGAGCAGCTGGCCAAGAAGGTGACCTCCCTGAAGACAGTCACTGAGAAGTTCGAGGCCCTGGAGCATGAGAGCCAGGGTCTGGAGCTGGAGAACCGGACGCTGAGAAAGTCTCTGGACACGCTGCAGAACGTGTCTGTGCAGCTCGAAGGCCTAGAGAGGGACAACAGGCAGCTAGACCAGGAGAACCTGGAGCTGCGCAAGATGGTGGAAGCTATGCGCTTCACCAGCGCCAAGATGGCGCAGATTGAGGCCGAGAACCAGCAGTTGGAGCAGGAGAAGGAAGAGCTGCGCAGGAGCGTGGAGCTGCTGAAGGCCTTAAGCAAGAAGTCGGAGCGCCTGGAGCTTAGCTACCAGAGTGTGAGTGCTGAGAACCTGAGGCTGCAGCACAGCCTGGAGAGCAGCAGCCACAAGTCTCAGGCCCTGGAGAGGGAGCTGGGTGAGCTGGAGGCCGAGCGCCAGGCCCTGAAGCGGGACCTGGAGGCTCTGCGGCTAACCAACAAGCAGCTCGAGGGGGCCGAGAAAGACAGGAAGGCCCTGGAGCAGGAGGTGGCCCAGCTGGAGAAGGACAAGAAGCTGTTGGAGAAGGAGGCCAGACGCCTGTGGCAGCAAGTGGAGCTCAAGGACGCTGTCCTGGATGACAGCGCTGCCAAGCTGTCGGCCGCCGAGAAGGAGAGCCGCGCGCTGGACAAGGAGCTGGCCCGCTGCCGGGATGCGGCAAGCAAACTGAAGGAGCTGGAGGTGGACAACAGGGACCTCACCAAGCAGGTCACCGTGCACACGAGGACACTGACCACCCTGAGAGAGGTGAGCCATGTGTGGGGGCAGTGGCAAAACGGGCCTGTTTGCTAGGGTGGGAGGTTCTAGAATGGAGGGGGAACTTGGTGTGTCCTCCTGAGGTGTTTCTTCTGAAGCTGAGCACGTCCCAGCTGAAGGTCTGATCAGCCTGGGCGGGCAGGGGGAAGCCATGGGGCGCTCTCGCTGCACTCCGACCACCCCCTGGTAGTCATCTCCTCCCTCTCTGTGCCGCTGTGCTGGTGCTCCTCCACTCACAGTGGATTGTGTCCCCATCAGCTCACTTTGACTGAACCCCATGGGTAGAAGATGCGCTTGGCACCCTTGATCGCCTGCTCAGAGGAAGCTTGATCACACAGCCTCAGTGCCTGGGTTTCCCCTTCCTCTGCCAGTGACTGGCTCAGCCCTAGCTCACTGCTGTTGCCCAGCATTTAGAGCCAGTGTTGAACCGTATCTATTGCTAGCCTGGGGGGAGACTGCAATCCCCCAAAATTAACCCTAAGGTGAAAAGAGTCATAAGACAACCATACATCAGAGGGCTGCCCCATACCAGACTATGAATGGTCGAGCTATTCTGGTTTGTTGTTGTTGTTGTTTAATGACATTTTCGTAGTTTCCCACACAAAATAGGCTTCAGGTTTTTTTCTCTTACATTTATTTATTTATTTAGTTAGTTAGTTAGCTAGTTAGTTAGTTGGTTAGTTAGTATGTGTGTGCCACAGCATGCATGTGGAGACTGGAAGGCAGCTTGAGAGAGTTCGTTTTCTCTCCTTCCACTATTTGGGTTCTGGGGATCAGGCTCAAGTTGCTGGGCTTGTCAGCAAGTGGAGTCATCTTACCAGCCCCACACTGAAGGGTTTCAAAGCCATGCTTTCTCAATGACTGCAAGATATTTAAGCCTATAGATTTACTTTGGAAATTATAGGTCCCTTTAGGTTGTTCTCAGTTTTCCCCACTGTTTTGTTTTTGGTTTGGGATCTTTTTCTTCCTCTTTTGTGTTGAGGATTGAGCATGTGCTCTTGAGCATGCTCACTGAGCTGCGTCCCCAGCCCTTACTGCTTCAGTGCTCCTGGACGGCCCTGCCCCTTCACGAACATAGCCGACACTTTTCTAAGGACACATTCCTGGTAAGTGGAGCGATGGGATCAAAGCACAGGACCATTTCAGCCTCTTGCATTCTCTGCTTCCTGGAGTGTCCGTTCTACTTCCCTTGGTGTCTTTTCATGGATTGTTGGGCGTTCGTTTGTAGTGTGACCCTAGTAGCCCGGCTTAGCGTCTGAGTGGTCCAGCCCACAGATTTCCTCTCGACACATGTTCCAGAGCTCGCCAGCTCACTGGTGCAGGCATCCGGCTCCTTCTAGTTATGACTAACCCATCCGCTAGTGGAGAGTCCTTCTGGCTCCTCAGCATGTGACAGGTAGACCAGGAAGAGATGGAGGGAGAGAGACAGCACTCCATAGAGCTCAGCCTGAGGCAGCTGCAGGCTGCTCTGTCCCTAGTGAGATCAGGGAAGTGATTTCAAAGTGAGCTCAGAGCCATGACAATGTTTAGAAAGGACAATTGTTGGTGTGGGTGAGCAGGGAGGGACACAGAGAGAGAGACTCAAGCCCTGCGTGCCACCCACAATTCATGTCTGTACAGTGCAGGCAGGGTGGGCTTCGATGCAGTCACCAACTACCCAGGGATCTCTAGGGCTTGTTACACGGATGCACTTCCCACTCACCACAGTGTGGACAGCGCTACAGCAGTCTGTCGACTGTCCTGGAACCAACCAGTCCAAGTGCAGTTCTGCTCTCATTTTTGTTTGAATCATACACAGGCCAGTCTTGGATCCCCTGTATAGACCAGGCAAGCCTTGAACTCTTGATCCTTCTGTCTCAGCCTGCTACGTGCCCACCTCCAGACAGCTTTGACCTAGAGCCCCTCTGCCTTAGCACTAGGCTTGGGCAGAAACCGTGACAGGTTAGAAGACTGGCAAAAATACACATGCCAGCTCTTCTCTGCTTCATCCAGATCCATGTGATTCTAACCCATAACCCCTGGCGTCAGCTGCCAGCTGGGAAACTTGATGGTGGAGGTACCATTCTGCCTGTGATAAGGTTAGGAGGGGTAGCTATGGCATCAGGCAGGAGAGAACAGCTACCCTCAGAGGGTTATGTGGGGAGGAAAGCAAAAGGGGAGATGAACATTGAGTTCATTTTTCACATTCAGAAGGTTAGCCAAAGCCAGAGTTTAAAATAAACTCTTTCAGGTGGAGAAGAGCAGCTTGGTTGTGAGCATGCTCCCCTAACATGCATGAAGCCCTAGGTTGTCCTACTACTTGGAGATCAGAAATTCAGGTTCATCCTCAGGAACATAGCAAGGTTAAGGCCACCTTTAGTTACCTGAGACCCTATCTCAGAAAACAGTAACAACAACAACAAACTCTTCTTCCCCCCCCCTCCCCGTTGTTAATTTTGAGCATTTAACTACTTGCTAAGTTTATAATTTTAAAAACTCGATCATATTAGTAGAGATCATACTTGCTACTACAAGTCAGCACAGCAGAGTATTTCTGACCTTTTGGAGGAGAACATTCTGGGTCCATCTCCTGTTTGCTGCCATGAGGTCTGTTTCCAGCACTAGGAGGGCTGGGAAAGGGTGTTCATCCCTTTGTTTTGGCGGAGCATTCTGGAATCGACCCCTTAGTCATCTGCTTGCCTAAAACATCTGAAACAGCCACGTTTGGGGGAAGAAGTGGCTCAAAGGTGTGACACCGTCATGAGGCCTCAGACTCCCGTCCACAGTGGTGTCTCCTGTCTCACAGGACCTGGTGCAGGAGAAGTTGAAGAGCCAGCAGCTGAGCAGCGAGCTGGACAAACTGAGCCAGGAGCTGGAGAAAGTTGGCCTCAGCAAGGAGCTGCTGCTGCAGGAGGACAACAGTCACGGAGACATGTGAGGACAGGGCCCTGTGTTAGCACTGCACTCCTGGGTCTCCGCTGATGCCCGAGTTTATTCTCCACTGCCGGGGTCACTGTGACTCCCGTGTCTGTCCTTGGTGGTTCAGGTCTTCTTGCTCCTTAGGAGACTCAGGAAGTATGGAAGGAGATTGTTTTGTGTGATAAAAACACTGGTATTGGTCTCCTGCGTGCTTGATAGGCTCTACACTGTACCACAGCCCCCAAGAAGAGCCTGCTTCTCTTCTTAATTCTATGCTTGCAGTTTTCCCTAGCTATGCTTTCTTCGAACAGCCTGGCTTTTAAAGGAAATGAAGTGTGGTAACCCTTTCTGAATGTGTAACCAAGAAGACTCACATGCCTGCTTTAATATTTGGCATAGTAGAAAGGCTGAGGGCCTGCCCCACGGCTCGCATCGTGACCCTGGACCAATGGCCGGGGTTTCCTGAGATGGAATCTCTCCATCTATAGCGTGTCTGTCATAGAACATCTCTTTACGGAGTTCCTGTAAAGTGTAGTCATGATGTTTTATGTAATGAAGTTGTGGATGTGTCACCTGAGGAAACATGCTCCCTCTCCCCACCCAAGGGTTCTGGGCAGTGGTTTTGGCCCCCAGAGTCCCAGGAACACCTTCTGTAAATGGTACATAAACTCAGCCTAGTGGGAAGAGTGTGTGTTGGCCACAGGGAGATGGGATTAGAGGTGAAGGGGAATGAAAACTGTACTATTATGTCTTTATGTTTTCAGAAAGTGCAAGATTTTGGAAGGCAAAAATGAATCGGCATTGAAAACAGCACTGGCCATGAAAGAGGAAAAGATTGTGTTTTTGGAGGCACAGGTGGAAGAGAAAGAGAGCTTGAATCACCAACTACAGGCTGAGCTGCGGATGGTGAGAGCCAGGCTGAGGTCATATCCTTTCCAGGGCAAGCAGGGGCAGTGTTCCGGGACAGGTGATGGGGAGCTGCAGGGTCCTGAAGGTGTCAACCTCAGGGTAGGAGCTGAGCACACCAGAGCCAGACGCATGATGGGGAGGAAGCTGGGGCTCAGGGCAGTTCCACCCCTCCGGGTAACGTTGGGAACATGAAACAGCCCAGAGCACCAAGTAGAGACCTGCAGGCTCCTAAGGCCCCTTAGATAGAACAGGACCTTACATGACTATGTGTGTCATCTCTGGAGCACAACATACGAGTACATGTTCCCATACATATGGAGCACATGTGCGCACACTCTACGTGCATATAGACATGCCTTCCTGATTCACACTTTTCATACATGTCAATAAGGTTCTCCACATACATGCACGCGCACAGAATTTGTGTGCACGCAGTCTCCATCCGTGGGTGGACTGACCCCACATGTGTGGCCTCCCTTTGTAAACATGGAGCACGTTCCGTGGTTACAGTTTATTTGGGAGCTGAAGTCAGGCAGGTGCAGAGCTGGCAAGGCCTCTGGGAGATGTGTGGCTGCTGGGCCTGGTCTTGCCTCTGTTGTATGGTATAGACTGGAGGCTCGGGCAACCAACAGCACCTGCCAGTCATGTAGCTAAGGTGGGGACCGGGGCAGGCCTGAGTTCACATCCTCGCCTCTCCTGTCCTTTCTGGGGAAACACGTAGCAAAAGGATAGCACGTGGCCTGTCCTTCCTCAGGAGACAAGTGGGTGGGTGTCTGAGGCTTTGGCGAGGGGTCCCTCCCTGCCCACTCCTCGGGGTCCTGCCTGGTTCCTAACTGCCTGAGTCTGCTTTTCAGGTAAAGGAAGAGCAAGAGCAGCTCAGGCAGACCCAGGAGGATGGAACGAAGGCGCAGAGCCTGCTGAAGCACCCGGCAGGCAAGGTGGTCACCAGTCACCAAGAGAAGGAGGGCTGGGGGCCTAGCCACAAGGAGGCCACCATGGAGCTTCTCCGTGTGAAGGACCGGGCCATTGAGCTGGAACGCAGTGTGAGTGGGCCACCCGTGAAGCGACCGTCCTATTGGCAGTTGCCCCCAGAGCATAGTGTCACTGTGAAGAATGTGGGATGGCAGAGGTCACCCGTCTGGAAGGACACTTGTTGAGTTGTCCTGACTGGTCCTTTAGGTGCCTTTCATCGTAATCCCTTCCAAGTGTCTAATGCAAGAGACACACCCAAATTCCTGGGCTGGTTCCCCTGCCTGGAACCTGTCTACCATCTTTCATCCCATAGTGTTGTGTTTTTCAGAGCTACATCCCAGTTCCTCAGCACAAGCTGTGTCCAAATAAAGCTTTATTGACACGCAGCCACACCTTTTGTATTTACATGTGGTCTGGGCTGCTTTCCCAGTGCATTGTCAGCCTTCATTGTTGGGGCAGAGACGATGTGGCCACCAAACCCGAAAGCATTTACCCTTGACCCTTACCAGGGAAAGATCTCTGATGCATGCTTGTCCCTCTTGTTCTCTTTGACTTTATGAAGTGATGATTTTCAGTGGACAAACAAGCTGAGACAGAACATTAGGGGCCCTCTCAAATTCACAGGCTAATAAGTCTGCAGCCCCTGTCCTGGCTCCTAGCCTGGTGGTGGCGTGGTAGATATGCTGTGTTGGTCTCCTTCTCCTCAGTTCTGCTTGTGTCTCAAGGTAGGGACAGCTACTGATGAGGACCACAGAGCACTGTGGTCAATGGGGGAGTGGCTTCAGCTCGGAGAAGTACTTTTGGGGAGTATTCCACACCAAAGGAAGCAAAAGGAATCATGAAGGTGGCTTGCATGTCAGCATGCCCCATGTCCCAGGCTGTAGTCCCTGCAATGTCTTTTCTTGAAATTCTATTAGTTGTCTGTTTCTAAGAGGGAAACCATTAACTTCCTGTACCTGAGGAACCCCAACTCTGGGCTGCATATACCCTTGGGGGGTCAGTCAAACCCCTGAGCCTTTGCCCAGAAAGAGCTTGCCACACCGTGTAACTGGCCCGTGCGTCTCCTCTAGAACGCAGCTCTGCAGGCTGAGAAGCAGCTACTGAAGGAGCAGCTTCAGCACCTGGAGACACAGAATGTGGCCTTCAGCAGCCAGATCTTGACCCTACAGAAGCAGAGTGCCTTCCTGCAGGAGCACACCACCGCGCTGCAGACCCAGACTGCAAAGCTGCAGGTAGTGGGAGCTACAAGACCAAGCATGGGGGGCCTGGGGACCAGGTGATTGCTAAGAGGAGTCTGAAGGTAGTAGGTAGGTTCAGGAGACTTTTCCTGTCGCTGGGCCTAGAGGTGCCTGGCTAAAGCCTCATTTCTCTGCTTTTCAGTTTGCTCAGCGAACATGTGCGTGTGAGCAAGAGCATTCGTGTACACACATACACACCAAAAGAGAGAGAAATTTGCAAATTAAGTAAGCTTGGTTAAACCGGCTGTGTGCAGTCCATCCTGGCAGAGCTGTATTAAGATGGTGGAGGGGGAATGGGGCCATGGCTTGACTTCCGTCTGTTGGAAGTGGCCAGCAGGGCCAACATCACAGCCCACTTACCACGTAGTTTTATTTGTGGTGAGTAGATGATGGGAAAATGAAAAATTGCTTAATGTAATTTCTGGGAAAGGGTGGAAAGTTACTTATGGGACACAGACAATAAACAGGAAACTTATTTGGCAAAGAGGTCGGGTTTGTTTTGTTAAAGTGAGAAAAATAGGATGTTGGTTTGCTACTTTGTTTTATCTTGGAAAAAAAACCTTTGTTTGGTTTTAATATCAGAGCCATTCTGGCCCCTGTTCAGTTTGTAATGTTTTGGGATTATATTAGAATAAACTAAAAACCCAGGGTTCAAATGCAGCCCACTAGCAAAAGTGCTTAGCATGTCAAGTCCTCATTTCTGGCCCTACAGTACAAAAGTAAGCCTGTAAAAATCAATCGGTTGACTGCTACTCCATCCTTACAGGTTTAAAAATAATCAGTAATGACATATAAGGGGCTTGTGTAGAAGGAAGACATGATTTCTGGAGTTGGCTCAGGATGACAACCTTTTCATGGCCTGTTTTGCCATGTTGCCCCACTTCCAAAGCCAAGTCCTCGAGTTCTGGTAGCATCACCCATGCCCAGCCTGCCTTAAGGTCCAACTGTTGCTGGTGGTACCTTGGCCTGCTCACCACAGAGCTCTGCTCTCCCTGCAGGTGGAGAATTCCACACTGAGCTCCCAGAATGCAGCACTCGGAGCGCAGTACACAGTGCTACAGAGCCAGCAGACGGCCAAGGAGGCGGAACACGAGGGTCTGCAGCAGCAGCGGGAGCAGCTGGCAGCTGCCTATGAAGCCTTGCTCCAGGACCATGAACATCTGGGTGCCCTGTACGATCACCAGTCCTCAGAGTACGAGGCCCTTATCCGCCAGCACAGCTGCCTGAAGACGCTGCACCGGAACCTGGAGCAGGAGCACAGGGAGCTTGGGGAAAGGTGGGGCCTAGAGGGCACAGGTGGGGCCTGGAGGGAAGGGGTAGAGCCTGGAGGACAGGGAGGCGGAGACCTGGGGACAGGGAGCCTGGGAGTACAGATGTGAGACTGTGAGAGAGGCCTGGGGTTGGGGATATAGCTTGTGGAGGAAACAGCTACTATGCTGAGCCCTTTAGGCGGTCCCCGAGCTCAAGGTACTTTCCCAATCACCCCCTCTGTATCTCCCCAGCATTTCCTCTTGGCCGGCTGCTTTTCATTGTTGGTGCACCTGAGCTTTCCCAAAGGGAAGGAAATAGAGCCTTTAACAATTTCTATTTCCTTTTTGTTTGTCCAGCAGGGCATTGTAGCAGGGGACGCAAGGGGTGAAGGAGTGCCGTGGCTCACCCCAGCTCTGAGAGGCTCAGTGTAGACACTTGGAGATCCGTTCTCTGAGAATTCTTTCTTCCTCCTCCTTTTTCTTCCCTCGTGATCTATACCCTTGGGAAGATTCTCCTGGCTGCCAATGTGTAGGGTTTTACACATACATTCATACTTGAGACTGCCTCTTCCAGAACGCTTGCTTAAAAAACAAACTAAAATCCTCCCATTATGTTAAATATTGAATGCATACAACAAAGCAGAAAGTAATCCTACACCTGTGATCTGGGAGGGAGGGGGTAAGAGTACTGTGAGTCCCCAGCTGCCCCCCACAGTTACCCACACGGCCTTTTTCCTTCTATTTGCACTGGATGCCTTTTTTTTTTTTTTTTTTTTTAAGTAAATTTCACATATGTTTAAAAACACATGTATACTTTTCACCTTTGGCAGTCCCAGGTTCTGGGGTGTGTGTCAGTAAGTCACCCACTGTTGGCAGAGCTCCTGCTCGTGCACTGAGGGTTTCCGATCTCTGAGCAGGTGTGTCCAGGGCCCAGGGTCCTGTGTGTCAGCTGCCTAGCATCTTTGGCTTGTTGATACACAGCTGGAGGTACCTTCTGTCTGCATCGGGGCTCTGGGTGCCTGTCACGCTAAAGGGGCAAAGGTGTGCATTCTTTTCATCTGGTACATAACTGGACTCTTGCTGGATATTTGCTGCTCAGTGGTAAGCAGGACTGCAAAGGCTTGTGGGTTGTGTGCTTTGCTGAAGTGCCACAAGCGGAGCAGGAATTGGAAAGCCCTGCTGGTCAGCCTGTGGCCCTTATTTGTCAAACTTGGATGATTCTTCCACAGTTACTGACTTGGCTCTGGAAGCCAGGCAGTTCCCTCATCGTATCTGCGCCTCAGCATGGTGGGGCTACCTCTTGCTTTGGCGATTAAGTGAGTTTTCTAATCCCTCACATGGGGCTCCAGCAACATGGCCCAGGGTCAGCTGATATGGAGGGTGGTAGTTAGAGAAGAGGTGAGACACCCCCCCCCCAAGATCAGGACACAAACCGAGTGTTATGTACTCAGAAGAGAAAAGGGTGAGGGAGCAGTTTCCTGAGCCCGAGGCTTGAGGATTGAGAAGTGTGCCTCCTCTCACTGACTTGGAGATCCTAGGTCCTCAACAGGGTGGGATGAAAACAGAAGGCTCGTCACGTCTTGTGCTCTGCTGCCCCCCAGCGACAGCTGTGCAGTCTACAAGGACTGAGGGAGAAAGAAAATGTGTGTGTGTGTGTGTGTGTGTGTGTGTGTGTGTGTGTGTGTGTGTGGTAGTTGGGGGGGAGCGTCTCACACACCCACTGCAGTGCCAGGTGGGAACACAAATGTGGACTCTCACAGGGACTGAGGAGGGTGTAAGGAGGGATTAGCTGTCTCAGTCAGTGGAATTTAGCTGTTTATTCTGTGGTTCCTTTTAGATCTACTGGTTCTTAGTGAACCTCGTTGTAACATGAGTCTCTAAAGTAAAAGGGTGTAGAGTGCAGCCCTCACTCTCTCGGGCAACCTACAAAAGGCGCTGACAGTGGCAGTGAAGGCACCAGAGCACGGAAGATGGCTCTGGGCCCGGGGTGGGGGGTTGGCACTGGCTGACCCCACTCTGGCAGCATTCATCTTGCTTCCCTGCTGTCCAGCCTCATCTCTCCTCCAAGAACAGGTTTCAGAGGAATCCTCCTTCTCTGAGAGGGTGTGTACCAGCCTCCTGGGGTGTGAGCTGCCTGTGGGGTTAGGGTTAGCCTTGGGGTAAAGCCTGGCCACGCTTCCTCCTCCAGGCACGGCGACTTGCAGAAGCGCAAAGCAGAGCTGGAGGAGCTAGAGAAAGAGCTGAGCACTGAGCGGGAGGCGCTGCAGCGGGAGCAGAGGACCAGCGCCATCGCCACAAGCGAGAACCAGAGGCTGCGAGGAGAGCTGGACAGGTGGGCACCCCAGCACCCCCACCCAGCCCCGGGAGTAGTGGCAGTGACACCCAGAGATGGGTCAGACCTGTCCTCTCTGGAAACTGCTGGGAGGAGGGAGGAGGCCTGTGAAGTCTTGTCCTGTGCTTTCACGACGTTGGCTAGATAAGGAGCCTCGGGCAGCAGGGGCGAGACGGCTGTACTCAGCCAGTATGGGGAAGGGTAGATCATGTGTCTAGATAAGCACGGTCACCTTCAGATGTAAGCCCAGCCCTCGGAGCCACTGTGGTACTCCGGATCCAGCAGCTTCACCTGTTCACTGGCGCTTGTTTGCAACCAGAGCCCCACTCTTTCACGGATCTTTTGTGGATGTGCGCAGAGTTCACAAAAAAACATTTGAGTCATTGGGCTCACCCAGCCGTCCTGTCCTGTTTCAGCCCTCCCACTGCAAGCAGAAGTCCTTCCAGGACCTACTTGGTGTTTGGCGTTTGAAGTCTTTACCTTGCTGGATAAAATAGCCTCAGGCATAGAGCTCAAGTTCGGTCTGTGTCCCTGAGTGCTGGGGCAGCATGTGCAGAGATTCGCCTGTGCGGAGGCGCAGTGCTGGAGGCCGTGTGTTACCTAGGACGCCTCTGAGCAGGCGTCACCGGAAACTGCAGCTCCACCTGTTGTAAACCTTGGGGAGCCGGGTGTTTTCCCTCCTAGCAAGGTTGAGGGGTCACTGATTCTGCGTTTGCAGCTGTTTAACAGACGTAGACTACTGGCTGCCATTCCTTTGACAGATGAGGAAGTCAGGTACTCAGATCAGGTACCACTGGAGGCTAAACCTTTGGTTAACAAGAGCAAGGGCTGAGTCCAGACCTTCTCTTGTTTCAAAGTCCGATGGGGGAAAACACTGCTTCCTTCCGCATCCTTGAGAGGTTTAGGAGCCCCTGGGTGAGCAGCAGGCCCAGCAAGCAGGGGGGAGGCACCGCCCCAGTGGGCACATACTGATACGGAGGCCTTGAACAGTCAGAAGGCCCTGGAGTGGACTGGAGCAGCCCCCTTGCGACCAGGTCATCCCTGTTTCTGTTCTCTCCGGGAAGCCAGGCGCCTGGACGCAGCTGGGCAACGTCTGCATTCCTAGATACTGACAGTGAACCTGCTCAAATCTGACTGGGTGACTAGAGAGTATCTCAGCACCTGGGGCTGAGGTGCGTGCGCCTACCTGTCTCTCGGGTCCTCAGAGATCAGGAGGGACCCACTTGCTCTCCTCAAACTCTCTTTAAGATTGATTTCTATATTTTAATTGTGTGAATCCGTGTGTGGGTATGTACACAAGAGTGCAGGTACTTGTGGAGGCCAGAGGTGCCAGGTCCTCCTCCAGCTGGAGTTTATACTTGGTGTGAGTGCCCTACCGGGGTGTTGGGCCCCGGGTCCTCGGCAAGATCAGTGTGTGCTCTTGACTTCCGAGCCACCTCTCCAGCCTGGGACTCGAGTTACTGAAAAGCTAGCTGACTTACGAGAGTTAGGGTGGCAATAATTGTAGCAGGTGTACATAATACCTTACCTCCGCATCCCATTTTATGATATCAGAGGTTAACGACCCCACAAAGTCAGGCACAGTGTTTTTTGTTTTACTCTATTTTCCCAATGACTAGCATTTCATATATTTTCTCACAAAAATATAATTAAATATGATTTCACTAGCTCTGATTAGTAAGCTAGGTTCACAATGCCAGGCGTAGTCTCTCTCTTGTTGTGTGGATCTTAAGTTCAACTAGAGAACTGTTGGTTGCTGCCAGCATGTACCACTGCACCTGTAGCCTTGGCTCTCTCTGTAGACCAGGCTGGCCTTGAACTCACATCGTACCCGCCTGCCTCTGCCTCCCCGCCCTGTTGGCTTAGTATTCCTACATGGCACACAGGACTTTGTGTGAGCTTGCACCATCTGCCACTGTCAGAACGGGTACAACCCCCCCCCCCCCACACACACACCCAGCTGCAGGCCTTTCTGTCTTTGGGATGCTTTCCAGCCCCTTTGCCCTGTTGGCTCTCCTCCCCTAGGGTCAGCTTCCTGCACCACCAGCTGAAAGGGGAGTACGAAGAGCTGCACGCCCACACCAAGGAGCTGAAAACCTCACTGAACAACTCCCAGCTGGAGCTGAACCGCTGGCAGGCACGCTTCGACGAGCTTAAGGAGCAGCACCAGAGCCTGGATATCTCTCTGACCAAGCTGGACAACCACTGTGAGGTGAGGCGCGGCTCTGGGCAGGTTTGTGATGGGCCGGAGCTCCTCCTGGGTGGCATCCATCCGTCCTTCAGGCCATGGCGGCACCATCTTTGGCCCCTCTTCATGTAAGGAGATAGCTACATGAACAAATTGCCTGGATTTGAGTGTGGCTACCTAGCTTGGCTCCTGCCATTGGGCGATCCAGCGGTTGGTGGCCCAGACCTGGGTCAGAAATGGCCATTATGGGAAGCAAAGCCCTCCTTTAGATAGTCTCAGAAGGACCCCACTGTGCAGAGAGTTTGAGGAGAGCAAGTGGGCCCCTCCTGATCTCTGAGGACCCCTGAGAGACAGGTAGGCGCACCTCAGCCCCAGGTGCTGAGATACTCTCTAGTCACCCAGCCAGATTTGAGCTGTCCGTGGAGGATGAAAGGACCTGGCTCAGCGCCCTATTGGGGAGGGTGGCACTGTCCAGGGAACCCATGTCCACTGGGGACTGTCACTGCAGGAGGTACACTAGGACTCTGTGTGTGTTTATATGTCTGTGTCCGTGTCTGTATACAGGTGTGTGTATGCGTGATTGTGTGTGTGTATGGCTAGTGCTTTTATCCACTGAGCCATTTCCTTGAACCTCAGAAATGTTCCTACAAAGGATTCCAGTTCTGCTCATCATATAATTGAAAAGAAAGGTAGATTTTGATCTTTTGATTAGTGGTGAAGTTAATGTTGTAATGTCAAGTGGGGTGAAGAGGAGGGAGGGAGGAGCATATTTTTTTTCCTGTGGCTTTCCTGTTAGCTCATTCCATCCTCAGTGAGGTACACAATGAATAGGACCTTCAAAGCCTGGGCCTTCCTGCTACATGACAGTACTGTCCTAAAACAAAGGTCTCTGAACTTCAGCCCACAGGCCGAACCTTCCCTGCCCCCTGTATCCACACAGCCCACGAACTAAAGAACGGCTTTTGTCATTTTTTTTTCTTCTTCTTTTTTTTTGAATTTTATTTTTTTCTTATCAGTTACATTTTATTAACTCTGTATCCCAGCTGTGGCTTTTGTCATTTTTAATGATTGGAGCTAAAAGTCAGAAGAATGATACTTGGTGTCTAGTGAAAATTGTGTGGAATTTGTGCCACTGTGTGCGAGTGAAGTTTCGTTGGGGAACAGCGGCTCTTAGGTTATCCACGGCTGCTTCAGAGCTACAAGGTCACAAAACACTAGATGGCTTGGAAGGCCCAAGGTGTTTATAAGTCTCTGGGTTTGGGCAGAAAAGCTGTCTTTCACAGCAGAGCTTTTCGTTGAATACACGAAAGCTACGTGGACAGTTTAGCACTTTGTAGCAGCTACCTTCTAAACAGTTCTTTCTTTCAATGAGATTATTTTTTCTTTTTCAGTGCTGGGGATGGCAGTGCTGTACCACTGAGCCACATCCTTGGCCCCGGTAAAATTAATTGTAATAACATATTTTACTTAACCAGTCGATCAAAAATATCACTTCAAATGTAATCTTACGTCTCCCCCTTTTCATACCGCGTTTTCAGCCTCTGCCGTGTGTCTTGTTTCACCCCTCAGTCCTTACGCCTGACCTGGGCTCTCGACAGCCAGGAGCTGCCAGTTGGCTGCAGGGTCGGGTGTGTGCGTCTAGGATGCAGTGCATCCCTGTGGCTCCTTCTCAGGTCCAGTGCGGACAGTACAGGGTTCCTCTCCACAGGTTGTCTGAGCCACTGCTGGTCTGTGTTTCAGCTGCTCTCCCGTCTCAAGGGGAACCTAGAGGAGGAGAATCATCACCTGCTGAGCCAGATCCAGCTGCTGAACCGGCAGAACCAGATACTCCTGGAACAGAACATGGAGAACCAGGAGCAGTACCACGAGGAACAGAAGCAGTACATGTAAGCAGGCTCTGGTGTGTCCGTAAAGGGCCCCTGGACCGCTGTCCCCAGCCCCCACAGTATGCAGTCCTCCCTCGGCCTCCGGATGTCCTGTCTTCTCCCCGGATATGCCTGTCACTCTCAGGACAGAGAATAGCCCCTAGACATTAGGGCTTGGAGGGTTGGAGATGGAACTATACCATTTTATGGAATGTTCTAGATTTCTGGAAGAGGTGGAGGTCGCCTTGCGCCTGTGTGAGGTTTCCTGCTCTCGTGTGTGGGTGCACATGTGTGGGGAGAGGGTATATGTGCATATCTATGTGCATGTGGAGGTCAGAGGTCAACCTTGAGTGTCATTTGAGACAAGGTCCCCCATCAGCATGTAACTTCCTGGTTAGGCTGGGTGGTCTGGCCAGCGAGCTCCCAGATCCTCCTATCTCTTTCCTGTTGGGATTACAAAGGCACTGCACTGTGCCTGGCTTTTTATGTGGCTCCTGGGGATCGAACTCAGGTCCTCACATGCCTCCATGGCAGTTATTTTGCCAACTGAGCTATATCTCCTCTACCCGTATTTGCTGCTTCTGTCACGAAGCGCTGGAAGGCCTCTCATTACTTCTAGACTTGAGTTCATCTGTAGCAATAGGCATCCAGCGCCTCTTTGTAGAAATAGGCAATGACCATGTGTCCCAGGGCAGGAGCTCAGATTGAAAGCTGAGAGTCAGTTTTTCTCTCCTAGGGAGATCATTGGTGATGGTTTTTGCATTAGACAGTTTCTATGTCAGGCTGTGGCTTGGCATATTTCTCAGCTTGTTCCAAGCAGCATTTGAACTATTGGTACCTTGTCTCAGAGTGCAGGCCTGGACTCTGCTTCAGCAGTGAAGGAAGCTGAGCAGTTACTGCCTATGTCCTGACTTTCCCATGAGGAAGTTGTAGGGTCTGAACCAGCTCCCCAAGAGTCCCAACAAGGGTAACAGACACCCCAGGGAGCAGTTTGGGGCGGCCAGTGGCTTGCTGTGGTATTACGGGCGTGAGCTGGTTTCCACCATTTAGAAACAGATTTGCTTCAGCCCCTGAGCTTCTGGCTTTTCAAACAGTCACCATACCCAGCTGCCCTGCCGGGACTGGCTGCCCAGGGCGTGCTCAGACTTGTCACAGGCCCCATTCTTTGGCGTTTAGCCTGCTGCCTTCTCTACACGTCCCCTGAAAGCAGTTTGCCTCACAGGCTGTTCCCAGGCCCCAGGGTGCCTTTGGTGCTCTGGCACTTGCCACCTCAGTGCCCACGTGTTAATATGCCTGGTGCCATTGTTACACTATAAATTGTTTGCATCAGGCCAGCGGTGCCTGGTGCCCTACAGTTTGGCCTACTTGGGAAATCATAGCATTTCCAAGCACAAGTTCTCACGTTGCTCTCCTGAGCCCACTTAGCCATATCCCAGGCACTTTGAGAGCATTCATGGGTGGGTTTTTGTTTGGTTTTGTTTGCTTTGTTTTGAATTTTTAAGATAAGATCTCACTTTTTAGCTTTGGCTAGACCTGAACTTATAATATAGACCAGCTGACTTTGAATTCAAAGAGAGTCACGTGCCTGTGCCTCGTGGGGTGCTGGGATTAGCTGGATTCATAACTGGTACTGTTGGTCATAACTGCCCAGGTCAGCGACCAGTATGGGGACACGCACCCTCAGGTCTGAGTCTAGAACTGATTTCTAACCTAAGTAGGGCTGGTCAGTACACTCGCTTGTTTGTTTAAACAATTGCTGTCCTTTACCTTCTGTTCACAGAGACAAGTTAAATGTTTTAAGGAGACACAAGGAAAAACTGGAAGAAAAGATAATGGATCAGTACAAGTTCTATGACCCTGCTCCAAAGAAGTGAGTGGATCTAAGATTGGTGAGGTGTAGTGATCATAGTCAGCTTAGCTGAGAGACGGGACAGCCTGGGCGGTGTCAGACAGGACCAGCCCTGTGCCTGTGCTTACAGATACCCCCACGGCATTTAACACAGCTCCTCATGTGGTGATGGCCCCCAACCATAAATTTATTTCGATGCTACTTCATAACTGATTTTGCTACTGTTAATGAATTGTAACGTTTATCTCTGAGATGTGGGCTTTCTGATATCTGATCCCAAAGGGGTTACTTGAGAACAGCTGCCCATAAGGCAAAGAAGTTACAGCCCCACCCTGTGTACCCCAGCTTGTCCTGTGAGGGGTGTCGAATGCCAGCCAGCCCTGATGAGACACAGGGTCGACTCACCCGTGAGCCCCGAGAAGAGGCAGGAAGCTGTGAGGCAGAGCCATGAGTGGCGCGGTTGCCTCATCAGAGCTCTAACATGACGTGGACAGCACATCGATGGTCCTGTAAAGGGAAGGGATCATGGGCAGAAGATCTGCCTGGGTCCCCCAGTTTTCAGTTGAGGGGTGCACGTTGGCCTTATTCTCTCTGTAGACACAGACCCTCTGGGATGGCTTCTTACAAGCAGTGATCCAGGGTTGTGGGGCTAGCTCGGTACCTGTAGTAGGCCGCCATTTCCTGTAGTACTTCCCCTGGTATCTGATCTGAGCCTGGAGAGCCGTCCTTATGGCCAGGCCGTGGAGTTGAAGTCACCAACGGGAACTTGTTGGTGCTGTGATGAGGAGTGGGAGTGACAGGTGAAGGGCTGGTGCAGCGGCCACCCCTCCAGATACCTCAGAATGCCTTCGGTTTCTAACTAGCCGCACTTCTTCAGTTCCCTTTAACCCACGCACCATGTGCCGGGGCTTGCTAATGCCAGGAACACAGTCAGTGGGCACTAGCCATGTCATCGGTTAACTTGAACAGGTAATGCCTGTAAAAATGACTTTCACGGGGGCAAAAACATGAACATTAGTCAGTACAGCCCCTGCACATCAGTGATAATTAAGTGTGCTGGTTAAGTGCTCTTTTTCCGGAAGAACAGCATGGGTTCCTGACCCCACATAACCTTCTGCTACTGCACAGCCTGCACCCAAGAATTAGGCTCCTCAGTCCCAGGCCTCAGGTGTACGGGGATGGGCATGACAGTGCTCATGAGCACCATCCTCTTTTCTCGAGGGTCCCGGGATGGAACGTGGGGCCTTGTGAATGCTAGGCAAGAGCCCTGCCTCTGAGCCACACCACCCAGTGCCACTGTTTGCCTCTGTGAGCCCGCATTGTGACTTCCTAACACTCTCCTAATTAGGAAGAACCACTGGATCGGAGCCAAAGCCCTAGTCAGACTTATCAAGCCAAAGAAAGAAGGTTCCAGAGAACGGTTGAAATCCACTACAGATAGCCCCGCCTGCCAGCTGGAGCCCTCAGACCCTGCCTCGCCACCTGCATCTCAGGGTCTCCGAGCACAGACGGAGAACTCTGACAACCCGCCACCCGGCTCCAGCTGTGCAGAAGAACGCGACACCCACAACGGGCCCCTGGGGAAAGGTAGGTGCAGCTGCCAGATGTGGCAGGGGTAGGATAGAGGCTCTGAGCGGCCTACTCACTGATGCGGTATGCCATGCCTCTGTGCGAATGTGATGGTATTCGTGCCATGTGAGTGTGGCCCCACCTGGGCGCCTCTCCAAGCCCGGCTCTGCTATGGCCGTGTTGCCCAGAGACCTGCTTAACTTTAGGATGGGAAGCACCATCCATTACATGGGCTAGTTGGTTATTTGAACATCCAAAGTTGATCCTAGGTCAGGCACCCTGGGGAGGCAGCAGCAGCTCATGTGTTTGGGGGTCCCTCGGATGTGTCAAAGGTTACGGCTGGCTCTTTTTTATACAGTGATCCGGCGTGTGTTTACCACATTTCCCACATGCCCAGTTTCAGAAAGTTCTGGGTGGCTGTCCCCTTATCATTTGTGAGGCTCCTTGGTTTATTCTCCACACGAGATTTGTATTTGAGTCCTGTAGCCTTGGGACACTGGGTGTCTCTTCCCTGAGGGTTGCATTTGGAATTGGCCAGGGTCTCTGAAGTAAGAGCAGGAACAGAGTCTTCTGTGCTGTGGCTCATCATTGTCTCAGGCCAGATGAATGGCACATGACGCTGCCACTGGTGAGACTCTACTAATTGGGAAGCACCACTGGTTCTTCTCACTGGTGAGAGGTGAATGGCATCTCCAGTCTTTACAGCACCTCCAGGGTGTTTTGCCATATTCCTCTGCAGCAAGAATCTCATCTAAAAGGTACGCTGTTGGGAGATGGAGCGATGGCTTGGCAGTAGAGAGCTGCTCTCGCAGAGGTACGAGCCCAGCCCCACATGGCAGCTCACAGCCATCTCTAACTTCAGCTCCAGGGATCCAGTGCCTCGGGCCTACCTCCACAGGCACTCATGTACATGGTGTACTTAGATACATGCAGGCACAGTCACACACTGGAACTAAAAACAAATACTTTATTTTTAATTTCGGTTTTTTTTAGGATGAGCTTTTCCTGTGTAGCTCTGGCTGTCCTGGAACTTACTCTGAACACTTTTGAAGCTGGGTTCAAATTTCAGATCTGTTACTGGTTATCAAAATGACCATCCTAGAATCTGAAATTCAAGTTACCTTAAACACTGTGAAAAGTTCAAGTTTACTTTTTACTGTTTTGGGGGGAGAATGAGGGGTGGGTTTTTTATTCCACACCTTCACCCCGAGTAACTTAAATTTCTATCAAAGACACCCGAACTTTCTGAGCATGTCGGGGAGCCCAGTGCTCTTGGGCTGACGGAACACTGAGAACAAGTAACAAGTGCCCTCTGGGTGTGGGTTGTGCCACACTCACCACCGCAAGTACTTGTGCTGTCTGGACTGTGGGGGGGTGCACGCACCTGCTCCGTTCTTAATGGGGGTGGGAATTGGTGGAAGGTGTGCCAGCGCTGAAGTCACAGTGGGAGCACTTAACCTTTGAGACAGGGTCTTGTCTGAACTCATTATATAACCCAGACAGGCTGCGAACTCATGACAATCCTCCTGCCTCAGCTTCTTGAGTCCTGGGAGTACAGGTGAGAGCCACAGCTAATTTAGCCAATTTCTTACAACCAGAGAGGACCTGTTACTTCCGGTTTCCATACTGGCAGTTTTGTTTTGTTTTTGTTTTCCTAAACAGTTCCCATTTCAGTCTGTGTTTCTTTGTGTTGAATGAATTAGCTATGCTCAGTTTTATAAAGAAAATTTTCAGAAGCCCTGTCATGATAGCACACTCTTTTAGTCCCAGCACTGGGGAGGCGAGGCAAGCAGATCTCTTGAGTTTGAGGCCAGCCTGGTTTACAGAGTGAGTTCCAGGACAGCCAGGGCCACACAGAGAAACCCTGTCTGAGAAGGGCTGGGGAGCAAGAAAGAAAACATTCAGAGAAGAAATGTCTACCTACTCCAGACTGGGAGCTGAGTAACCTTTGAACTATTTTGCACAGCCTTAGTCTCATCTAATCCCTCACAGCCTATGAGGCGGACATCAATCATTACTGTCTGTTTTTTATGTTATCTAGTTAGTTTTTAGAAGATGGTCTTGTGAAGGTAACCCAGGTACTGTTTGTTTTAATGCTGAGGAGGTGAGCCTCAAGTGAAAGTAGCTTGGGTCCCTGCACATCCGAACAGTCTGGCTATGTTCTGTTTAATGCTTCCCTCAACCATGGCCACTAACCTAGGACTCTTAATCTATAGTGTGGGATTTGACCTCTAGGTGGTGCTATAGCAAAAGAAATAGAGACTCTGGTCTCTACTAAAGCAGGTATCTGTTGGTTCAGTTCATACCACTGAAAGGTATGTTCAGGAGCTTAGATCAGTTGCCTGCTTTGTGGTGTCTCTACTTTAAAGGCCAAGGAGTGGAGGATGTGGGGGTATCTGAAAGATCATAATTCTTCCAGGTCTTAGAGGGTTGGGATGTGAAAAAGACATTTTAGTGCTTTTGAACTCATCTTGCCAAAAGAGGTGATTTTTGAATTATAGACTGTGGGTACTTCAGGTAGACTGTACCCTGACAGTGGGCCAGCATATCCTTAGGTATGTCCAGTGCCTGGAGTGGGAACAGGAGCTGTGTGTGAGCTGAGTCGTCAGGGAGCCTGTCATTAAAGTGAATGAGTAAGAGAGCCTGGCCACTGTGTTAATAAGCATTCTTACTCAATAAATTTAACACACTAAAATGGAAAAATCATCCAAACCAGTGTCTCCTGGGGCAGCGTACATTTCTGATGTGCTTTGTGAATGATGGTTAGCACCAGGGTGCCACTAAATTAAATTGAGTCAGAGCATAAATGGCTCTGACCTCTGTACTGGGCGTTGGTTGGACAGGATTCTGCTTTCCTAAGTCCACTTTGCTAACTTAGACTCATTTGTGATTATTGTTCATTTCATTTGGTTTTTTTTTTCTTCCCCTTTTTCTTCCTATCACAATAATAACAATTTAGCAGCTCAGCGCAAAAAGAGCCCTTTTTTGAGAAGCAAAAGCAAGGACAAAGACAAGTCCCCATCGGGCCACCCAGCTCTCTCTAAGCGCCTGCGGTTCTGGTCTTCCTCTGACATCCCATCTTCCCCTAACGAGTCTGTCTCTCTGTCGGACATTGGAGATTTCTGATCCCTCCCTTTACCATGTGTCTGCCTCATGTGTCCCTCCTTCATTCCTGAAATTCAACCAGCCAACCAAAAGAAGTTAGTCCCTAAAGGCCACTTGGTCCCTAGTGGACCCCTGTTCCTCATCCCAGTTCCAAAGTAGCCATCGTGGATTCTGATTGCAAAATAGAAGATGAGTTGTCATGCTCCCTGGACCATTTCTTCAGCACAGCACAGTTTTAGGGGACCCTCAGGATGTACGTGCACTTACTTGTCCTTGGGCCAGGAGATCCGTGCTAAGTAAGTGAAGAGGCTTTGTGTTCCTCCCCCTCCTGCGTCTGCAAGCTTCTGTCATGCCCGTGTGCAAAGCGGAAGTGGCCAGTTGTCTAAGCTATGCTTCCTAAAATATCCACCAGCGAGTGAACCACCTTTCTAAAGGTTTGTTTACAAGCAGCTAGAGCTTGTTCCCTCTCTTTGTCAGAATACAGAGTTACTGCCTTCTGCTCCGGAGCCCCCAGTTCTGTGTTGACTGCTCTGCTTGAGCATTTTGAATCACTGAACTGATTTTTACCAGCCAGACAGAAGTTTTATGACTGTTGTGATTCTCTAACATCTTGGATGGTGAAATCAAAACCATAGTGGACAGAAAGTATATCAGGATATACGTCACACCCAGAGCAGGGGAAGATGGTGACCAGAGAGGTCACTACCCCCCACTGTCATGTTTCCACCTTGAGCCATTTCTACACCCCAGCTCTGTGATTTGGGCCATGGCCCCCAGGCTCCTATATGTGTTTTATATATTCTCCCTTAAAGTGACTCACTATCTGCAGGTCACTTTAAAAGGAAAAGTTATTGCCAACACTGTGCTGCACAAGGAAAACAAGTGTCACCATAGAAATCAGGTGACCATAATGCACCTGTAACTATGACAGTGTTAAAGATTGTTTATCATTGCCCCTGACTTCAGCTTGTGACCCTGTCTTTAAGAACTCTAAGTCATAAAGGCTCCTGGTCCCAGAGTCTGTCCTCCTTGCATGCTGTTGGAATTGTGCTAGTCTCTGGTACTCATGCTAACTGTTCGCTCATCTCCCCTCCCCTCTGGACCTTCATTGCCACCTAACATACAGGAAGACCTCGACACTGGTCATTCTGCCAGACTTGTGTCTTGCTTCTCATCAGAGCATTCCTCCAGAGTTCAGATCCCTCTTTCTGTTCAAATCTAAGATCTGGGCATGGAAACCTCACAGAGAAGAGCCCATATGCCTATGCATAGGCATTGCACAAAAGGCCTGGCCAGCTGTTAGGAATATTCCCACGTTTTTATTTTGTTTGTTTGGGGTACTGGGGTTCACACCCTGGGTCTTCCACATGCCGTGCAGGCCCCCTCCCACCAATGCTATGTCATCAGCCCTCCCTGCTCATTTATATCTTGTATCTGGAGATCCCAGATTTATTCCTATTTGATTTTCTCGTTATTTGGGTGAGTTTTGTTTTTTGGGTATTTTTTGTTTGGTTGTTTTTGTTGGTTTTTTTTTTTGGGGGGAGCCACTTTTTTAAAATACTATTTAATTTCAATAGGTATATGTTTCCAGCAGAAAACTAACCCTGTTTAAAAGCATAAGATGCAGGGTGAAAACCACCTTGTGGAAAGTTGCTGGGTTTTGTTTTTGCTTGATTTGTTTTGTTTTTCTGAGAACAAACGATTGTGAGCTTGGCAGCAGACTTCTTTTTGACACCACATGGAATCCAGTTGTCAGGGTCCTCAGCACCTCAGTGACAAGTGTGAGAAGATATCTGTCCATACTTGCTTGGGCTGTTGAGACAGGGCATGGAGTTCTGTACAGGATCACAGCAAACCGACCTTTGGACCATCCAACCTTTTAGTTATCCTCTTGAGTTTGTTCCTTCTCCGCCAGTCCCCCTAACGCTAACCATGTGGCCCTTGTGCCCTCCTACTATCAGCTGCAGCTGGAAGGCCAGCCAGCTCATGTGTCTGTGGTCTGTGTGCCCTGCTGCACCTGCTTTGGGCCTCCGTGTGCTCGCCCATCCTTGGCATGGGCTTACAACCTCATTTCTCGATGTCTTCTGCCCCAGGCTCCGGGGATCTAAAATCAAAGCGAGGGTCCCCACGAGGAGGCAGTGTTGACCACACAGACACCTCCGCTGACCCAGCTGTGAAGTCCTGGCCCTCGGAGCCTGGCTCCCGGACTTTTTCAACCTCAGCCATCATGGCAGCCCCTTCCAGCTCCACTCCTGTCCCCAAGCACCTAGGCCGCACCAAAGGTGAGTATGACCCCTCTAAAGGGTGAGCTCTGGGCCTGAGCCCTCCTAAAGACCAGACGTATGAGCAGAAGCGAGAAGCTGATGAAGACTTCCAAGTCACAAGTTGGCGCAAGCCTTGTCTCTACTTGCCAGCCAAGTGTCTTTGGATAAATAATTCAACCATCAGTAGGCCTAAGTACCAGGAGAAAAGCCTCAGAGTCTAGCAGCAGCAGCAGCAACAGCAGCGTTCAGGCCTCTGTGGCACCAGAGCTGGGCCAACACCAGGCAGCTCCCTGGAGTCAGGAGGTATTTTCTCTAGAAGAGATGATTGAGAGGGTCTCTAACCCAGAAGCCCGTTGACAGAACTGAGGGCAGATGTTGAAACGTAACAAAAACAGCAGCAGCAGTGAAGGACTTGCAGATCTGCTGTATCCTAGAGCTCCAGTGGCTACATGTGTTCATACCTGAGGCACGAAACTGATAGCCTATGAGTCTCATTATATGGAGAAATTCCAGGCCAGTTGGCGTGGTCAGATGTTGTCATATAAACCCATACAAGGTCAAGGATTCTGTGGACACCCAAGAAGAGCCTGCAGCCCCAAACTGAGGGAAAAGAAAAAAAAACAATGCAAAAGTCAGTGGCATAAACTGGGGTGTTAGGAAGGATGGATATGAAAATGCTAAAAATGCCTAACAGTGATAAGAAAAGTTTCTGTGTTCGTGAAACAAGAACAGGATGCTATGAAAGAAATGATGGCAAGAGGGAAGCATTTGAAAATCTAAAGTAGGTAAACAAAAGGAAAAGAAAACCTAAACAGCCATCCCTCTAATTGACAATAGATTAAAAAGAAAGAAGGAAGGAAAGAAGAGAAAGACAGACCAAAACCAGCTGAGTATGATTGCTTCTTCAGGGCTAGGACTATACACTCAGCCCTGGAAGGCTCAGGCATGCACAGCCTTGATGCCATCAGTAGAATACAAGCAACGCACATGTCCCTAAACTTAGGAACCCTCACAGTCTGGACAGTTGCTGCCAATGGGTAGGTATCTGGTTTTAATATGGAGGCCTTGTCTTTTCAGAGGGAACCCCACATTCAGTGCTCAGATAGGAACTGGCAAGCTTGGTGGCTGGCTGGAGGCTTCCCCGACTAATGTGTTGGGAGCTGAGAGTGCAAGGCTTTCTCGCCCTTGAATTCCACCTTGTGTGACGGGTCCCACTTTGTTCTCCTTTTCCTTTCCTTTCCTCCTGCCACCTGTTGGTAATGTGGTCCCTAAAGAGGAATTGTTTTCCTGCCCTCTGCCTTTGGGGGTAGAAAGGTTCCTGGGGCACTAGACCATCAGCTCCTTTACCTGGTCCTGAGGCCAGAGCTCACATTTATCTTCTAGCCCTTCTTGCACAGACCCAAGTGGACTTAAAGTTAAGTGGAATGAGCAAGTGCCTCAGCCTGCCTCCTCTTCCCAGCTAGAGAGATGAGTGGAGGCACCATTCACACCACCTCCCTCCCTTACCCCAAGGACTGGACCCTGCTGTGAATTGGGGGCTAAAGGCACAAGTTGGTCTTGCAGCCAGGGACTTAGGTTTCCCTGGAGGTTTTAGGCATCCTAGAACCCTAATACATTAACTTTATTCTCACCTTAGGTTGCAATTCTGAGGACAACCTCTGCGAGCTACCCGCAGAGCCGGAGGGCCTCCACCACAGGCAGCAGGGTGAGTGGCTGAGCGGTATTTGTTGGGTTTTGTCAATAGCACTTGGCGTTTAAGCTAAGTGTGGAAGTCATGGGACCCTAACACGCAAAAGAGTTGAAGGTGGGATGGTTATGATGGACGCAGGGATGGAGGGCTGCAGCCTTCTCTGCCCTGCCCAAGAGCCTCACCACACAACTCTCACTTGGCATCCTCTATAGGTAGGGGACTCGTGGCCCCTACAAGCCCCAGGTTCTGGAAACTCTTGACATGGCTTACCTGCTCTACAACACCCTCCAGGTGTGTCAGGGAGTGCTGGGGATCAATGCAGGGGTTTGTTTTGGGAAGGCCAGCACTCTGTTCTTGCTCAGAATACTTATGTTGGCTCATTTGTACACACACACAAAACAGGCAAATAAATTCTTTAAAAGGAGGAATGTTTAAAAATACAGGAAAGAGTGTGATGGCGCAGTGGGTAAAGGCACCTGCCACCAAGCTTGATGGCCTGAGTTCGGTCCCAGAATCCACATGGTAAAGGAGAGAACCAGCTTCTGCAAGTTGTCCTCTGACCTCTGTGTGTGTACACATGTGCGCATGCAAACGCACACCCCACACTAGATAAACAAATGCTTAAAAAAAGCCCTAGAAGTGTAGGAAGAGATTCCTTAGGAGGGAAATGTGGGCAGGTTTACATGGGTTCAGTTTATGTCTGATGCGCTCAGTAGTTGAGCAGCCATCGTTACGTCCTACCCACTGTTGAGAGTGATGGTGTTGACATTAGTTATTTATGATCTGTAAGTAAAGACACTTTAATGAGGCCTCTTGACCCAGGAGCCCAGAATGGGGGACCCTGTAGTAGGAAGGGGGTCCTTCCAAGTGCACCAGCTCACTGAATAGCCACTTTGGTGCCTGGCCACAGGGTCTTTCTTTCTTTCTTTCTTTCTTTCTTTCTTTCTTTCTTTCTTTCTTTCTTTCTTTTTCTTTCTTCCTTTCTTTCTTCTTTCTTTTTTTTTTTTTTTGGTTTATGTGATTTTTTTTAACTTTTATTAGTTATACTTTATTCACTTTGTATCCCCCCCATAAACCCCTTCCTCCTCCCCTCCTAATCCCACCCTCCCTCCCCCTTCTTGCTTGCCCCTCCCAAGTCCACTGATAGGGGAGGTCCCCATCTCCTTCCTTCTGATCCTAGTCTATCAGATCTCATCAGGAGTGGCTGCATTGTCATCTTCTGTGGCCTGGTAAGGCTGCTCCCCCCTCAGGGGGAGGTAATGAAAGAGCAGGCCAATCAGATTATGTCAGAGGCAGTCCTGTTCCCATTACTATGGAACCCACTTGGACACTGAACTACCATGGGCTACATCTGTGCAGGGGTTCTAGGTTATCTCCATGCATGGTACTTGGTTGGAGTATGAGTCTCTGGAAAGATCCCTGTGTTCAAATTTTCTGGTTCTGTTGCTCTCCTTGTGGAGTTCCTGTCCTCTGCAGATCTTACTACTTCCCACTTCTTTCATAAGATTCCATGCACTCTGCCCAACAGTTGGCCATAAGTCTCAGCATCTGCTTTGATAGTCTGCAGGGCAGAGCCTTTCAGAGGCCCTCTGTGGCAGGTTCCTAACTTGTTTCCTGTTTTCTTCTTCTTCTGATATCTATCCTCTTTGCCTTTCGGGATGGGGATTGAGCATTTTAGTCAAGAGTCCTCCCTCTTGATTAGTTTCTTTAGATGTACAGATTTTAGTAGGTTTATTCTATATTATATGTCTATATGAGTGAATATATACCATGTGTGTCTTTCTGTTTCTGGGACAGCTCACTCAGGATGATCCTTTCCAGTTCCCACCATTTATCTGCAAATTTCATGATTTCCTTGTTTTTCATTGCTGAGTAATATTCCATTGTGTAGCTGTACCACAGTTTCTACAGACTGGGAAAGAATCTTCACCAACCCTTTATATGACAGAGGGCTAATATCCAGTATATATAAAGAACTAAAGAAGCTGAAAAACAACAAACCAAGTAATCCAATTAAAAAAATGGGGAACAGAGCTAAACAGAATTCTCAATAGAGGAATATCGAATGGCAGAGAAACACTTAAAGAAATGCTCAACCTCATTAGCCATCAGGGATATGCAAATCAAAACGACCCTGAGATTTCACCTTACACTCATCAGAATGGCCAAGATGAAAAACTCAAGTGACAACACATGCTGGAGAGGATGTGGAGAAAGGGGAACCCTCCTCCACTGCTGGTGGGAATGTAAACTTGTAAACCACTCTGGAAATCAATCTGGTGCTTTCTCAGACAACTAGGAATAGAGCTTCCTCAAGATCCAGCTGTACCACTCCTAGACATATATCGAAAAGAGGCTCAAGTACACAGTAAGGACATTTGCTCAACTATGTTTGTAGCAGCTTTATTTGTAATAGCCAGAAGCTGGAAACAGCCCAGATGCCCCTCGACTGAAGAGTGGATACAGAAATTGTGGTACATCTACACAATGGAATATTACTCAGCAATGAAAAACGAGGGTTTTTCATACACTTCCCAACTCCTCTAATATCTCTGGTTGGTGTATGGAATAAACCAAATTTGTTTTTGTTTTTAAGTGAACACAGGGTAGCAGGGTTGGTGGATCATCTCAGCTTTCAGGAGGCTCAGACAAGGGAATTGTGAGTTCAAGGCTACCCTACGTTACCCCGTAAGGCATTAATTCAAAATGAAATAAAATATAAATGAAAAACAGGGGTGCTTGGGCAGATTGTGTTGTCTCTCCCCTTTGGTGCCTGTTACAGAGCAGCCTGCACTTGTCTCTGACTGTCCCTCTTCGTCCAGTACTGCTCCCAAACTCCAAGTCTTTTTTTTGGCTCATCCTAGGACAGGCGGTCTCTGAGGTCCAACTTTGGGCTTGCCCAGGGGAGCCCTTATCTACTCTTCGTACTAGAATTCTGTGGTGTGGCCTGTTCTGTCACAGCGAGCCTGCTGAGTGCTGTGCCCAACTTTCTGGTGCTGAAGCCAGTTGCCTCGGAAGGTTGTATGCAGCATCCTGCAGCCTTCTTGGCTGCGGGCACTGGCCTGAGCTTGCGTGGAATCACTTTAATTGTTTTTTTCCTTGGGTCGGATGTTAAATTAACCCAGGATCTACCTGGCTGTTGACTCTTTGTATTAAATATGGCCGTTTCCCCCTCAGCATCTCGGCCAAACAGCTTGGAGAGCAGTAGGAACACATCCAGCAGCAGCTCACCCCTGAGCCTCAAAGGTAAGGCCCTGGCCCGGGAACACTTGGGATCATTTATTTGGGCTTTCAGCTCTGGGCTCATACCATTCTTACCATACAGAGTCTGCATAGCTTGCAGGGCTTGAGACACGCTCTGGTCATGGGCGGGGCACCAAGGTTTCTAGCACAGGCTAGGTTGCTTGGAGCAAATTAGGGCTCGAATCCTTTTTTTCCCCTGCCTGCCCCAAGGATGTGGGTGAGTCATGGATCCTCTGGGTCCCAGCGATGTGGTTAGGGACAGGGACCAGTGTTCTTTCCCACTCAGAACTGAGAATAAATGTGATTTTTTTTTTATGAGGTTTGTATCCCAGGCTGGTTTTCAGCTCACTTTATAGTGGAAACCACAGCATCCCTCGATGTGATGCTGGGGCTCTAACCCAGACTCCAGGCACATTAGCCAAGCACTCTGACAAATGAGGGGCATCCCCAGGCCAAATCCGGTTTTTTTAAAACAGAAAATTTAAATTTTAAGGGTTTTACTTCAGGTCTGCTTTCATGAAGTTCCCATTTGGAGAGGACATAGGCTGTCACATGACCTTATTGCTTGAGACTAAACTTCACTGAGATTTTCTTCTGCGCTTCTACATGCTTGACTGCAGGAGCATGTCAGGATTAGTAATTTAAACTTCACTGACCGCTTCAGCAGCACTCGTGGAACAATGCCGAAGAGATGGCCATGATTTCTGAGCAAGGATGATATGCACGAGGCATCCCCTATTTCTGCACCGGGCTTATTGCTCAGCGTGACCCTTATACCTCAACACACACACACTTTCCACCCAGGGTTTCTATATTTTGTGGCACAAAGAAAATTGTTAGTCCCAGCAGGATGGATGGATATATGTATACACACACACAATGTCTTAAGATTAGAAAAATAAGGCTGGGGATATAGCTCAGTTGATGGAGTGTTGGCTTAACGTGCTTGAAGCCCTGAATTCAGCCCCCGGTGCTGTGTAAACTGGGTGCAGGCCTGTAATCCCAGCACCTGGGAGGTAAAGGTTGGAGGATTGTAAGTTCAAGGTCTCCAGCAAGTTTTAAGCCATCCTGGGCAACATGAGGTGTAGAGTTTGGTTTGGTTTGGTTTTTAATACATACATACATCATGCCTGCTGCCTAGGAGATGGGAAACATTTTTAAAAATGTATTCTGAAATCTTAGTGAACATTTTCTACGTTTCCTTTTCATCACTTTAAGAGTAAAGTGTTAATGGCTGCAGAAGGAATCAGCTGAACAGGAGTGGTGCCAGGGCTTAGGGCAGTTTTTCTCAGTCGGGATGGTTTTAGGTAAGCTGCGGGGGGCAGGCGAGGGCCAAGACTGATCTGTGCTGCCATGTTGCCCTACAGGTTCCTCTGACCATCTGCACAGCCGCTGTGAGAGCTTCAGCAGCGCAGACCTGATCCCCAGCAGGGACCTCACCACACTGTCTCGAGATGCCAGCACCCCAGGGCGTGGCGTTCTCGGCCGCCATGAGTACCCTCCACCCCGGAATGGGCCTGTCCTCCAGGAGAGTATGCAGAAGAGGGGTGCTCCAGCCCACACTGGGGTGCGGCCCCGCTCGGCCTCTCCCAGCAGTGAGATGGTCACCTTGGAGGAATTTTTAGAGGAGAGTAACCGCAGCTCTCCCGCCCACGTGAGTGCTCGACCAGGCAGGAGCCAGTGGTGCAGGGAGGCGCGGCAGGGCTGGCCTGGCTGTGGCAGGGTATTGAGTGTTGCTGTGAGATGGCCCTCAGGCCCCAGGCAGCAGGTGCTGCTTTGCTCTCAGAAGCTGAGCTAGTGTAGCCAGTGGCCAGCACCCGTGGGCAGGGTTGGGTCTCACGCTGGATTTGTGACAGTTCTCTGATGCTGCCCATCTCCAGCAGCCACTGGAAATGTGCAAGAGTCTTCAAAGGGCCACAGAGTAACATTTTAGATCCCTGGGCCTGTGGTAGTTTTGTTACAACTCTCTCTTTGCTATAGAGAATTCAAGCTTCAGCTATGTCTGGCACAGCTGTGCTTGCATGCAGAGACACTTTAATTCTATGTGACTTTCACATGCCATGATGTAACTGAGAAGGGTGTGTGTGTGTGTGTGTGTGTGTGTGTGTGTGTGTGTGTGTGTGTG
>NW_026596134.1:10604498-10644954 GCF_907164565.1 Psammomys obesus
TGTGTGTGTGTGTGTGTGTGTGTGTGTGTGTGTGTGTGTGTGTGTGTTACTGGGGATTGAACTCAGGGCTTTGTACCATTCCTAGTCCTGCTTGTTTAGAAACATAAAAATTTCCTTAGAACTGGACATGGTAGTGGTCCCCTTATAGTCCAGCACTGGGAAGGCAGAGGCGTTCAGATCCCTGAGGTTCACTGGCCGGCCTGCCTGTGCTAATTGGTAAGCTCCAGACCAGAAGAAGACCCTGTCACAAAAACAAAACAAACCAATAAAACCCAAGATGGCCAGCACTGGAGGACATTTTCTTTTGGACTCCACACGCATCTCTACATTGCAGCATTGCATGCCAACAGACGCACACACATGCATGCATTAGCTCTTCCCACCAAAGACTTCATTGCTCACACACTGTGAGAATAGATTGCAAGGACCTGGGGACATAGTTCTGTAGTTGAGTGCTTGCCTGGGTTCACTCTCCGGCCCAGCACACGTGCGCTCCTGCTCTATACTGCAGAGGACAGAAACAGACTAAGCTGTCAGCTGTGGTCTGGGTCTCACTACAGCAGTAAAGTTGCTGCTCTGTAGGAAATCACTTCTGTCTCTACCTGTCTGCTTCAGCACCTGGGAGCTGCCTGGGTAGTGTCTGGGGTTCTTTACCAAACAACCCCTGTCCTCCTGGCTCCTCATCACCCCATCTGTTTCTGAGGCATGCCTAAAAGAAACCCACCAGGGACAGAAATGTCAGTGCAGAATCCAGAGGACCCTCAGGCCCAATTTTCCACCTCTGCTCTCTCCTCTCTCCAGGACACTTCCAGCTGCCGGGATGACCTGCTCAGTGACTACTTCCGAAAGGCTCATGATCCCCCAGCCGTGGGAGGCCAGCCGGGACCACCAGCTAGGAAAGATGGAGCCAAGATGCCCACCAGCTTTGTGGCTCCCACCATCAAGATTCCAGTCACCACCTCCGAGGGGCAGCAGCTGAAGCCAGGGCATTTTGTGAAGCCCAGCTTGAGACCATCTGAAGCTGAGGCCCTGGCTGGGATCCCTTCCAGACAGGTCCAGCCTCCCCAGAGCCTGTCTCTGGGTAGACCCAGGCAAGCCACAATGCCCCCGACTTGTCACGTGCCTGTCAGCCGAAGTGCATCTCTGAGCAGAACTTTCAGCCTGGCTTCAGCTGACCTCCTCCGGGCCAGTGGGCCCGAAGCCTGCAGGCCAGGCTCTCCCCAGAATCCTCGATGTGCTGAGGCTGCAGGAGCCAGAGAGACAGGCAGCCACAGCCTGAAAGGCTCCCACAGCCTAGCCCGGGAGCGGACTCCACTGGTGGGAAAAGCTGACAGCTCCTCTCCAGGCCCGGGCCCCCGAGGCCGGCCACTGGACACGAGACGCTTCTCTCTGGCCCCACCAAAGGAAGAGAGGTTGGCGCCCCTGCAGCAGTCCGCCACAGCGCCAGCCCTTGCCACTGGATGCGGCAGTGACAGCAACGCTCAGATCCAGCACTGTTCTCCCGCTGTGGCTCCATCGGTCAGGACGAAACCCAAAGTGCCACCACACTCAGGGGAGGTAGCGACTGTCACGCCTGTGCGACCAGGGCTCGGCACCTCAGAGGGAGGTGGGACTCCGGGGCATGGCCACAGTGAGGGGCGTCTGACCAAAAGCCCTGGCAGGTCTCCTGACGTGGCTCCCCATAGGAGCAGGGGCCCTGAGGACCTCACTCGAGGGAGCAGCTCGGAGAGCATGCCAGCATCCCCAGAGCCAGGCGGGGACCCGCAGACAGTGTGGTATGAGTACGGCTGCGTGTGACGTGGGTTCGAGGATCTGCAGCGTGCAAGCCCTAGACTGCTGGTGCGCCTTCTGATTACGACAGCCTTTTCTCCTGTTTGCCCCTGGTGCCAGGAAAGGGTGGAGAATGAGGCGTGGGGTTCCCACGCAGTCAACCCGTTGGTTGATGGAAACACTGTGCCAAGCCCGGGTTACTCTCCTGGGCCTATAACTTATCTTCTGTAGCTACAGCTTCCAGCAGCTGGTGTCTTGTGCACAAATCTGTTTCACACAGGGGCTGCTTAGGATTCAGTGGCAAAACTGATTTACCCAGAAACAGACACTACTGAGTAGGAATACTCATCTGCAACCTATTGACCTCCTTTGAAGAGCTCGTGCGCGTGCGCGTGTCCCAGGCTCATAAACCTAAGCCCTGATGGGTCTGGCAACGCTACTCCTGCCTAAAAGCCATGGGTCATAGGAAAAGCTTAGCCTGGAGCAGGGCTGGCCGTTAAACCCAGGACGGTTGCCATCCGGTTCCTGGGGTCCCAGCGCTTCCCTTTCCAACAGGACCAAGCTTCAGGGTTAGCCACGGGGTCTGGGCCATTTGTAGCTAGCTCCTGGGCTCTGCTTAGGGGAGGCTTTGATGCTTCCCAGGCTCACTTTAATAGAAACACTGGATCTGCCAGGCCTAGGGTGCGGCAAAGAGCTGCCCTCTCGAGTCGAGTCCCGGCGAGGGACAGTCCGGCAGGCGGGGTTAGTGCACAGAAGGAAGGCCCAGGCCGCACTTGCTCTGTAGTGTGGCTGGTGCCTCCCCCCCCACCCCGCCTTCCTCGGCACAGAGGGAATGTTACTATTTCTGAATAACTTTTTGGGGGTAGGAACCAAATTCCTTTAATATATATGTACACACTTGAAGATCTATATTATATACTTTCGGGACCTATTTATGCTCCGCTGGAAGGTATTCTTCAGGGGTCTGACCTGCTGTTTGCGTATTTGGTCCAATGCCTGACACGTTTCGTTTCCTATTGTAATGGTGCTTTTCCTGGGATGGATTAAACGATTTTTTTTTTTTTCTGTTTTGATGTAATGTGCTGAAAAAGAAACAGGGGAGACCTCAGAATGTTAACAAGATCCACGGTAAGGGTGTTTGGGTTGTGTGTTAATAGCCATTCGTTCTAGAAGATGGGGATAATAAAATGGAAAGGAACCTGAGTGAGTTCTGGTTTTCTTCAGTGAACACCGTGGCTGCATGCAGTGAGCTACCACAGGCTAGGGCTTCCGGCTCCCACAGCCCAGCCAACCCCCAGCTGTGGGAAGCCGTAGCTGTCTGAGTCGTTAGGTATATGGAGCTGCACAGTCAGCAAGACAAATGTAAAGAACAGAGCTGTCCTGTAAGTGACATCAGCCCCATGGTTCACAGCACATTAAGTCAGCGTCAGCGGAGTCCCAGTTGGGCATGGGACCTTGCTCCTGTCCGGACAGGATCCCCCTTTGATTTTCCCAAAGTTACACAATCCCAAATGCTAGACCTTAGGGCCTTCTATTTAAATCAGTGAGGTAGATGGATGGGACCAGAAAAGCTGCGTAATCTGTTAATCTCCCCAGGCGACCAAACCTTGTCCTGTGTTCCACCTGATGTCTTAAGTGTCTTTCCTCCCTCACCGGACTTCCAGTGTGAGCCGCTCTGCCTCCTGGCCCTGCCCGTCCCTTCCCGAGGCTCTGCAATCTGTTGGATCTGGCTGCTTGGTGAGAATTGCTATCCGTGGAGCAGTCGCTTGGCAAGCTCCACTCTGTGGCCTTTGTAGGATTTGACGCCTGGCCAGTCATGCCTTGTTGTTGGCAGCCTCCACCTCACGACTCCATCCCTTCTGGGACAGCCCTCCCACACTCACACCATCCACAGGGAGCCTGTGGGCCGCCCCGAGTTACCTCAACCGAGTCTCTTCCCTCCACACACCTCCCCTGCACTCACAGGCCTGAAGCCCACCCTTCTGCTCTTCTCAGCGCGTCTCCCCAAACTCCTCATCGGTTTGACAGCCCTCTGTAACATCACAGACGCCTCAGTTTGGTCTCGACCCTCCTCAGCTGTGTTTAGGGATCATTCTAGATCCTTGTGCTTAGCTAGTGCTTTCATCCCGTCCCCATCCTCCAGCCCTAGGGCTCTATCCTGGCCTGTCTCTGCCTCACTGTCTCTTCCACCTGCTCTAGTTCTGTGTGATGTAAAGGCTGTTGTTAAGGTCACCAATGCCATGAAATCTGAAGGCAGTCCAGTCACTCTGGTACATTCACCCCGGGTGACCTCTCCTTTGCTACACTCCCCTCTCTGCGCATCTGCAGTAGCCACACCCTGCCCTCTGTAGACTGTGCCCTGCACACCCAAGGCACACCTAGGCTTCTCATCACCCCTCATGCCCTGACAAGCTCCTACACATCCACAATTCTAATTACAGGCCATTCCCAGGAGGCTCGGAGCTGACATCCTCAGCCCCCACCTCCTTGGGAATTCTAGATCTGCACACAGCTGACTGAGCTGTCCCTAAGGTGTCTGGAACCTAGCACACCTGCCCAAAAGCTTGGCTTTCCTCTCCCCTTTTCACCAAGCCCAGGTGTTTGAGCTCCCCTTGTCCTCCCCCAACACCCTTCCCTCTGATGGTTTCAACTCTGAGACCTCAGAATGAATCCACAGCCAGTCCCAAGTGATGATGGTCCTATAGCAACACTGTGGGTTGGGTGGTTAAGGAGTAGCTCCTGGGTCTCAGGCCCTACCCTCTACCCTGGTAGTCTCTGGGTGTCTGGAGATGGATCTCCACGTTCATAGCACAAGGTGAGGTCTACAGAGAGATTTGGGGCAAGGGGCTCTAGAGAGAACATAAGGGACCTGGGCGTAAGAGGGATGAAAGTACATACCTAGATCTTACTACTGTGAAGGATGTGTAATATTTACAGATAATAAAATTTTATTGACATCCACGCAGCCAACCCATTGGTCATAGAATGCTCTCATTCATTTTGGCCACGCTTACCGTGTTGGTGCCAGCCTGTGCATGGCTGGCAGGTGATTGCCGTTCCAAAGTGAATGTGGGTTGACACTGTCAGCAAGTCAAAGACATGTCAGGTTTCACGGATGGCGTGAGTGACGGCTAAGCTGGGTCACTTTCTGGAAGCTCCGTGGAGATTCCCTCCGTGTTTGGGCTGTTCACATGGCAATGGTCCAATATGGCTAGCCTTCCTGAAAATGAGGGCAGGACCACAGCCTTCGCCCAAGACATGATCTTACAATACTAACATCGTCTCCATCATTCTCCTAGGTCAGAACAAATGTTGAACTGGCATCGTGGGGCACAGACCTTTAATTCAGGAGGCTGAGATAAGAGACTGTTGAGTTCCAAGCCTCCCTGAACTATGTAGTGAAACCTTGTCTCAAAAAGCAAACAAACAATCAAAACCCCAAACAAATCCAGCCATGAATGCAGCATGCCCATTTCTGTGGTGTAAACACTTGGCTTGGCTGATGTCCAGCTGCCTGCATGGTGTAATAGAACATTAGTCAGGAAGGAAGAGGTAGGCAGGAGGTCCAAGCACACTGTAAAACCCACCCACTATGCACATAAGGCATAGGGAGTGGATGAATTTTGACTTTTTGTGATCTTTTGTCTTTATTACACTGTTTAATTGTAGCTTTGCACAAGTTCATGTACTGTATTGACCACCTTTAACAGCTGGTTTGCACAATTCACCCTTCTCTGCTCTCAGGAGCCAAAATGGGCTCCCTTTGGCCTCATGGTAATCACCACCTCTTAGGGGTGGGCTAGGGAGGAGAGGGACAGAAGATCGAGAAGAAATGGCAAAACCAAACAAAGCACCCCAAACAACAACAAACAAAGCAGAGCAGGGGAAGGGAAGTATGGCTGGCAGACCCGGCCTAAAATTGAAGCAGCTCTTCTTGAGTGGCTTCCTGCTCTTTCCAGCCTAAGACTGGTCTGGAAGCAGGGGTCCACAGAGGGGGAAATGACCCATTATTTTGTGATACCGGTGACACAGTGGACCTGGCGGGTCATTCCAATCTCAGCTGCCCTGAGACTCAGCCCTGGGGAGCCCGGTGTCCCGCTGACTCAGGGTGCATCCCCACCTTTCCCTTCTCCAGGGAGCACAGCGGAACACCAGCTTGGCACTGGGCCGCTGCCTGATGTAGACAGCCTGAAGTCAGCCAGAGCTGGGGGACAAGGATCTCCACTGTGGTCACCTAGTGTCTGGGGAGGGAGGGAAGATGGCTGGCCTCTGCCTGGTGACACATCCCACCCGCTAAGTCCTCCTCATCCTGTCTGTCTAGCTAGAAGAAATAAGACACACGTTCTTCGTCTCCCTGCCCTCCCCCCCAAGTACCTCAAAAGGACCGGGGAAGGGATTTGGGTCCCTGTGAAGACTGAGCTCTCCCTAGGCCATTGCGCGGGCGGGGGAACGGAGGAGGGAGAGCTGGCCAGCGCCGCCTGTGTCCTCTGCCTGGGGTCAGGTAGGTAGGTAGGTAGGTAGGTAGGTAGGTAGGTAGGTAGGTAGGTGGGTGGGTGCATGTGGGTCCCAAGCCTCCAGCGCACCGCGCCACACCCCCGTCCTGCAAGCTGGGTGCAGTCCGCGCCCACCGGAGAGAGGTGAGTGGCACCACAGCTCAAGCGTGGGCACAGCGGGGCGATAAGGCCTGCGGGGGGCGAATAGCACGGCTGGGCTGCGGGCACGGGGAAGGACAGCTGACCTTCAGCCGTGCCGATCCGTGACCCCTCCAGCAGCAGTAGAAAATTCAAATTCCAGGCTCAGGAATGAAGGCCCTGGGGCGGGGATAGAGTAGAGAAGGGCTGGGAACCAGCAGTCATTCTAAGATCCGCTTTGATGAGACCTGCCAGGCAATATGAGGGTCAGCAGATCAAAGAGGTCCCCTGGCCTCGGTTTCCTGAGGGAACGGTCTCAGAAGTCCAAGCCTGCCCAGGCCAGCTGGATCGTGTCCTGACCCTCCTAGTTGCAATGTGGAAGGCAGGAAAGCAGGGATCACCAGTGGCATGGCAGATGGCAGGGAATGCCGGCCCACCTGGCCCAGGGAGAAGAAGGGGAGGGAGGGGCACAGTATTTTTTGTTAAGTCTCAGTTTACCCTTTAATTAATTCATTCGTTCGTTCATTTATTCATTCATTGATTCTCATGAACTGACCCACTGCTGAGCCGAGCTTTGGCCCGAGGTGAGGTGAAGGGAGTTTATTCCTACTAACTAATACCACAGGAAAACACAATTCTGAGGAGTCAAGGGAGATCCATGGGGCTCTTCCTTGCTATAAGAACTGTATTCCATACCCAGAAAAGGAAATTCAACACTCTAATACAAAAGGAAGGTAGTTAGACAAATTAAAAAAAAAAAATTTCCACGTCATACAAACTCCCCCTTCTTTCATATGATTCCCTGCACTCTGCCGAAGGTTTGGTTATGAGTCTTAGTATCTGCTTTGATACACTGCTAGGTAGAGTCTTTCAGAGGCCCTATGCGGTAGGCTCCTGTCCTGTTACTTGTTTTCTTCTCTGTCCAATGCACCTCCCATTTGTCTTTCTAAATGAGGATTGATAGGAGCTCCACAAGGACCAAATATATCTGGGCACAGGGGTCTTTTGTGAGACTGACACTCCACCAAGGACCATGTATAGATATAACCTAGAACCTCTGCTCGGATGTAGCCCATGGTAGCTCAGTAACCAATTGGTTTACCATAGTAAGGGGAACAGGGAGTATTTCTAACAGGAACTCAATGGCAGGCTCTTTGACCTCCCCACCCCCCAAGTGAGAAGCAGTCCTGCTAGGCCACAGAGGAGGGTTTTGCAGCCAGTCCTGAAGATACCTGATAAAACAGGGTCAGATGAAAGGGGAGGAGGTCCTCCCCAATCCATGGACTTGGAAAGGGGCAGGGAGGAGATGAGGGAGGGAGGGTGAGATTGGGAGGGAATGAGGGAGCAGGATACAGCTGGGATACAGAGTTAATAAAATGTAACTAATAAAAAAAAAAAAGAAAAGAAAAATTTTAAATGAAAATAAGGGAAAGCTGAGCAGCGCTCTAAGCCTCGGCACCCTGCTGCCTGCAGAACAGGCCTGGGGCTGGCTCCTGTTACAGAAGAACCGCAGCCGCAGGCAAGGCGCTCTTGCACAGAGCAGAGAACCCCTCCTCAGTATGATTGGACAGATTAAAAGAGAACCAGATAAAGAATAACAACGAAAGTCACTAAATGCTTCCAGTCGGACCTGGACCTGAACAGAAGAACTTCTGTTCAGTAGCCCAGTAGTAGCTTCTACTAGCTGCCAGCTTTTTTCTTTTTCTTTTTTTTTTTTTTTTTTTTGCCTCATTCCCCCTCCCTCCTTCAAAATAGACAGTGGCTGGCAGGTCTTCTGTGTCCCTGTTTCTCTCTTGAGATCCACTAAGATAAGTCATAACCTCTCTATCTCAAGATCTCAAGTTTCATCACACCGTGTCCCTTCTGCCACGAAAGAAGGCATATCCAGAGGCTCTAGGGACTGGGACATGGACATGTTTGGGGGCTGCCCCTGGAATCTCTGTGCTAGGGCTGTGTTAAATGTACCTGACACTGGGAACCTGGGAAGCAACCTGGGAAGATGGCGCCATCATACATTTTCATTGTATGGCCAATGCACTTAGGACTTTTCTTTAGAACTCTGCAGGTAGCAGAGTTGGGCTCTAGGATACCCCTTTCTGACTCTGAGGTGATCCCACCTCTCTGGCAGCATTGTTGCTCCCAAGATACCACCCTGGGCACAGACCAAACATGGACTAAAGCTGACTGAATTCAGGGGGAGCATTCTCACCGGGATTTCTCTGATCAGGCTCTGGTCTTCATTTCAAGTTTGTTGTTAGTCATCCTCCTGTCTTCTCTTTCCCATAATATCCACACCTCATAATAGATCCTAAACTATGGTCCCAGAAGACTTGAGGAGGAGGTTCCAGTAGAAGCTTTTATTGTTTGATTATGGTTGTTTGGTTTTCTTGTGGTGCTTTGGTTTGAATCCAGAACCTTATGCAAACTCGGCCAGTACTCAGTTGTAACCCTAGCCCATCCATCCACCCACCCATCCACCCACCCATCCACCTACCCATACATACACCACCCACCCACCCATCCATACACCCACCCACCCACCACCCATCCATATACCTATCCATCCATCCACCCATCATCCATCCATCCATCCTACTATCTATCTAATCTATCTATCTATCTATCTATCTATCTATCTATCTATCTATCTATGCACTTATTGAGACAGGGCCTCACTATGCAACCTGACCTTCAACTCTTGATTCTCTTGCCTCAAGCTTTTGAGTGTTGAGATTACATGTATGCACGACCATGCCAAGTCCCTGTGGCTCTCTCTAATGGCTTTTTGTCACCCTCCTTCCTCCACATACTCCAAAGTGATCAGACCCCAGAGGAGGCAGCTCTTCTGGAAAGAAAACAAAATCAGTCTCCAGCTACCCAGTGCCTTCCCACAAAGAAGCTTTGCATACTCTAGCCAGAGAAGAACATAGCAGGCTTCCATAGGTACTGAGCTAAAGGGGGGCATGGCTTAACATTCTTGGAGCACTTGCTAGAGCCAGGCATAGCTTTAAGGGTTTTAGACTTATTAATTCTTTTGTTGCAACTATGTGAAGTATAGTTAGTCTTGCTCTTTTACAAACAAGAAAAGAAAAATAAGAAAATGGAGATTCAGGGACGCTGAAGGTCACAGAGCATCAGTGAAGAAGTCAGGGTTTGATGCCTGGTCCAGAAGCAAGGTGAATGCTGCTAAGGCTGGCTGAGCAGCCCTGTCCTGGCTCACCAAACTGCAGCCAGCAAGGCCCTTTCCTGCGCCTTCTCTGCCTCACCCACTCTCTTCACACCTCTAGTAAACTCCGCTCCTTCCCTCTTCTTCCCTTCCTTCCATCCTCCTTCCTTCTTCCTTCCTTTATTCCTTTCTTCCTGGGCTGGGACTAGAACCCAGGACTTCATGCATACTAGTCAAGTACTCTATCACTCACTACACCATCCCCAGCTCTTATTTTGTTACGTGATACAGTGTCACTAAGTTACTCAGGCTGGCTTTGAAATTGCTTCTAGCAGTTTCAGACCGGAGCCTCAGACTGGTGGCCCATCCCACCTCGTCTTGTAGATGGGACCATAGCCTGCACCAGCACACTCAACTCCTTTCCTGGTTTTTACGTCAATCAGAAGCAAAGGGTCCCTTTACTTGATTCATAGCCTGATCATTATATTAAGCCCACTTTAAAAAAGAAACTGACCCTGGGAAGCCGCCTAATTTTCACAGCAACAGACCAGAAAAAAAAAAATCCCCTGCGCTTTCCCTTTCCCAAAGAACTTAGCCGGAGCAAACCCGGCCTGAACGCTTCTCCCTGGAATCCCAAGGCCAGCCCTTTGGATCAGCGGTTCTCAACCTTCCTAATGCTGCGGCCCTTTACTGCATTTCCACACGTTGTGGTGACCCCAACCATAAAATTATCTTCATTGCTACTTCATGACTGTAATTCTGCTGCTGTTGTGAATCATAACATAAACAAATGATGTGCAGGATATGCAGCCACCGAAGGGGTCGAGACCCACAGGTTGAGAGCCACTGTTCTAGATGCTTGTTCTCACACTCTGCCTGGACTTGAACTGACCATCTCCCCAACACACACGTACACACATAAACACACACACACACACACACACACACACACACACATGCACACACATATGCTTCAGCATCTCCTGTGTGCAGATGTCCCCATTAGTCACAGTCTTCTGGGGGCTTTCAGATTACCTGGGGAGGAGCAGACTCAGCCGTGTGGTGCTCTGCTTGTCCAGGTCATCTGATGAGTCAGCTGGGGCCCCGGCCTACTGGTGTGTGGGTGATGCCAGAAATGATCATTCGCAGGGCGGCCAGCCTCCTGCCGGCCAGACTGTTCTAGAAGGCGCTTGACTCAGCAAGGGTGGGCATTTCGGAGGAGGGAAGCTGTCTACCTTCGTCCACTTGTGTGAGCAGCTCCAGGACATGTTCCGAGGTGACAGGAAGCACAGGGCAGTGCAGGCAGGATGGGAGACGTGGGGCTGAGGAGGCACAGAAATGAGCTGGCACTGGAGGCTGGGGAGGGAGTAACTGCCTGTTCTTCCCTCTGGAGAATGAAGACAGATCTGCTCTGAGGCTGGCCAGCTGTGGGCATCGGAAGAGCAAGCTAGGGAAATGGTAATTTTTAAAAGAAGCTGATCTTTGCTCATTCGTAACTCCCAATTCTGTCCTCCCCGTGAATCTGCTGCTTCACAGTCCCAATGGGAAGCAGGAACCTGAGGGACAGAGTTCAGAAGACAGCCCCAAGGGGTCTGATCACATTGGAACTAATATATATGGGGGCCTGGTGCTCCCCCAAGGCCTACGGGAGGAAAGAGAGGCTAATAAGAGCTGACAGCTTTGGTAAGACGAGGCAGAGCATCTTCCCAAGTCTGATATAGGAAAATGCAATGAACCCATTGTCACTGAGCTAAGCATAAAGTCTGCCTTTAGGCAAAACGCCAAAACAAACAAGCAAGCAAACAAGAAAATCTAAAACCACAGGAGACTGGAAATGAAGAGAAAGAGCAAACAGAGCCTGTTGAGGACAGAGAACTTCTGGCCTTGTCTCTGAAACCCGCCCATGTGGGAAGGGATTTCTGTGGGCATGAAAGATGGTCATTAGCAGAATACTCCAAATCAGCATTCCAGAAGCGTTTACCACACCAGTCCCAGGAAGCTTCTGGAAGATGATATGTGTGTCATTTGTAAGGTCGTTGCCAGGTGTCATGTGCAGCACAGCAAATGCCCCTGCTCCTGCCAAAGCCAGGTCAAAGGAGGCACAGAGCAGCCAGAGGATGAGTTTCTTTGCCTTTTCTTTCTTTCCTTTTCCTTTTTCTTTTCTTTTCTTTCTTTCTTTCTTTCTCTTTTTTTTTTTTTAGGAGTGGGGTAAGGTGTGCTTCAAGACAGGGTTTCTTTGTGTAACAGCCCTAGTCATTCTGGAACTCACTTTGTAAACCAGGCTGGCTGCAAACTCACAAAAGATTCTCCTGCCTCTCTTTCTGAAGCGCTAAGATTAAAGGCATGCGCCACCATGTCCAGCTTGCCTTTCAAATCTAGAATTTTCTTATGAAAGGCAAGGCCAGAAGAGCCTCACCTGTGCCTCTACCATCTGTTCTGCTGCTCTGAGAAGCTGGGAGTAAGAGCCGTGCTCCTTCCTCTCTCCACAAGGTGAGGCACAAGTCAATGGGGAGCGTAATTCACTCAGGAGCTAGGGTGCCACTGAGGGACAGAATGCTTGCTTAGCATGTGCAGGCTCTGGGTTCAGTTCTTAGCATTACAGAATATTGAGGCAGCAAGAGGCACAAGCTATTGCTTGGGCATCTGCAAACAGGGATTGTGGGATAGAAACAGGGAGACAGGACCGCTGAGTAGGGTTACCCGGAGCCAGAGGCCTCCAGCTAGAGATCATAACACAGGTAATTCATAGTGCCGCAGGAGGTGTGGGGCATGAGAGCAATTTGGGATTGACTTTGTAGTAACCTGTCACCACAGCCTGGCTGGCCTCCAGGGAGTCAGAGCTGATGGCCAGCTGACAGCAGCTTTAGCGGCAGCCCTCTTCTTCCCTGGAGGGAGTGGCAAGAGGTTTGGAACATCATTGTTGAGTGAAACGGTTTAAGGATCTGAACTCCCATAGAGTCCTGGCTGGGCCATTTGGAAATGGAATGAACGTAATCAGTTTGCAGCACCTGAGTTCTCTGGTCTGTGAGATGGAACGGACAAAACTAATCACAATGAAAACTCGGGCATAAGCTCTAAGGATACAGTAAACATGAAAAACGTAACAGGAAGCTGTGCAGGTGGTGGCGCACGCCTTTGATCCCAGCCCTCTGGAGGCAGAGGCAGGCGGATCATGAATCCCTGCCTAGCTTGGACTCCTTAGAAGGCCCTGTCTCAGAAACCAAGTGAAAGGGTATCTGAATAGTAACAGCCACCGGCATCTGTTTGGCGTTCATTACTGAGTGCTGAGCCTTGAGCTGCGAAGGCTTCCCTTGATTTAACTCATGTAACATGACTGTCCCACTCTTGGGTTGTGTCCCCATTTTCAGTGGTCACAAGGTGGCTAAAAGACTGATGGAAGGTCACCCCGACAGGCAGCAGAAGGGCTGGAGTTTAAACCCAGCTCTGTCTTTCAAGCCCAAACTCTTAACTACAGTCAGCGTGGCAATTTAAAACAAAACAAACAGAAAGCAAAGCAGGGGCTGGGGAGATGGCTTAGTCCCTTGGTCCCTTCGGAGTAAAGCAAGCATGAGGACCTGGGTCTGGATGCCTAGCACTCACGAAAAAATGCTGGGCAGCCATCTGTGACCTAGCGCTGATGGGGGAAGGGGACAACAGACGGGCAGGTAATCCCCAGGACTCTCTGGCCAGCTAGTCTAGACATTGGTGGGCTTTGAACTCTGGGAAAGACCTTCTCTCAAAAAAATAAAAACCAAAGATAGAGGAAGACACTACCTCTGACCTCCACACAGAAGCACACACAAGCATGCACGCCACACACAGAGCCTTACCATTCGCTATCCTCCCACACATAAATAAAAAATAAGAAAAAAATCAGATGAGTATTTTTTTGGGCACAAATTCTATTTGTGAAGATTCTGCGAAAAGGAGGGATTTCGCAATGGGGACCAGAGAGCAGGCAGATCCGACCTCTAACAACACTGGAAGGGAGACAAAACTTCATCCTTCCCTGCTGTCCTTGGACCTTCTGCCTTCTTCCAGGAGATCCACGCTAATCTCCACTTAGAACAATGGTTCTCAGACTGCAGGTCGAGACCTCTTTAGCGTCAAATGACTCTTTCATAGGGGTCACCTAGAACCACCCGAGAACACAGATTCATTACGACTCATAACAGTAGCAGAATTACAGCTATGAAGCAGCAATGAAAATAATTTTATGTCTGGGGGCCACAACAGGAGAGATTCTACTAAAGGGGCACAGCGTTAGGAAGGTTGAGAACTACAGACCTAGAGACAACACCCTAGCGTCCGGGCTACCCAGAGGGCGTGGCAGCTGCTGGGGCCACTCTGTTCCTCCCTCGGTTCCCACTCCCTCTCTTGTCTGTCTCACACAAAAACCTTGTAGACTCCCCACGAGCCAGTTCCAGACATTGATTTAATATGCCGGACTGTGAGTGGGGACGCCAGCCAAACTTGGAAAATTCAGAAAATGAGAAGCAGAGGGTCACGGGAGCCCAGGTGGGCAGTTGTGAGAGAGCCAGTATGCAGGTGTGGGATGCAGATTTGAATCTCAAAGACTTCGTTAAATAGGTGGGTGTGCTATTTGACCTCTCAGCGCGTCAATTTCTCCTCGTACAATTGGGAAAAAAACACTAGCATATGTCTCATAGAGTTGATAAAATCAACACATTTAGGTGCAAGCTGTGACTTGGGGAGCAGGTAGGACAGAGGACGTTAAATTTTCCTTGATGTCTCCATAAAACCTGAGGAGGTCATTCATGAGGCCTCTAGACACCTCTGCTGGCTCGGAGAGTACCGGGTCTGGGATCCAGGAGGCTTCGGGCAGGTAGAGAGAAGCCCAGCACTGAGACACCCACCACAGTTACTGAGTGGCCACTGAAGTTGGAGACCGGAGGTGAACGCAGAGAGGCTTCCCTGGCCACCTTTCCCTAGCTTCCTGCGTCCCCGGGGAGTGCCGGTGGCTGAAGAAGTCCCCTAGAGCTTCAGCAGCCGGGCTTCTTCCGCAGAGCCCGTCTCTAGGTCAGGATGCTGGGGGGGAGGGGAAATGCTGCACCTCCGGGACCGGCGCGCGCTCTGGCCACCTCGGCCCTTCTAGCAGGCGCCTCGCCTGTGGCCTGCGGTCAGTGTGAACTGCAGGGCGTGGGCCGGCAGGTCTGGCTGTGCCTGACGGGGGTTGGGAGCGGGAGGAATCTCGCACAACGTGGCCCAGAGTAGCTGGGAGACAGGGACCTGCTGGGCTGCAGGAGTCCCCAGCCTCTCCTGGCGGCGCGCGCACCGCGCCGGAGGACACCAGGCCCGCGTCCCAGACTGTCGCCGCTCAGGTACGTGTTCCCGCGAGCCAAGTCCCTTCCTTTTGCCGCGGTCGTGGGTAGCTAGCTTGTCGGGGCCGGGAGAAGCGCGTGGGGGTTCCGCGGCTGGGTTTGGGGTCCTGCTCTGGAGCGCAAGGTCGGGGGTGCAACCGCTGCCTGTGCTCGCCGGGGTGGGCGGGCGGGCGGTAGATGCGGGAGCGGCCGTGCGCAGACGCCTGTGCACCGCAGAGGCGGGCACACCCCCGAACAGCACCGTGTGCGCGCGGTGGACCCGCACAACTGACCGTGACCGAAGCCACCGAGATGCCTGCCCCGGGGCGCTGGCGCCTCCCGGTCCCTCTCCTGGGTCCCGTGGCTCCTTATGCGGTCGTCACCAGGTTTAGCAGCCGCCCCCGCGGCTGGCTCCATGGCCACCTAGTAATTTTATTTTTTCACCCTCAAAAAAGTATGAGACCTCTAACCCTTCATTTCCCCATCCCTGGTGATCTAAAGATTGCACTGGGGTCTTTTTCTTTTCTTTCCTAGTCTAGTCTTCATGGCACTTCCGGCAGGCTCCGGTCACACCTGAGACCCAAACAGTTCCCTTGTCCTTCCTTACCTTCCACTCCGGGAGGGGAAAGCTGTCCCGCCACCAGTCAGCAGGAGCAGTACCAGCACGTGCTGGTCTGAACCCCTAAATCCCCTCTGAGAATCAGATGGCCCAGAGAGAAAGCTGTGTCCCCAGGTCTGGGTGGACAAAAGTGCAACAAGCGCTAAGGGAAACCAGCCTTCCGGGGCTCAGACCCGGGTAAAATGGGCACTGTCTTGGTGCCAGTGTGCCAGAATGGCTTAGGGGATGTCTCGCTGCGAGAGGAGAAGGATACCTGTGGGTGGACGAATCAATTCTAGAGCTTAATGAGGTGACATGGGGCAGTCGATTGCTCTCCCATCTGACACACATCTGGGACAATAGACAAGGAAATGACTTGTTTCATCCCTCCTGCCTCTACCTCTCCACCCAGAGGAGAGTGTCCGAGAGGGAGACGGGGGCGATTCCCGGGCTCAGAGGGCAAGCGGAGCAGGCTATGTATGGTCTGCTTGGAGTTGCCTGCCCAACTCCAGAACTTCATGGCTCATTCAGAGCTACTTCCGTTCCTTAGAGTTTTGGGCTCCTCCTCCTCCTCTTTATTTTTCTTCTTCGCCCTTTATCTCCTACCTGCTCCGCAGTCGGCTACATGCATTCAACACGCTTCCCCAGTGCAAACGCCCTCGTCTCAAGCTTCAGTGGGCCCTTCTCGGAAAGGGGCCTGCCACCACCCTTCAACGAGCAAAGCTCTCACCTCCACAGGGCGGGGGCCAGCTCTGAGAATCCCTCTCTCTGCTGAACCTTCCCATTGAGATGCACAGTGTAGGAAGAGATTTATCCAACAGGGGCTAGAGTCAGACAATTAAACTGGCATCTCCAGGGCCTTAACATCCGAATTTCTGTTTCAGCTAGCTGACCTCAATCAATGTACTTTCCCTTTCTGAACCTAATCTTGCAGGGAAATAAAGATGATAATACCCACCTGACAGAGTCAATAAAATAAAAATAAAAATTAAGTAAGCATTCGAATGAACCCAGTACGTGGTAGACCCTGGTGACACTAATGCTCCTGTTCGCAGCTGCAGCAGAGCAAACCGCTTAAAACGGATGAGCTCAGCCAGGAACAGCCATGGCTTCGGAGGGTGGGAGAGTCTTCTTTAAAGGGTGTGGCCCACGGTAAGGCCACCTATCCTCAGTAGGTGGCCCCACACCTCGGAGTATGTGGGCAGTACAAATGAAATTCAATGGGTGATTAAAAAACAACAACAGCGAGAGAACAAGAAGTTGGGGGAGAGATAGGTAGGTGGGGTGGATTTGGGGGGAGTTGGGGGAAAGAGCAGAAATGAATGTAATCAAAATACATTGTATGAAATTCTCAAAGAACTGATAAGAGGCTCGGGTGACCTCTGCTTGTCGATCAGCTGGCTGGCCCGTCGGCAGGCAACTGGATCGCACATTTGTATAACAAGAGTCTGGTGGCAGCTGTCAACCGGGAGTTCACCTGGGGCCTTGTGGGGGAGGGGGGCTGCTGAGCACCTTCCCGCTCAGCACTTAAATTTCAACAGCAACTATCTGCGGAGTGGGGAGTGGGGGCGGTCCGTTCCTTTAGGCTGGCCTCAGAAGCTGGAACAGTATTGCTTCCACCTGATTCTACTGGCAGGCGACCACAGAGCCCACCAGGATCCAGGGGGGGGCTCCTACTCCCTGCAAGACGGGTATCAAATAGATGGCAGACATCTTAGAGTCAGCACAAGATGGATGAGTCTCCCTTCCCTTCGTGTCTCCTCCTTCTTCCCCACCCCCGCCCTTCTGTCTTTTCACTGTCTGATGTAGCCCAGGCTGGCCTCAAACTAGCTGTGTAATCGAGGATAACTGTGGGCTTCCTGTCTTTGTCTTCCCAGCACTGCAGTGCTAAGGATCGAACCCAGGGCTTTGCACATGCTGGACAAGAGCTGTCTGCTACCTGAGTCAGATCTCCAGCCTCTCTTCCTGACTCCCTCCCTCCCTTCCTTCTGGGTGCCATGAGTTAATTCACCTTGGGCAAAGATGAAGGGTTTCTTCCAGGTGAGGACCAGCAGTGACGCACAAGTCCATTATTAGAGACAGTGTCTCCAGTCCTGAGTCAGGGCTGAGGGCATAGGCATCCTGCTTGGTAGTTTTCCCAGCGTCAGTTTCCCAGGAAATCTCTAAGGCAACAGTCCCCACCTCTGGCAACCTCATGCCTTCAAAACCAAGAGGGAAAAGCTAGAGAAAGAGTCATCTGGATTTAGGGAGAGAGAATTTAGCAGGTGGCCCTGGGTCAGGTGTCATGGGCATCTTCGCGGCTCCCAGTCCCGGGAGAAGTCTGTTTGCTTTCAGGAGAAAATCTGCCGCCTGTGCTTGGAGGACAGTTGTACATCATTGGATCATTAATTGATGGGATGGAGGGCTCAGGGTGGGTAGGCAGGAAGTGCAGGGGGAGAGTGCAGCAGACTTGGGTTGCTATAGCAACCTAAAGGCCTGGGGTTACTCTAGCAGGAGAAGGCTGCCTCAGACAGCTTCCACCTCCTGAGTCCACAGACCCGCCTGGGTTGAGCTGCAAGCTTCTGTTGAGTTGCATATTCACCCAGAGCCAACTACCCACACCTTCAGAATAAAACTTCACTCTCTTCCTGTTCTCTCAGCCACAGACTGTCTGTCTCCCCCAGTCTGTTAGCTTCAGTTTCTGCCACGCCAGACTTCAGGCAGGCTACAGAAGAAGTGCGTGGACTCACTTATTTGATTCAACACTGGATGCACGTTAGTGCACGTTTTTCCTTGGTAGGAGACGAAGCAGACCCAGGTCCTTTGTCACAGAGGGCGCTGTCCGAAGGCTGAGGTGAGAGGCTGAAAATATATCTCAGACGACTGAGGTCTAGCATGCAAGGGGTTGTGGTATCGGACCCCAGCAACACAAAACAGAACAAAAGGAGGATTCGGGCATCCGGAAGTCACCACGCACAGTCCCGTGGCAGACACGGGCAGTCATTAAAATGTATTGAACTTGGCCTTCAGCATGGGTCCCACCACCCCTTGCCAGCAGTGTGCCCCTAGGTCTCGCTTTGGTGGCAGAGCTGGGACGATCGTGTCTTCCCCACAGGGTTGCAGCTGTGAAGAATCCAGCATCTTGCACATGTTAGAAGCTAAAGGAGTCAAAGTACCCATCCCGTGTACCCTCCCTTAGCACTAGCCGGTCGCTGGAACTCTCAGCCACACCTCTTTCTGCGTGAGAGCCCTGGCCCAGCTCTCATGGTCACAATGAGAGAACAGGCTCACCTTTTAGAATCACAGGTCAGCCAGGGAAGGACAAAGAAGTCTCAGAGAAGGATGGAGGGGATGGTGAAGAGTGAAGGAGAGGTTGGCTTGCCTTCTGAGCTCGGGGAGGCCTGTGTAGAGGAGCTGATGTTACAGCTGAGTCAGGAAATTTAGGTGTGAGTCATAACCACCCAGAGCGATTGCTGAAGACACAGCCTCCCAGATTTCATCCCTTAAAGATTGTGTGTGTGTGTGTGTGTGTGTGTGTGTGTGTGTGTGTGTGTCCATAGGTCAGGGAAGGGCATCAGAACTCTGGAGCTGGAGTTACAGGTTGTGAGGAACAAAGACTCCCTATATTAACCCAAAGCATTGAAAGCGAGGCGGCTTGTATTACAGCCTTGCCAACGCTGGCCACCAACCCAAAGAAGTGAGTGGCCAGTACACCAATAAAGGGCAGAGAACAGGGTTAATAAATAACCTGAGCCTCTTCCTCACTGTCCTCGAATGGCTGAGTAATGGGGGGTGGCGGGGAAGGTCTACCATGACGCCTGTCACTTATGCTTCACTCACCGTGAACCATGAGTGGATTTATCTCGACATTTTACATCCTGCTTTTCTTTTAGCTTTTCAGGGACGTGGCCTCTGCAGGTCATGATGAAAACTTGGCTGTTCATAATTTTCTGCTCTAAATGTCTAGTTTGGGTAAGGGTAGCTAGACCAGCAGGCCTTTGCGGGGACCGGAGCTTCATTTGTTGCCGGGCCTCGAGGTAGATTTATTTTGAAAATGGACCGTTATTTTCTTGCATAGATATTTGTGGATACCCAGCTTTCACTGTCATTGTTATTTGTTTATTTTTGATTAAAAATATTTATTTTTATTTTATGTGTATAGTTGCTTTGCCTACATGTATGTGGGCACAGCACTGGTGTGTCTGGTGCACTTGGAGGCCAGACAAGGGTGTCAGATTCCCTGAAACTGGAGTTACAGATGGCTGTAGGAACCGAATCTGGGTCCTCTGGGAGAGCAGCATTTGCTCTTAAGTGCTGAGTCGTCTCTCCAAGGGCCCAGGGTTGTTTTTGTTTGTTTGGTTGGTTGGTTTTTGTTGTTGTTGTGTTCTGAGATGGGGTTTCATTATGTCCACTGTAAGCAGGTGGCTTCGGACTCACAGAGATCCTTTTGTATTTGCCTCCTCACTACTGGGATTAAAGCACGCCCATGTTGCCCAGCAAGACTCTTGCCTTATTACATGGTCTCTGGGATCCAAACTGTGGTCCTCACGACTGCACAATGACGATTGCACAGTGACGATTGCACAGTGACGATTGCACAGTGACAATTGTAGCTTCGTTTCAAGGCTTTAGGCCTTGTCCTAATTCTGGTGGAAATAGAAGGCAACATTCAGGTCTCTTGTCTTCTTTTCCCCAACCCAGAATGTCTAGTTCCTCATCCCAGGGCCTGTGACCATGTTGCCGCTCCAGAGACTTAAGGCGGTGGTTCTCAACCATCCTAATGCTGTGACTCTTTAATACAGCTCCTCATGTTGTGGTGACCCCCAACCAAAAATTTATTTTGTTATTACTTCATAACTGTAACTCTGATACTATTATGAATCGTAATATATATCCGATATGCAGGATATCTACTTTGTGACCCCTGTGAAAGGGCCATTCAACTCTCAAAGGGATCAAGATCCACAGATTGAGAAATGCTGACTTAATGTCCTTACTAGCACTTACTAAGGTGCTGGTAAGGTGACATTAAAATAAAGAGACTTTCTTGCGCCAATTAGGTGGCCATGGTTTGTCACAAGGGTTCCTGAAAATGAAAAATGAGGGAGGAGAAAGAAGACGGGCTGATAGGAACAACGGACAGTCATGTGACGTGGAGAGGGTTCAGTCCACCATTGCAAGTTCTTGAAGGCTGCTCAGTGGCTGCCCCAGGCTCTTCTGGAACCCCCAAGAAGGTGTGGGTGTTGAGCACATTGGGAAGGAGAGAGCCTTAATCTTTGGAGCCATGCTTAATCCACACCTGGCCCCCTTTTGAACCCAAAGCACCACTGGAAATCTAGGTGAGCTATGCAGAGCCGCCTGTAACGTAAGCATTGCTGGATAGCACATGGCTCCTAGGGACAGCTCAGGAGACACTCCCCGCTGTCCACCTGCAGATGGCTGATTACAGGCATTGCTTACATTACCAGAGCCCCCGATGAGACCCCAGACTTCACGCCCTGATCAGCTTCAAACTGATGGTGTAATTTGAGTGCCCCCAACCCCTGATGGTAACAGATAATGATCCTTCACTGTTTGCCAAGTAGATCTGCCCAGCCTTACCTCTTGGGTCAGGAATTTCTAACTCCAGGCTCAGTGTCATCAGTCATCATCATTATTGTCATCATCACCATCATCTCACCGGCTCTTTTTTCAGGACCTACTAAGTGCCAGCCACTTTTCTGGGTCTCATCACCTTGGAGCTTCATGAAGTCAGAAGCATGTATGATTCTCAAGGGCACAGGACGTGGAAATGCTTTACTTGCCCTCCAAGTCTGGGTCAGAGACTCCTCCTACCCTCCATCCTGTGCTGGCCTTCAAGTGGCTTGTTCCCATACGCTAGAGCCCTTATATGTAGACCCCAGGGGCTATTTATGCTGCCGCCCACACTGCCTGGATTTCCAGGGAGATGGGGTAACTAAGGCCTTGTGGCCGGGACGGTGTCTCAGAGTAGAGTTTTGCATCAAAACAAATGGCAGCCAGCAGTTTCCAGAGCCACTGAGGAACATTCACAACTCTTGAGAGGCAGGTTCCAGAAGACGAGTTTTATGCTGTGGCATGACAGGGACAGCTGGGACTCAGTCCAGTGTGGTTCATGGTCCTTCGAAACTGCAGTCACTGCCACAGGGCCAGGGGTCTAGTGGAGAGATGTGCTGAAGCAGGTCTGTAACTCAGCTCTTCCACGGCTTAGGCAGCAGGATCATGAATCCAAGGCCTACATAGTCAAGTTTCAGGTATCTTTAAAAACTAAAGGAGGGGAAAGGAGGGAGGGAAAAGAGTAAAAAGATCCACAGGTGGCAGGTTGGGTCCCACTCAGTCCCTCCGTCTTCCTAGCCCATCCTGCCCTGCCCAGTGGCTTCTCCTCACGTTCTCCTCTTTGGCTGAAGGGCAGGAGCCTGGAGGTAGGGGCAGGGCTATACTTTTCTTGCTGCAGCAGCAGTGTGTGACAGGCTTGCTGCTTTCATATAATTGTAGGTTTTACTGGAGTAAAGGGCAGAGGCTTAGGGGGCCCCTAGGGTTCCTGAGGCCCCTGTGTAGTGTAATCACTGAAGATAACATCTCAGCCCCAAAGAACCCAGCAAGAGCTCTGTTTTCTCTTACCTGGGGCAATTCAGAGGACATAGACTAAGCAAACCCTCTAAAAATATGCCCCAGGCTCACTCAGTGGGTTTGCTGGGGGTGCCTGTTCCAGGTGAAGATTTGTGCATTTGCTAGCACAAATCGTGTTCTTTGGTTGTCCTGGATGGGCTTCATGATGCCATTACTGGTTCCTAAGGTGTGCAAGGTAATGGTGTGGGTGCCGTGTCTGTGTGTCCTGCTAAGCCTGGCCGTGCTGCAGGGAGGGTCAGAGCTGCTCTCTGTGACCTGGCATGAACTGGGGGGGGGGGGGGCAGTAAGGCAGTCACCCTCCCTCTCCCGTGTGACATCATGGAAAGCCAAGTACACTCCCGACCTCAGGCGTAACATCTGACTCTAGCAGATGGCTGCCCCAGAACACGTGGCAGTCTTGCTGTAACCTGAGACCTCCAATTAGCAATTAACGTAGGTGACAGTTGAAGAAGGTCTGTTGCGTGCTGGCATCTCTTGGAAGGACCCTCAGCTAACACTGTCGCATACAGGTCTATAGCAGCGCTCTCCCTGGAGAAGACAGCTCCCAGACATAGTGATATCGGGTCCCCTGGGCCCTCGGGGTGTGGTGTGCTCAGGCTGCAGGTGTATCCTGTGATGGGCTTCCAAGGACCATCCTTTGGAAGGAGACCAACCAAGAGAACAGATCCCTGATGTCAGCCTCAGGCTTCAGACACAGCTCAGTCACCCTTTAGGATGCTTCACGCATCCTTCCGTCTCCATGCAGAGCCTCTGGCCCTTGGGGCCCAAGTTTCCCCACTTGTAACTTAGGGGCTGGACTGGAGAACTTTCTACAGCTTGGCTGGTGTAGTGCGGTGGGTAAGTGAATGCAACAGGGTTTCACAAAGGCTCCCAGGGGTGAGAAGAGTTCACAGGCTGGGGTGCTGCATTTGGTCCATGCTTGAGGCCACACACACTGCCCAGAGCTTTGACCCTGACTCCATTCCCCTGTGGGCGTATAGGGAAGGTCCCATTTGCCCACCCATTTTAGCGTTGACCAGGAAACTTTGCAAAACACGGAGGCTCAGCCAATTTAATTAGGCTTGGGAGGAAGCCTAGCGCGCATACATCTATAAAATATGTGTTCTAAAGTGTTCTCTGACAAATGTGACCGAGGCTGAGACCCACTGTCGTTCTGCATTCTGCTTCCTCTCTCCGGGTGTCCTGTCCGGGAGCTGCTGGGAAAGATGAAGCAGAGTCCGGTGGGGTCCGATCTTTATTCCATGGTGAGCCTTGGGGAGTGGGAAGGGGTTTTCGGGGTGAATGCATTTCTTTGGCTGTGGCTGGCGATGCCCTGTTTACATCCAGGTGCCGGCTATGACTACCTGTGACTACCTTGGGAGTTGGGGGTCTCCGGGTTACATGCGCCAGGATGTGTAGGCTCAGAGCAGGGAGGGAGCGATTTCTGGGGTTTGAAATTGCTCCTCTTCACCTGTTCCATGCCAGTCCCCCTGGTGGCACGGTCCGTGTGCCCCACAACCCACTAACCCAGATGTCAGTTGCTAGGAGGAAGGGCTTGAGGCCAGGAATGCAAACATCTGGTTTTCCTGTCTATACCATTTGCCAGTTTGTTCTTCCTCTGAGAGCCCCAAGTCAGCAACTGCAGTACAGACCTGAGGGGCTCCAGTGAGAACTCCAGGAGCGGGGTTCAATGTTCTGTGTCTCCGGGTGCCTAGCATGTGCCTGAGGTGGTGATAGCTAGAATTAGGGTACCTGGCTCTGAGCCCCCACTCCAGGGCACCTGTCTCGTGCCAAGTCTCCGTGTTTTCCCCACGGCTGCTCCCTGACGCCACCTGGAGCACGTGAAAAGCCTAAGAGGATGGAGGGTGTGTGGAAGGATCCGCCACCCGAATGCATCCTCCTGCAGGCGGGAGGTTCCTCGGCAACCGCCCAGCCTGACACCAGATTGGAGTTCACATGATTCTGCCTCAGCTCGGGAACGGGTAGCCTCCAGCTGGGGATTTTCTAGATGAGCTGGGAGGTTTTTCTGCAGGAATTGAGAGACGGAGGAGGGCACTTCCCTGTGCAGGGTTGTCCAGGTGCTGACAAGTTGAGCCGTGGAAGCACAGCTGGTTGAGGTTTGAGGGTAGAGCCTCGCTGGCTGGGTGGAATCAAGAGCTGGCCAGAGGACTCCCCGGGGGTGCTGAGGCTGGACCTCACTGCTGCTCCCCCTCTGACCCTCCTCAACTGGCTGTGGACATTTTGCTGCCTTCCTGTGCCTTTCCAGGAGGCTTCTGAAACAGCCAGTCAGTGTGGGTATGGGACTGGATAGTTTCCAGACTGACCCACTTGTGGGACAGAAATCAAGTTAATAGCTCAAGACCTGTGCTTAGAAGAAATGAAATAGATGAGAAAATAGCAGCATGAATGACAAGCATCAGGTAAGCTTTGTGTGGGGAGTTTATTTCTCAGTCCACGTGTGAGTGTGTGTGTGTGTGTGTGTGTGTGTGTGTGTGTGTGTGTGTGTATTTCTCCCAAGTGTATTTCTTACTATTGTTTGTGGTTTATTTTTGTTGTTTCTCAAGGCAGCAGTTGGGTGCCTGGCTTCTTTTGCGCTGCATTCAGGTCCATCCAGACTTACTGTGTAAGCTTCAGGAACTGGTTCAGCCTCCCTGGGCTTCAGGTTCTGGGAAATGGGTTAGCAATGCCAGCCCCACCCAGCTTACAGGGATTTGGGAAGGCTTTGAAACTGTTACAGGACCTTAGAAATGAAACTCTATTGTCTTTGTCACTGCAGAAGTGAGACTATTTGGGGTAAAGGTGGGAAGAGGGGGAAAAATACTTGATTTTTATCCTTTCCCAGGGGATGGGGGAATTCCTCTGAAGCCTGCCTTCGTACTTGCTGGATAGCCTAGTTTCTCTGGAAACAGCTTGTGTAAATGTCTGGATGGTCGGCCACCTGAGGGAAGAAAACCAGGCAGACAGGAAATCGCCGGTGCTGTGGACTGAGGCTGTGAGCAGTCCCTGGCACAGGGGACTCTGAGTGCATGCTAGTGTGGCAGGCGGAAGAATGGGTGCTGGGGGAGAGAGTTCTTCATGAGCCAGGAGACAGCCAGCTCTTCAGCTCTGCCTCCCACCTGGAGGCAGCTTCTCTCAGAGACATTCTTCTTCCCTGTGAGGGCGCCATGTATCCTGGTCATTAAAGCCCTGGGTGGCTTCTACTCCAATTCACATGTGTATAAGGATCTGCCTCTAGGTGCTGAGTCACTTTGCATACAGTTCTTCTCAGTTTTGTTTTGTTTTGTTTTTTCAGCTAGAGGGTAAGGAGCTGTTTCTACTGCTTTCTCCATTTCCCTACACTGTGGGAGATCAGGGACCGGGTGCATAGTAGGTAAGCCTAGTGAAGCACTCTCCAGGAGCAGAAGGCTAGCCCACAGCAAAGCCTACTGGCTCCGTGGTGACATCTGCGAGGCCTGGAGGCTGAAGCTGGTTGCTCGGCCGTGATCCTTGACAACGGTCAGAAAGTGATGTGTAATGGAAAGTCAGGCCAAAGTTTAAAGCCTGACCTGCCATATCCCAGCTGTGGGATTTCCAGGCGGATGGCCCATCTCTGATCCTTGGGGTTCTCGTTGGAAAGGTGGAATGAATGGCCAGAACTGTACCTGGCTAGGGAGGCTACACAGCCATGCCTCAGCTTTTCCTCTTTAAAACACATTGATGTCCAAGATGTTATTTAGTTTTTGAGTATGAAAGCTCTTCTGGATTCCAGGCAGGGAAAGGACAGTCGTTGGAGGGCATTGCTTCCACTGGGGGCTTCATCCTCAGAAGTGGCATGAGGGCGAGGTACTCATCTTCTCCCTCATGCATTTGAAGGCATGCACACATTTTCCACAGGCAGAAATTCCCAACTCTTCGAGCAGCCCTTTCCTCTTAGCCTTAGTCTGACTGTCACTGCTCAGGAAGGCTTTCCTCACTGCATTAGGCTACCTCTAGGGAAATCCCACAAAATCTTGTGCTCATCCTATACATTTTCTTCATTGATCTGTTCTTCATGGGTATAAAATGAAGTGGGCTGTTAGGGCCAGCATACAGTGTAGTACCTTCCATACAATGGACATTCAGTGACTACTCTAGGAAGAATGTTGGGATGGATAGACACAGGTGGTTGGTTGAGTGGATGGATGGGTGTATGGATGATGGATGGACAGATGAATGATTGATGTATATGTGGATGAATGATAGATGGATGAATGGATGGATGATGGATAGATGCTGAATGGATGGATGGATGATAAATAGATAGATGGATAATGGATGCATAGATGGACAGATGATGGATGGACAGATGTTGGATAGGTGATGGATAGATGATCAATTCAATGGATAGATGGATGGATGGATGGATGGATGGATGGATGGATAGTAGGTTCGTGTTGCATAGGGGATGGATAAGTGACTGAGTGAGTGAATGGGTGAGTGGGTGCATGATTGGACAACCGGTGTATGGCTTGGTTAGATTTGTGTTTTGGAAGATGTCTTTTAGGTGATGAGTTACAGGCACGAACCTGACTTCACTCAGTTGCACTGACTTCAGGAAGGAAGTCTTGATCAAGCCAGTGTTAGGTGCTGGCGAGAGAAAGGAAGAGAGGAGAGATGCTTTCAAACATGTAGGTGTTGAAAATTCTACAAGTTGGCAGAAGTTGATGGAGGAAGCCAAGGGCCATCCATTTGCAGTGAATAACTGGGCAAGTGGGGGACATCTTTTCTAAAAACAGATTAGTGGACAAAATGTTAGACCAAGCGTGGACCCTATGGAGCATGTCCTGTGAGGTGGCAGGAGTGGTCTAGGCAGCCTTTAGCTGAGGGAGGGCCCTGGGAGCCATCAGCATGTAATGGGACTAGAATTGTGGAAAGCATGTATAGAATAACAAGAGCGAGCCAACACTGGAATATATGTGTGAGAAAAGCCCTCGCACCCAGATACTGCTTCTCTTGGCAAGGATCAGTGCATGTAGCCTCCCTGACTTGTGGGCTTGGAGGTTCCCTGGGGGCTGGAGCTCTTTCTCGTTTTATTTGAATCCCTCACGTATGTAGCCTGGCCCCGTGAACAGTGTGCATGTTCCATAGATACCTGTTCCATGAAACCTGGGAGCACTGGACTGTTGGGCAAGCTGTCTCCTTGCACCCGAGTTACCTTATGTCCTAGACAGAAACAAAAACAGGGTTGTGAAGGTGGAACCAGAATACAGAAGCGGAATGCTGATGAAGTGACCTTAATAAAACAAACCATTTGCAAGCTAAAGGAGTAGGGCACAGGAGCACCTGCAGTCACAGCCCACGAGGGACCCTGGAGACCCTGAAGCAGTTTAGGAATGGCCGGGGCCTGTGCCCTCGTTCCTGCTAGCTTTTCAGTCTCTTCCGGCTGCCCCTGCTGTGAAAGGAGGCATGCTCAGAATCGGAGCCCATGACCTTCTAGACTCCTCTGATGCCTCACTACTCAAAAGTGGGACCCATGGTACAGCCACCCCTGCGCCTTCTGCTTCTCCCAGGGGCTTGTTTGAGACGGAGATTTTCACGTGCCTCCATGTCTTAAAGCTCCAGTGGATTCCAAGGCAGACAGTGCAAGAACTGTTGTTCTTTTTGCTCCAAAGTGACCGTGGGAGGTGCCTCAACCTAACTGTCCTCAGTGCTGCCTCTTGGCTCTGTAGGCTTGAACATTTCTGACTTTGATTGCCAGAAGCAGCTTATTGCTGGCTTGCAAAGAGGAAGCTGCAAACCTCACCCCACCCTACACCACACGTCCATGCACTCACCACTGGTAAACAACAGACGTGGGGCCTGGTGACTATCAGGGAATTTCCAAGACCTGACAGGACATGTTTTAAAGAAGGAGGCTTCGTCTGCTCTGGTCTGTGGAAGCCTGGGGCCTGTGCCTCCCTGCCCCTTTCTTTTCCATTTCGTGTGTGCCTGTTGTGCCTGCATGTGTGTGCGTCTGCATCTGTGTGTGTTGTGTGTGTATGTGTGTGTATCTATGTGTGTCTGTCTGTCTGCCTGAATGTTGAGGCCCAAGGTTGATGTCAGGAAGCATCCCCAGTCATCTTCCTCTTTAACTTATTGAAGTAACGTCTGTAAATCAAACACGGGGTCCCTGAAATGGCCAGCCAGCTTGTTCCACGGACACCCCCCCCCCCCATCTCTGCTCGTTAGGCCTAGAATTACAGGTGGTTTGCCCTGCCCACCTGACATTTATGTGTGTTCCAGGGGGTCTGAACTCTGACACTAACACTTGCACGGCACATGTGTGAAGGTCGGGGACAGCTTGTCTCCTTCCACCGTTTGGGCCGAGGGGCTTGAACTCAGGCCATTAGTCTTGGTGTCAAGTGCCTGTACCAGCTGAGCCATCTCGCCGGTCCCAGTCTCCCCTGTAAAACGCCACTTTCCTGACCTGGAAAATGAGAAACGACTCTTACCTAGTCATCGAAGAAGTCCCTAAATAGTCCACACTGCTGGAGGACATCAGGAAAAGGCCTCTGCTGTGCTGAAATTGTCATCCCTGGGGAAATTGGACATCGATAGGCACACAAGTTAAAAAAAAAAAAATAAGACATAAATCTGAAAAGTTTGTGAAGTAATCAGACAGGATAATGAGACGGAGACAGGTGTGTGTGTGTGTGCGCGCTCACTCGCATGCATTTATGTGTGTGTGTGTGTGTGTTGTGTGTACACGCATGCTCGAGGTGGGTACCAGGAGAGTGGTGTCCAGGAAGTGACAGTCCCCAGGTCTCTAGCAGAGAAGGAGCAGGTGCTCTGGTCAGGTGGGTGCGGAGTGGTCAGGTGAGTGAGGAGAAGAGCTTTAGGAAGGAGCGGCTAGGCAAGACCCTGGGACAGGGGCTGAGGCACAAGAGGCCGGCTGCGTGGCCTCGAGGTGGGGGTGGCAGCAAGGTTGGGGGGTGGGCCTAGTGGGTCTGGTGAGAGTGTTTGATTTTTACTCTAAGTGTGAAAGAGGCTGCTTCTAAGTGTGAAAAGCAAGAGATGATTTGAGATGCTTCTCCAGAGGATGGCTATGACTGTTGCGGGCCTGCGTGGGAGGGTTGAGCCTGTGTGGGAGGGCTGGGATAGGGTTGGGTAGAGGCAAGAGGAGGCAGCGAGGAGAGCTAGGGTAAAAGGGTGGAGAGGGGCTGGAGGTGCTTCTGAGGAAAGAAGTTGGTTAGAGTGAGAGAGGGGAGGAACTTGGGTGGGGGAGGGGCTGGGCTTCTATGAGTTAGTGGGGATTGGAATCCAGGTGAGAGAAAGGAAGACTGCACCAGACCCATCTCCTGCTCCTTTAAAAACGCTTGAGAATTCTGCTCTCTTTATCCAGGAAGAGTGATTATAAAGTGGTCTTCTTTATCCTAAGGGCAAACATCCAACACCCCCAGCAGATGCTTAAAACCACACACGTGTAGAACTGACTTCTGTTTACACCGTGAGTTACCAAACATGTACGTACCTAGGATACAGCGTAATTTATATATTGGACTTAGGAAGACGTGAGCAGCAACTGGTAATACGGTAGAATGATTACATTCGTATGCTGTAACGAATTTATGGGAATATGGGTTTTTTTTCTCTTTCAAATATAATTTTGTTTTTAGACAGAAATTTACTATGTAATTAGCCCAAGTTTGTCTTGAACTCACAGTGATCCTCCTGCCTCTGCCTTATAATGGTTGAGATTATAGATAGGTGAACATGAGCCACCACCCCCACATATCTGTTAAAAAAAATATGTATGTATGTATGTATGTATGTATGTATGTATGTATGTATGTTGGTGGTGTTTGTTTATCATTGTTTACCGGGTCTTGCTCTGTGGCCCAAACTGGCATCAAAACCTCCTACATCAGCTTCTCAAGTTCAAAATATATCAGGGTGCTGTACTCACCCATCTTTTTCCCCTCTCAACCACAGTTAACCTTGGGTAGCTGAGTCAGGGATATGGAAACCACAGGTCAGAGAGGGTGACTGCACAGCTGTCTACAAGACTGAGTGTGACTTCAGAGAAACCCCCCGTGTTAGTCCTCAAGGACCCTGGGACTGAACTGCGGGGTCCAGATTCCTCTGGGTCCCTTCCCAGTAGATTGGGCCAGCTCCTCTGCCTGTCTGTGCTCTAGGTACCAAGGCAAGAGGTAGGAGGTGCTGGTGGGGCTTAGAGCAGGGATTAAGGAGAGGAGCAGGCTTTCGGGAGAGCTGCAGGGACCTGGAGTCTTGTGATCTGCTGAGACTTGGTCATGGTCTCTTGGGGGTTTGTTTCCCTCTGGAGCCCAGCTAGCCCTCAGCTCTCTGAAGAGAGCACAAAGGCCAGGATTGATCTGCAGGCAGCACGCAGCATGCAGCAGCTTAACTTAGACTTTCCAACCAGGTAGACTGTAGGTTCTCAAGGGAAAGGAAAATCAGTTCTTGCCTGGGGATAGACTGGAAAAAAAATCTAAAGATTTTTTTTATTGCTGCCTCACCTTCCAGATGACCTCAGTATAAACACACAGGAGACCTGTGACGGTAAATTTCATCAGGAGACAGCAAATACTGTACCTCAGAAAGCTTCTTCAAGGAATAAAACGCAAAACAGGCTCAAAAGTGCCAGTTTGCCAGGGCAGATGGCACGTGCTGTCACCCTAACACTGAGGAAGGAGGTTTGTGAGTTTGACACCAGTCCGTGCTACGTGGGGAGAAATGTTCAAAAATAAGAATAGTAATAAAGTCCAAAAAGAAGAAAGGTGATGGTGTAGGTGGCCCGTGAGACTTTCCAGCTGAGAAGGGTTAAATCAATAGAAGAGTTCAAGCCTTTACTGTTTTGATATGTTAGTTCATCAGATACACTGGCAGCAACACGTGTCACTCTACCCTTAGACCCGTGATTGTGCTCTGGAGTTCCCTTTGTTAAACTCTCAGTGTGGCGAAAGTCTCACACACTTGGTGAAGAGGCGCAGCATCTTTGAGCCCCTCTTTTGCCCCTGACAGACATGGCAGCCTCCCTTCCCCCCGCTTTGCTCCCAACAAGCTTTGCCACGCAGCCCCCGTCTGTCATCTGGTGTGGTCTGATACTGACCAAAAAGGGAAGGTGTTTATAATCCCCAAATTCCAGATGAGGAAACTGAGGCTCAGAAAAAGGTTAATGACTCAGATGTAGGCAAGTGCCCGGCCCTGGTGTGACCTTTGCTTCTTTTGATCCCTAATCCTGAGCCTTGTCCAAGGCCCATCGAGGAGATGGGAGAGGTAACGTGGGAACTCTGGCAGGGCCCTGTGATGAGAAACTGTCCTTTATTCCTTGCCATAGCACAGAAGGACATGGACCAGGGCACAGTTTGCCTGCTGCGCTGTGTAGAGGTCCCTGGAATGGCTGTGGCCTCATTGTTTGGCCTAGTTACCACAGTCCTTCATTGTTGGACTGTTATTGCTATGTGAGATGATGGAGCCCTCACACTGTGCTCACGTTTAAAATACTCTCGCCGCCAGTCTCCTTCGGAGAGCCAGGCTGAGCTATGCTCCTCGGATCACCTCCTCACCTCCCTTGCTTGCAATGAGGGAGCAGAAAATAAATAAATAAGGGACAGGAGAAAATAAAAGGAAGCCAGTGCTGGGGAGCCGTAAGCCGCAGCTCAGTGTTTGGGCATGTGTCGTTCGGCTGCACTGGGGTGGCTTGGCTGGTACGGCTTCCAAATGGATGCAGCATAGAGAACAGGGCCTCACAAACAGTTAAGTGGTAGCTGTGATTATTCAAAGCCTTTTCCACCTTGATTTGTAGGGGTTTGCCTAACCACCTGTGACGCCCACATTTTGATACACTTGTGTCACCTTCTATAAACAAGATGGCAAGAGAGAGACTGACTCTATCTCCAAGCCCATGAGGGGTAAGGCCCCTTCTGGCCCAAAGATGGGGAACATCACTACGGAAAACTCCTCCCTAACCTGCCCCATCGACCACACCATCCACCAGACGCTGGCCCCGGTGGTCTATGTGACGGTGCTGGTGGTGGGCTTCCCAGCCAACTGCCTGTCCCTCTACTTCGGCTACCTGCAGATCAAGGCCCGGAATGAGCTGGGAGTGTACCTGTGTAACCTGACCATTGCAGACCTGTTTTATATCTGCTCGCTGCCCTTCTGGCTGCAGTACGTACTCCAGCACGACAACTGGTCCCACGGTGACCTGTCCTGCCAGGTGTGTGGAATCCTCCTCTACGAGAACATCTACATCAGCGTCGGCTTCCTCTGCTGCATCTCCATCGACCGCTACCTGGCGGTGGCCCACCCCTTCCGATTCCACCAGTTCCGTACGCTGAAGGCGGCCGTGGGTGTCAGCGTGCTCATCTGGGCCAAAGAGCTGCTGACCAGCATCTACTTCCTCAAACACAAGGAGGTCATTGAGGACGAAGACCAGCACCGAGTCTGCTTTGAGCATTACCCCATCCAGGCTTGGCAGCGTAGCATCAACTACTACCGCTTCCTGGTGGGGTTTCTCTTCCCCATCTGCCTGCTGCTGGCCTCCTACCAGGGCATCTTGCGCGCCGTGCGCCGCAGCCACGGCACGCAGAAGAGCCGCAAGGACCAGATTCAGCGTCTGGTGCTCAGCACCGTGGTCATCTTCCTGGCTTGCTTCCTGCCCTACCACGTGCTGCTGCTGGTGCGCAGCGTCTGGGAGGCCAGCTGTGAGTTTGCTAAGAGCGTCTTCAACATCTACCACTTCTCCCTCCTCCTCACCAGCTTCAACTGTGTAGCTGACCCGGTGCTGTACTGCTTCGTCAGCGAGACCACTCACAGGGACCTAGCCCGCCTCCGAGGAGCCTGCTTAGCCTTCCTCACCTGCTCCAGGACAAGCAGGGGCAGGGAGGCCTACCCTCTGGGTGCCCCTGAGGCCTCTGGGAAAAGTGGGGCCCAGGGTGAGGAGCCTGAGTTGTTAACTAAGCTCCACTCAGCCTTCCAGACCCCTAACTCGCTGGGAGTGGGGGGACCTCCCACAGTTGGGTTGGCCTAGCTTGTGTGGCCCGTGTGTGCGGCTAAGCTAAGCCTATGCTTTCATCAACAGGCCTTGTGGTCTGGAGCTTGCATGGTGGCCGTCTCCCACTTTGCCATGTACGGGTGCCTCTTTCCTCGGGAAGGAACCCTGGGTCTTTGGCCACTGCCAGGTCCCTCTGGCCCCTGGAAGTCTACTCTGTGTGCTAAGCCAGGGCACAGCTGAGTGCGAGGATGAGCCCTGGCTTCTCTCATGTTCTCCGATGCTTCCTGGGCTACAGGTGGGAGGGAGTCAGAATCTTCACTTCCGGGAGGTTTGCAAAGAGCAGCTGGGCTGGGGTGTGGAGGAGGAGGAGGAACCTGGGTGTTCGCCTGCCAAGCCTTCCAGTGCTGCTGTCATCACGGATGATGCCAGCTCAAATGTGCTGTGGTCTTGTGTGACACAGGAAGCTGTATTGTCACCATCAGTGCTTGAGTTCGCCTTTAACCTAGTCTAGAACGAAAGACTGGTTAAGATGATGAACCGGGCGGGGGTTGGGGCATGGGTGTGGATGGGACAACAGCAGATTTGCCACAATGCCAGACCCATCTCACTTTTACAGTGCTAGTCAGACAGATTCCTCAAACCCAAGGGCTGATGGACAGATGCCAGGGGCCCTTTAAAATGTCATATAAAGCTCAGGAAGAGAACTTGGGCCTGAAGCTGTGTCCCTAGCCAAGTTCCAGACACAGGCTTTTCTTAATTAGCTTTTTGTTTCCATCTGACCAGAATGTAATCCCCGAGAGCCTGAGGGAAAAGAGGGAGAATATAAAAATGGCAGGGTGTCTATGGCAACTGTGTGCCAAGACACTGATACTAGGATCATGTGACTGCTGTCAGTAGCTCCTGCCCCTCTCCCCACACATGATAGAGCATCCAGCAGCCTTTGAGAGGAGTGTTACAGTTTCCCAGAGTTCCTAGGTATACCTAAAGTAACAAAATGCACACATTGTCATGGCTTTTGATACAGGTTTAGACTCAAGGTCTACTCTGGTGTAAATAGTTCCTGTGGGAGAGTTGGCAGAGATGGCTGCATGCCAGAAAGACCCATACCTACCCTAGCCTAGGACCTTCGGGCAATGGTGATAGCTGACTGTTCTGTGTCTCTTCATTCCACAGTATTTCCCCCTATTTGACCTGAAATTCTGGATCCCCACTGGCTTGGACTGGAACAGGCTGAGCCCAGCTCCCCTACTACGGGGAGCTGTATTGTTGTATTGTCTTCTCTCTTAGGCCGATTATCCCTGTGTTGGACTGTGAGGTTTGGGTTCATGTAGTGTGACTCCAGTCTGCAAATAAAATGAAGTAGCCAATCACAGCAGAGTGTGTGCAGTCCTTCCGGGAAGGGACGCCGCCCACACTAAGGGAGACCCAAAGTGTCTTTGAAAGACCCCAAACAGTCAGGAAGATCCAGAGGTTGACCTTGGAGAAAACTCAAGGCAACCTGGGGGATGCCCTTGGGCACCTAACAAGTGGTCAAGCCCAAGCCGTTGTGGCAAGGGTTACGCATCAGTGCAGCACGCTGTCACACATCTACCCTGGGCGCATCTGTACAGGATGTTGTTGCAAATCCTTTTGAGGATGAGGCCCAGCCCTGTGGTTTGGGGAATGCCACACCCTCTGTCTTTGACCACACAGGACTGTGTATGCTGAGTAGCTGCCCCCGGCCACGAGGGTGAGCCCCCATCAGACCAGGAGAAGGGCCTATTGCCTTCTTCTCTCCAGAACCAATCAGTTCTGTTTGGAGACGCCCTCCTTGTTTGTTGGCAACCTCTGTCTGCCGGGCCATCCCGTCAGCAGTGGCAGACTCTGTTTATCACGAAGGATTGCTCACATCCTACTGAAACATAAATTTGATTTTGACCACTTAATCCCCCCGTGGGTCAGGCTCCAGGAGTCATGGAGTGTTATGGAAGAATAGAGTTTTTCTTCCAAGCAGACTAAGCCAGGACACTATTGAGGATTAATCCTGCTTTCTCTCCTAAGAGAAGGGCTGGGAGGAAAAGCCCATCTGCTTTGGACTGAAGGTGATAGAAAGCCATTAAGATTCCTTTCTTACTCCCCAGTGTTGCTTGGTGAGACAGGACTCATCTTCCTGTTTACACACACTGGACTGTGGGTTGGCCCGAGAGAGTGGGAGAAAGCTTCAGTACAGAACTCATCTCCATCTGTTGCTCTCCAACAGCTCGGGTATTCTCGAGAAAGCTGGAATCTGGCCCAACTGCCTTATGCACCGGGGGATGGAGTCTTCACTTCCGGAACCCATCTGGTCTCAGTGTCCAGGGCTCTGGCGGATGTCAGTCCCGTTCTCTCTCAGTTAGCAGCCATCATAGGAATAGTGCTGTAGGAGACATTCGCTATCTGTGCTGGGGTATGCCGGAGAGGTCTCAATACCCAGCTTCCTCACTTGCAAAGTACCTTTTCTGGGTCCCTCAGTCCAGTCTCTCCGAAGGCACTGGCAGTGACAGCCAACTCACTCCTATGCAGTCAGGCCATTCCAGGAGCACCCTAAATTCCAGGGACCCTGATGCATCACTTTATCTACTGTTCCTGATGGGATGTAGCCCCCTGGGGACTGCTGTTGGAAGAAACTTCTTGGGGATGAATCTTCCACCTCAGGTTAGGCAAAGCAAGATTAAATTGGAGCAGTAAGTAACTCCCATCCAAATCACACAGCTGTGAAGCAAGGGGGGCGGGGCAAGAGTGTATCTCACAGTTAGCCTTGGCTTCAATCTCTAGCCCCAAACAATAAAAATAACAACGATAAACATAAAAGATGAGTACAGGTTTATTTTATGTTCGTAGGGTATGCAGTGAAGAGGGCCTAAGAATATGGCTTAATCAGGAAAGCGCTTTCTGTGTAAGCATGGAAACTGAGGTCAATCTCTAGAACCCACATTAAAAAAAAAAAAAAAAGCCAGCACTTGGGAGGCAAAGGCAGGTGGATCTCTGTGATTTTGAGGCCAGCCTGGTCTACATGGTGAATTCCAGGAGAGCCAGGGCTGCATGGTGAGACCCTGTCTCAAAACAACAACAAACTAAAAATCCCATAAAACAACAATGAAACCCAGCCAGGCAGGCTCCGATGGTTACATTTGTAATCCCAGGTCACCACAGACCTGGGGCTTGCTGGCCAGCTAGGCTAGCTGAATCAGCAAGCTCCAGGTTCGGGAAAAGACCCTAGTTCAAAAAAACAAAAACAAAAACAAAAACAAACAAACAAAAAAAACACAAAGGAAGTGGAGAACAATTACAGAAGGCATCCAACACCAAGCCTTGCTTCTCACACTCACGAGGGTGTGCCCGCACCTACACTTGTACACACACACACACACACAAACACACAGACACTCCAGTGAGGGGCTGCTTTCTGGCAAGTCTTTTCCCAAGTGAGGACAGCAATTCCAGACTCCTCTGTTACTGTAAAGAATGACAGAAACTGGGCACAGTGGCAAATGCCTGTGACCCCAGCACTCAGGAGAAAGAGGCAGGCTGATCTCTGTGAGTCTGCGGCCAGCTTGGACTACAAAGTGAGTCCGGAAGAGCCAAAACTACAGAGAGAAACCCTGTCTCAAAACAAAACAAAACAAACAGCAACAACAAAAAAGAAGAGAGGTAGAGACAAGCTGCTGCTGCCTCCTCCGGGAAGAGTTAACCCAGCTGTGCAGTTCAGGAAGATGGGGAGCGCTCCTAGGAAGATGTACCCATCCTAACCCACACTAAAGAGATAAGAGGGATAATTATCTCTTTAAAGAGATACTGTACTTTCTCTTCCCAGAATTCCTGTCTCCCAGCACAGTCCCTAAGAGCATCCCGGAGGTCCAGCTGGCTCTGCTGCTATCCCTTCTGAGTCCAGACTCACAAAGAAACAGCTTTCCCTTTTCCTTCTTTTCTGTCTTTCTTTCAGATACTGACCAGCACCAAATAATTCATTTTCTGGTACTTTTGGCTTCTTTTTTTTTTTACTCTTTTCCCCTTGTCTTGTCCATTTTCCCTCTCTAGGCACCTACTGAGATTTACAGATTCCCTGTCATGGAGGTTCCTTTTAAGCTCCAAAGCAATCAAGCTTCCATTTGAGTCCATTCTTGAATTATTTTATCAACAAGACTAAGAACCCTAAGAAGGAACTCCAATTTCTCAGGCATCATCTGTCAATCATGAAAGGACATCCCAGAATTTTCCAGTAGCAGTTCCATAATTGCTGGATTTCCCCTGCCCATCTACACAGGTAGGAGAAGTGTAAAGAGAACCCCACATGCAATAATGGCCAAATATGGAAGTGTTTGATAGGCCTGTTACTCATATTCCATTAGCCTGATCCTGGTCACATGGGCCCCAGCAGCAAGGGAGGCTGGGCAATGTAGTTTTTCTAGGTGACAAGAAGAGAGGTGAAATTGGTGAGGGTCTGGCCAATCTGACCAACAGTTCAAATCACCTCAGCTTAGGTCTTAAGCTGTTCATCTGAATGAAATCTACTTCTTCAAATGTGATATCTGGATCGGAACCTACATGAAATCATCTGCCTTGCCCCAAGGACCATATTCCTGTCCTTCTGTACTTCTGGCAAGCACATCATATCACTGATATAGAGAAAATACAGTTCTCTAATAAGCCACACATTCTCCATCTTGTTTAGAGAGCAGTGAACTTCATGGAGAGGCTGGCAGAAGCCATATGTAATGGGCAGGAAGTAGCAGATGCAATAGGCTGGGCCAACTTGGGATTGACAGGCAATGGGAAACAAGAAGTGACCTCAGAGTAGTGCCTTTGTAAACTGAGCAACAGGGGGTCAATTGTGCAGAGGACATCTAGGGACTAAGGAGCTGGCCTACCTATCAAGCATGCTACCTTCGTGAGCAGGTCACCAGCTTGCTTGTGAATACCACCTGTGTGTCCTGTGTACTATTTCCCAGGATCCTTCTCTATGGCATCCTGAAAAACCCACAGATTCCACAGCCTGAGATTGGATGCCACTAGGCCCACCTCTCACCCTGGGTGACAGACACCATCGTTCCCCGCAGGCCATCTCTTGTTCTCCTGTCACTGACTTTCTGCAGGTGGTAGCCATCACAGACATAAACACAGACCTTTCTCCTGAGAATAGACAAGACTAGGACAAGGTCTGAGTGAGAATCACAGTGTGGAATGGAAAAGCTTTAAAACCAGGTCCTGGAAGGCGGCGCAATGACAGCCCTTGACTCAGGGAGGGATTTCCCCCGCCTTCCCTTGTACCTCAGCCTAAGCTGTAAGGACCAAGTCTACATCCACGTGTGGGGGATGACATTTGGGTGTCCCGCTAATAGTCATAAAGCCGTTCTGCCATCTCTGAACGTAAGTGGGCCTTAGCCTTTTCCTTAAATAGCTCATTCACTTCCCCATGCATTTCTTCACGGAGCAAGAATAACTCATGACGCCGTGGCTCCTCAGCTCACACAGTGCCGGGGCAGAATTCTGCTGTACTTTTTGGGAGAGCCAAATCCATGACTATCTTCTCCGAAACATGAATCATAAGATTGTTGGCAGCTTTTCCGTAGTGACCGTGGTAACTCAGGTAGTCCTCTATTTTATTTTATTTTTGTTTAATTGTCAGGGTATTTTCTTTATCAGAGTACCTCATGGTGTGGTGTTCGCTGAGCCGAGAGGTCTCAGGTGGAGGACTGGCCCTCATTTTGAGTGTCTTCCCACAGCACAAGCATAGAGTCCTGCAGGTATGAACCCTGTGGGTGTGAACCCTGGCCAGGAGAGCAAGCAGAGAGCAGACAGTAGAAGCTCATACTAAAATGGCTTTTCTTTTTGCACTTAGACTTTATTGGAGTGTGAAATCTCTACCATGGGCTCCTTCTTCACAATGAATGCCCCTTGAAGAACCACACAAGCCATGTTTAAAGAAATGCAACAGCTCTTGGCAGACTCACACAAGATGTCATGACTAAGCATATAACGGGGCGTGGTCAGCGGCTCAGTTTCTGATTTTGCTGAGAAAATTGGGCGTGGAGGTTGTGAAAGATCGGGGTGAGCTCATCTGCCTGAGCCCTGGGCAGGTCTGACTCACCTTTGGTCTCTACTGGCAAAAATGGCTTCCTGCCCATAGAAAGAGGGCAAGGAGTCTGGCCAGGGCTAGGAGTAAGATGGAAAGTATGAGTTTCATAAACTCATATTAAAGAGGCGAATGGGGGTGAGGGACAGTGGGATGTGAAGGCGGGAGGGTGTTGTGGGAGAACCGTTCAAATTGTAAGCGGATCACCACTAGAAAAAGAAAGCAGTTTCAGAGGTATAAGTGTTTTGCTGCTGCTGGTGCTGAGTGTTAAAACACAGTGTTTTAACCCAACACTCCAGGTGTGGGCACTCTATCCTTCTTCCGTTAGCCCAGGCCATGGTGATGCTTTTTTTGGTTTTTTATTTTTTTAAAGGCAGGGTTTCTCTGTGTAACCCTGGCTGTCCCAGAACTTGCTCTGTAGCCCAGGCTGGCCTCAAACTCAGAGATCTGTGAGCCTCTGCCCCCTGAGTACTGGAGCACTGGGATGAGAGGCCTGTGCCATCACTGCCTGGCTGATGCTCATTCTTACACTCTGCCTTACAGTTAACTGCACACAAATTATCCCTTTTTGTTTGGTTGTTTTTTTTTGGGGGGGGGGTTTCAAGACAGGGTTTCTCTGTGTAGCTTGGCTCCCCTGGACTTGCTTTGCAGACCAGGCTGGCCTCGAACTCAGAGCAATCTGCCTGCCTCTGCCTCCCTGAGTGCTGGGACCACAGGCGTGCGCCACTGCGCCCTACCCACAAGTTATCTCTTAAGTAGCAGGCAAAAAGATTCTCAGAGCAGACCGTAAGGGTGGCCTGCAGACACTAGGGTGAAGAACAGTTAGAGCGATGCCTCTGGGACTCCTGCCTAGACACAGGCTAGCCATCAGGTGGGGACTTTGTACACGGACAGCACAGTTGGTCATGGACGCCCTGTGGCGGCGTCAACCAGCTTCTGGATCATCTCGGCATGAACACCATGGAAAGGCAGCCCATCTACTTCCATGCCCACGATGCCCGAGACTCCACTCCGGACTTGGTTCTGTACCAAGATGTCCAACATTTTTTCTTCCTGGAAGGAAAAACAGAGATGAAGATGAGACAGAAGTCGTGTAGGGAGAGCGAGGGACAAATGAATACATCTCTGAGTGGAAAAGGAGCTTTGGTCGTGAGGTCTCACCATCTCTTCCTCTCTATTCCTCTATCCTCTGTCTATCTCTCCCTGTTTTTTTCTCCCTGCTTTTTTTTTTTATTCCCTTCCTCCTTCTCCTCCTCCTCCTCCTCTCCTCCTCCTCCTCCTCCTCCTCCTCCTCCTCCTCCTCCTCCTCCTCCTCCTAC
>NW_026596134.1:10645054-10653349 GCF_907164565.1 Psammomys obesus
CCTCCTCCTCCTCCTCCTCCTCCTCCTTTTTAAAACAGGGTCTCTGTAACCCTGGCTAGCCTGGAACTCACTACATAGACCAGGCTGGCCTCAAACTCTTAGATATCCACCTACCTTTGACTTCCAAGTGCTAGACCTAAAGCCATGTGGTACCACACCCAGGAATGCACCTCTTTTTAACCAGTAAAATTTGAGATAAAAATATTAACTCATTGGAAAGCTCCTTAGGAAACTCAGAATCAAGAGCTGGATGTGGTGGCTCACACCTGCCATCCCACTACTTGAGGGCTGAGGCAGGAGGATTACAGTCAGTTTAAGGCCAGCCTGGATTATATCATGAGCTCCAGGACAGCTCACTCTATGGAGTGAGACCCTATCTCAAACAAAAGCACAGCATTTAAACAGATCAGCTGTTTCTTCGGGCACTTACCTTCCTGTGACCATAGTCCATGCCCCTGGGGAGACCTGCACAGTCCTAACACATGCCAGAGATGCAATCCTTCCACCAACCCAGCCCCCAGCCATGCCATGGATTAGTTCCTGTGAGTCTGGTAGTGGCAGAAGGCTTCCCTGAAACCCCGCTTTTAGCCTCCTGAGGGGTGGTGCTTGTCCTTATTTGCTTTCTATCGCTGTGATAAACAGCATGACTAAAAGCAACGTGATGGAGGAAATGGTTTATTTCAGTTTACAGCTCTTGGTTCACACTCCATCACCAAAGGAAGTGTCAGGACAGGAACTCAAGGCAGGAACCTGAAGGCAGGAACTGAAGCAGAGGGCATGGAGGGGTGCTGCTTACTGGCTTGCTCTCTATAACGGGCTCAGCCTGCTCTCTTATACAGCTCAGGGCCACCTTCTCAGAGATGGTACTACCCCACTGGCCAGGCCCTCCCACATTAATCAGTAATAAAGACATTCCCTCAGGCTTTCCTACAAGCTTATCTTATGGAAGTATTTCCTCAGTTGAGATTCCCTCTTCCCAGATGACTTTAGCTTGTCTCATGTTGACCACCTTCAGGGGGGAAAAATCCAGCAAGCACACAACTAAGTTCTGCTGCTGCCGCCTCGATTTTCCAAACCTGGAGCAGAGCCATGGGCCCCAGCAGGCAGATGTGCATTGGGATTTGACAGATCTGACGCCTGGCTTTTCTGACCCTGTCTTTTTTTTTTTTTTTTTTCCCCTGAGACAGGGTTTCTCTGTGCAGCCTGTCCTGGAACTCACTCTGTATACCAGGATGGCCTCAAACTCACAGCAATCCTCCTGCCTCTGCCTCCCTGAATGCTGGGATTAAAGGTGAGTGCCAACACGCCCCGCTCCACATGCTTTCTGACTCTACTACATGAGGACACAGTGAGAATCAGAGGAAATTAGAGTCAAGGGCCTTGTGAACACTCATCCAAAACTTCCAATAAATGTGACGGTGGAGCTGGGGAGATGCCTCAGGTAGTAAAGTGCTTGCCTTTAGGACACCCCAATAAATAGGGCACCCCAATCCTCAGCACCCACAAAAAGGCTGGAACGGCAGGGAAGGAGCATCCTTGGGACTTGCTGGCTGGCCACTCTAGTCTAACTGGTGAGCTCCAGATTTAGTATGAAACCCTGTCTCAGAAAATAAGGAGAGTGCCTGAGGAAGGCATTTGATGTCAGCCTCTTGTCTCTACATATATGTGAGTACCACAGACATGAATATGTATGTACTCGTGCACACGCAGGCACACACACACACACACACACACACACACACACGCACACACGGGGTGGGGAGTGTTGGAAAATGTTGCCTGGAAACTCTTTCTTTGACCCTGGAGTGGCTTTTCCATTCTGTCCCTGTGTGGAGGCAGACTTCCACCTGTGAAAGGAAGGTACAAGTCCATTTCTACGCAAGTCTTTCACAAGAGCCCTGGCCAGGGGCTCCTCAGCCCAGACAGGCACTGCCACCCTTTGTTTGGGCTTGATTCGCCCACTTGTCCTCCTCATTACTCATATCCTCTCTTTATGGGGGCAGTGCACGTGGTACTGTAGGACCATCTCCTCCAGGCACACTGCCTGCCCTCCCTGTACCCATCCTTCTGGGACACGGAAGGGGCCCTGGCGTCCTCAGGGTGGACAGCCAACAGGTTAGGAACTGGCTGGCATTCAGCCTGTCAGACCCAGAGGGACCGGCTGGGCCGATCGCCACAGCCAGCACATTTCCAGGCAATACCACACGATCTTCTAAAGGACCAAGTGGAGGGGGCAATTCCTCCCCCGCTGGAACAGAGCTGGAGGCAGCAGTCCTGCCCAGGCTGAGGCAGACATCGAAGCAGGAATGGGGAGGGAGGACGAAGGTGAGGCAGGGTGGGCAGGCCTCACAGACGGAGTCAAGGTGGATGGGGAAGGAGGGCCCAAGGTGACTTCTGGGCTTAGAGGGAGGCTACGTGGTGATCGCTAATTCACTCTGGAACATGGTGGGCTGATGTTTATGGAAAATGATGTTTGTTTGTTTTTAAAATAAAAGTAAGTTGGAAAGCTGGGCATACCTATAGTCCAAGGCACTAGTTCTAGGTTGAGGCAAGGGTTGTTCTGGCGAGGATTTCAGGCCAAACAGAGAGAGAGAGAGAGAGAACACTTCCATCTAGGCTCCCATGTCACTCTGCTGTGTTCCCTAAGCTCCTTCCCCAGGGGCTGTGTCTGACTCCTCATTGTTTCCCAGAACTCGCCTGGGCCTGGCCCCCAGGAGGGGCTCAGCAAATGTGGTTCTGCTTTAAAACCATGCCATTCCATTTCCTCCTTGAGAACGGGGCATTGTTAATTCACTTCTGAAAGGCTGGGTGCCCATGCCAAGAGGAGAATTTTCCATCCCTGGAGGATGAGTGTGGGGCTGTGGCCGGTTGGCTGGGCGGGGTTCACACTTTGTGTTTGTGTGAATCAAGAGTCTTGCAGGAGGCAGCCACCCCCAACTCCATGTTTTCCAGTTCAAAATACAGGAAGCATACAGAAAGAACAGAAAGCTCCCTGGGCCCCCCAGGGAAGACAAGACCATTTCCCCCATGGAAATGTCACCTGGGCCTCACACCTTCCTCTCCCCTATTCCCTGGCATTCTCAGGGGCTGAGAAACTTCCTGACCACTTGAGGCAAGCCCAGAGCCTGGATCAGAGAGACTTCAACTCCTGTTTTAACTCTGCCTCTTATTGGGTGGCCTTGGCAAGACACCCACCACCCAGAGCCCACCAGCTCGTTCCTCTATGGCAGGGAAAATGGCAACCCAGGAGGTAGGGAGGCCAGAGCGACTGCACAAAACAACATGAAGAAAACGAAGAGTGCCTACAAGTGCCTCTAGCCATGGGGGCTTGTCAGGAATGGGGGGCAGGTCAGGGGCGCCAGCCTTTGGCTGGCTGGGAGACATCGCAATTGCCCGCCCCTCCTTAAACCAACACACAACTTAGAAACCGACATAGTCAGTAACCAGCAGGTGTACACACCCTCAGAGAACTGCACTGGAATTCTACTCATGGGTCCTGCTTCAGACCTCCCGAGTCAGGGGCCAGGAAGACAGGCTTAGCACTGTGAGTCTAACAGGCAACTTCCGGTTTGCTCTCTGCTTCGTGCTGTGGCAGAGGATGGGCGCTCTCGGCCTCCTGCTCCAGCTGCCATGCCTGTAGCTTGTTGCCATGCTCCCCTGCCTCGACGAACTCTTACCCTCTGGAACTGTAAGCCAAAGCAAATGCCTTCCTCTGCAAGTTGCCATGGTCGTGGTGTTTTTGCACAGCAACCGAAAGGTAACTAATACACTAACCAGGGCTCTGGTCCAAACCAGGCTTTACATTCCCCATGGGGCTAGCCAGCGAGAAGCTGCCCCCTTCCCCCCATTCTAGTAGATTCTTTCTAGTCTAAACCCACGGGACTCTTTTCCTACCTGATCTGCCCCTCCACTTTAGCACGTGTGCTACCCGAGATGCTTCAGGACCCTCACCGAGCTGTCACTTCTGCAAAGAGAACAGTAGGGACTCCCACCCCATCTCCTGACCACAACCCCATGACGCCTCCACAGCTCAGGTGTTTCCTCCTTCCAACAGTGCTGACTGTACCCAGTTCACAGACTAACACTCCATCTCTGAGAGGGAAGAGCAATTTGCCGAAAGTCAAATTAGAAAGGAAAGGATCTCTCCAAACAGGTCTCCAAACATAAGACCCTGGACCAGAAGTAGATCAAAGGATCTGCTTTTGTCTCCCAGCCTGACCCAGCCAGGAGGCATTCCCTCAAGGCTAGCTTTGCCTTTGGCTTGATGGGCACCATGGTGGTTGATGGGGTCATATGGCTTGGAACACTCAGGCCTTCTTGGTTCTCATGCAACAAGAAAGCCGCCTCTGTGCCGGTGGCTTGCTGCCGTGTATTACCTTAGTGACAGATGGCAGGGCCTGAATCCAGCTCTGCTCCCCAGTCACTGTGGAAGATCCAGTTGCTTTCCTCAGGTAGCGCTCATGGACTTGACATGAGTTCAGAATGTACAGTGCGCAGGCCAGGGCATAGCCTCCCCAGTTAGAAACACCTACAATGCAAAAGGGTAAAAAAAAAAAAAAAAATCCATCATAAAACTGCAGAGATCCTGTGGTTCACGGGGCTGCCTCCAAGCAGCAGAAGCCCATCTCAGAGCACTGGCACCAACAGCAGGCACCAGCATCGCCTGGGGACTTGTCGCACATTCTTGGACCCCAGCCCAGACCTGAACCAGAATTTCTACGAGACTGTTGGGGAGGAGGTGAGTTCTAATGAGCCCCATAGGTAAGCTTGATTCAAGCTAAGGTCTGAAGGTTATTGCTTGAAGTTATTCAGACTGCAGAGTTAGTGACTTAGAAGAAAAGATGTAGCCACCGAACCTAGAAAGCCATTCCAGAATCCTCCACATTAAAGAACAGCCCGAGGGCTGATCTCAGTTCCTCAGGCTACACAGAAGCCTGTCCCCTGTGGCACAGAGCCGTCACTCTTTTACGTCTAGAAGACGATTGCTAAGTCACCCTCAGGCCTCCTTTCCTATTCTGTGAGCCAGGCTCCAGGCTCATTCCCTGGGTTAGAGACTGCTCCATCTCTTCTTCTCTGACACCTGCTTGAGTTCTCCATCCTGCCAAAGACTGACTAAGCTCTAGGTGTCATCATTAAGGAAGAGGGGTGATAAGACAGCTCAGTGGGTAAAACCTCTCACTGCCAATCTTGACCACCCGAGTTCAGGCCCCGGGGTCTACTTATACAGTGGAAGGAGAGAACTGACTTTCACACCTTGTCCTCTGACTTAGACACACACACACACACACACACACACACACACACACCACTAAATAAATAAATATTTCCTGTAAAGGAAGAGGATCATCAAGTTGGAGAGGTGTGCACACAGGCTGCCAATCATCAGTGAGATGCTTGCAAAGGATTATGGAGTACTGAAGAGAGAGCAGTAATTCTGTTTGATTCAGAAAAGGTTCACAGAAAAGCGTCATTTAATATAGATATTATGGTCTGAGTAGAATTCAGCTGGAAAAGAATGGAGCTGTGGGGTGGGAGGAGCCAGGAAAATGTCCATACAAACACATCTCCCAGTAAGTAGAAAGGGATACAGCCAAACATGGCCAAGGAAGACTACACACACACACAGTAGCTATCAGATCGTATTTCAATGATTCCAAGTATCTTTTTGTTATATCCACATATCTGAAATTGGCAGGTGTCTCTGGTTACATCTTACAGTTGTGACTGGCTGGTTTATTAGTGCTATACAAAATAGTGGTGACTGAGTCATCAACAGTACACTCGAGGGAAAAGAATATCTTGCTTTGGTTGAATACATCAGTCTGCCGTCCTGCAGTAAATGTCTTGTGTGATTTAGCTCCCGAAGTCCTTAAAACAAACCCATGAGGCATGGTATCATTATCCCCATGTGAGCAACTCAGAAACAGACACACAGGGGCAAAGGTCACACAGCAACCAAGTTGTAGACATATGATGTAACTCAAGTTATCCCCTTCAGAGCCCACATTCCTTTTCTTTTAAAAAAATATTTTTTTTAAAGTTTTTAATTGTGTTAAGAACCTACATGGCACGAATGTAGGAAAAATGAATGGTTCTTCCTCTGTTCTCACATCGTGGAGAGGGCATCGTGACCACCGACGGTATGGGTGTCTCTGCCAGGTATCTAACGGTTTCGTAGCAGCGGATTCCTAACCCTAGTGTGTGCGCTCCAGTCCAAGTCAGTTCCGGAGCTGTGGACCTCGCCAGCCTGGATGAAGGTCTCAGTCTCCAGGATTGCCTCTTCCCCTTTTGATGCCGGTGGCTAGCCCCAGGTTGCTCACCTCAGTCTCTGGCTGGCTGGCTGTATATGAGAGCTCCTGAAAGCTCTTGCTGGATTTAATTAATTTGCTTCACCAGACACAAGGGAGAGCACACTGCTTTGTTACAGAGGGTGTCAGGAAAGATCCAGATGAAGGGCTATGTGGGCGAGGCACGCAGGAAGGGGCCTGGCGTTCACTGTGGCTGGCTACCTGGGCGCTCTCTGAACTCTTCAGGGCTTTGGTGGAGATCCATGGTGACAGACAGGGAGGGAGCCCAGCAGGGTCTGCTTTCTTGGGCTCTTCCCGACCTCTGTGCAATGTCCTTCTTCCTGGGCGGGGAGCCTCTCTGGCCTGGGATGGTCTTATGGCCTATCAGACAAGGGTAGGTTGGAGAGTTTCTTTGTGGCTGGATAAAACTGGGAGCAGATTCTCACTCGGAGGAAGAGAAATTCTAGTTTCTATGGTCTGCCTTGGAGAGGGAGTTATACGAACCTAGACCCATGGATGAAAACAGGGAAATTACTTACCTCCCTACCTACCTGTCTGTCTGTCTGTCTGCCTGCCTATCAATCTATTATCTGTTTATCAATTTATCATTTCTATACCCACCTTAGCCATATTTAGGAGCATAATCAGTAGTGTTAAATATATTCCTATCTATCATCTATTTTGTCTATCTAAAAATATCACACCAGAAATTATCATCTTAACTATGTTTAAGTGCATACTTTAGCAGTGTTACGCACCTCTATATGTACCTATTTAAAATATCAGAATTGGGCCAGGCATGGTGACACATGCCTTTAATTCCAGCGCTTGGGAGGTGAAGGCAGGTAGACTTCTGTGAGTCTGAGCACAGTCTGCTCTACATAGTGTGTTTCAGACCAGTCAAGGCTACATAGTAAGACTCTGCTTGAAAAAAAAAAAAAAGATCTATAAGAATTTTGCTCACCAACTTTACCATCTTTAAAAGGTACCGTTAAATAGCATTAAGTATCTGCTGATCCATTCATCCCAATAGCAGCATCTGTAAGGGTGCCAATGAGCAGGGTTAAATATATTCTCCTGTACAATTCCAGAGCTCATCCTGTGCGAGTATTTGGGATGCCATAACAAGGGAAAAGGCAGGATTTAAAATCCTTGTCCATTAGTTTAAAATGACCCAGAATGGCTATGTAGGGAGGATGAGGCTGGCAGGCAGGCTAAAACTGCTAATTGTGTTACGGTGGGATGACACAGCATATTTTTGCCTGCGTCGCCACCCTGCGCTACCTGCTTTTGAAGAATGCCTTTGGCCTTCATATGACATCATCTTTTCAATTAACAAAATGTAAATGCTATATTTAAGCAATGGCTGTGGCCGTGATACCACACCTGAATGGTGGGGGATGGGAGAGGTGAGGAGGGGGCATGAAAGGAAGCTTACTTAAGCTCATGTGCTGGAGGCCCTGTGTGAGGTGAGCTCACTGTGAACTTTGATCTCCTAGTCCCTAGCCACCACTGTCTCCATAATTTTTCCCTTTCCAGGACATCATGTCATTGGGTTCAGATCACATAGCCTTTTCATAATGGCTTGCTCATTTAGCAATATGCTCTTAAAGTTCCTCATGTCCTTCTGTGGTTTGGACTCTCTCCCTCTCCCTGCCCCTTTCCCTCGCCCTCTCCATCTCCCTTACTCTCTCCCTCTCCCTCACCCTCTCCTTCACCCTCTCTCTTATTCTCTCCCTCTCCCTGTCACAGAATATATCCTATCACCTGTAGGTTCGGGGTTCAGCCATCCACTCACTGATGGAGTGAGTTACTAAGAAGTTTTGTTACTTCTTAGTTTGAGCAATTAAGAATAAAAATGAACATCTGTGTGTTTGAGTACAGGTTTCTATGTAGACACGTGCCTTTAACTCATTTGAATAAATGCCAAAAGTGTGATTGCTAAATATTTATTTATCTAATGTGTGTGTGTGTGTGTGTGTGTGTGTGTGTGTGTGTGTGTGTGTGT
>NW_026596134.1:10653359-10736269 GCF_907164565.1 Psammomys obesus
TGTGTGTGTGTGTGTGTGTGTGTGTGTGTGTGTGTGTGTGTGTGTGTGTGTGTGTGCAGGAGCCCTTAGAGGTCACCATGGGCTTTGGATCCCCGGGGACTTGTGACAGGCAGTTGTGAGCCACCCCGTAAGTGCTGGGAACTGAATCTGGACCCTGTGCAGGAGCATCATGCAGTCTTAACCACCGAGCCATCTTTTCAGCCCTGTGATCACTGGGCTCTGTGGTAATTATATATTTTTGCATATACTCATGTATTTATTTGTGTGTGTGTGTGTGTGTGTGTAGGTGCATGCATGCCATGGTGTGCGGGGGACAGAGGCCAGAAAATATGTACCACACGCATGAATGAATGAAAGGAGGAAAGGAAAGGAAAGAGAGAAGGAGAAAGTGAGGTAAGCATTCATGTTCCTCGTTTCCGACCGCCTGCCTTCAGCAGACAATGTGATTGTTGCCTCACACTCCAGCGGCCATCCTTTCTGCATCACGATGGGACCGTGTCCCCTCAAGCTGTGAGACAGGATAAACCCTTCCTTCCTTCTGTCAGACATTTTCTCTCAGCAGTGAAAAAAGCAGCTGATACAGTATCTGTGATACAACTTTTTCATTGACTTTATAGGCCGGGTTGGGAGAACTAAGATCTGACACTCCGGAGTCTTCGTATCCATGAACATGGAATATCTCTCCGAGTTAATTCCGTTCCTACTTGCTCTCTTTCATCAAAGGTCTATGCTTTTTCTATATGGACGGTAGTTACATGTTGCTAGCTTTATACTTGAGTAGTGCATTTTTGGGAGGTGCTGCTATGAATGGCAGCATGATTTTAATTTCAAGTTGTTGGCATATCGGAAAGTGCTGTATCCTGAAAGACTATTGCTGTAATCACTTATTACTTTCAGGAGTTTGTTTTTATCCTTTTAGATTTTCCATATGGATTAACATGTCATCTGCAAAGATAATTATTTTCTTTCTTCTCCATCCATGTACTTTTTATTTATTTTATTTATTTTCTTTTTGCCTTATTACACTAAGACTTCCAGTATGATGCTGAAAAACTGGTGAGAAAGGAGAGTCTTACCATACCACTCTTGGCTGGACTTTCAAAAATATTTTTTTCTGTTATCCCTTGCCTTATGTAACTTTTCTTTTGTTTGTTAATATGTAAGGTTACATGGATTGATTTTTGATTATTGCATCATCCTTTGTATTTGAAATAAATTCTAGTTTGTTAGTGATATGTTTCTTTTACATATTATTGGGGGTCTGTTGCTAACATTTTGCTGAGTGATTTTCAACTTTTTAAAAAATTACATGTATTTGTTTATGTATGCATGCATGTATGTATGTATTTGTGCAGGAGTGTGTGACAGCAGGGTGTTCCTCCTATGTCACACTTCCTGAAATAAGAACTCGGAGACTGTATTATTTATGAATAAATGCCAAGGCCATAAGCTTTGGCTTGTTCCCCAACTAGCTCATAACCTAAATTACCCATTTATTCTATTCTATATGCCACATGGCTGGTTACCTCTCCTCAGTTTCATACATCCATCTTCCTCAGAGTCTGTGGGTAAATCTCTCTCTATCCCAGAGTCTTTCTCTTTCTCTCTCTCATCTCTGCCAAACTCCCACCTCCTATTTCCCGCCAAAGCTAATAGTCCATCAGCTTTTTGATGATGTATGGTGATGCTCCCATACAGTACACAAGAGATTCTCTCTGCACCAGTCTCTGTGTGCACATACGGGCCCACAGGATCAGACTCAGGCCTTCAGGCTTGGTGGCAAATGCTATAATTCACTGAGCTATCTCATCAGCCCTGTTTTTTTTTTTTTTTTTTTTTTTTCGTGTTCTTAAAAGATATTGAACTATAGTTTTCTTTCTTGTAATGGCCTTGTATTGGCTTTAGGGTGACTGGACTCGTTCAGTGAATTGAAAGTATTCCCTTGGCCTTAATCTTCTGGAAGAGACTGTAGAAAACTGTTATAGTTTCTTCTGTAAATATTTTAGAATTCCCCCCTTAAACTAATTCAGACCTTGTGCCTTCTGGTTTTGAAGGGTATCAACTTGTTGGTTCAGTTTCCTTAAGGACTATCTCCATTTCTTTTTCTATGTGTATGTATTTCAAGAAATGGACCCATTTTTATCTATATTATTAAATCTGTGGGCATATAATTATTTATAATATTCCTTCCTTATCCTTTTCCACAGAACCTTCCTTATCCTTATCCACAGACCCCACAGAGATATTCCTTCTTTTCTTTCTGATAGTCATTCGTGCTTTCTTTCATGTTTGTCTTAGCCTGGCTAGATTACCGACGATACTGATCTTTTCAAAGACAGTTACCTTTGGTTTTGTTGATTTTATCTATCTATTATTCTATTTCTGATCATTTTTATTCTTCGTTTTCTTCTTATACTTTAGTCTTAATTTGTTCTTCTTTCCTACTTTTTTTTCGGTGGAAGCTAAGATGGCTGAAGTTACTTGTTTCTTGTATGTGCATTCTATGGAGTTTTGAATGAGACTTCCCTCGTGGGGGGGATGGGCATGTGAATACTTGATTGAATGTGAATACTTGGTGTGGGGTTGGGGGCGGGGCATAGAAGGTGTGGCCCTGTTGGAGGAAGTACATCACTAGGGGTGGGCTTTGAGAGTAAAAAGTCTGGCCTGCTTAGAGTTTGCTCTCCCTGCCTTGTTCTTGTGGTTCAAGGTGTGAGCTCTTGTTTTCTGTTCCTATGCCATGCTGCTTGCTGTCATTCTCCCTGTCATAGAAATTCTAACCCTCTGGAACCATAAGACAAATAAACAGTTTCTTCTCTACATTGCTTTGGTCACAGCAATAAAAAGCAATACAGGTGTCAGTTAAATCTGGTTGATTGACAGCATTATTGGGTTCAACTGTGTCGTTACAGATTTTATGCCTGCTATATCTGTCACTCCTGATACAGGGGTGCTAAAATAGCCAACTATGATAGCTGAGTCATCTATTTTTTTTCTCTCCTGTTCTTTGTTTTCCTCCCCTGTATGTTTGTATATATATCACCTCTCTGGTGTTAGGTACATATACACGATATGTGTATATAGGTTGTTGGTTGTTACAGCTCCCTGTATACCGGCCTTTTATAATATGAATGTGCTTTTTTATTTATTCCCGAAGTCTGCTCTGTATGAAATTAATATAGTGGTTTCTGCCCTCTGTTGATTAGCGTTACCTTTAATTTCTTCATCTCTTTCCTTTTGCTCCATAGAACCAGAGCCGGGCATCCCCTTTCTTTCACCAGAAAGTGGCAGTGGGCTAGACCTGGGTATTTCCCTTCTCCCAGGCAAGTATGGCTTTGCTCACACCGCAGCAGACTGTGGTTTCTTTGAGGCCAGTTCTTATTTAGAACAGAATGAGATGGTATATTTCTGAACAGTTCCTTTTTCCTAGCTCTACCACAACAGGAAGAGATTTTCTTCTGATATTCACTATGGGGACCTAGTAGAGCGACCAGAAATACCCTCCCCCAATCAAGGTGATCCTCACATGATCTGGTCCCCTGGAATTGGTTTTTCTGTTTTGAATTTTGGCCTTTTGAGATGAGGTCTTGCCATGTAGCCTTGGCTGGCTTGGAACCCTGGTACTTACTGTACAGGCTGGCTTCAAACTTGGAGACCTGCATACCTCTACCCCCCAAGTGCTAGGATTACAGGGGGTACACCTGGCTCCCTGAAGTTCAACCCAGGTTTGTGCAATGAGCCTTCAACTGGATAATAGGTTTCCCATCCCAGAGTGTGTTTGTGCCTCCCCAGGCTGACTCTGACCATGAAGGGAAGAGAGCCTTTTTCAGGTGTCAGTGTTTCCAGAAACTTCTGGTGAGACAAAGGAAGAGCCAGGCTTTGAAACACCCAGACACACAAGAAAGGTTGGTCCTAAGGTTCTCTGAAAAAGAGCAGCAACACAAGTACAAGGAGCCCAAGGCAGAAATTGGTTCGCCATGGCATAGGCACTCGCTGACCGATGACTGGAGTGCCCCCCCATCTCTCTCATCGCCCTCACACCACTCATTACCGTATCACCCGGTACATGTGTTCACCAGGGTCATTGTTTCCCAACTCTGGAAAGAAAGTTCTTTGGCACATATCATTCTGTTGTTGCCCCAGACCCCAGAACAATGCCTGGCGTACTGTAAATGTTCACTGAATGGCTGAATTCCCACTCGGGGCTCTTGCCTATCCTGGTGGCCTCTAGAGCCTCCTACAGAGAAAAAAACCTTGTGCTCTTGCTGTGGTGACTGTCTTGACTGCCAACCTGACCAGAAGTGAGAGGCATTTGGTAGAGTGGTAGAGCATGGGTCCAGGTGTCTCTTTGAAGGTGGGCGTTTCCAGAGAAGACTGACGTGTTGAACAGCAACTGAGTGAGGAAGACGCAACCTGAGTATGAGCAGAACTGTCTAACAGTACAAATCCAGACAGAACAAAAGCAGAGCTAGCCTTCCCGGGGGAAACACAAGGCCTCTTGCTCTGTCTCTTGGTCACCACGGAATAGGCGGCCCTTCCACCATGATGCTCTGCCTTGCTACAGGCCCAGGAAGACTGAAGCCAGCAGCTGTGTTCTGAACTCTTTGAGACCACGAACCCAAAACCATCCTCCTCCTTTGAAGCTGTTTCTTTCTAGTGTTGGTCACAGTGATTAAGAAGCGTCTAACACACCTGGTCAGGCTTCAAGCAAGCTCACTTGCCCTGGGCGGCCAGGCTGTTCTTGGCAGGCGCACAGATACTCACCGGCAATGACAGCAAAGTCGGCCTCCACGTCACAGGCAATGACATCTCCATTTCTTATGTGCTTCTTCACGGCCTGCTTGACCTTGCCCATGCCAAGTTCATTGCCACCATCACCAATGCCTGAAGGAAGGAGAAACAGAGTCAGAGAACAGGGTGGGGCCTGTGTGGGGTTGGGATAAGACATCCCTTCCCCAGTGCTGGTCTCTGAATATGTTTCTGACAACCAGACGTTGGTTGTTCTTCGGGTCTTCTAGAAGCTTCTATAGTTAGGAATGGCTCTGACTTTGGAGCTCACTGGAGTGGGATCCTGCCTTCTGTTAGGTCACCACATCTCGACACAGGTGGGGTGCCTTGGGCTCTGACATGTCATCAGGCCCCCTGGAGACACTCAGTAGCTCCCACACAGTGGCTGCTCTCACTGCGCTGTACCGTGTGACTGGCCAATATCCCACTGGCAAAGGTGAACTGGGTCTTACCCTAAAGCATGATAGGAAGGTTTAGAGTTAAATGAATCCCATGCATACACTTCATATCCTTTAAACAGAAGCCTTTAGAGCAGTGGTTCTCAAACTGTGGGTCGTGACCCCTTTGGGTGGGCGGGGCAAATGACCCTTTCACAGGGATCGCATCTCAGATATCCTGCATGGCAAATATTTACATTACTATTCATAACAGTAGCAAAATTACAGTCATGAAGCAGCAATGAAATTAATTTTGTGGATGTGGGTCACCACAGCATGAGGAACTGTGTTAAAGGGTCCCAGAGTTAGGAAGGCTGAGAACCACTGTTTTAGAGGCTAGCTGATGGGAGAGGAACTAGACCATCTCAAGCATTGGAGATCAGATGGAACCAAAAAACTCAGTCCACTGTGAGCGACTGAACACCTTCCATTAACACCCGAGGGTTTTGGGTTTGTTTGTTTGCTTTCTCTGTTTCCACCCCGACCATTTTTCTTTTCTCAGAACAGTTTCTAGATTAGTGACAACCGGTTTGGATGACAAAAATAACTCGACCACCTAGCAGAATAAGGAGTAGTTAGATGCCAAGCAGGGCCCGTCCACATGCCGTGGGGGAAGGGATGTTCCCGAAGCTTCCCGGGCTCTGCCTGCTAATTGCTGCTTCCTTCTCCAGTGCTGGTGACGCCTCCCTGCCTCCCCCCAAGCATTGTGCCCTTTACCTGCCCAGCCCAGAATGGCAGGAAGTGAGAAACCAGGCTAGCAGACCACACTGCGTGCGCCCCACCCACAGCCTCTTCTGGGAAAATCTGGGGATTTGCAGAAAACTTTCTAACCATCCCAGAAGGTTTTTCATTCACTCCTCAAAACCTCAAAAGTCAGAGGGGACTAATGGGTCTGGGAAACACTGGGAGGCTTGGAGAATAACAGGCACAGAAGGACAGACACGCTTTAATTACCCCAGGCTTGCCCTGCGCCCTGCTCTCCATACAAAGGAAGGAGAGCTGGCGTCCTTGTCCTTCGGGGACTGGCACAGACATAACAGCAAGGTGATTCTTTAACAGTAGGGACTGGGTGGCCGCGCTTTGCTCAAGATCCTGCAGGCAATGCTAATTAGCTGGCCAACTTCAACCTCTCTGGGCCTCATTTTCTCATTTATGTCCTTCCGACCTCACAAGGTTTTTGAGTGGGCTATATTTATATATGTTTAATGGTTGTGAAAGTTCTCGGAAGAAGTAAAAAGTTCAGTACAGAAACAAATTATCACAGTGTATTATTAACAATAATGGTCCACTCATCTCACATTCAGTATTGCGTTTCTTCGAATGACACAGGACGAATTCCATCCTGTATGATCCAAATAGTGCTTCATGCCTCGATTTCATTATCGTTAATATTTCATGATGAGTTAATCACTTCTGAGTGGGCAAATCAAGTATGTTCCATATGTGTCACTTCTCTTTCTGGTTTCTAAGAGAATGTTGCATTTCTTAACAATGATGTCATTCATGTCTAGACTGGCTGAAATAAACAAATCCCAGTTTTGGGGGGTTGGAAAGCAATAGTGACCATGTAACCCTTTCCCGGCCTGTGCTCAAAGGTCAATAAAAGATGCTTAGCAATAACTGTTCACGTTGAATTCTTACTGCCACCACTTACCAGTTGATGAGATTCCAGGAAGCTTCCGTGCGGCGAGGAAAATGTCATCAATGGGGTCAACTAAATGCTTGATGTTCATCTTCCTCCAATTGTAGTAACTGCCATCAGCGGCCCTTCCTGCACGCTCTATGGCCACCAGATGGTCAAATCTGCCGGGAAGCAATGGTGGCAAGTCTTTATGGGGAAAATGGCAGCTTCTCTGGCTCCACCCTTGCATGTCTCTGTGAGCGACCTTTGGTTTCTTAACTTGGCTCCTTTCATCCTATGGGACTGACTGAGGACCCACTTTGTGCTGGGGACTCATCCCAGGGTACTAACTCACTATGTTGCTGGTTGTGGGGAGGCATGGCCCAGCGCTGCCACCAGAAGCCCAGGGAGATCCTGGGACCCCGACTCAGGCAAGCTGGCTCCTTCACTGCATTGACTAACGACATCGCAAAGAGAATTTCAGGACAAGTCAGAGCGAAGCCAAGTTAGCCAGTCTATTGAGAGACAGGAGATAGCACACACTTCAGACTTAAGTGGGGGTGTTCATCCTCCCCATCCCTGACACCCTCACCGGAAGAGGACAGTACACACCCCAGACATGGATGTAGGGCTTCAAGAGTGAGAGCAGCACTCAGGTATTTTTAGTGGCAATATACATGATATATACATATGGTTTTGTGGCCAAGTTGTAGAGCTCAAAGGGTATAATTACAAGAAGGCTTAGCGATTAAGCAAAATTTAAAAGTTAAGGGAAGGATGTGAGCTAATTTACTTTTTTTTTTAATTCCTTTTGTAAATGGTGATTTTATTTTAGAAGATCTACCACTTGGATGAATCGAGCATTGTGTGTGTGTGTGGACTGCTGATACAGTTAAACTCAAATCCACGAACATCGTCGCCCTGAGTAAGCAAGCCTTCCGCTTGTTTTGGTTTTGGTTTTCTTCCTTGAGATAAGGTCTCAAGCAGCCCAGGCCTCTAACTATGCAGCTAAGAGTGACTTTGCACTTTCACTACTTTTAAAGAAGTTATTGCTATTACTTCTGTGTATGGATGAAATGTGGGGGGTGTGTGTACCACAGCAAGGGACCTTATGTGGATTCTAGAGCTCCAACTCAGGTCGTCAGCCTCGGTGGCCAATGCCTTTACCCACTGGGCCATCTTGCAAGCCTCTGAATTGGTAAAAATTACTTATTATTCTCACTGTGTATCTGTGTCTGCGTATATGTGTGTATGTGTGGGTAGGTGCATGTCTGAGTGCAAGTGCCCATAGAGCCCAGAAGAGGGCGTTAGATCCCTAGATCTGGAGCTATAGGTGGTTGTGGGCTGATGTGGGTGCTCGGAGCCAGTCTGGATCAAGAGCAGTTGGTGCTCGTAACTGCTGAGCCAACCGCCGAGCCCCACTGGTGCCTTTCTGGATTTTGTCCGGAAGACTCTGGAATGAAGGCTACTTTCCTTTCCCAAGTCTCCTTACTCATCTCCAACTTTCTATCCCGTCTCAACAATCTGATAAACAGCCACTCGGGTCTTCTGCGATGGAATAGTCAGAAGCTGAAAGTCAGGGTAACTGGGTGTCCAGAAAGGTGTCGCTAACACCCGATCCAGTGCTCCGTGTATCCAGCGGGTGGCCGGTCACAGTGAAACCAGTGTTGGCTGCTGTGGGCCCATTGTACTCCTTCCCAACTTCTCCTTCCCATCACAGACATTAAATGATTGGAAATGAATTTGAAGGACAGAAAGAGAAATGAACGGAGCATGACATGAATTCCACAGGAGACTAAGTGGTAGAGAAATGAGGTCACAGGTGGCATGGTGATCAAGCGGCTGTGGGGTCTTGTCACGCAGGGCACGCTCCGCGTCTCCCTGTCACTGGCCCTGGGGGAGTTGTTTGGTCTTTCTAACCACACATTGCCTTTCCACACCTCTGCAGGACACCAAGCATGCATCTGCCTGCAGGACACCTCCAGCATTGACGGGGTTAAAGAAGGCACTTGCCGTGGAACCCGAACCCGCAGCTACTCAGTGCTCAGTGTCAGCTGGGCTTGCTGTGGGTACCTTTCTCAGCACGAACGTTTTAATCTTGTTTTTCTTTCTTTTTTTTTTTTTTTTAATTTCTGTGCATGTGTGTGTGCCAGCTTGTCTGTACATGCACCATGTATATGCGGTGTGCGTGGAGGCCAGAGAAACTGTTAGATCCCTTGGGACAGAGCATCTCAACCTTCCTGAGGCTGTGGCCCTTTAGTACAGCTCCTTGTGTTGTGGTGACCCCAAATCCATAAAAGTACTTCACGGCTACTTCATGACTGTAATTTTGCTACTGTTATGGATCGTAATGCAAATATCTGCTATGCAGGCTATCTGATCCGCGACCCCCAGGTTGAGAACCGCTGCCCTAGGACTTGAGTCATAGGCAGTTGTGAGATAACCAGAGTGCATGCAGGAAGCTAAACCGGGTCCTGTGTAAGAGCAGCAAGTGCTCCTGACTGCAGAGCCATCTCTCCTGCCCTGTTAGCAGGATTTTTTTTTCTTTTTTTGATAATCCAACACGAGAACCCAAAACTGCCACTTTCACATCTCTAAAATGCCCCCATGATGGAATCCTTCAAAATCTCAACTCGATGATGGAACGGTAAGGCCATTCTTCAACAGGTTAAAAACAGACTTCTCATAGGATCCAGAAATTCAGCTTCCGGGTGCATGCAGGGAAGAGCTGAAAACAGGGACTTAAAGAGATGCCTGTCTGCCTGTGTTCTGAGCAGCGCTACTCAGAACAGGCGACGTGTGTGTGTGTGTGTGTGGGGGGGGGGGTGGTCATAGAAGAACAAACCGAAAGAGAAAGCAGCAGAGTGCATGGCACACAGCTCATCTGAGTCCTGTAATGTTGAGAGTCAGTATTGGTTTTTAGATGTCTATCTCAGTTACATGCATGTACTGATCTGTACAAAGCGTCAGTTGACAACTGTAATAATCCTGTTGTTGCTAGCTTTGTTTCTTATTTTGTCAGGTTTGGGTGCTATGGATCTATTTCCAGACATGCTCTACGGGGCCCTAAGTAGACCCTGATATACCCGACCTCATGTCTAACATAGACCTCATGTCTAACATAGCCCCTCAGAACCCTGGCTTCCTGGGCTGGTGGCTTTGTTTTCCTTGATAGGCGGAGGAAGCAGAAACCCTGTCAGCAAGGTTACAAGGGTGCGATTTTCCCCTCCCCCATACACTCCATCTGGGGTGCCATATACATACCTAGGAGACTTGGGGTCCCCATCTTTGCATAAAAATGCCCGAGCATCTTCCACTGATCCTCCTTGGTAGGTTAATATGGGGACTGGCGTCTTCAGAACCCCTTGAAATAAAGACAGAGGGCACCCACATCAGTGCTGGGGTTGCAGGGTGCTTCCGAAAAGCATCTTTGGGCAGTACTGTAACCGTTACCGAGTGGTGTCCTTCCATAGGACACTTCGATAGAATGCAGAGGATGGTAGGTTTACTTTTAGTCCTGACTAAACTCCAGAGTGGGCGGGGCTGGAGGGTGGACCTGGACCAGCATCCCCCTGGGGATGCTCGGTGTATAAAATGCTCCATGACACTATGCCAACAAAGGGTCTGTTCTGGCCCACTGCCAGCAAGAGTGCTGTGTACTCATCTGGATGCCCACAGGGCCGTGCGCCAGGCGCTTGACGTATATGCTCTCATTTAATTTCCATAATCCGGCTCCACATAAAGTGATTATTATTTTCATTTTATAGAAGAAGAAGCCTGAATCTCAGAGATACCAAGGAAGTTGATCAGAGTCAGATATAGTATACATTTTGGCAGCACAGCTCCAGTTCTCTCTTAGTTTAATTTCTGTCAGTGTGATAAAACACTATCACCAACGGTGATTTAGGGGAAGGAAGGGTTAATTCAGTTTACAGTGCTAATCTGCAGTCCACCACTGAAGGGAAGTTGAGGCAGAAACTCAAGCAGTTACATTACATCCACAGTCAAGAGCAGAGAGAAATTAATTCCACACACCGCCTGCTTGCTGCTAGCTTCCTCCTCTCTTACACTGTTACCTAGGGAATGGTTGTGCCCACAGTAGGCTAGGTCTTCCCACCTAAATCAGCAGTCAAGATAATTCTACACAGACATGCCCCCGGGCCAACTTGACCTAAATAATTCCTCAGTTGAGACTCCTTTGTCAGGTGACCTTAGGTTGTGGCCAGCTGACCTTTTAAAACCAGCCACTAATTCCTTACCCCCAGACCTTTCCGGTTCGCTCTCTGTATGAACATCCCTTCAGAGGAGACCAACAGCAACTGAGGCAGAGTCCCAGAGACTTGGGTTTGTGCTTGCACAGTGGTGATTTACAAAGCAAAATCGATTTTTAAAAAATAACACTTTGTGATTACACAAACAGCACGTGTTATTTTAGACTGTGTGGAAAATATACACATATCTCCCCAGGTGAAATTCTTTTTCATTAGCCTCTCTCACGGCAGTCTGAGGAAGAGTCCTGGCTTATTCACTGCCCATGGCAAATCTTCAAGCGAAAGGAAGGATGGCCGAGAGAGCATCCTGGGCAGTGTCTCCTGACTCAGGACTTAGAGGCACGTGGCCTTGGGTAAGCCACCTTGAGCGCCTCCTCGGTAAAGTAATGACCGCTTACTCACATGGCTGGGGTGCCCCATGATGGCCTCCGATACCTGTCAGTTACCTGGCTGGGTCTGGTGCAAAGTGGGTGCTAAGTAAAGCCACTCCTCACTATCCTGGTCGCACTGGGTGACAGATACTAGTCAGGGGGTGGGTACCAGGGAGCCTAGACAGGTAACATGAGCCACGTGTCTGAGAAAGGACACACAAGACCCCTATCAAGCTGGGCTAGCTGGGTTAGGGAAACATGGCTCTGTCTACTGAGCTACACAGTACAGTTCTTTCTAGGCTTGTGCCCAGGAGAGGGTAGAGGGGTCTCTGCCATTTTTCCTCTGGATCGTTTCCGAGGCCTCAGTAAAAAGATTGATACAGCTTTCATGGACAGGTCCTGCTGCTTTGCCTGCCTCATCCAAATGTTACGAAAGTTTTGTTCCTGGCTGTGGCAGTGCACAGCTTTGATCCCAGCACTGTCATGAGGAATGGAGGCAGAGGTAGGAAGACCTCTGAGTTCAAGGCCAGTATGGTCTACAGATTGAGTTCCAGGGTGACCAGGGCTATACAGAGAAACCCTGTCTCAAAAAGACCAATCAACCAAATAAATAAATATAAAACATTCTGCAGAATCCAGTAAAGCAACTACACCCTCGTTGGAATTGTGCAGGCCAGCAGCTCCGAGTCCCTGAGGGCAACCCAGGTGAGCTCTAGGAGAAAAGCAGGGCGCATCTCTCTCTCTCTCTCTCTCTCTCTCTCTCTCTCTCTCTCTCTGGAGAATTAATGCTAAACATAGCCACAGAGAAGAGTCAGGTGGCACCTTCTGTCAGCCCTGGAGCAGAGCTTGACATGGCCACCTGTCCCTTGGTTTCCTGTTCTCACTGGCTGGTCCATCTACTATTCCTTGAAGCCACCTTTCCCTTGTTCTCTGGATGTGAGGGGCCTCAAGGCGCAACTCCGGCTTTGTCGCCGCTTATCCCCACAGTGGCCTCCCCGAGAGCTTCCACTGTAGAGGTCACCTCGTAACTGGTCTCAGCTTCCTTCTTCACAAACCATACAACCTGCGTCTCTTCTTATAACATCTGGTTGCCCTGCAATCGAGCCCTGAGATGGGTTTGCTTTGGAGGTGTTTTCTTTGGAGGGAAATCCAAGAAGCTGAGGCAAGGGATAGGGAAAGTGAGGAGGGGGTCTGTGCATTTTCAAGATCACTCCTTTAAGAATTGATATTTCATGTTCACTAATATCTATGTATCTCCAAGGAGGCAGAGAACTTAACCTCTAGATTCTGTCCCTACTAGGCTGAGGGTGTCACAGGGGAATCACCCCTGCTTTTCTGTATGAGTGGGTTCCCATAGCTTTGGACCCCCACGGCACTGACTGGTGGTAGGGACTGCTCATCGTGTGGACAACAATGATTGATCAGAACACTTGGACTTTTTGGAACCTCAAACATCTTTCTCAATAAAATGAGACCAGCATTGTTTATTACAAAGTTGTTCTGAGCTTGGAGCTAAAAGATCCCATCACAAGGACACGTCCTGGCACTGGGTACATAGCCGAAGTCCACACATTGATTTCTCCCAGTCTCATAAAGACCTGCTGGGGAAATGGCTTGGGCCCATGTCACTGCTCACCTTGCTTAACGGCCTCTTCCACAATCTTCATATGTAAGTTCAAGGCTCTCTGGTCTACCACCATGGTGGCCTCCTTCCCCAGAGCCTGCAGGAAGGCAGCTAAAGCGATGGCTCCCGGTGGGCCATCTGTTTCCTCTGGGGGCTCATGATTAAAATGAGTGGGGAATCCAGTGGTGACCAGTACTGAGCGGGCATGAGACAGTGACAGAGCAGCCTGCAGCAACTCATCTTTAAGTAGCAGATGCCGGATCCCTCGATTTCCTAAAATCACAAAAATAAAGTCAAATCTAGATGATTCTGTTTGAGGCAGAAACACTGACAGTTTGGGTTGGTCTGGGTCCAGAAGTCGTGTGGAGGGATGTGGCAGATGGAGCTGTTCACAGGGATGCATTCTTGGGTTTCTGCCTCCCACCTCTCTCTTAGCTTGGGTGGCCACAGGACTGGCTCAGTCTCACGGCGCATGAAGGAATGATGGGGGACCTTTTGAGCCAAGTCTCGTATTTCCCCCGTGTTTCTCCAAGCACACCTTCCCTCTTCTTGTCTGAAATGTTGATAGCTATATCATGGGATGATGGTAGAGCTTCTAGGACCCCAAGTGGCTGGTTAGAGAAGAGTCTTTCCTTAGTGACCCAGAATACTCTGAAGACATGCTGTATTCTATTACATGGAGATGGCATGGCATTTGAGCAAAACATGTTGAGGCTCATTTGTTAGACTAGTTCAGCAAAACCTAACTAATAAAAGCACACACACACACACACACACACACACACGGAAGAAAGGAAACAGGACACATTTATTGGAGAGCCTTCCCTACAAGCACAAAACAGGGTCTGAGGTGCAATTATTCCAGGAAATGGTAACCCCAGAGAACACAGCAGAAATGAGACCCAGAAACCCACTAAAGATTGAGAGCGAGTGAGTTAATCCCCAAGCCAACTAGAACTCTGTCCTGCCTGAGACCCACTAGGAGGCCATGGAGGAGGCACACTAGAATTGCCCTACCGAAGGACCAGAGGCTACCCACGCATCTGTCCCCTGTTGGAGGAAAGTTGTTCAATGGGGGGTCGACTTTATTGTACTCTCCAGAGTGTGCCTCCTAGAATAGACATAGGCTGTCCTCTAGTGGAGGAGTTGAGCAAGTGGGGAGCCATCCATTGCCTCTGTACAGGACCCCAGTTAGTCCCCGGGGACACAGATGAGGGAGCAACAGCTAGTGCTAAGGTTGTCCAGCTGGGCCCTGCTGAGCAACACCACTTCCTGACTCTTGTCCACATCGTCCTCCCTCTGTCTACCCTCAGGGCTCTTCCACATAAGTGCCATCCGAAGGTAGAGGGTGACTCAGAACGTCCACCCTAGCTGAGCTGCCTTCAGAGAAGGCCAAAGGGATGTGAAGGGGCGTTGCCTTGCAGCTGAGGTTCTCAGAGAGCATGAAGGATGCTGGGCGGAGATTCTTACTGTGGAGGCACTGCTCCAGACTGAGGTGGGAGTAATTCCAGTACAGGACCTGGCACATAACAGCTGTGCATCCTTGGTGCTATATCTGGGTCTTCCTACATGGAAAATGGGAGGGGAGCCCAGATGGAGGAGGTCTGTGTGGACAGGGACTCCCCACCTACTGGCTCTAAAGGATTCTGGTATTTTAAAAAAGTGTGGGTAGTTAGTTGTATGTGTTTGTGTGTTCTCGTGAATGTGTGTTTGTGTGCATGTGCACAGAGAGGCCAGAGATTGATGTCACGATTCATTCCTCGATCCATTTAATTTGATTATTTAAAAAAAAAAATCTGGAGGCAGGGTCTCTCACCAAACCCAGAGCTCACTGATGTGTGTAGGCGAGGCTGGCTGGCCAGTGAGCCTCAAGGATGCCCCTATCAGCCTCCTTAGTTCTGGGAACCCCAGAACACACTGCTGTGCCCTGCTTCTTATGTGTGTGCTGGGAACTAAACCCAGCTCCTCTTCCCGCTGACACGGCAAGCATTTAGCTAACTGAGCCATCTCCTCAGGCTCCAGGAGTTTGGTAATTTTTATCGCTTCTTCACTTCCACACATTAATTCTGAAACTTAATTATATTAATTAATTAGATTAATTTTTTTTGAGACTGTGTCAAGTACTGGTCTTGAATTAATGATCCTGCTGCCTCAGCCTCTTAAATGCATGGGTCAGAGACGTACAATACCACCATGGCTATTTTCATGTACTTTCTGATGTTCCTACAATGAACATGAAATACTGATGACAAGACAGAAGAAGAACATCAGCATTTTGTACATCACAATTGGGTGTAATGTGTTTCATGGAGTATGGTGAGTGTTAAAGAGAGAGCAAGGGGAAAGAGTTTGGGCAACTGAAAGCTGTGCACATATATGATGATTTTATTACCAGTGTGAAAACTATAAATCGTGCACCCTCCAGACACCTCAAACGCAAGACAACAGCCTCTTAAAAATGACTGAGTGGCTCTATTAATAAGCTCGGTAAGTAATGCCCAGCACACAGCGCACAGCCATCGGTCTTCCATCTGCTTATTCGAGTGGGAATGAAAATCATCTATTGTTCCTGCAGACTGAAGATGGCTTTTCATAGACAGAATCATCGCATCAGACAGTCATGAATCTGCCTCCTCCGGGACTCAGCTGCAAGGCTCGCCTCAGTCTGCAGGAGCGCCTAGGGGAGGCACTGTGTCTGACCTCTCTGCTCATCCTTACCAGGCAATGGGTGACAGAGACAGCAGTAAATCAACTGTCAGCTCCTTCTTCTCATCTCAGAGCTAATTGCACAGTTAATAATTCATCTTTCCTCATGACACCATGTTAAGGAGGGGAGCCATCAGCTTGGGTAAGGCTGTCTGGCAGGGAGAAACTATTATGGAAATATTTTAAATATCTACCCAGGAAAACGAGGAAGTACTCTTTTTTTAAAACTACATTTTAAAAGTTATATTTGCATGGAAGGTGCATGTGGAGGTCAGAGGACAACTTGCAAGAGTTGATTCTCTCCTACCACATGGTCTTGAGGATCAAAACTAGGGCACTGGCCTGCTGGCAAGGTCTTTATCCACCACTGAGACATCGTGCTAGCTCTGGAACACTTTTTAATTGCCCAGGCAGGAATATGACAAACCACGGAAGACGCCGTGTACACCTGCCATTAGCATGTCCTCAGAGGTGTCTCTCTGATGCGTTTGCTATGTGTTTATATGTCAATAAACCTTAGTCTCTGCAAAATGGTGAACCAAGAAGTCAATGAGCCAAGAAAAAGCCACGCCTGGTAGTTTATCAGGAAGCTTAGTGATTATCATTTCTAGCTCCAGGGTACAGAAGTAATCACCTTTAAGGCAGCTGACCAGCAGGGGTCAATAGGACTCTCAGGGGTTGTCGGACCCCAGGGGGTCTGTTTCACAGCACTGTGGGGGCACTGATCTCTTTAGGCAGTTCTCAGAAGCAGCTCTGTCTGGTTCCTGGGAGTCTGGCTCTGGGAGTCTCCTCCGTGGGCTGGCTTCATCTCTCTGCACTCCCTGGGTTTACCCTTACTGATTCCAGCATCTGTTTGGGAAGTGGGAATCAGTGGGGCATTGGGAGAGGCCATTTAAGTCCTGGACATTGCTAGAGATTTGAGGTATGGCTATCCTCCTGTTTTAGAAACACAGCTCATGAGAAGGTACAGGAGGAATGGGATATGAACTAAAGAATGCGAGAGAACTTAACTGCCCAGGCAAGAAAATGACGCACAACTTATATTTCAGATTCTAATTTATAAACATGTATAAATCATGGCCGACAGAGTCAGCAGACAAGAGTTCAATATCTTCCCCCAACTGCCTATTGGGAATGAGAACTGGGTATTTACATTTTTATTTATTCACGTTACATCCCTGTAGTAGCCCCCTCTCTCCTCTCCTCCCAGTCTCACCCCTCCTCGTTTCCTCTCTCCTCTCTCCCCTACTCCTCAAAGAAGGGGAGCCCCTCCCCATCTCAGCATATCAAGTCACATCAGGACTAAGTGCATCCTCTTCCCCTGTGACCTGGTGAGGTAGCCCTGCCAGGGGAAAGTGATGGAAAAGCAGGCAACAGAGTCCACGTCAGAGTCAGCCCCTAGTCCCCTTACTAAGAAACCCATATGAGGACTGAGCTTCCCCTTGGCTACATCTGTGAGGGGCCTAGGTCCGGTCCACACACCATCTTTGGTTAGTGCTTCAGTTTCCACAGGCCCCCCCTCGGCTCATTGGTCAGTTCATTAGCTAGTTAGAACTACTAGGTACTATATCTTTTATTTAAAAAGGCAAACATGTTTGCCTTGCTCACAGGCTTTATGTTAGTTGCCAGTGTCTTATGGTGAATAGCTGGATAAAAAGATATGGAGTTTATGGAGGGTCTGAGGATATAGGAGTTTAGGTTGTGAGAATCTAGAGTGTTGTTTGGTCTGGGAAAATGTTTCAGGGTTGATAAATGCAAGAAAGATTGGAGAGTCTAAATAAGTGTTTTAAGGTATATAAATATGAGTTGTAAAGATATAAAAATTATTTAAGGCATATTAAAAATGGGAAATATTTTAGATTTCTCCCCCCCTCTTTGCTACTATTGTGCTTATGTTGTTATAAGATTTCAAAAGTTCAGAGTTTTGACATTGGTCAACAGAGTTCTGATAAGTTGATGGAGCACTGACTGCTTATTATTCAGTCACAAGCTTGAGATTTTAATTTCCTTTGGTTGTCTTCTGGAAATAGACTTAAAGGTGCTTCTCATCATGTTTAATGTGTATATATGACCAAAAAGCCATAGCCTTCACTATGGTATTCTTAATATCTGCCATTCTTGTTAAGAAAAGTTCAAGCATCCAGGGTTTAGCAGTAAAACCATTAATGTATTTCTGCCTAACTTTCCAGAGTGATGTGGAGATGGAGGCTAAAATTAGATACTGAGTGTACAAAAAGTGGCTGAGCTCCACTGGTGGATGATTACTAACAGCTGTGCCCACAGAAAAAGTGTTGGAGTTTCAGACCGTGGATACACTTAAGTTGTTTATGTGCTATTCACAGAATGTTATTTGCTGATTATGTTACTTCTCTTGAGGTTTTTTTTTTTGTTATATATATATATTTCCTTTTGTGTACTAAGAATTCATGTGAGTTCCAGAAAAACCAAAAAGTCATGAGACCTGGATCTGGCATAGCTCAAACAGACCCTAGATGAGTTTTTACCCTGGTCTTGGGATTCCTCACTTTTCCCATTTAATAGACAAATTTTAACTTCTGTTTCTAGTATAAATTTGTCTCAGCAGATTTGCACCCGGATCTATCCTGGGATCAGCCATGGATGGTGAGCTGAAATCTGGACTTGCTGGAAACTGACATGATTGCTCCCTACCTCTTCAGGTGGATCAACCAACCAGACGCTTTTGAGAGCTGTCTCATTACCCAACCTTTGACTGGCATTTCAGCCTTTCTAGTCCCTGATGTCAACGGTCCAATTCTCAAGCTGAAGCAATTCTAGAAGACAGACCTCTGGCCCTTCGTCCCACTTACAGGCTGAGGTGCTAAGTCAAGGGGGGACTTCTTGAGACAAACCCCCACTCTACAGCTGCTTCATGATTGAAGCAGTTACTAGAAGAAGGGAGGAATGAAAGAATCAGACTAGCCTTATAACCTATATTTTTAAATTTTAGGCTCACTAAAGTCTCTCAGTACTTTTCCAGAGAACAGAAAAATGTAACAGCCCCTGACCCTAGCCATCTGCATGGGCAGAGATAAGGAAATGGGCAAACAAAGACCCTCACCCTGTTGTAAAAGATTAACCAGGCCTGTAATTGTGAGATATTGTTACCTAGCAACTGACCCAGATGGTCCTAGTTCCCCTCCCAACTAGCTCCTGACCTTTGACCAAAGGCATGAAGCCCCGCTTCTCAGAGAAACCACAGGATGTGCTAATCACTTCCCCACCTTTACCTATGGCCAAATCTGCATGCAACAGGACATTCCAAACATTGCTTAAGATCAGATATCCTCCGGATGGCTTAGCCAGGATTGATCTGTCCTGGTGCCTAAAATGGACCAATCATTTCAAAAGTTAACTTCCCTATAGTCTGCCCACACTTTTTCCTTTAAAAACCCAAGGCTTTTGTTCTTCGAGGCTGACTCTTGCTTGAATGCATGTCAGCCTCATGCTCGTCAGTTTGAATAAACCTCTTGCTGTTTGCATCAATCAATCTGCCCTCTGAGTCTCCTTCCTGTGCTTTTCTGGTAGTTGGGCTCCCTCCTGCAGAGTCCAACAGGCTCTGTTGGTCTTCTTGTGGAGCTCCTGTCCCCTCTGGGTCCTTCTATCCTTCCCCGCAAGGACTGGGTATTTTTTTTAAGTTTATGTGCTTTGGTTTCTTTTACTAAATGAAATTAATATAAACTGTCTTGTAGAGACACCAGAGCGTTTGCTAAGATGGAACACACATTTACTGATGTCCAGCAGGAAGTAACTGTAGCATGACTAATGTTCTTGCTGTTTGGCACAACCCTGTCAGGGAAGTGTTATTGTCAGGAGTCTCTTATACTGATGAGGAAACTGAGGCAGAGCCACACAGCCATTGCCTCATGAGGGTGGGCCGTCAGACCAACAGTACCATACAGAACAGTGGGCAACACAGCACCCTCTGTTAGCTATCTGGGATTAGAACTTCATCTCCCAAGTGCATGCCAATGGAAAAGAAAGCTTCCAGCTCTCAGTAGACCTCCTAACTAGAATCAGCAGGCTCCCTAGAAGGTCCTACCAGCCTTGTCACATGCTTAGAAGGCTGGTGGCTTACTGGCTTACAAGGCTGAAGAAGGACAGTTATTTCCTTGAGATGCAATATACAGGTATACAGTCAGGCTACACACTGTTGCTTGGCCCGGGATTCACCAAATAAAAAACAATCTTACATCATCCCTCCCCACCTGATAATCAGTGTTAAAAATGTGTGTGCATCTGGGGGTGTGTGCGCGTGTGCACCTGAGTGTATTTCTCTATCCCCAGGGCATTAACACAGAAGGGGAGAATAGGGATATTGATAAATACATGTGACTTTGCTGCTGCTGTTTGTTTTCCTGAGACAGCCTCATGTAGCCCAGTCTGGCCTCAAATCCACTGGGTAGCTGAGGATGATCTTAAACCCCCAATCCTCCTGTGCAGTCCCCATTTCCCAAGTGCAGGGATTCCAGACATGCATCACAACTTTTGAAAAGCAGTAGTAGTTGCCTATTTAGGGACACCCTGCTTCCTGGCTTTCTTTCCCTTCCAAAGATTTACTTACTTCTATATGACTGTCTTGCCTCCATGCATGTAAGTGTACCATGTGTATGTTGTGCCCATGGAGATCATTTTGTGTGTGTGTGTGTGTGTGTGTGTGTGTGTGCTGCAGACGGAACTCAAGCCTTGTGTGTTCCAGGCTAGCACTCTACCATTGAGCTGTAGCCCTGGCCCTTGTGATTCCTTACGCATGCAGCTCATTAGATGCTGGGTGGCAATTCACACAGCTAATAAACTCCCTCCCATGCTTAGTATAGGAATTTAGAAAAAAAAAAAAAAAGCAGCCATGAAGAAAACAAAAGTGACCCGTAGTGTCCCACCTACAGACTCTACGGTGGTTAGAATAAGAATGGACCCCATAGGCTCATATATTTGAATGCTTAGTCATCAGGGAGGGAGTGGAACTGTTTGAAAGGATTAGAAGGATTAGGAGGTGTGGCCTTGTTGAAGGAAGTGTGTCACTGGGAGTGGGCTTTGAGGTTCCAAGTGTCCATGCCAGCACTCCTCCTCCTCCTCTCAACTATTTCTCCAGCACCATGTCTGCCTGAACACTGCCATGCTTCCCTCCATGATGACAATGGACTGAGCCTCCGAAACTGTAAGCCAGCCCTAATTAAATGCTTTCTTTTATAAGAATTGTCTTGGTAGTGGTGTCTCTTCACAGCAATAGAGCAGTGACTAAGACAGGCCCTCAAGGTCAGTGTTTTGGTGAATTTGCTTCTGGTCTTTCTGGAAATCGTACATGGCATGAGCTTTAAAAAAAATTTTTTTTTAAGTTTAAAAATGTGTGCATGTGTGTGTACACTCACACATGTCATGCTATGCCTATGGAGGTCAGAGTACATCTTGTGGAAGTGTTCTCTCACTCCGGGTTCTAGGGACAGGACTCAGGCTGCCAGGCTTGGCCGCAACCACCTGAATCAGCTAAGACATGTTGCGGGCCTCAGTGTAAGCAGTTTAAAGGACTATACTGCGGACAGTTTAGACAGTTTGCGTCTTGCCCTTCCCACGGCAGCCTTCTGTCAGTACCTGTGAATGTTTCAGTTTCTTGCTATTTATTCACTATGTGTGTAGTGGATGCGTGGCATATGTATGTGTGTATGTGGGTGTGTGTGCCTCGTGTATAGGGAGGCCAGAGGTCAGTGTTGGGTGTCTTCTTCAGTCACTCAACTCCTTATTTTTTTTGAGACAAGTCTTTCTCTGAACCTGGAGATCATTGATTTGGGTGGGCTGGGTAGCAAGTGTGCACTATAGATCTACATGCCTCTATAACTTCCAGAACACACGTGAGCGCGTGCGCGCGCGCGCGCACACACACACACACACACACACACACACACACATCCTGTACTGAGGTTACAGTTGTATACGACCAGGCCTGAATTTTTGCGTGGACTCTGAGGTTCTGAACCCTCACGCTGTTGCCACAGGCACATTCCCCACCGACCCATCTCCCCTGCCTTGAATACTCTGTTTCTTACCTGGGTCTATGGCGATTGTGGACTCCAGCTCTCTGATCTTTTGAGCAGCGGAGGCGGACACTATGCTGTAGTGCAAAGGGTCTTTGGAAATGGCGTGGACTTCTGGGACCATCTCGGGAGTCGGACGAACCGCTGGAGACACCGTGTCCTTCGGGATCATCACCAGGAAGCCTGGAGTGCTGGTGAAAGCCAACGGAGCCTCTGCAACACAGGACAGGAGGGGCTCTTGACGTCATACCACCAAGTCCAGCCCACTTCCACCCTGTCCATGGTGGACAGGATTCTCCATGCCATATGCTGGCACCATGGTCAGAGAGAGCTGGCTTATGGCTCGACCAAGCTCTGCTTAAACAATTGCCCCCTCCTTTTGGGAAAATGGAGGGGAGGGCAGCAAAAATGCGAGGTACGCCCACGGCTGCAGCGTGAGCCCTCAGAGATTCTGTCCATCACCACTGTGGGTTATCAGAAAGCACTGCTGAACTCTTCAGTGCACGAACCCACTCACTTTACCTTGTAGCCGATGCTAGACTGGGTACCCTCTGCATATGGAGCTTCTGATTCCTTAGAGCGTTTATATTTTTCTTTAAACACAAAAACCAAAACCTCCCCCCTGCTAGATTACAGAAACAGCCATAAGCGGTACCCTAGCATTCTCCTCAGAAGTGGCTGCAGCCCGGAGGATGCACCCAAGTTTCAGGCGTGACTTTACCCTTTCTAAGCCTATCTGTTATGTTATAAAATGAATGGCCTTGTCTGTATCAGCAGTTGGCAGGAAGTACAGGTGCGCATGCTCAGCCAGGTGCGCATGCTCTGCTCGGGCGCAGCGTACCTCAGCAGTGGTCTGCCTCATCGAGGCAGATGCTGTGCCTTCTCCCTGCCCCTGTGCCCGGCGGCGGGGTGCTCGCATATTGAACTCTCTTCCGTTTGCCTCCTTTGGGCATCACTGTTGTATCTGAGTGCTTTACCTTCACGCAGCTGCGTGCTCCTCACGACGAGGCACCCCTGTTTCTTTACCTCAGGATCCCACAGAACGCCTTGCCCATGATGGGTGTCAAATAAACGTCAGCGTGAGTAAGTGCTATCTTGGATTTCGCAGAAATCGTAACATTTCTTGGATACAGTGGAAAGCCAGAGTCAGCCAACATTCAAGCGGAGCGTCTGCCGACAGATGCGTGAGCTTCGCGTGTGGTCTATGAGAGGGCAACTACTGACAAGGAGGAATGGTTACCCCTGCTTGAAAGCTAGGTACAAATAAGAGCAGGGGGCTCAGGACAGGGCGCAAGGCGTTGCTCCCACCGGTTGTGTGGGGATTCAGGAGTGATCCAACTAATAACTCACAAGGCTAATAACTTACACGCTGGGGTGTGAGAAAGGCCCACTCTTGTCTCTGACCGATGATGGCTTCTCTTCTCCTCCACAAGCCATTTGCTGTGAGAGGTAAGAGGGCTAGGGGGTGCTAGGAGATCCGCTTTCCAGGCACATCCACGGCGGATGGCAGGAGAGCAGCGAGCCTGCTGTGCTGGGGATATTTACTGCCTGTGTTTGGCTGTGTGTACCTGCCCTCCACCCCGCTCCCGTACCTAGAATGGTCACAGGCTCCCGAGGACACAGCAGGCAATTCCTATAGTCTGAGCTCACACCTGGCCTGCCGTAGGTACTCAACGCACAGGCTTTTAAATAAACAGTAGAAACCCATGGATTGTGTAGTCTATGTCTCGTCACTATATCAGGAAGACAGTTTGATAGCCAAACTATCATGAATGCTGTTAAAGTAAAGTAGCACTAAACCTGATTTTTTTTTTTTTTTTGAGACAGGGTTTCCCTGTGTAGCCCTGGCTGTCTTGGACTCCCTTTGTAGACCAGGCTGACCTCAGACTCAGAGATCCACCTGCCTCTGCCTCCCAAGTGCAAGGACTAAAGGCGTGCACCGCCATGCCCGTCCCTTAACCTTTTAAGACTCTTTTTAGTGGAAAGGTGACTGACCTGATCAGAATTTTCCAATGTCTATGACAGGAGACTCTAATAGTTACTATTATCAACATTTTCATTACATTCCTGTTACTGGGAGCCAGGGGGTGCCCTCTTATGTCTGGTTATTGTAACACTACCCTAGCCTCTTTGGGGGGCCGGGTGGAGCTGATGATATTGCTTTTAGTCTTAGTACCCATCCAACTGTTGATTGAAAACATTCAAAAGAAGAATATTTGTGCCTGTGGTGAAGACAAATGGGTTTTCCCCCTTTGTCATCCTCCCTTAAAAAAAATACAATATAATGGGCACAGAGAGATAGCTCAGCAGCTGGAAGTATTTGCTGTTCTTGCAGAGGACTTGGGTTTGGTTCCCAGCACTGCATGGCAGCTCACAACTGCCTGTTTACTTCAGTTGCAAGGGGATCTGATGCCCTCTTCTGGCCTCTGTCTACATAGTGCAGTCAGAGCAGATCCATATACACAAAATGAATCTTCAAAATAGAGCGTAACAGCTATTCACAATGCGCTTCCATTGTATTAGGACTCACAGGCATTCTTGGGATGAGTTAAAGTGTGCGGGAGGGTGGGGGTGAGCTAGATTCCGATACTGAGGGGTCCTGGGACTGCTGAGGAGCAGGTACTGAGAGGCAGCATGAGCTGTGTTTCAACGTCAGCTGTGTTTCTTGGTTTCATCCTTTGGCTTTCAGCCCTGCCAATTTCCAAAAATGTCTCAAAAAGCCAAGCTGAAGGTTGGGTCTTCCATTAGATCAAGCTGTGGAGCTTCAGCAGACAGAAAAAGTGTTGAGTCAAAAGGTTCCTGAGAGCTAAAGGTCAGCTGATTGGTGAGGAGACAGCGTGGGATTAAATGGAGAGAGTGGGAGAGAGACACTGCAGTCTTAATCTATGTCTGTGTTTGTTTCCCAGAGCTGGGGTCAGACACAGGGCTTTGTGCCACACTGGGAAAGTTCTCTGCCATTGAGCTGCATCCCTGACTCGAGGCCTGTGTTCTCTGGGTTTGTTTATTTGTTTGTTTGGTGTTTCGAGACAGAGTTTCGAAACTGTGTAGCCTTGGCTGTCCCAGACTCCCTTTTTAGACCAGGCTGGCCTCAAACTCACAGAGATCTACCTGCCTCTGCCTCCCAGAGTGCTGGGATCACAGGTGTGCACCACCATGCCCGGCTTCTCTGGGTTTATTTTTAAGCTGTTAATCTGTAAACCTGCGCTTTCAAGAACCCCAGGCCCGCTGGGTTACATCTGAGGTCAAGGATGTTGTGCCGCTGTTCCCCAACATACTGCAGTTGACGACTGCTTCCAGACTGGTCAGCTGAGAAGGCCAGAACACTGGGACATCCCCCGGCTGACACTCCACATAACTCCCGTAGTCAGGTTCGGAAAGCGCCTTGATTCCCAAAAGTTCTGCAGATGGAAAGACAACAGCAAAATAAGATTCCTCTGGTTGGTACCGTCCACACGGACACACTGAGTACCTTATGGATCTTTCTTCCAAAGAAACACTGGTTGTAGCATTCATTATATTAGGTGGGAAAGGAGAAAGAAGAGGAGAGACAGGAGGAGAAGGAGGAGGAAGAGGAGGAGGAGGAGGAAGGGGCTGAGGAGGATTAGAGGAGGAGGAGTTGGTAACGATGGCTACGAGTTGGAGTTTTAACAGATCAGGATGTTCTGTAACTTAGGGCTCATGTTGACTGGTACAATCAGGCCTGACTGCAGTGGTTTCTAGAGGGAGTATAGCATTTTTAGCTCGGCACTGGCCTCATAGCACATGGATTCCTAACAAAGCCAGCACTGTGTGTGTGTGTGATCTTGATATAGCTGTAACCTCTGTTACTCCCGTCAGCAGCCCTCGCTCTAGCCAGCAGTCAACAAAGATGGATGCGTCGGGCCCCGTTTATCCCACTAATAAGTCGGCCCTCAGGGTGGCCCCGGGGCTGTGTTGGGTGAGGAAAGCCAAGAGTGCTGATGGTATTCTCATAGAAGGTCAGGCCTTTGAGGATTCTGCAAGTTCAAGTACGTGGATGCTGGCTCTCATCTGGGCCAAGTTTCCTTAGGCCCCCTGGGAGTTCTGAGAAGCCTGGGCAGCATTCAGACTTGGATCTGTCCATTCACTCTCAGGCTAAGTTAATACTCATGGAACAGAGAGGGAGAGAGATGAATGATTGTGACCAGCACTCGTGCCACAGCATGCATGTAGAGGTCAGAGGGCAGCTTGAAACAAAGTCCCACACAATCCCTTATTCCTTTATTCCCCAAATTCAGGGATCATGTGACACTCATAGGCCCTGTGTGTGCATCATAAATTCTCAAGATGAGGGTCGCCAGTCTGGCAAGGCAGTGTCTTAAACCCAAGGACACTGGGTACGGGACCTCTGGGCCTCGCTGCAGGCCCTCATCCTGGAGACTCCCCTAAGAAGAGCACAAGCTCCTGGATGCTTCTCAGGCTCGTGCTGGAACCACAACTTGGGTCGACACTGACCTGGGTCGCCAATGTGGATGGGTTGTCCTTGCTGTCCTCCCACGGAGTGAGTGGCCTGCAGCAGCCTTTCCAGCTTGTCCTTGGGGACGTGTCTCATTGTGACCACCAGAGGGCAGCAGAAGCCAGCAGTGGCGGCACACGGCACTGATGTCTGACAAGTGAAAATGGAAGGGGGGGGAGACAGTAATCAGCTCAGATTCAAGCCCCAGCACTCGGGGTTCAAGAAGCCGCACAGAGCAAGAGGCTCCAGTAGCTGTTGTAGAAAACCCAGATGGGGTACCTGGTTGAGAGTGAGTGACTCAAAATGGTGGTGGTGTGGGGGGGGGGTCCTATTTTTCTTTTCTTTTTTTTTTTTAAATCTGTCAATGTCACTTCAGCAGTCTGACTCATCTTCTAAGCTGGACAGAGTAATGTTTTAATCACATAAAAAAAAAAATCAGGGTGGAATGTGTCTGTAGTCCCAGGACTTGGGAGGCTAAGGCAGGAGGATGGAGAGTTTGAGCCTTGACTCCGGTTATCCTGGGTGACGCAGTGACAGCCTGTCTTAAAGCATAACCACATAGGTGAGACAGCAAAGAGGCGAGGGAAAGAAAAGGGAGGAAAATTAGATGCTGGAAAGGAAACCAGTGCTGTTTCAAATGTTGAGGTGTAGTTACCAGAGCCTGGAAAACAGTATGCTTTCCCATCAACGGCTAAGAGGACAGAACGGCAGATCTACCACCATTGTCGTTTTGAAGTATCGGCCTGTAGGGTGTCTTTGAGAGTCTGAGAACCATACTGTGATAGGATGCTATCTACAAAATACTTTATTGGCCATGACACTACAGCATCTGCTGACACAGCCCTTTGTCACCGACGTTCCAAACTAAAGGAAATGCTGAATTTCAGACACACACACACACACACACACACACACACACACACACACACAGAGAAAGAGAGAGAGAGAGATTCCCCATCCAGTGTCATGAGCCTCTGAATTTTCTCCCTGCACCTCAGGAAGCCTGAGAATTTCTGACAGAGCCAGGAGGAACCTACTCCACTTCCAGGTTCCACAGGGAACGAGTCCCTGGGTGCACCATCCTCCCTCCGTAGTGTCTGCACAGGGCGACCCGGGTGACTTTCACCCGTGGCCCGTTTCTTCTCCCCCTGCAGCAGGCCTTACGACAGGCTCAGAACACAGCCAGAGTCTGATCCACTGGGACAGCCTTGGCTGCCACTTAACTGGCTCGCCGTTACCACCCTGGCAACAGGAGGGTGAGGCTCTGGTGTGCTGCCAGCCTGGCGTCTCTATGACAGCACCTGGGACCAAGTGAAGGCACATGTAGGCCACCTACAAAGCCGGCAGTGCTCCTGGGGACTGGACACTCTGTTCAGGAGGGCCATCTATCCAGGCCATCAGCAGGATTCAAGATGGCTGTCCAGCCATCTTTCTCAGGACCTAAGGGCAATGGGGTGGCATTGCTACAGACAAAGCTGTGTGGTAACCACGATGAGAGGAGGCAGTGAGGTGTCATGGATAATTGACAGGCTGTGGTGAACATCTCCTATGGACATCCGTGCTTCTGTGCAAAGCTTTCTTCAGGCACCACACCAACCAAGGGTGTGGTTCCTGTGGGCTCTGGGACCTGGGCAGGCCCCTATCTCTCACCCTCTAAGTCTTATTTTCTTCTTTTGAAGAGTGGCTATGCCGACATGCCTGAGGCTATCCCAGCTCTCACCTGCTACAAATAATAGTGGGTCCCAGCCAGTGGCCAGGGCTCAGGGCTCTGTCGTCACCCTTCCCTATTGCTTCAGTCCCCTGCACCTGGAAGGGGAGAGTAGAATGTGGACAATATTGTTTCTGACATGATACAATCCAGGCCTCTCTGACGGGAGCCAAAGGTGGGCACTGTAACAAACAGGGCCCAAGATGAACTGTCCAGTCCCTGTGAACAGGGAAACTGGAAGCTCATCCCAGCGAGGCCTGCAGGCCACTCATCTGGCAGAGGGAGCGCCCAGACTTGTCCCAACAGCATCTGGGAAGGAGCTGATGAGGCAAGGACTCTGCTCTTCCTCCACTCGACTGGTTTCAGCAGGAAGAAACGTTCATGGAGCCAGCCAGGGACAGTCCCTAATGGCAGGCGTGCCCCAGGAGAGGCCACCCTTCTGCCTTTGTTTTTTTTTTTTTTTTTTTTTTTTTTTGGGGGGGGGGTTCCTTTTTGCTTTTTCAAGGCAGGGTTTCCCTGTGTAGCCTAAGCTGTCCTGGACTCGCTTTGTAGACCAGGCTGGCCTCCAGCTCACAGCTCCACCTGCCTCTGCCTCCCCGATTGCTGGGATTGAGTGAGTGCACCAGCAGGCCCAGCTTGCTTTCTGCCTTTGCTAGTCTTCGATGTGCGCATTGAAACTAGAGTCGGTGACACCTGTGTGTGTGATTTAGCACTGAGGGGATGGAGAAGAGAGGAACCCTACGGCCCTCTGGCCAGCCAGCCCAGCCTTAATCAGTGACGCCCAGGGAGAGACCTTGTCAGGAGAGAATTTGATTTCCTTAAGTTGTCCTCCAAGCTCCACATGTGCATTGCAAGTCACCCTTCTCCAGATAAATGTCATTTAACAGGAAACAAGGCTTACTGCCTCTGAAGAAGACCAGTTGACCTCTGGACTGGAGACAAGTTTACATACATGCATGTGCACCCACGAGTGAGAGCGAGCACACTCTCTCTCTTCTCTCTCTCTCTCTCTCTCTCTCTCTCTCTCCAAATGGCTTTGACTGACACCTCTCAGCCATAGCAGAGGTGTGTGGGAGAGAGGCTGGCTCACAGGCTAGCGGCTTTACCTGGAGAGTGACTGAGCTGGGGTTGACCATCGGGTTTCTGCTTCCAGTACCAACGTTTTCTCCACCACAGAGAAACACAACTCCGTGCACATTTTCACGCCCAGGGATGGGACCCTACCTTGTATGCTCCTGTGTGGCTGGGGCCTGCTGGGTCTCTTCTGGGAACTCCAGCCCGTTCCAAGGCCTCGTCTATGGGGAGGCTGCAGTCCATGAAGAAGGCCACCATGTCCTTTAGCTGCTCTGAGTACTCTTCGAGTGAGGCCAGGATGCCTGTGCAGGTGCCAAGCTCGTATTTCTGAAACTGTGGACAGGCGGCCCTGGGGGAGCAAAACACCGCTCACAGTGCCCTGGCTCTTAGTATGTCCCCAGGGACATGCCGGGAGGGCATCTCGGGAAATCCCCCTACACCACCGTACTTGGTTTTCACCTAGGGGCTTTGTTGGTGCTGTGACTCACGCCCAAACCGAAGCTGCTGACTCAACATGCGTGCAACACAACCTGTGGGTTGCACCCCATTCCGTGTCCTGAAGCTCAACATGAGATCAGCCAGAACCACGAGAATAAACTGCCGGTGGACTCTCTGCCGTGAAGGCATGCTGGCACCCGGAGGATGGTGGCCTCGAGGAACCTCCAGGAGTTTGCAGGCTAAGGCCTCCTCTCTCCACAGAGGAGCTCTCCCGTGAGGCTGATAACCTCACGGGGTACAGGCCTCATTCCTGCTCATCCCAAGTCATTGGCTGAGTCCTTCCTCCTTTCCAGCCATGTGTCAGGGGATGGGCTCATAGGGACGGCCAAGATATGACCCCACCTTCAGGCACCTGCTACATGGAGCAGCAAGTGTCTGGACTGTGAGAAACACAGGCCAATGAGAAATGCGAAGACTTTTTCTTCTGCTTCTCTCCTTTGGATGTCCAGTGTCCCCAGAAGCCCACGGACTGAATGAATGACCCCAGCCTGTGGTGGCTGTGGCAAGTCTGCACCCTAGGGGGTGGGGACTAGCAAGAGGAAGTTAGGTCATGGGTGGCATCAGAAGAGAATGTGACTTTTTCATCGTCTCTCTGCTTCCTGAGCAGCTCCATGTCCCCCTATGGATGTACAACTTTGCCACAGGCCCAAGAAGTAGCCAGTTGACCCTGGACTGAGAACTCCAAAACAGCAAAGCAAACAAACCTTTCCAGATAGGCAAGGTGGCGTACACCTTTAAAGAGGCATGTGGATCTTTGGGAGTTCGAGGCCAGCCTGGTCTACAAAGTGAGTCCTCGACAGCCAGAGCTACACAGAGAAACCCTGTCTCAGGAAAAACAAAACAAAACAAAAAACAAAAAAACAACCTCCCACCAAACCAAACCAACCCCCCCAAAAAAACCTTTCAATCTTTAGGATGTTTATCTTAGGTATTTTCTCATAGTGTTAGAAAGCTAACAACCCATGAAGGAGGAGGTGTTGGGTTGTGAGGCATAAATAGGAGTTTAAGAGTTGATAAGGAGGAAAGCACAGATAGGTGGAGGTTGCAGAATGTGCTAAGTGTGTAGGCACTGAGTATGGGGACCATGGGAGGTCTGCACCAAGTTGGCAACGCAAGAAGTACCAGCTCAGGCTCTAGTAGCGTTTTTGAGGGGCCCTCTCATCCTCGGGTCTACAGAATGATAATGGGGAGCCTTCTGTCTAGGGAGAGGGCTGGGGGTGGCCTGAGTGTCAGGGGAAGCTGAGCTGGAGCCACCTCACCACTAGTCTTGAGTGGCGCTAAGGCACAGGCCACAGGCAAGCCTTGAAGACTTTTAAATAGTTGGGTCACATGATCAGATGTAGACTTAGAAAAGGTCACTTTTGTGGGTAGAGGGAGGAAAGAAGATGAGGGTTATGGTATCTTATAGTCTAGGTCAGAGAAGATGGGAGCCATAGCTAGTTTGCAAACAAAGCTAGGTCATAGTGGGGAGGTATAGAGGCAGAGTTTCCAGGACCACCCATAAGACTCACCTATTATGTGTGGGAATACATCTAGTATCCCCAGTGGATGCCTGACCTAGCCAGCCCCAATCTATGCATATAGTATTTTCCCCTATATTTTTACACCTGACATTTACTTTATAGATCAGAGGTGCACAGTAACAAAAGTTATTTAAAACATTGAGTTATTTATTCTTGAAGTTTCCCACACAATATTTTTAGACATTGGTCAGTCATCCGTGGGTAACTGAAATGGTGGGGAGTGAACAGGAGCTAAGGGGGATGTCTGCTGTTTAAGAGCCTCAGCAAATGTGCACGGTATGAATGGAATTTTCCTCTGGGGGCTAGTGAGATGGCATTGTTCTTTTCTTCCTAATCCTGTGCAAGGGCTTTTCAGTAGGAATGATAAAGTGACAGGTGGCAGCACCTGTCACGGTTAATGTTAATTGTCAATTTGACACTATCTAGAATCACATGGAAAGAGAATCTCAGGTTGGCCTGTAAGAATGTAAGAATGTCTTTGAAAGGGGCTGGAGAGATGGCTCAGTGGTTAACAGCACTGACTGGTCTTCCAGAGGACCTGAGCTCAATTTCCAGCAACTACGTGGTGGCTCACAACCATCTATAACGGGATCTGATGCTCCTGCAAATAGAGCACTCATATATGTAAATACATCTTTTTAAAAAAATAATCTCTTTGAGAAGTATTGATTAATTGAGGTAGGGAAACCCATCTCCTGTGGGTGGCACCATTCCCTAGGCACGGAGATCCTGAACCATGCAAGAGCAGAGAGAACAAGAGAGCTGAGCAGGTACTGGAATTCATGCATTTCTCTTGAACCAGTACCACATATCTTTAATCTCAGCACTCAGGAGGCAGAGGCAGACATAACTCTATGAGTTCAAGGCCAACCTGGTCTATACCTCTCCTTCCAAGCCAACCAAGGGTACAAAATAAAATCCTATCCCTCAACCCCTGAATTTACCATTCCTTTCCGTTGGCTATGGATATAATGTAACTGGCTGCTTCAAGATCCTGCCACCTTGATTTCCCTAGTAATTATGAACTAAAATAAACCTCTTCTCCCTTAGTTGCTTTTATCAAGATATTTAATCCTGACAATAGGAAATGAAACTAAGACATCACTCATAGGATTTCTCCAGGCCTGTGGCAGATATAGGGCAGGTGTGGGGTTGGAGGAGAAGGTCTGAAGTGGAAAGGTAGAGAGGGCAGCTTGCTCCTGAGCAGTGGTCATGTGAGGCTCTGTGCCAGGACCTCTGTACCCAAGGCTGGATCAAAATGTACCTGGTGACAGAATGCCCCAGACGCAGCATCTTCCCTTGCTTACACCCACTGTAGCCCAGGCTTCTTACCTTATGTCTGGAACAGGGCTCAAGTGAAGCAGCATCTTCCTTGGCTCACTTTGGTGCAGCAGGGGCAGAGGACCACGGTTGGCCTGGCAGAAGCTTTCAAAGGCTGGTGCTAGGGATCTGGGCAGGACCACCACACCAGCCGGTTGGAGCCCTGGGTTGGATGGGAGGTGGGACAAAGGCACGCTTGATTATCGCCTGCAGACCCTTTTCATTCCACTGTTGATGGACATGTTTCAGATGCACACAAACATGTAGCTGAATACACAGTGTAGCTGTATATGGTAGAGGGGCACACCGCTGATCTTAGCAGTCATGAGGCTAAGGCAGGAGATTACAAGGTTGAGGTCAGCCTGGCTACATAGTGAGACCCTGTCTCAATAAACAAACAAAGAGAAAGTTTACAATCTAGTACTTCTCACACAATAAACACACCCACCTAGCAAGCACCCAGACCAAGAGACAGCATGGCCAGCTCCTCAGAGTCAACACCCTTGCTGCTCTATAACTTGTAACCCACACATGACCCATTACTAAACTTCATATAGTGAAACCGTATGCCGTATATTTTTAAAGTTCTAATTCTTTCACTAACGTTGGGGACCCATATCAGTACACTTACTGGTAGTCTGTCCATGTGCTATGGTGTGTGGTGTATTCACAAAATGAGAATTGGCCATCTACTGGGGATGGATTTGGGTTATTACAAATGGCGCCTCCATGAGCATTACAGAGGGTGCATTTGGGGAGTGTTGTATGTGCTCGCCCACTGACATGCACCTGGGCTTACAGTAGAAACACCCAGTCAGCTTTACTGAACTTTCCCCAGCAACTTCCCATTGTAGTTCTACTGACTGGCACAGCCACCCATGGTGGGCATCTCTGGTACTTGGTGCTGTGTATCTTCCTCATTTTTGTGGTCCCGGCAGTTGTGTTGTGGGGTGACACGATGTTGCAATGTGCTGTGCTGGTTGTCTCGCCGAATGACAGAAGCAACTTGAGGGAGGAAGGGCTTACTTTTGGTTGCAGGGGATACAGACATAGTCTCTCCTCTCTTTATAAAACTGGTGAAATTACTCAAAGGACTAGATCTATGTAGTAATCAAGGTTGTCTTCAGTTGGCAAGACTTCAAGGGATGGTGATGCTCTTCTCTACACCTTTCCCAGGGTTACAACACTAAGAGTGTCCTGTTGGGTGGGTCCCCAGAAGTCCATGAGTTGGAACTTTGGTTCCTCCATGTGTCGGTGGGATGTGGAGCCTAACAGGAGGTTATGTGTCATGGCTGCCACCCTCATCAGTAGGTTAATGCCTTCTCACATGAGTTTTCATTCTCATGAAACTGGCTTAATGACCACAAAAGCAGTTGTTTTAAAGCAATGTCACCATTCCTGCTTGCCCTTTGGCATGTAGCTGCTTACCTCCTGCTTTCTACAGCGGATTAAGGCTGTATGAAGCCCCTGCTGGATTCCAGCACCGGACTCTTAGATTCTCTAGTTTCCCAAACCATGAACTAACAGGAACTCATTCTTTTTATAAATTACCTACTATGGTGATTAACCTTGATTATCAACTTGATGGGATTTAGAATCACCATGGACACAAACATCTGGGTATGTGTAGCTAGATTAGCTGAGGTGGAAAGACACCCTAAACACTAGTGCCACTGCCCGTGGGCTGGGGTTCAGGACTAATAAAAAGGGTAAAGTGGGCTGAGCTGCAGCATTCACCTCTCTCTGCTTCCTGACTGCGGATTCCATGCATTCATGTGATCATGCACCTCCTGCTCCTGCAAGCCCTATCTTCCCACAGCGGACTGTGTCACCTGGAACTGTAAGCCAGAACAAACCCTTCCTTCCACAAGCTGCTTCTGCCGGGTATTTTGTCACAGCGATGAGTCAGATAACCAACACACCCAGAATCAGGCATTCTGCTACAACAGACACAGACCATACCGCACACAGAGCTGTGTTCTACTGGAGAAACAGCCCCAGGGGCAATTTTCCTATCTGCCAGATGTGTGCCATCAACTCGCAGGCATTTCTGCTCTACAGGAACACTGTCAGCAGACGTTTCCTGTGTGATTACGGTGCTCCAGGCTGCTCTGTGCTAAGTGATTCGTGAACTCTTTGCCATGGGACTATATCGACTGGGTGAAGCTCCGGGTCTTTGGATGATGGGTTCAAGACTTCCTCGGAGAAAAGGGGTAAAGTAGATGTGGCCACCTTCTGGGTGAACCCCAGGAACAGCAAGTGGTGAGGCAGTGCTTTCACTCATCCTCTCAAAACCCTCGGCCAAGGTCACCCACAGGCTTTACAAGGGGGGGATGCCTCTGATCAGAGGAGGAAGCAGTCACTCTTCTCAGGCAGGCTCAGCCACAGCTACACAACGACCTACACCTGCGGTGAGGTGGAGGCGAAGAAGCCAGCTTAAAAGGCCTCCCTCTGCTTCTTCCCTCCACAGCCTATTGTGAAGACAAATTGGATTTTTAATGCAATAAATCAGGGAGGCATTAGGAATACAAAGCTTCTTTGTTTCCCTTTTAATTAAGTGCACTTTGGGAGCTGAGTTTAGGTTTTCTTCATCTCCACGGAGGGAGCCGAATAGAAAAGTCCTGAGCTGTCCCCATTAGCAGCACAATATGGAATGGATGACTTGAGGTCCCTCTTTAGAGGGCGCTGGGGTGGACCACACTTGTAGGTGCCGGTGCCTCCCAGCCCAGGGTGATTCATGTATCCCTGGGCCTCTTGGGTTCCATTTAAGGTCATGACACTTTCTCTTTGTGGAGAGAAATGGAGTGATTTATTCTGAGTCTTTTAACCAAAAATCAATTTTTTAACAAGAAGACACACAGGAAAAAAATAAAAATCTTTAGTGCTCTCAATCAGATTTAAAGCCTTTAAAATTCAGCTCTAGGCTGGAGTTTCCAGCTTTGGGGCCACGTTCACTCTCCTGATGGATCATTCTACAGCAGTGGTTGGACTGAAAGGACATTAACCCCCCAAGTGGCCTTCCAGAAGGGTCCTGGGGAGGAACCTGTCCCCATTTTCATTTTGAAAACAAGCCTGTAAAGGTGATATGGTTTATCCACAGTGTGCCTCTAGTGAGGAGAAAAGTTGGAAATCACATTCCCACTGTCTACCCTGGAGGCCCAAGGCCTGGGCTACTGAGAACCACAGACTCCTGGAGGTTCCAGAAGGTCAGTATCTGGAGTGAAACTCACATTTGCTGATGGTGTACAAAGGCTTTGATGGACCTTGGGAATTGTTCACACAAGTCCTGCTTCCTGACATTCAAGTACTAACGGACCACCTTCATGGACTCAGGCATTGGCCATGTGCCTTATTTTGGCTGAGAGTGTTATGCCCAAATCTTAACGTCCCCTAAAGACCACCAGGAGCTGGATCACAAATTATGTATGCAAAAGCAAAGAGCTTTATTTGACTTAAGTTCGGTCTCTCCACCATCATCAACACAGTGGATCAGAGAGGAGAGGCCCCAGCAGCTGCACAGTAGGGTTTTTATTGGGGATTGAGGAAGGACTGGGAATTTCTGGTTTACCACAGTTACATGATTGTAACAAGGGCAAGCTTGTTACAAAGTGATTGGCTGACTAACATAACATTGAGTGAGCTACCTGTAGACCTCAGGAATGTTAGGTCAGTGGGCTGCCTAGCACAGATGCCCCACTTTGAGATAAGATACCTTCCAATTCTTGTGGTTGTGTCCACACTATTCCTTGGATAGGGAATTTGATGGTTTTCTTATTCTTGGAATTGGTGACCTATGGCTTAGTTCCTGAGACTGATGACTTTTGGGGGAGGGGGTCAGGCCTGGTCCTTTCAAGAGTAAATGAGTCTGTGGTCTAAGCAGTCTTGAGCCATGGCTTGCACATACACCTTAATGGACTGCTCTGTCTTGGAGTCCTCAGCTGCTGCAGAAAGAAGCTTGGCACCATTTTGGAGAGTGTTCTCATTTGCCTTTCTACTCTTGTGATAAACACTATGAACAACAGTCGCTTGAGGAGGAAAGGGTTTAATTTGGCTTACGCTTCTGGGTCTAAAGACATCATTTAGGGGAAGTCGGGGCAGGACCCCAAGTAAGAACTGAGGCAGAAACTGTGGAGGAATGCTGCTTACTGACTTACCCATGACCTGTCTCCTGCTAGGTTAGCTTTTTTCTACATCTCAGACCCACCTACCTTGGCATGGAGCTGCCCACAGCAGGCTGGGACCTCTTAAGTTAATTAGCAGTCAAGAAAATTCCTCCATAGACACTGCCACAGGCATAGCTGATTGAGGAAATTACTCAATTAAGGTTCCCCCTTCCCAGTTGACTTTCTGCTTTGTCAAGTGGACAATAAAAACTAACCATCGGAGAGAGGCTCCACAGAAAGGAATTTTAGGCTTTCTGGTCCAGTCACCCCAGAAGACATCAGAATATGAGAGGACATCTTGGATGGTCCGGCCGCATGGTGCAAGGACAGGACCTACTCCGCCAAGCCCAGCCTCAGTTGTAGACTTGTGAAAATTATGGTCCAAGCCATTACTCTTTTGGGTGCTTTGTTGTACACTAATAGGCAGCCATTTGCCTGCAAATAACAATAGAGGCCCAACAATAGCAATATGCTAAGTAAGAATGCTTTTACATTATGCATATTAAACACACTGCTGGGTTTTCCTTAGGTGTTTGCATCATAGCCAGAACAGTCTATAGACTTTTTTTTTATGCTAGGGAGAGAGCCCAGGGCCTTGAGCATAGTGGACAAGTTCTCTACCATTGAGCTATATCCCAGTCAGTGACATATCTGGTGTGTGTGTGTGTAGATAGTTGCTAATCAGAGAACAAGACCATCAAAGGGTAAGGAAACTTGGTCTGTATCAAGATCAGCTTAGAAGATGCTATGGCCTGTGGCACTTTCCCCGGAAAAGATGTCCTTCCCTAAACTCCTTTCTTAATTTTATTTTTTGAGATAGGATCTCACTAAATAGTCCAAGCTGGTCTGGAACTCACTATGTAGCCAAGGCTGGCTTCAAACTCTCAGTGATCTTCCTACCTCAGTATCGAAAATACTGGGATTACAAGCATCAACCACCATGCTCTTATGCCCAGTTCATGAGACCCCCCCAAAGACCAGTAGGAATTGACCCGCTGCAAATACTTGAGGGTTTATTAGATACATGCTCGAGCCTGGGTTGCAAGCCTTCCTGTGGAAACAGAAAAGGATGCCGGCCCGTGGTCTAGGGGAACAAGGTTTTTAAAGGAAACACACACACATATACACACACAAGCAGGGAGTTACATGTCTTGGCATTACATGATTGGGTAAGGGAAATTGACTTTTGAAATGATTGGTTTACAGAACTGGAGCCCTAGAGCCCTCCATGAGGTTCTACACCTCAAAGCTAATCCAAACTGGTAGAACATGCAAAGTTAAACAGTGATTAGAGCTAATAGCATGTTGCTCTTTTTATTTTCTGCCAGACAGGGTGTGTGAGTGTTTGTGTGTGTGCGTATGTGTAGATATAAATATATGTTGGTGCACCTGTAATGTCTGTGCTCAGGAGGTAGATTCAAAGGATCAGGAGTTCAAGGTAATCCTCAGCTACATAATGAATACAGACTCAGCCAGGCTAACTATATGTGACCCTGTCTTAATAAAACCAATCAGTCAGATCAAATTCTCAGACAAATGCCTCTTCCCATTTACCTTCAGTCATGCTGGATGTGTTTCTAATGTGTGCTGCCTTTGGTAGACTCCTTAGAGCAGAGGGAAGACAGGACCTTGAAAGAAGTGAGAAAGGCACCATACCATCCCTGAATGGGCTGCCAGGAACCTGTGCAATGGAAGAAGGTGGAGGTTAGACTGAGTAAATGAGGAAATGGCATTTATAATCACAAATGAAATTGCTCCGTTAGCTGTCTCCTATGACTTTTGATGTTTAGATTAGGGTTCTTAGAAGGTAGGAACATGGTGTTTTTTGCTTAGGTAAATGAAGAAATATTACACATTTTAAATATATGTTTTAAGATTACAATTAAAAGTTTAAAACTTGGGCAATCACTCAGTTGGCGAAGGGCTTGCTGGGCAAGCAGGGACCTGAGTTTGGATCTCCAGCACCCATGTGCACCCTGCATGGCAGAGTGCATTTCAAAGCGTATGTCGCACTAGAGAGGTAGAGACAGGAGGAACCCTGGGACTTGCTGGCCAGCCAGTCTCACCAATCAGTGAGCTCCAGGTTCAGCGAGAGACCCTGTCTAGGAAAACAAGGTGGAGAATGATTAAGGAAGATACCCAACCTTGACCTCTAGCCTTGATGCACACAGCCCCACGTGTGTAAATACATATGAACACGTATACCACATAGGGAGTTTAAAAATTATTTCAAAAAATAGAAATGGTCTCAGAGTTGTAGGAAATCATGCCTGTAGAGAAGTCTTGTAAGTTAATTTTGTATGTGGCACTAGTGTTCAGACAGGTTGGCTAACAGCACTGACCTCTGACATCTTTTTATCCAAATAGGCCATGTGCCTGGCATAAGAACACAAAAGCAAGTGTTTATTGAATGACTGGCTGATTACAGAGTGGAGGAAAGCATGGTTTGAGAGCAGTGTTACAGTGAGGAATTTAGATAAGCCTGATTTTTCCACCCCCCCCTTTTCTTTTATCAAAAGAGACTTATTCAATGAGATTCAAAAACCACCAATTTGTGTTTTCAACTTTAGCCAATCTCTTAGGTAGAAAACTATGTAAGCTGCAGGTCTGATTTAAGAAGGATTTGAGCTTGTATAGAATCCCAAACAAACAAACAAAAAAAACCAAAGTGCTCTAGGAAGAAGAGAGATGCATTTAAAACCGACTTGAGTGCTTTGATTTAATAGCTCCTTACAAAGAGGACACAGGGAAGAACAGTTAGTCCTAGCTGGGGTGCAGAGCCCAAGGGGTCAGGTGAGGTTGGATTCCAGGCCCCAGTGGAAGGCAAAGCTGAGTCCTAAGGCAGCTGCTCTGGCAGGTTGAACTAGCGCTTGTCTCCTGGGCTGGCATGCCTGACTCTAGGCCAAGCAGCTAGTCAGCAGCTGAGGTCCTATATGTCTGTGGTTCCCAGAGTCACCACAGGAGACTTAGAACCTCCATCTGGAGCTCAGTTAAGGCCAGAGACAGAACTATTCTGTAGCCACATGGGACAGGAACCATCCTCTATGTGTAGCTGGAGGATGAAAGACTACAAAACCCCACTGAAGCAAGACATCTACACCTAACAGCAAGCGGAAGCTGAGTTAGAAACAGCTTCAGTCCATCTCCTGGGGGATGTTGCCTTCCTTCCTTTATTTATCTAATGTGTTACTAGAAATGTAAGTGGATAAACTGGATGGTGGTGGTGCACACCTTTAATGCCAGCACTCTGGAGGCAGAGGCAGAGGTGGAAGCAGATAGATCTCTGTAAGTTTGAGGCCAGCCTGGTCTACAGAGTGAGTTTGAGGACAGCCAAGGCTAAACTCTAAAACCGTGTCTTGAAAAATAAAAAAAAAGGAAAAAAAGAAAAGAAAAGAAATATAAGTGACATAAGTGGATCCTTGATTAATCTCCCAACCTAGAAATGAACATGGGTAGGTGGAAACCTGTCTTGATAAATGCATGCTGCGGGACTGCCATGTGCATGTTCAGCAGGAAGGAAAAAAGTAGTGTCCTATCTAGCATCTAACTTTCTATCTTAAGGGTTATTCCCTGAACAGAGGTCAAACGGCCAAAGACTGTCCATTCACAACAAGTGACGGCTCCTGCCACAATCTCTGGGCACCCAGAATGTGCCAGGCACCATCTATTGGCTATTTACAGTAGCCCCCCACAAGGCACTGTTAGGCTCTTTGTAGAGAAGAAAACAGAGGCTAAGGGAGGTCCAAGAAGTTGCATAAAGTCCCATAATCAGTGGGTAGAGACCAAACCCAAACCTGATTTAAGTCTATGAGTGATTGGCAACTACTTAGCCACATCTATGTGTTTACTTATCTGTGTAGCCATTCATACAGCCATCCAACATCCACCATCATCCATCCATCCACTTATCCACCCATCATTCATCCACTCCTCCATCCATCGTCTATCTATCCTTTATCCTTCTATCATCAATCCACTTATCCATCTATCATCCATCCATTAATGGTACTAAGAATTAGTTCACCTTAGTAATAGCACAGACCATTCCTTATTAATCACAATATGATGGTAGGGCCAGAACCACGTTTCTTCAAGGACTGAATATTGAACTCCTTTTCCATCATAACCTCTGGTGAACCCACTGCTGTCTGGCTTAGGTGTCTCCTTCCTCAATATCTTCCTCTAGAAGTGAGAGGAGACAAGATCCAAATGGTGAGTGGAGCTGAGTTCCAAGAAGCCACTTTCCCATCAAGAACTTTCTTTTCTTTTTAGAGAAGAACAAACTATCAAATCCATAAATATTATTCTCTAGTATCAAAGATTGCCATAATGGGCCCACAAGCAATTGTCCTCAGCAGGATCTAACATAGCCAAACTCTGGAGTAAAAATATCTGGTCCACCCCTATGATAGATGATTGAAATTCCACCTTCACAGAGCCACTCCTTTACTTTATTCAAGCAATTCAATTCTATGAATGCACCCTAAGATATTTTCAAATAGCAAATAAAATCCCAGAGTACATGGCAGTGCTGTTTGTCATATAAATAATTTACAGCTAAGTAGAAGCTAATTGAGCGCATCCAGGATTTGGTTATATTAATGATTACATGTATGATATTTGTGTTAGTCTTTTTGCTACTATAACAAAATACCCAAAGCTGAGAAGTTTATTTAAATATATATTTGTGCTCTCTCAAACACGCACAAGGATTGAACTCAGATTGTTGGGCATGGCAGCAAGCATCTTTAGCTACTGAGCCATCTCTCCAGTACTAAAATAAAGATACCACAGGTATCTTTTTGTGCCTCATCTAAAACAATTTCTCCAGCATATGAAGAAAACAAGGCTAGGGATTCTCTATGTACAAGCACACATATTCAAATCCATACAGACTAACTCTGGAAAGGTAGACATGGAGGTGATGGAGAAAAGGGATTCCTACATGTGGAGAGAGTGACTTGTGTTTCCATGCATTGCTAGGTCTGTCCTGGCCTCCATCCATCTTAAGCCTGCCCTCCTCAGCCAACTCCAGGGAACCAGAGTCACTCAGGAGTGCTTCATTACTCATCCAAAAGTTTCACACTCCACCAGAAATCCAGATCTTCTCTTACTCTGTCCTCTTACCCCTATACTGGCTGAGATAGTTCCACTGTTCTCTTGGAGAACATTCCCCTCCTCTCTCTCTGTGCTAGTTGAGGGGTGCTGGGAGCACTGAGAAAAGGAACCAAGGAAGTGACCGTCTTAGTGTTCAGTTGCTGTGAAGAGACCCTATGAGCATGGCAACTCTTATAAAAGAAAGAATTTAATTGAAGCTTACTTATGGTTTCAGAGTTCAGTCCATTTTTATCATGGCTGGGAGCATGGTGGCATGCAGGCAGACATGGTATTAGAGAAGTAGCTGAGAGTTCTACACCCTATCCCCAGGCAGCAGAAAGAGAGAGACTCTTGGCTTGGACTGAGCTTTTAAAATCTCAAAGCCTACTCCCAGTGACACACTTCCTCTAACAATGCCACACTTCCTAATCCTTTCTAATAGTGCCACTCCCTGGTAACAAAATATTCAGATCTATGAGCCTATGGGTGCTATTCTTGTTCAAACCACTACAGTGACCTAGAGTGTGCTCTGAAGTGGAGTGGGATGACCTGATCCTAAATTCTTTCTCATAAACTATCTACATGATATACTTATACAAATTATACCAGTGTTCAAGCATAGTACACCTACCCATCCATCTACTCATCCATCCATCAATGTATCTATCCATACACTCATTTGTCCTCTTATCTGTCCTTTATCCATCCATTCATCCACTCACTCATCCATCTATCCATTTATCCACTCATCCATCCATCCTCCAACCATCCATCAATCCATCCAGACATGCATGTATGAAGTATCATGGTGAAAGTACAAACTGAGGGCAAGTTGGATTCTCAACCTAGCTATACACTTACGGGGGAAATCACTGACATCTTTATGTCTTGTTTTCTCATCAGTGCATTGAGATTACAAATACTATGAACCTCAGTAGCTGTGCTCAGACCTGAGGAGTTAGAACATGTGAAGTTCTTCACTTCCTAGGTTAGCTTCCATTTAGCCCTGCAGAAATATTGCCTTCATTTGTTACTCTATGTTCAGTGAGCTGGAGACACTGTGGTAATACGACAGCCACAGCCCACGCCCATAGGGATTTACCAGCCCAAGAGACAGACATTAAACACATAATTATCATGATGCCTGTCTCCTGTGGAGAGGAAAAAAGTAAACAGTTAGCTGCAATATAATGTGCTTAGCATTCCTAGGCTACATGGACTAGGGCTAGAAAGGGCCTTAAGTCCAAAAGAATGAGTAGGGGGTTTCTTGAGTAAAAGTGAAAGGCCTTTTTAGCCCGTGGACAGAAGGATCGGTAGTAGGGAAGCTCATGGAGAGACCCAATATTCTGTGCATCTGGAAGTGACACAGGTAGGGAGTGGCAAGAGCAGGGGCACCAGGAACAGTACCCACTCTGTGTCTCCTGTCAAGGGGGATGGGTATGGAAAGCATCATTCACTAGGAGCCCTGAGATAAGGCAGGAGAGAGGCCATGGGGCTGCAAAGCCCAAGGCAGCATGTGCCTCACAGAGAAGAAACCAGTGGTTCACAGAGGTCAAGGACTATAATGTGCAGCAAGCCTTCACTGGGACACAGCATGCTATTTTTCCATTCTACTCCACCACGCTCTGTCAGAACAAACACAGGATACCCTTGTATCGATATAGGACTCTGTCTGGGACCTTGAGGGACACACAGAAGCTAGAAGATACAGTCCAAAGACAGTCCATTTCCTGGATGCTCCTAGTTTAGCCTAGAGACTTGTTTACAAGAACTAAAATTTTGCTGTGTTACAAAACTCCAATTCTGGTTTCCATAGCTGTCCTCTGGATCAGTTCCCCAGTGGCCCTCCATGTGATAACGGAAGAACAGAATGAGTAGGTGTTTAGACCTTGTCTCTACTCATTAATTTCTGTGGTGGGAGTTGCTCAGTGTTTGCCAAGACAGTTTCTGGTGGTAGCCTAAATACAACTGCAAATTTGCAAAATAAATGTTGCTGTAAGGAAGAAGGCATCCTAACTGTACAAACATTTCATTAAAAATGTCATGACAATAACAGAGACAAAAGATCGGGGAAATGCTGGCAGTCATTAGCATTTGTTTATTTAACAGGTCATATGTGAGTGCTCCCAATATGAAAAGAATTGTTAACAAACAAATATTTTCCATCAAGACAAATAGTGGCTCCTTCACTTTCCCTTTGATAAAAGATTCAGTCCTGAAGCCTTTAGGTAAAACAGAGAGAGAGGTAGGAGCCAAAGGTTAGGGGTTGAGGACAAGACGTCATGGTGTGTCAGAGGGTGTCAGAGCCTAAGTTTGTCAACTTTAGAGGGTAACGTGTTTTCACCTTGTTGCTTGTGATAAAATATTCTGACAAGAAGCAACTTAAAGGGAAACAAGGGCGTACTTGTCTGCTTGCTGTTAGGAAGAAGACATTCTAACTGTACAAACATTTCATTAACTATGTCATGACAATATCAGAGACAAAAGATCAGGGAAATGCTGGCAGTCATAATTAGCATTTGTTTGCTTAACAGTCTAAGGAAGATGTCTCAGCTCCACAGGGGCGAGACTACATCCCTGTGGTGGCGGTAGCAGGGTGCTAGGCAGACCTGGCCTGCAGGGATGAAGGTCCAAGCAGACCGAGTGGGTAGCTATGTGGAGAAGGAGGTGGGTAGCTATGTGACAAGGGGGAAGTTTTGGTTATATCTGAAAAGTCAACATGATGCCTTATTTCTCTCAGTGCCCCAGGGACTTATAACGTGGGAAAGAAAACACTGTAACAAACCCTGGAGTTTCTGAATCCCAATGGTATGTGTCCCTATGAGTAGTGGTTCTCATTGCCTGGCGTTAGCTGTTGGTTTTATGACAGGGACTCATTTCTGTAGCTCTGACTAGCTTGGAACTCACTAGATAGAACAAAATGGCCTCGAGCCCACAGAGATCTCCCTGCCTCTGCCTTTCAAATGCTGAGGTTAGAATAGTGCTCGGCAGAACTAGATTTTAAAGAATGTAGGTGTGGAGAGAGAGAGAAAGAGAGAATATGAATGTATCCCCTAACTATGCCTGGAAGCAAGCAGCACCTCAGGAGGAATGAGTACTCCTAACTATGCCTGGATTTTGGAGTTAGAATATCTTTTACTGTTAAATAAATCGAGATTCCTTGGGAGGAATTCATGCTGAGAAAGACTGATCTATTCTAGAGGACCCAGGTTCAATGTCCAGCACTCGCATGGTGTTTTACAAGTTTTTAATTCCAGTTCCCAGAGGCTCTGACCCCATTTTCTGGCTTCCACAGGCACCAGGGACACAGGTGGTACATAAACATAAGACAAAATAGGTGTTGGATGACACGAGTCTATACATATAACAATGGCAGAATGGGAATTTTAGTCGATGTATGTTTTATTTATAATGGTTAGCTGTTGTTCCCATTCTGCTTTACATCCCTTAATGGTGCGATCAGTGCTGTGGCCTGAGAGGGAAAGTGAGGCAGGAACCCCCAGGGGCGATGAAACCTCAGGTTGCTGTGAGTGCAAGGAGAACAGACTCTTGGGGTGCAGGCTTCGTTGAGCAGCTCATTTAATTGTGGGGGAACAAAGGTTAATTAAACTTTTGGGGAGCGGGTGTGGGCTTTTGAGGCATTTGTACACCGTTGGCGGGGGCTAAGGTGCTGGGAATGCTTTCTTTGCACAAAGAGCAATTCCAGGTGTTTGCTGGACATGACCTTAGAAGGAGAGAGGAAGTTTAACCTGGCTGCCAGGCTACGTGACCAAGGGTGGCAGAGGTTGGCGTCGCAAGGCTACGTGAGCCAGGACACACAGGCCCAGAAGAGTCCTACAACAGTCCTACTCCCGCCAGTCTTAAGATGAGATTTTCAGGGTCTGGACAGGCCTCAAGCTCACTCTTGCTCCAACCCCAGGTGTATGGCTCCTCAGCCCCACAATTAGTGTTGTCAGCTTGACAGAATCTAGAATCATCCCTGAGACGAGCCTCTGGGTGCACGTGTTGGGGGCTATCTAGATTAAGGCTAGCTCCCGAGAATGTCTGCATCTCGACTGTGTTAACTGATATGGAGAAACTCATTTTAACTCTGGGCAGGACCTTCTCTGGCCAGCGGATACCGGAAAGCAGCTGAACACTTGTATCCACTGTGTTCTCTTGTGACTAGGGATGTGACCTGACCGGGGGCTCTTGACGCCTTGACTCCACTATCATGGAATGTACTCTTAAACTTTGGACTGAAAAGAAACCCTTCCTCCCCTTGGTGGCTTTTGTCAGGGTTTTCATCACAGAGCAGGAAAGGAAACTAAGGAAACCATAATAACATTTTTGAAATTAATATTTAACAAATGCCATCTGTTGTCATGATTGCTGGGGCAAGGAAGCCATAACGATCCTGGGATGTCTTGTCCAGAAAGCAAATGTGTGTTCAAAGACTGATGAGGCAGAAAGGACACAGGGTGAAGGACTCACTGGTCACATTGGGGTGGGGGGAGAGGGGAGAGGAATTTGATCTCTAAAATAATGAGGGGTGGGGCTGGAGAGATGGCTCTGCAGTCAAGAGCACTGGCTACTCTTCTAGAGGATCCAAGTTTTGTTCTAGCAGCCACAGGGCAGTTTACGACTGTCTGTCGCACCAGTTCCCAGAGGGTCTGTTACATTTTTATGGCTTCCACAGGTACCAGATATACATGTGGTGCACAGACATAAAACGTCCATATACATAACTTAAAACAGTGATAGGACCATAAGCTAGAGAGAGGCTCAGCAGGTAAGGGTACTGAAATCTGAGCTTGATCTCCAGGACCCGCATGGTGGAAGAAGAGCATGAACTCTGACCTCTGCACATACACTGTGACCGATGCGCACAAATCAGTCAGTCAGTCAGTCAAGCAAAAGTAATAAAAATAGAAATAATGGTAGGGACAGTCTACAACTCACTAACAGAGGAATCTGCATTATCATACAGATACTAAATGATTCACCAAAAACCGAGGTGAATGCCAGGGGATGCCAGGGTATAACACAAGGATCCTGAGGCTATTGTTCTTGCAATTTTCATCATTTTGTGATTGTTTCACAATCTTAACAAGATGAGAAGAAATAAACTATGGCAAAATTAAATTGTGGGTAAACAAAATGTGGAACAGATAAACAGTGGAATATTTTTTTTTTAAACCTTTAATGACGAATGCTAAAACAGACAAACCCCGAGGCCATTATCTTAACTGAAATAAGCCAGACATAGAAAGACAGGCAAGATGTGAGTACGCTCACACGGGATCCTAGATTGGTGTGGGTCACAGACATAGCATAGAGTGGTAGCTGCCAGGGGCCGGCAGTGGGGGCAGTGGACACTTAGTATTTAGAGTTCTTGTCTGAGAAGAACGAAATGTTTTGGGAAAAGATGGGGGTGACATCTTAATGACACAGGTCTATGTACATAAAAATGGCAGACAACAGTAAAATTTCATGTCACACATGTATAAGAAATTTGAAGCTTAGAATGCATATTTAAAATGTTAAGTGTGATTGTTAATATTAAACATTCACTTTAAATGCCTGGTTGAAATCAGAGACGTGGAGAGTTACTTAGGACTCCTTAACTGATTAACCTTGGGGTTCCTGTCTCAACTCTATGGGAAAAGAGCTTGTCTTGGGAAATGAAGGTTTTGTGTGGAGGTTCCACCTGGCCAAACATTCACTGTCTGACTCTGAAAATCTGGCCACGATTCTGTCTGCCAGCATGAGTGTGAAAGCTGAGGGTTAGAGTCATAGAATGTCCGAGAGCTCCGTTCTTCAAAGTGAGTCTGCTCTGAGTTGCCTAGCCAAGTAGAGTAACTCAGCCGAGGGGCAAAACTCCAAGGCATGACTGCTCTGGGCAAGAAAGGCATCCTTCTGCTTCAGAGCTGGCTTGGCCTGTGGAACTAGAGCACACGTGTTTGCTTATTTAATATGAAGTTTCTGCAATGGCTCCATCAGGGCCACATTCCTGAAACCACGAAATATGACCCAGGAATCCACATGGTGTCTGAGCATAGATGCTGCCAGTGGTCAATGCCAAGGCACATGGTTCCCCAGGTAGGTCCTAGGCTAAGCCAGGCAGTTACTTTAATGATGTCTAGCTAGCTTCCCAGCTCAACGCTATGACCTACAGGCCAAGGCTACCATAGGCATCGCTCCTTGACTGAAGGGGTCAGAAACTTCAGTTGCTAGGACAGGCCTCCTGTGGCAAAGACCTGGAGACCTGCCTGCACGCAGACGTGTGCGGAGCTAGGTAATGAAGTACATGCTCCTGCTCTTTCAGCTGCTTCTCCTCCTCCTCGCCATCTCCTCCTCCTCCCCCTCCTCCTCTCTTCTTTTCATGTCAGAGGCCACCCATGCCAGGACAAACATTTCATTAGCGTCTTCCAATGCTATGATTTTCACAGTTTCTGTTTATGCAATTGTTTGTTACTAATTTTTTTTGTAAATCTTTGTTAGGGGCTTGGACGTGCTTCTTTAATTCAAAGTAGTATTGCTTTCCCTTGGTTAGTACTTAGTCTCAGAACTGTACTTTAGTCCAGGACTGCATTTACCCTCCTCCTGAAGAAGTGTGTCACCTGAGAACTTCGACGTATAAAGACAAACGTTTGTAATATACATATAATAGTGCCCTACTATAGCATAGCACAGCAATGATAACATACTTTAACGTTAAGCCTTGTTCTGCTTGGCCCAATATGAGGCGGTTAAGTCTGAAGGGTGTATCTATGAGAGGGTTACATTTTGCAAGATGTATACTAAACCCAAACGAGGCGGAGCTGAGCTCTGCGCAGGCTCATCTGCCCACACAGCCACAGCCTTGCAGAGAGGGTTACATAAGAGCGATGCCATGGCTCAAGCTATTGTTTCATAGGCTCTTGGAGTCCACTAAAGCTGTGTCCAAAAATAGTTGAGTCTGGGCATCCCAGTGTTCCAGAGAGGTTTCACAGACCTGGGCCGGTCTTAAGTAGGATCACTCCAACCCCGCCTGGCTTAGATCTCCTGAGATTTCATTTTATGAGTATCCCTGAGCACCAAATGTTCAGTACTCCATCCCAGCCCCATAAATTCGCTATTACCCATTGCATGAACCCAGTGCCAGTTCTATATCTAGGCAGGACCCAGACACAGGCTCACAGCTGTGGAAACAGGAAGCCTCGTAGGATTTGTACCGAAGACAAGAGAAGTTCTTTAAGTGACCTCCCTGGGAAGTGTCAGCGATGGTCTCAGTTTATCCTGGGAGGGAGGGCGTGCCCTCAGGGCCTGGGACAACCCCAGAAAGACAGTAAGAAGCCCCCAGGGACCTTCTCCCAGCATGCAGCTGGCAGCTGCAGGAGCAAGTTGCAGGCTCTCCTTCATGCATTTCCATGGGAACGGCTCAGCAGCCCCGTGCTGGGAGGTGTGCTCCATCTATTTCTATGGCTATCACCATGGCACCTACTTGCTCTTAAAAACACAGCTAAAAACAGAACATAAAAGGGGGGGCACTCCAGTTCCCCGCAGCCACCTTTTCCTGCAGTGGCTGTCACACCTGTGATTGCTCCCATTCCAAGGTTCCGTTTCTGTTGTCTGTGTCCCGAAGAGCATAGTGGCTCACACCCTCGGCAGCAGCATGTGGGTGATGTGGCAGAGATCCAGAAGATTCCCACTAGGCTCGCTGCAGGTGTACACTCCCCAGAGGAACTCAAGAGTGAAGAGGCTTGTTCAGGCTAAGTGCTTGACATATGTAATATTTTTTAAAAAAATGTATTTACATTATTCTTAAGCCTAAGGGCCAGTGTTTTTTAAAACTTCATTTTATGGTTTTTGTTTTTTGTGAAGTCTGTTGGACTTTCTATACAGAAGTCAAAATTACGAGAGCAGTGTGGGCTCTCACAGCAATAAATGTCAGATGGAAGGGGGAAGGCTCTTACCCTGAGTGATCTTGGGCAAGTTGCTTCGCATGTTCATGTCCAAGTCTCTTCACTTATTAAATAACTGTATAAGCTCTACACATCCCTGGGTTATCAGGAGGTTGGATCATCAAAGTCAGACAGCCTAGAAGCAGTGCCAGGCATTGCCTTAGCTCATTAGATGTCCTGTGTGGGGCACTGGCCAGTGCTGGCCCTCATCTGCACACGCCTTTCCTAACCCGTGGACCATGGCCAACCCTTCCCAGAAGCCAATGTAAACTACAGAAACTCAAGAAAACACTGGCCACCAGGTGGGGAAAAGTTTTCATCTCACTCCTTGTCAAGCACAGATTCGCCGCAGCATGCCAGCAAGCGCCTGTAGCTGGAGTTGCTTTGTTTCACATCCAAGTTCACTGTGTTTAGATTACAACGAAGCCCTTTTTTTTTGGTCTCTGCCTAGCAAGCCACAGCCACTTCTCCATCTGACAGCTGGAGCTCAGGTTTGACTTATTGAAGGGCAGAAAGGGATTTGCCAGGAGCTATTTTCAATTAAGGTTTGAAATAGTTCTTAGAACATTTGCTAGCATCTTGAATGTTAGAGAATCCAGACACTCAGGAGGAAGAGGCAGGAGGGTCAGGAGTTCAAGGTCATCCTTGAACACATCAAGCTCTAGTTTGAGGCCAGAGTGAAATACATGAGACCCTGTCTCAAAAATATCCAAACTATAGTCTGGCAAGCTGGCTCAGTTGGCAAAGATGTTTACTCTAGGAGCCAGGGACTTTAGTTTGAGTCCTAAAACCCATGCAAAGGTAGAAGAAAAAGCTGTCTTCTTATGTGCTCACACACATATCATTGACATACACACACACGCACACATACACACACACACACACACACACAAAATCAAATTATCTGTATGTGTTTGTTCAAGGGCCTTTGTTAGTGAGTGGAAATGCCACGGCCCCTTGGGCAAGCTCAATGGGCTGCACTTATCTAGGGTTTAGGTGGGGATAATTAGCTCTAAGGGATAGGAAGAGATAAAGTAAATTTCCATGTCTTAATCCTCTTACTTCAAATACGGTAGGTGTTCAACCTGTGGATTGTGACCCCTTTGGAGGTCATAGATCAGATATTCTACATATCATATAATTTACATTATGATTCATAGCAGCAGCAAAATTATAGCTATGAAGTAGCACCAAGAGAATTTTATTGTTGAGGGTCACCACAACATGTGGAACTGTATTAAAGGGTTAGAGAGCAGCCTTAGGAAGGTTGAGAACTGTTGCTCAAATACAAAGAATAAAGCTTAGATATTTTTTAAAAAATATTTGGATGTGTATATTTTCAAGACAAGGCTTACTTCTAGCTCAGGCTAGCCTCAAACTCATGATCCTCCTGCCTCAGCCTTTGGAATGCTGCCATATTGATATGTACAGCATCATGCCTGGCTTCCATCCCAGAGGCTTCTTCATATTTTTCTAAGAAGCAGTTCAGTGTCTCTTTACAGGATGCACCGTTTTCAAAGTGAGGCTCTGCCGCATCAGAATCCTAGAGCAGTTGCCAAACATGTGCATTTCTGGGTCCCTGACATTTTTGCTGCACAAATCATGCAAATATGGGTAGCAGCAATTAATGGTATGTTTGGGGTCTAGAGAGGCGGGTCTGTGGGTAAGGAAAGGGCTTGCTGCAAAAGTGGGATAGCCTGAGTTCAAATCTCCAAATTTTCACCTGCAAAGCCGGGTGCAGGAGTGTGTGTTTATGATCCCCTTGTTTCTGTAGTGAGGTGGAGGATGGAGACAGGAGATCTGTAAAAGCTCACGGGCCAGCTAGCCTGACATATGCCCAGGGGAACAACAAAAGAGAGACCCTGACTCAAGGGAGAAATGGAGGACACACACTTACACACAAGAATGGGACACACACACATGCACTCACACAAAAGAATGGGGACATGAATACCCTCACACAAGAATGGACACATACACACACACTCACACACAAGAATGGACACACACATACACTCATTTCTTTCTCTTTCAGTTCAGACACCCCCTCCCACCACCCAATGTGTTTAGATAAAATGAAATGGACTAAAACCCAAGATCCAAATTGCTATCACCGTTATGGACCTTGGACAGATTATTCGGTCTCTCTGGACCTCAGCTTTATCAACGGGTAAAGGGCATCCTGCCCTGTGAGGAGCAGGCTGCGCTCCGCTCTGAGCTGCTGCGGCGCAGAGGCGCTCTGGCTGTGTGTCACTGCTCTGAGCGGCTCCATTTTGTGGAAAGCAGCGATTCCCTCTGAGCTCTTCCACCCCAAATGCAGGCACTAAGGAAGATGGCTCCTCATCTCATTTGTGGAACTCTATCACCACCGCCTGTCCAGCCCAGCACCAGGGCGCGAGATGATACATCATTTATCTGTACTAATAAAAGTCATGACTTTTGAACTAATTGAATTCAATTATGAGCACATAGGCTTATCAAAATCACAACGGGGGGGGGGGCAGTTAGGAAGATAACTCCGTCGGTAACCTGCTTGCCTTGTAAACATGAGAAACTGAGGTTGATCCTAAAATCCACAGAAAAAAGCTGGGTGCAGTGGTACACGCTTGTAATGGATCCCAGAACTGGAAAGGTGGAGACAAGGGGGTTCTCTGGGGCTCACCTGCCAGGCACCCTAACCTGTTTGGAGAGTTTTAGATCAGTAACAAATCTTGTCTCAACAACAACAACAACAACAACAAAAAAAAAAAAACCCAACAAAAAAAAAGTGGACAATGCCTGAGGAATGACAAGATTGTCCTCTGGTTTTCACTTCCATGTATACACACACACACACACACACACACACACACACACACACACACTCCTTAACAGAAAAATCAGGTTTGTGAGTTTATCCAATACCCCCAGAGGACCAACGAACGGTGCAGTGCACTCACCTGGAATGTCTGAAGGGAAGGGCCTCTCACCAAGGCGCCTATCAGTGAGTTACCAGAGCGCTCGGTGTGCACGTCACAAGATCGCCAGGTGACACACCTGTGACCCTACATCCCAGGCTTAAACTCAGCAATGGCTTCCCTTCTTCACAGTTTACTTCAGAAACTGCCTGCCATGAGGCGGGAGGGGGCTTTTCCAGACAGCTCTAAAACTGAGCTTCTGACTCCTTATCTGGCCACCTGCAGCTGTTAGGGTGAAAGCTTGGGCCCAGGAAGCCCTAAAAAGAGAGGCTCAACCACCCACCCTTGGTCAGCAACTAACAGGGAAAGTGATAGTGAAAAGCAGATTTGTTCATTGTGGCCATGTTGGGAAGAGGAACGTATATAAGGGGACCAGTGACTCCTCCCCCCCAAGTCCATCTTCAGGTCCTGACATGAGGTTTAAGTTTAAATGGAGGAAGGGTGTGTAGAACTAAGCAGTCCTGAGCAATTCCTGTCTAACCCTGTACCAGTCTGAGTCTGTCCCGCAAGTGTTAGCACTATGCAAGATCTCTTTCCTGGAGTCAAGCTCCCACCTGGCTGGCGTCAGGGCCCCAGCCTTTTCCTTCTCCAGCGAGAGACTCCTAGAGGAATCCCAGTTCTTTGGGGCTCATTGTCTCAACAGTCTCTCCTTCACTCCTTCACTCCTATAGCCTTTATATAGTCTGGGATTTGCTGGCCAGCCAGCCACGGTCCCGGGTCCCAGTGAGAGACTGTCACAAACTCAGAAGTGGGTGGGTCTAGAGATATGGCTCAGTGAGTAAGGTTGCCTGCCACCAGACCTGACAACCTGAATTTGATCTTTAGGACCCTCATGGTGAAAGAAGATCGGCTCCTGAAAACTGACCTCTAACTTCCACACATGCTGCGGCGTGTGCAAACAAATCAAAACATGATCCAAATCCTCCTGAGCATGGAACAGCCTCTTTGGACTGCATGGGCGGCACCTCACGTTCACGAGGAAGGGGAGAGGTCTGAAACACAGATTGACAACCCCACCAGGGATGGGGAAGGACAATCTTTAAACCTTCCTAGATGTTGCCATTTGGACGCCAGGCCACTCAGCTGATCCACAGTGACCTCATCTCGAGAGCCTTCATGTCATTATATCTACAGCGGCTCTTTTTCTGTGCAAAAAGCAAAGACAAGGGATAGAAGAAACACAGAGGTGTGGGCCTGCGAAGGAGGTGAGAGACAAACGTGAGTGAGCCCTAAGCCACAACAGCCTGGGGCCACTGAAGCACAGACAGCACCAAACACACAGACATAAAGCTAAGAAAACATGTGAAATCTATTGTGAAGAACTTTATTAAAAATAAACAACCCTAAAGAAAAATAAATGGAGACAAAGTTCTGTTCATGACAGAAAGATATATCACAACATGTCACTTTTCTCCAAATTGGCACATACATTCTGGGCTGTTTCAACCAAAATCCTAGCAGTGTGTGTGTGTGTGTGTGTGTGTGTGTGTGTGTGTGTGTGTGTGTGTGTATGCTGTATATGTGTGTTTACTCACACACATATGCAGTCACATGTGGACATGAAGGGCCAGGGGACAATCTTGATGATCGTCTCTCAGGCACCATCTACCTTTTTATTGAGGCAGTGTGTCTCCCTGGCCTGGAGCTCACCAAGTAACCAAGGCTGGTCAGCCACTGAGCTGCAGAGAACCGCCTGCCTCTACCTCTTCAGCAGTGGGATTACACGCACCTGGTTCTTCTGTATGGGTTCATGCTTGCTCAGCAGGCGCTTACTGACTGAGCCATCCCAGCAGCTTAGGAATATATACATATATTTTAAAGGAACTCAACAAACCAATTCCAACTTAATTTTTGAGACAGGGTCTGTCTATGTTGCCAGGCTCACCTTGAACTCATGGACTCAGAGCCGGGCACTGTGGTGCACACCTGTAATCCCAGCACTCAGGGAGGCAGAGGGAAGTGGATCTCTGTGAGCATAAGGCCAGCCTGGTCTACAAAGTGAGTCCAGGACAGCCATGGCTACACAAAGAAACCCTATCTTGAAACACCAAAAACCAGCCAACCAACCAAACAAACAAACAAAAAACAACCAACCCATGGACTCAGGTAATGCTTTTCTTCGACCTCTGGAGTAGGTGTTGCTACTGTCATATCTCTTTGGTTTCAGGCATCCCTCGGTCCCTATGCTGCAGGGCATGGCTGGCACACCCTGCCCTCTACCCTGAATTCCCCAGCCCAGGGTCAGGGCTTCCCCTCTTCCAGAGACCCTTCACTAAACAATCCAGACATTCTGGTTCCCCTCACTCTCCGTTCTGTCTCTCTGTCTCCCTGTCTATTCTCCTCATCTTCTCTCTCTCACTCCCTTCTCTCTTCTGCATGTGATTTCTCTCTCCCTCTCCACATGGCAGCCAAGAGCTGTTTCCAATTAAGGTATAGTATTTGTATACGATTATTTCATCTTGCAATTAGCTCAGTCCATCATTTCAATCAAAAAAAAAAAAAAAGGAAGAGAGAAAGAAAAGAAACAAAAATAAGAACAAAACTAAACCAGACATGTGAATTAGGAGGCACAGCCTCTACTAGAGCTCAAGATTTCATGGAACCATAGTGATTAAGACTAAACAATACGCCCCCCCCCCACACTCAACAGCAACAGGTGAGTAACCCAGTGGGCAGGGAGATCTTTCTCCAAAGGAGATGTACAAATGAGCAGCGATCTAGGGGAAGAGGCTGACAGTCTAAAGCAGCAGTTCTCAACCTTCTCAATGCTGGGACCCTTTAATAGAGTTCCTCATGTTGTGGTGACCTCAAGCCACAAACTTACTTCCCTTGCTACTTCACAACTGTAATTTTGCTGTTTTGCATCGTGATATAAATATCTGTGTTTCCGGATGGTCTTAGGTGAACCCTGTGAAAGGGCCATTTAACTCCCAAAAGGGTCCTGACCCCGCAGGCTGAAAACTGCTTTATAGTATAAAGCATCACAGGGGACAAACCAAACCACAAGGCTCTTACTGGGAATCTATTGCAAAAGTAAATAAATTAAAAAAAAAAAAAAAGCAAAAGTAGAAGGTAGGAGTTAGCCGAGATTTAGAAAAAACCCGCAAACCCTTGAGCACTCCCGACGTGAATGTAAAATGGAGGAGCTTCCTTGAAGATTAAATGACTCTTCCTGACAAAAGTAAACAGTGACCATGTATCCAGCAAGTCCATTTCAGGTATGTGTCTCAAAGGATGGGGAGCGAGAAATTCACTCCATTTTTATGCACCGACGTTCTTAGCAGCACCATTCACTATGGCCCAAAGGCAGAAGCCATCCAATGCATACTGATGGATGACAAATAAACAAATTATGTATGTGCTTGTGCTGATGTTGCAATACTATCCAGCCTCTAAAAGGAATGAAATTCTTGCATATGCTGTAATACAGATATGTCTTGAAGACGTTATGAAAGCCACGACAAGTAAAGCCAGATGTAAGACAAATATTGTATGATTTCACTTATATGGCATAACTGAATGAGTTAAATTCACAAAGATAGGAAGAATATCAGAGCAGTAGTTCCCAGTGGCTGAAAAGGGGGCAGGGCTAAGGAAGAGTTTTAGTCTGAGATGAGGAGAAAGTTATGGAGGAAGATGGTGGTGGTGGTTGTGAAATAATATAGAGGCTCAATGCTTCTGAACTTTATACTAAGAATGTCTAATATGTTGAATTGTAGGATCAGTAACTGCCAGTTGCAAAGTAGCTGAAATATCTGCTGTGAAATCTAGTGTTAATACAGAGAGTTAGAAATGTGGAAGATTTCTAAAGAAGAGGAGGAGAAGGAAGAGGAAGAGAAGGAGGAAGAAGATGAGGAAGAGGAAAGGGGAGGAAGAAGAAGAGAAGGAGGAGGAGAAGGAAGAGGAGGTAGCTAGATGTATGGTATGGGCCGTTTCTTCAGCCTGTTCTACAAGATAACAACTCTTGAGGGTGGGAAGATGACCACTGGGCATCTGCCTGAGTCTGACCCCCAGTGTCCATGTCAAACAGCTGAGCATGGTGCCAAGTTAGTCATCCCCGAGAGGGGAGGCTGAGACAAGACAATCCCCAGGGCTTCTGGCTGGCCAGCCTAGTCATTGGTGAGTCCCAGGTCCCAAAGAAAGAGCCTATTTCACAACACAATGTGGACTACCTCTAAGGAACCATACCTGAGCTCGACCTAGCCTCCACACATACCTGTACACACACACACACACACACACACACACACACACACACACACACACACACGTACAAGTGTGAAAACACTTGTACACACAAACAAAATTAAATATAAAAAATAAAAAGACACTCCTCAGTCTCTTTAATCCCAGCTGACCTTCTGGAAGGTGGGTAAAGGGAACCACAACCAGATGCTTATCTTTCTTTCTCAAGCCGGTTAATCAACTGAACCAGAAGTAGGAAATCACATCTCAGGGTTGCAAAAGTCTAACTCCCTGTCCCAGGCCCCAGTGCAAGCAAAGGTTGGGAGAAGGACAACACAATGGGGGACAGGACAGAAACTGGAGGCCTTCTTCCCCAGCTGCCCCTACCCCCAGCAGTACCTGCCCTGTGCACAAACAGCAGTCCACCGGAGACAAAGGAAGGCCGGCCGGGTCAGCCCCACCCCACCCTTCAGCTCAACATGTCCAGGGCAGAGGCCAAGAGGCTGCAGTGAAAAGCAAGGCTGGGGTTGGGCAGACTGCAGGAAATGAAGCAGGAGACATGGCAAGGACAGAGTCCAGATTCCAGGGTGTGACTTGCCTAGGTTTCTGGTTCTGCTTGGCAACCTTTGGAGTTCAGAAAATGAACCTTTCTGCAACTGTGTAAGAGTGTCAGAGAGTCATCTTGCCTGAGGTACCCCAGTCAAGCAACCCACGGTAAAAGATTGTCCAACTACAAGAGGCCAAACTCAGATCTGCAAATAGAGGCTAGAGTTGCTAGCCACCAGAGGGGATGCTCTCTCTCTGATGTCCCCACTGAGAGCAGAGGTAAGGGAAGTCGCCCGAAGAGCACTGTCCAGCATCCCCTGGCTGATGAAGGAACTCATAATCTTCAGCAGACACTAAGTGGCTTCTTGGCACACCTCTGCACCAGAGCACTCCGTGAGAGACAACAGCACACGCTCTTTCCTCCTCTCTCCGTCACCAAAGGCAACTGGATTTCATTACAGTCTATCTGTCTCGGTGTTAAATGCTGCATGTATTTGCATTTGTCATCAGAAACTGATGACAGACTGAGAGCAATGTTCTACACAACCGAGAAGAACACACCACCTAACTTTGTAGCCTGTTACATGATGGGTAGTGCAACTCCAAAACTGTTTAGCTAGAAAAGGTGGGTGCTGGGCAGTAAAGGAGTGGTACCTGGGAGTCACCTATTTCTTCCAGTACGGCAGTGGGTTGACTTGTGGCCCGCCCCAAAGATACATCTAAGCCTGAGTCCTTGGTACTGTGAACAGGACCTTCTGGGCAAAATGGATGATTGTAGTTGCAATTACATCAAGACTCTTGAGATTACTGTGGGTCATCTAAATGGCCCGAAGTCCAATGGCAACGTCTCTAAAGAAAGAGTTGACAAAGAATAGTTGACAGCCTCAAGGGGTGCTCTGTGAAGAAGGAGGACAGGTGGGAGTGAGGCCCTAAGCCAGGACAGCAAGGATAGCCTAGGGCCACCAGATCTAAGGCAAGCCAGGAGAGCGTGTTCCAGAAGCCTGCAGAGGGTACGTGATTCTGCTGACGCTCAGATGTAGAGCTCCTGCCTTCCAGAACTTCCAGCTAGCACACTTCTGGTGTTTGTAGGGTGACATGGACACATGGCCCAAGGAGGCTGATAAATGTCCAAAAAGTTTAAAAGTATCATATTACATTTATTTGTTTGTTTGTTTTATGTGTGGATGTACATGCGTGCATATGCCACAGCACATGTGTGGAAGTCTGAGCACAACTTTCAGGAGTTGGCCTCTCTCCCTCTACCATGTGTGTTCTCCTGGAATTCAGACTCAGGTTGTTAGGCTTGGTCGCAGTCATCTTTGCCTGCTGAGCAACCTTGCCAACCCTCCTCAGCAGCTTTGAACACTGTTCTTCCCATCCCTGGAGGGGTGTTATTTCAGCCTGTATTTCAGACCCAGGTGATCAATCCAAATAGCCATTCCTCATGAATAGGATGTGGCCCCACGCCCCAGTGCTAGGGATCGAACCTGGGGTTTCCTGCATGCCAAGCACGTTGCTCTACCGCCAAGCTGTACCCTTAGCCCCAGGACTACATTGTTAAGCAATGGTCATGCGACCCAGGGAGTCACTCTGTCTATAGCTGCAGGGAAACAATAGTCCATGCCTTTGACATTGTTTTCTGTAAAGACAATGTGAGCAGGGCCTGCCGGTGGTCATTTCTGTTACTATGGTGACCTGAGAAATAAGCTGAGAAGTAGCTGATCTGAGAAAGAAGCCAACAGGGAAAGAAAAACAGGCTGGAAAGGGAAAGCATCCCCCCCACTCCACAAACAGGTATGCCTAGAGATGTATAAATCCCCCTTACTGGCTTAAGTCACATTGAGACAGAAACATTGTCATTTCGGAGAGCAGATCCAGCCGTAACTACACTGCAGCCTAATAACTAAAAACAACCTTCTCCTGATGATGAAAGTGTCTATGCAGCACGGAGCATTGTTCCCGATCAGCCATGCAACAGTCAGAGCAAGGTAAAGGCAATCCCTTTGTTAGGCCTGTGCAAGTAGCCCCAGAAGCCCCAGTAGCCCCACAGCTGAGGAAAGACACACCATCCCAGAGCAAGCCTAATGCTTACTAAGTAACTGCCCCACAGAGGACCTAGCCCATTCTCCCAGCCCCAAGTCCTGCTGAAATGTCAGCCCCAAAGGCAATGATGCCGTGATGAGGGATCCCAGAGAAGAGAGACAGCATGGAGGAGATGGCGCTCTCTGCTAGCTGTCTAGTTCTCCAAGCACGATAGTTAAAGCCAAGTGTTGCTTTGTTTGAAAGTCAGGAACAACTAAGTGTGGCAGCTTCCTGCACCTTGGGAGGCAGAGGCAGGAGGATTAGGAGTTCAATGTCATCCACAGCTACAAAGCAAGTTCTAAGACACATGGACAGCAGGAGAACCTGCTCAAAAGAACCCCAAAATGAAACAAAACAAAAATGTTGGAAATGTGCTGAAGAGTTGTCACAGTATGACACAGTGGGCTCTTTGACAGTGACAAGATTCTGAAAAAGTACAATTTATTTCTCTCCCACTCATAAGGCAAACTCCACATGTGTGCATGGGCTGCAAATAGAAACATAAAAAGTAGAAGTGAGATGAACATCAACTCTGAGCAAGGAGGCAGGGGATGGAGGATCAACAGTGTTTGAGGCTACCCTGGGCTACATAGGCATTCTCTCTCTCTCTCTCTCTCTCTCTCTCTCTCTCAGACAGACAGAGAGGGTTAACTAATTATGGTATCAGGGAGGTGGTGCATAACTTGGGTTTTGATAGACTTTAGCACTAGGAGATAGGTTGGCATCCCAAGTGATGGGCATACTCCATCGGTAGTGATGAGACCTGGGAAGGCAGATGAAACTGATCAGAGGGTCACAGGCTAAAGTAAAGAAATGCGGACTTTATTGGTGCCATGCTTTGGATCCAAAACGCCTCCCATCGGTTCCTGTATTTTTTTTTTTTAATATCTGATGCCATCTTTAGGAGATAGGGTCTGGATGGAAAATGGATTTCTAGAAGTAGGTAGGCCTTTGAAGGTCCAATCTATCTCTAGTTTTAGTCTAGCCTTCGTTTCCTGATTGCCACCATTAGTTGCCTTGCTCTCCCACCTACATGGACCGAGCTGTTGCTGCCACCATTTCTCTCCTACAACGATGGACTGGAATCCCCTGAAACCATGAGCTCACATAAACCTTCCCCCTTGAGTTGTTTCTATCAGGCATTTCATCACATCAAGGAGGAAAGTATCTGAAACCATTGGAACTTTGGGCACAGAGGGGCAAGAGGATGTTGTGAGCAATGGACAGCCACTACTTGGATTCAAAGTGAAGAAGGTCCCTGAGGACCCTTACCAGAGTTGCATGACTTTTCCAAAGCAAGCAGGCCTTTCCCAATGGCAGAAGAATGAGAGAAATCAAGGGTATCAAGGCATTAGAAAAGGTAGACTCAGCAGATATGAGACCTGATGGAATTCAAAGACACAACGAGAAAGAGGAATCCACCATGATGGCTAGATTTCTTTTTCCTGAAATGGGCACCAGGCAAACCGTAACACTCATGAAAAGAAAAGAGTTGTTTTGTCTTGTTTGAGACAGGGTTTTTCTATGTAGTCCAGCTGTCCTGAAACTAACTCTGTAGACCAGGCTGGCCTTGAACCAGGAGATCTGCCTGCCTTTGCCTCTGAAGTGCTGGAATTAAAGGTGTGCACCACCACCACCTGGTGAAAAGAAAGGTTTTAAGAAAGGGAAACCTTGAGGAAAATGAAGGTAAGTCTGGCTTTCATAAGCTAAGCAGGAAGAACCATGTGACATCCTTGTGCAGAGGTCCATTGCATTGAACAGCAGTTTCCAGGGAGGTGATCCGTACAGAGGAGGGAATGCTGGAAACTGTCAGCTCTCCTCATGTGGCAGAAGACATCAGAGGACAGAGCAGAGGTCAAGAAGGGCAGTGGATAGGACACAGAGACTCCTGGGCCACTGGGTGACACAAAGAGGAATCTGATGGGAAATGTCTATCAAAATAGAGTAGAAGCCTCCAGAGTAGTGGCACTGTGAGACACAGGCTCAGGCTGTGTGGCCGCGCCTAGTCCCAGAAAGACACAATCAGGTCAAAGAACAGCTTCAAGTAAACTGGAGTATGGCTCTGTTTAATGCCTTTAGCGCAGGCGGGTGGTTCAGGGAAACAGAGAATGATGGAAATGGACGATAGAGGGCTGAGGGGGAAAGCAGTAAACACAGACTGTGTAGACCGTTCCTTCAAGAAGTTTGGGTGTGAAGGAAGAATGAGAGAAGCCCAAGAGTAATGTTAGACAGCAGACAGGGAAGTGGATGGATTAGACATTAAGGAATGAACTGCTAGAACATAGGCTCAAGACATGAGAGAGAGAGAGAGAGAGAGAGAGAGAGAGAAGGAGGGAGGGAAGAAAGGAGGTTCCAGGAGAGATAGGGCAGCCCTGGGCAGAACCACATCTCTCTCTGGCATGAGAAACATAAGAGGAGGAGGAGAAGAGTTGAGGTGATTGTCAGGGTGGGCCTTGTTACCGCAAATTTCCTACAGCTTAAGTGTTCAGGTATATCAATGGTCAGGATCTATTCTGTGCCAGTGACAATGACGTTTGAGAAAGGGTTGAGGACAAAACAACAATCAGGAGATGTATCAATGCCTAGGGACAGGGAACTATCTAGGGATGACTGTAAAGGTTTCTAGGCAGCCTTAGGAACCAGGTCTCTTTTTTTTGTTTGGTTTTTCGAGACAGGGTTTCTCTGCGTAGCCTTAGCTGTCCTGGACTTTCTTTGTAGACCAGGCTGGCCTCAAACTCACAGAGATCTGCCTGCCTCTGCCTTCCTGAGTGCTGGAATTACAAGCGTGTGCCACCGTGCCCGGAGGGACCAGGACTGTTATACTTCAAAGAATACATGATGAACCAAGTTCCTCCAGCATAGTTAGCACCCCTGAGAAGGGGCAGGGCAGAGGTGTTCCAGATGTGGGGCTCAACTGGATAGGTTTGGAGGGAAAGGTCAAGTAGACAAAAGTGGTTAGAGGAGGCTGCAGGATAGAGAAGAAAACTGATCACCACAGCCCTCCCCATTCAGTTGACGGTTATCACTGGTTCAGGAGCTTAGCTGAGAGGCTGTGGTCATTCTGTATGTAAGATAGAGTCCATCTTCAACAAAGAAAGTGACCAGCTCCAGACGGGGCAATGTGGAAAGAGCTGGGATGCAAAGGATCAAACAGACCTAGTTAAATTCAGCCCTACTATTTTTCTTTCTGAGATGAGCTTTTTTTTTCTAAAACTTCTGAAAAATTCATGATCTGTAGAGCTTATCAGGATGAAATGAGAAGATTAATATATACATTTCCACAAAACCCTATTAGGTCTCAGGCTTATGATTCAGTTCCTTGACTTACACGTTTAGTAGGTGTCTGGTGCCTAGCAGGCACTCAGTGGATATGTTTCCCTCTTTCTGTGTCGGTGTTATTCATCAGAGCACATTCTCCGGCCCTGAGCGAAGTGCAACTGAGATGCTGATATTCATCTCCCGTCTTAGTTCTGTACAACAATAAGAGCAGAACATGGATACATTTACCCCTCCACATCCTTTCACTGAGTCAAGGTAAGCTACTTCTGGACTTACTGAAATCTGGGTCAATATGGAGAGTGAGCTCTCGAATGACAAAGGATCAGGCCCTGGGTACTACCCATCCCACCGCCAGACAAATGAGCTGGTATGAATTAGCTCTCTGTTACTGTAACAAATACCTGAGGTAAATTAATGTTAAAAGAAGAAAGGTTCCCCTTTCACCTCCGTCCTATTCCCTCTCTGGCCAGAGTGCAAATGCTATGCAGCCAATGCCCCATTGTCTGTAGCCCCCACTACATTTTCCACAATAGGTATTGAATAAAGGGCTATGTGACAGACTGATTCTTTCCAAAGATAGTTCTCATTTCATGCTCACTGAATTATTTATCAATTCTCAATAACAGTTTTAGAAAATGCAGTTTCAAAAATATATATTTACAAGAAATAAAAAAAAAAAAAAGAGGAATGTGGGGCTGGAGAGATGACTCAGAGGTTAAGAGCACTGGTTGCTCTTCCAAAGGTCCTGAGTTCAATTCCCAGCAACCACATGCTGGCTCACAACCATCTATAATGAGATCTGGTATCCTCTTTTGGCATGCAGGCGAAATGTTGTATAAATAATAAATAAATAAATAAATAAATAAATAAATAAATAAATAAATAAACCTTTTTAAAAATAAAAAGAAGAATGATTTATTTTGGCTCACAGTTTTAAATAGGTTGCTTTTGGGCCGGATGGGATACCAGTTTCAAATTCATGCTCAAGGGACACATCTATGGGGACATGGAGCAGAGGCCACCAACTGTTCTCAATTTCCACTCTCTTTCTCTTTCTTTTAGAAGAAGGACCCCTAAGATTGCTCGGGCATCTCTAATAGGTACAGCTGGAGTTGACCATCCTCGGATTCTTCTGTGTTGACGCGCTCAGGTGCTGGCCAATGGATTACGAGTGAAAGGACAGCTCATCCTCTGAATTATAGCACTCAGGAGGCTGTCCAGCCCCTGTCCCCTCCCCCCTTCCTACAGGCAGGAATACAGGAAGAAAGAGTGAGTGAACTTTGACTCAGAAGAACAGGGAGCCAGAATGTGGGAGAAACATGGGCCCCTGGATGGCCCTGTTGACCACCCACCTCTTAGCTGAAACGAATCATCTTCTATTCCTCAGAGAAAACCCATTTTAAGAGCTTTCAGTTACGGCTTAGCCCATGCCCGGCTAAATACCGTCTTTTCCCAAAGTACTGATAAAGTTAGAGCTGAGCAGTACTTACTGAAAGCTTGCCCCGTGCCAGGAATCGCTCTAAATACTTTACATGTGCTATCTCATTTAGTCCACACCTACCTCCTAGATGGGGCTTTGGTGACGTTTTTGCAGAAGAGGAGACACCATACTCTGAGTGATGACTCACTGCTCCTGGGCGACCAAATGTGCAGCCTGAGCCATGTATTCTGAAGTGAGGTGGTGTCCTCATCCACTGCCTTCCGGAGCACCTCTTTGTACAGTTCTATGCAGTCAGAAAGACATGGTTCAGAGCTAGCAAGATGGTTCCACAGGACAAGGCACTTGCCAAGCAAGCCTGATAACTTGGTTTCATCTCCAAAACATACACAGAGGTGGAAGGAGAGACCAACTCCACAACGTTGTCCTCTGACCTCCACAGGGCACCGTAACACATTCATGCACACATACAGTGATTTAAATTAAAGAAAAAATTAAGAAGTCACGGTTCAGTTTTCCAGAGACCTGTACCTGAATACTAACCCCGGAACTGCAAGTCGTTTAGTGTCTCCACAAGTCAGTTTCCTTCAAGAGAGCATGTGAGAAAAACCAAACTCCTGGCCTCACGGGAGGATAAGATAGATTTACGAATGTCGAAGAAAAGCTTTGAAAGCTATGAAGTGAGGCACAAGTGATAAGCTGCCTTAAGGGAGGTTGGAAAATCCTTCAAACCCAAATAACAAAATCACTTTATTATTTTTTTTAATGCAAATAACATCCAGCAATTTGGCAGATATCCTAGAAAGGTTGCAAAATCTGTTAAGGAAGGGGGTATGTTTGGATTTGTACATCTGTCATCCTTAACTAAAGAAGGGAGATTTAGCTGAAATTAACTGGAAGAGTTCAGACCTATGTACCTGGCGTTTGCTTGCATGCGCGCGCGTGCGCGCGCGCACACGCACACACACACACACACACACACACACACACACACACACAGGCACACCGAGGTTCTCAATAGAAAAAAGAAATCCTTATTAGAAAGACCAGGAACAGCCTCAATCTGTCATATCCATAGATATGATATGTGATATGGATAGATGGGAACTTGCCATCTATCCATCTATCTATCTAAGTTGCAGAAATAGGTGTGCCACAGGAGCTCAAAGATCTCCAGTTCAAGTGATCTGGGGACTTCAGGAACCCTGTTGTGGCAGACCTTTCGGGTAATTCCCCAATTTTCCTTGTTTGCCCAGGTGTATACATCATGCCTGGTCCAGGGCCACCAGCCACCTTCCTGGAATTCAGTCCCCAAGCCAGAAGGAAACAGTTGACTTTTTAGCGTTGTTACGATGTGGACGGATATTGAAGGCTTGGTTCTCAGTGCAGCAGCGTTCAGGGACCTTTGGGAGGGGATTGCATCCTGCGGACTCTAACCTCATCACTCGGCTTTTGAGAGGTGGTGGAAATCACAGAAAGTAGGGCCTCTCTGGAGGAAGCTGGTAATTAGGGGTGTGCTAGGGAGGGCTATTTTATCTTTAACCCCTTCCTCTCTTTCTTTCTTTGCTTCCTGGCTGCTGTGAGTTGAGCCCCTTTCCTATACCAAACACTTCAGCCATGCTGAAAGGTCCTAAGAATGGCCAGGCCAAAGGGCTATAGACTGAATGAAACCTTTGAAATCATAAGCCCAAATACACTTTTCCTTCTTAACATTATTTATCTCAAAGTATTTTGGAAAGATAATGCAAACATTGTTCATCGTGAGTATGAACAAGTCCCGGTTAGCTTTCAGTTAATTCGGTCCTGATTGTCTTTCTGCCTCTATCCTTCTAGTGCAGGCTACTTTCCTGGTGCTTCTTGCTCCTGGATTGAAATCCCCTTTGACAGGGCTTAGCTACTTTGAAGGTACAATTCTCCTTCCCTCTCCTCTCTGCCAATCAATGCCAACACGCCGCTTCCGGCAAGCAGAGCCTGCACTTGCTTCCCTTCCCAGCGAATAGATGGTTTTCCCACTCATGCTCACGGAGTCAGGTAGATGACTGCCACTGTGATTGCACAGATGAGAAGACAGCAGAGAGGCTGGGTATGTAGGGACGGGACTTCCTAGCCACAGGGCTCTCTCTGCCTTCCTCGAGGGCCAGCACAGGGGACAGAAGCACAGAAGCTGCTGCAGCCACCTGTGTCTTGCCAGCCTGGACTCCCCCAGTGGGGACTGAAGCAAGCTGACTCTCAGCGTGAGTTTGCCTCACCTGCACTCCTCATTCCTCAAAAGCAGAGAGAGAGGCCCCTCTGAGACCTGTGCTTACCTGGCCAGCAACCCTAGGTCTGCACTGGTCTAGACTGTCCTCCCCTCGTGCCACCCCGAAGTCACTGTCATTAGCTTCATTCCCTCCTCTCTGGCAGGCTGTGGCCCAAAGTTGACAGACACCCAAAGCCAATGATCTCAGTTCCCCTTCTTTACTCTCAGGTGCTCTTGGGGTTCCCAAGGACAGGAAGATGCCTTGAAAGGCCACCTCAGGGGGAGGTGTCGTGAGCTGAGACTTGACTTTTCAAAGGAAGGCCTCGATGGATTCCAGGAGACAGCCTATTAATTGGTTTTGGCCTGCAGCCCCCTGGAGCAGCTTCCTCCAGCCCTTGGGCTCCCCAGGTAGGGTGTGGTGTGGTGGGGTGGGGTGTGTGGATGTTGCCTAAGGCAGAGAACTATGCCATGTTCCGTACTGACTTACTGTTGGTTTGAGACGTCTGGACTAGAGTGACACACAATTCTTTGCCTTGTTTCCTCAGCCTTGCAGAACGAGCCTCCTTCTGAAAGGCATAAAGGTCCCTTTTCTTCAGCTCACAGGAGTTTCTGGGGAGGCCTGCCACCACCACCACGGGCTTGTTCTGTCCAGCTCAGACTCGGGTCTCCATGCTTGGGCCGGTCCCAGGCAACCGGAACTCCGCTGCAGCCAATGCTCTCAAGGCCTGGACTGGGGTGGTGGCTTCCATGGCAGGATGCCAGTCTTGGTTCTTAAAGCCACAGAGCTGCTGGTGGCCGTTCCCTTTACAGGAGTTTCTTATCTTCCCCAGGGACCAGGGAGGCATAATGCAAGGACACGGCCACCATTATCCACGAGAATGAAAAACCCTGATGTAGAAGGGTGCCAGCCCCAGACATTTCAATGCCACCACGGACCTAGGAGCGCACTCTGCACGGAGGAGTCTCACAGCCATCCTGTTTGATTCCAGCATGAAGCCAGATTTCGGGCTTGCCATCTGCGCCATCCAAATGTCAGGCCGCACTGGGTCATTTGGGGTACGGGTGAAAGTGCAGGTACCGCTCTGGGAGTGGGGTTCCTTACGGATCATGGCTGCTGGCCCTGGGGCTGTGCTGGCTTGGGCAGGGTTGGGATGTGAAGCCTGGGTAAGTTGCTCTCCCACTGAGGTAATAGGAGCACAGTGTGAGGCTAGTCTCCAGCACTCAGAAAATGCTTGAGTAACACTGGCAGGGCCTGTGATTTTTGTCTGTTTTCTTTCTGAATGCCCACTGTGAAAAAAGAGCAGTTTCTGCTTTCTCCTGCTTCAAAGCTATCAGGACTTCCCCTCAGACCCAGCATTACTCCCAACCATACAAGGGTCTAAAGCAGATGGTGCCAGCACACCCCTGCGGCTTCGCCTTCCCTATCTCTCCTGAGCCTTAGACCTGCCCATGGGCAGCACAGATCACATACTTGAGCACACTGCAAGTCCTTTAGGTGCCAGACTTGGCCTGTCCCTGGGTCACTTTTGCAATTCTTTTTCTTGGTCTGGTTAACATCCTCCTCTCCTGGAGAAATTGGCACAGGTGTGCCTCGCCCCTTGTCATGTTAAAACATTGAGAAGGCACCATCCATAACTCCCCTTCCCCCCAAAAAAAAGTACCCAGACTCTCACAGGATACTGAATCGGTTGGCACCTGATCTTAGCCTTCCCAGGCTCAAGAATGGTGAGAAATCAATTTCTGCTGTTCACAAGTGGTCCAGCTTGTAGTATTTTGTTATAGCAGCTGGAATAAACAAAGACAAGGGCATTGTGCTGAGTGAGATAAGGCGGAGTCTGTAATTCTACCCATCATGAGGTGCCCGGATCAGGCAAAGCCACTGAGGCAGAAAGTAAGCCAGTAGATAACAAGGGGTGGATGAGGAAAACATGGAGTCACCATTTGATAGATACAGAGCTTCAGTTTGGGGTGATGAAAGGTTCGAGAAATGGATAGCTGTAACAGTTGTAAAATACTACGAATGTACCTAATGCCACTGAATGGAACACTTAAAGCAGTTAAGCTGCCATCATAAGGAAACATTTCATCAGATACTTAAACTGTAAGAATACGCCTAACCTGTACTCCTCAGGAGAAGACACTTTGCAAAAGTAAATATCCAGGGCCTGAGGCACGCCCTTTCTTTCTTTTCTTTCTTTTTTCTTTTTCTTCTCTCTCTCTCTCCCTCTTTTGAGGCTTAAGGATGAGATTTGAAACTTCAGAAAGTAAAACTGTGTGGTTGACCAGAGATGCAAAAAATGCCAAATATTTACAGCTGGATTCTTCGGTGGATGTGATGTAGGCAAAAGTGCTAAGAGAGAGAAATATCTCAACATTCAATAACACAGTGCACTCTTCAAGAAGAGCAGTTGCCTACATCAGAAGGATGTGGAGGCTCCAGCAGGGTTGTTTGGACGTCACGTCACCTTGCAAAAAAATGAAAGAGCACTGAAATCTGGCAACAACTGCAGGCCCACTATGTAACAGTTAGTGATTAGAAGGGCTCAATGGGAGGAAGAAATAAGAATTCAAGACTTCCTTTTCTCAAATTTATTGGACAGGAAGCGTCTTAGAAGTGGACATCTCTTTCTCTCCCTCTAAATTCCTATGTTGAGACACCAATCTTCAATGCAATGGAATTTGGGGAAGTAGTTAGGGCCGGGTGAGGTCATGAGGGTGGGCCTTTTCTGCCATATGAACACCACCACCACCAATCCCAGCCTTCTGCCCACTATATAATCTATCTGAACTTCCTCTGTCTCAGGCTTTGCCCAAGCAGCCGTCTATACCCCTGGTGACGTGCAGGCCTGGGGCTTCCTGTACTCGCTCCCCAACCTTCCTGCTTTCCCAGTGCCTGACGGCACCCGCCAGCCGCTCTGCCCTACATGCTAGGCTCACTTTCCTCTGGGACTTGTAGAAAGGCTAAGCAGCTTGTCCTCAGTCTTGGGAATATGATGGCTTTTGAGACTCTTCTGATGTCAGAGACAAGGAGATAATGGTTCCTGCTGGAGCAGGATCCATGCGACGGGAGTATATGTGTTTGCACAAGTGAGCCTCTATGCAAGGAACCCAGGGTTTGCCATTTTCAAAAGTTCACTTCTTAGCCACAAATAATGCCACCGTCACAGTAGCACTTCCTGTTTTTCACAGATTAGTCATAGTAAAAACAGAAGGAGGCAAGAGGCTGGCAGTTACTGAGTCCGTTTGGCTGCGGGGAATGCTGAATTCTGCATAGTGTGGGGCAGGCAGAGACCTGAGGAAGGCAGGGGTAGCCAGCTTCCTTCTGTGTCTGCTTCTGGCCCAGTGCCTCAGGCTCAGCCTGCTTAATGCGTTTCCTGACTGCCCTTTGCTCTCTGCTCTCTTTTCCTACCTCTCCACTGCTTCCATACCAATCATCCCCCAATGGTGTTTTGCTTATATAATTTATTTGCTCAAGATCCTTCAATGGCCTTTGTACTGACCACGAAGTCAAGTCTTTAGACTCAGCCAGTCCTTCCTCCAGGGACCATGCCTGCACGAGCTCTGCTTCACAGGGCCAAGGCTAGGGTGACCCTCATATAAAATTTAAGAGGGCACCAAACAGTCAGCAACCATACATAATAACACTAAGTTTTAAAAAGTCAAAGTTCATACGCAAAGCTCAATGGTGACAGACCCAATAACAAAATTTTTAATTATGGACAGAGGTGTCCCCACATTGCATGTCTGTTCCTTTCACTAACCTTCCTGGCTGGACCAGCCTGGACTTCCGTCTCAGATGGTACCAACTCATCTCAAAAATCTCTCCCCATGCCTCTGCTCACACAGACCTTTCTGTCTCTTCGCTCCATTGGTTTCATAAACCTTCCTTTCCATCAACTCCTGTCTAACTTTTTAGTTCATGTTGCCCTTTGAGGGCTTTCCCACTCCTTTGGAAGTGGCAGCAGAGAGGGTTGGGGTGTAACTCAGTAGCAGAATAGATGATTAGCTTACTTGAAACCCTGAGGTTGATTCCCAGCACTGCAAGGAAAAAAAAAAAGAAAAGGAAGGAAGGAAGGAAGGAAGGAAGGAAGGAAGGAAGGAAGGAAGGAAGGAAGGAAGGAAAGAAGGGATAAAGAGAAAGAGAAAGGAAGAAAGAAAGAGATTCTAAAGATAGCAGATGTCTTTTGGGGCTGGGTACATAGCTCATGGGTGGAATGCTTGCCTAGCATGCATGAAGGCTTGGATTTGATTCCCACCACCACATAAACTGCATCTGATGGTGCACACATATAATCCTAGCACTAGGGAGGTAGATGCAGGAGGATCGGAAGTTCAAGATCATCCTTTGCTACCCAATGAGCTTGAGGCCAGGATTGGGCTATATGGGATCTTGTCTCAAAATAAGTGGACAGACAGCATCATGTGTGTACTTCCTGACCACGTCCTGCCTGGCCTCCCTGTGTGAAATCCCTCTGGGGTCTCTGTCTCCCTGACCCCAGAGAGACCTCTCCTGTCCTGTATCACTTTCTGGTAGCACTTACCACCAACAGATGTGCATTTCTGTTTCTTTCTCTCTAGCCCATCTCTCTAATAGGAACCCGAGCTTCCAGAGCAAGGCTTATCATCTGTGTTTTCATGGCTGAGTTCCAGAGCCCGCAACAGGGCCTGGTGTGTGACGCCGACAAAGGAAACTGTTATTAAATGGAATTTTTTTTAAGCCAATTCTTAGGTATGCTCTCAATCTAGAAAGGGCAAATGAAGGACCAGGGAGAAGGCTCATCAAGTACAGGCACCGCCACCAAGCCTGATAACCTGGGTTTAATTCCAGGATGCCACATAACAGAAGGAGAGAATCTGACCTCTGCATATGTAGCCTGGCACCTGTGCACACACACACACACACATATGCATAATTAATTAATTAAAAATTTGATCTAGTTTAAAAATAAAAATGTTCCTGGTGAGTACAAAATGATCCATATGCCCAAAGGTATGTGATTACTTAGGCTGTTGAAGGACGCAGTTTTGTTTGTTTTGTGTTTTGAAACATGGTCTCACTATGTAGTCCTTGGCTGGCCTGCACTTCACTATGTCGGTGAGGCTGGCCTTCGCCTTCTGCTTCATGAATGCTGGTCTGCAAGGGGTCCGCCACCACAAACCTTTTGGTTTTGCTTTCGCCAAACATTTCGTTTTGGTTGGATGTAAAAATATGAAAACTGATGCTGCGGACACCTGTGGCCAGTAAGTGCCACTATTCATTTTGAATTTTTCTTTTCTTTTCTTTTCTTTTCTTTTCTTTTCTTTTCTTTTCTTTTCTTTTCTTTTCTTTTCTTTCTTCCTTTTTAAAAATCTTTTGTGAGTGCATACATGTATGTGTGTGTGTGTGTGTTACCATGTGGGGTTGGGGGCACAGAGGACGGATCCTTGAGTGTCATTCCTTAGCTGTCCATCCTCCTTATTGATAAAGACAGGGTCTCTCAGCTAGGTGACACATGTTTGTAATCTTAGCTCTTGGGAAGCAGAGGCAGGGGGATCTCTGTGAGTTCCAGGCCAGCTTGACTCACACAGCAAGTTTTAGGCCAGCTAGCTCTACAGAGTGAAAATGTGTGTCAAAAAACAAAAACAAAAGAAAGACAGGATCTCTCACTGGCTTAGAACTCAGCATTTGGGCCAGACTGGCTGGCCAGCAAGCTCCAGGGATCAGTCTGTCTCTGCCTCTTCAGTGCCGAGAGACACGTGGCACGCCCAGCTTTTTATGTGGGTGCTGGAGAGCCAAACTTAGGTTCTTCTGCTTGCATAGTAAGCACGTTACCGAAAAAACCATCTTCCCAGCTCCTTATTTTGTTGTTTTTAGATAGTCTGTTGAAATATAACTCTTATAACCATACAATTCACACATTGATGGTTTGGGAGTTTTCACAGTTACAACTTGCAACTGTCGATCTGGGCTGAACCAAAATTTTCTTTAGTCTATGTAGCCAAAGAAATGCAAATTCAGAGGCTGGGGAGATGGCTCAGTGGGTAAAGTATCTGCTGTGTGGGCGTGAGGATTGAGTTTAGATGTCCAGAAATCACATTTTTAAAAAAGAACATCAAACTGGGGCAGAGGTGTGCCCTTGTTAAGCTAGTGTGGAGAAGCAGAAACAGGAGAATTTCTTTCCAGCCAGACCACCCAGTCAGTGAAGTCCAGGTTCTAGGAGATCCTGACTCAAAAAAATAAGGTCAAGAGAGATCGGGGAAGCTATCCAGTGTTGACCTCCGCCTCCATGTGTCTACACACAAACACACACATACACACAAACACACAAACTCACCCAACAGAGAGAGAGAGAGAGAGACAGAGAGAGAGGGAGAGAGATAGAGAGAGAGCTCAGAGAGACAGAGAGACATTAAAGAAGTTGCAAGACAAATAGTCCTAGGTGTACAGAGAGGAAAATTGAGAGAAGTGAGGGAAGGTGAGCCCAAGGGAAGATGCCAACAGCCCGGAGTCAGCTCACAGCTTCCTCCGGTGCTGTCTCTGAGTGCCTAAAGAGCTGTCCACAGGGAGGAGTTACAACCTGCCTTTGAAGGAAGAAGGAGAAAATCTCACATCTTTGCAAACCTCCGCCAGCAGAAGGCTCTCTGCTTCTTGTCTTCAGGGCAGTAATCTTTGCGAGAGGCTTGCAGTTTCTTTCACTTTTCAGGTAAAAATTGAAAAGATAGCTAGCTTTGTTGTCATAAAAATAACAGAGAGCATGAAGTAAGCATGTGATTTATTTGGAGTCTGTCATTCAGTTGCTGCAGGTGTTTGCAGTAAGAGCCATCGCATCCCCAGTCCGCTGAAGAAGAAACCTAGGCTGCCAAGTAACAGGAAGAAATGGTTACTGCAAACACACAGGTGGGAAGCTGAGAGCTGGGACTCAGGCCAGACAGGCTGGTTCCTCATGCAGCATGGAAGTGCTAAAAGTCATTCCTTAGGAAGAGGAAGAACTCAGAAAAGACAGCTACCCCAGGACTGAGTCTGAGAGGGGAGAAATTGTAAAGGAATAAAAGAAGAGAGACAAAGTGAGGGAGAGGGAGAGAGAGAGAGGGAAAGGATGCACTTGATGAGCACAGAAAATTATTCCTCAGACTTGGCGTCCAGGAAGTTCCCACTAAGCTTGGCGAGACTACATCTGGTTCCTCAACGATGGCACCATACTGAGCTGTGCATCCAGATCATTCTGTACTATAGGATGCTCAGCCGTGTCCCTAGCTCTGCCTGCTAGATGTCAGGAAAAAAAAATTGCAGATATTGCCAGACAGACAGACAACAGGATGTGAATTCCTGGGATAGACAGCATGGGATGAGCACCTGACCACAAGTTCAGAGCTCCGGCTTTGAAAGCAGTAGATACCCCTGCTCCAGGGACCAAGAAGAGAGGCCTGTGCTTGACAATGTAGGATGCTGTGCATATTTGGCAGTGATGAGAAGAGAGAGTTCCCATCTGTTGCTTTTCTTTTCCAAGCCAGGCATGTAACATGGTCATACCCAGAGCTGGGCAGGAGCCTGGGGATGAGGAAGAAGGAGGCAGGGAGGAAAGGGAGGCAGCAAGGAAAGCCGAGATGGGAAGAGTAAGATGCCTAGGCGGTACTGAGAGCCATTTGCTGTCTGGAGCTGGGAATTTAAGATGAGGCCAGCCTGTGCTGCATAGATTTTTTTTTTTTTTTTTACATCACTTCATCTGTGCGGGAACAACATTGATCACATGGGCGAAGCTTTGGGAACTGACAGTGGCTTTCCCAGGTAGCCTGCAGGAGTAGTTCTCCAGCACTGAGTGGGCCTGCTTTGGCCAGAGAGATACCTGAGTACCTATTCGGTCAAGAAGCAGGAGCTGACCTGTCATCCCTAGGATCAGAACACAACCCCTTCCCCAACCCCTAAGTCCTCACTTCCTACTCTCTGTTGGGGAGTGACTCCCACTGTACTCCACTAAGATGGCACAGGAGGCTGCTGGCTTTCTAGAGAGGGAGGCTCTGCTTCTCTATAAGTGGCGCCCACCCCCTATCCAGTGGCAACGCTATAATCTAGATCTGCAATGGCTTCTGAAGCCAATATGTTAAAGATCTGATCCCAGACTGCCAGGGTTGGGAAATAGTAGAAGCGTTAAACAGCAGGGCCTGGAAAGAGGTCTTTAGGCCATTAGGCATATACCCTCCAAGAGACTGTGGGGACCCTGATGTCTTCCATGGGCACTCTGTTCCATGTCTCGTGTCTTCTGTACCGTAAAGGGAATGGTTTTACTCTTCCACAGGTTCCCCACTGTGCTGCGTTGTCTCGTCACAGCACCAAAGGCCACAGGACCAACTGACCCTAGGCTGAACCTCTAAAACTGAGTCAAAAGAAATCTTCTCGCCTTATAGGTGAAAGTCTCAGGTGTTTAGCACAGTATCAGAAAGCTGACTCCTAAGTCCCCTTCCCTTGGGTGGCTGCGCCCAGTCCTGGAGGGAGGGGAGCACAAGTGAACAAAGACCCCAGAAAGAATCAACATGCAGAATTCTAGTCATGGCCATCTGTTTGCGCACCCTCACATGGGCGTGATGGACACGGACCAAAGACAACTCCACGAGAGGCATTTTTAAATTGGCCTCAAACCCTTTCTGGAATCCATGTATCTTCTCCCTCATGGCTTTAATGGTAAGAGAATTCCAGAAGCCTGTAACACTGTTTACTCTGAATCAGAAAGTCACAGGTGGAAAACAATTTGACTCAACTTAAACAGCTTGAGGAGGTAGCTGTAAGCTCGAGGTATAGCATTTGGAACTTCCCCCAGCTAAGTGCAAAGGTCACCAGGAACATGGGCTTTCACCAGGGTGGTGGCTAGCCAGATAAAGACAGGTAGCCCGAATCACACAGGGATGCTCAAAGGAGGTGAAACAAGCCAGGTATGTGAAGACAAAGACTATTCCACTTTTGTCTGAAATAGTCCACTTCCCCATCCACAGACTCCAAGACTGGCATGCTGATTGCCAAGGGACTGAGGTGAGGAAAGGAAGCATTTATTTACTGATGTCCATAAAGTTTGAGTCAAGGAAGATGAAGAAGGTTCTGAGATGCTCTACAGCCCCATACCTATGGCCAACAGCGCTTTGTGGGCACTAGAAAATGTGTTAAGAGGGTAAAGTTCATTACATGTACTCTACCAAATAAAAATCAAAATTTCAAGTAAGAGGTAAGTAGAGTGAAGAGAAGGAGGCAGGGGTGGATGGATGAAGGAAAGAGGGATGAAGAGGGAGAAAGGGAAGAAAGGAGGAAAGAGAGGCAAGAAAGAAGGAGGAAGAGAAAGAAGACTAAAGGAAGTGAGGAGGAAGGAGGAAGAGAAAAAGAGAGGGAGAAGGAAGCAATGGAGGATGGGGAGAGGAAGAGAGGGAGAGGCTGGAAGGGAAAGAAAAGAAACAAAGTATTTGTACTCTGCAGCTTGTTAGAACCCACCTCTGGGGCCCCTCCCAGAGGGGCCTACACTCAGTAGACCTACACTAAGGCCCACATTTGCATTTCTAAGCCCCCTGCACCCTCCCTTCCTGCCTGTGATGCTGGTCTGAGGCCTCCTCCCTAACCAAGTGCTCTTTGGCAAAAGCAGCAGTTGAAAGTGTCACAGTCAAGTCTGAACCCTGGCCCCCCTGAGTGAGGCTAAGTTGGCAAGTTCAGGGCCTGCTCATTTATGCCTGGGTGACTGTCATACTGCACACCTTGACAAGCTGTTTAGAAAATAAGAAAGAAATCATGTCAAGTCCAAGGCCTTGAGTGGGCACTCTGTAAAAACAAACAAACAAAAACCACGGGATGCTATTCTTGTCCCTATCCTGAGGCATCTCCACAACTCATGGCTGTTTGGATCAACATTCAAGACAAGCATCAGCGTGGCTCAGGAGTCATGAGGAGGTTACTGAATTGGTTACCTCCCCACCCTCTCTTCCTCCTCTTCAGAACATCCAGGCACCGAAATAGGCCTCAACACCCACCGAGGCACTGCCAGTGATGACATTTCCAAGCGGAGGAGAGAACTGATCACTTTCAAATTTGATATTATTTTTAAGTACATTACCTTTAAAATCTGGGTCAGGATGAAACATGAACTTGTGCTTATAGCCTGCTACAGCTGGAAGGAAACTTTGAAACCATCTAGTTTTCTCATCAGAGGTGAGGAAACCGAGGCCCAGAGAGGGGCAGCAACTTACAGAAGGAGGCACAGCAAACTACATGACAAGTGCAGATCTGGCAGTAGCAGGTTCTGCCTGGACACTAGATGGTGTGCTGGCTGGATTATGTCAGCTGGAAGGAAGCTCTAGTCCTTAGAGAGAAGAGAGCCTCCCTAAAATCAAGCTTTAGGCAAGCCTCTAGGGCATTTTCTTAATTGGTGATAGATGGCAGCGGTGGGGAATGGGGAGGGAGTAGCCCGTGGTAGGTGAGACCATCCCAGGGCTGGTGGTCCTGTGTTCTATAAGAAATCAGGCTGAGCAAGCCATGGGGAGCAAGCCAGTAAGCAGCACCCCTCCATGGCCTCTGCATCAGCTCCTGCCTCCAGGTTCCTGCCCTGTTTGAGTTCCTGTCCTGACCTCCTTCAGTGAGGGACTGTGATGTGGAAGTTGAATAAACCCTTTCCTTCCTAAATTGCTTTTGGTCATGGAAACCTGGATCGGTGGGAAGCGCCATAGTTTCTAAGTATGCTGGGTCCCCAAATTAAGGTACTAAATCTATTTCACTAGAAGAACAGATCAACATCAGGATTTGCAGAGGCTTGCAATTTAAGATTTGCAGGAGGGTGGGGTGGGCGCTGTAGACACAGTCCTAGGTCCAGTGAGTTCTAAGCACATGTACACATTGAAAACTGAGCTATGCCATCCAGCACAGGAGGACTTTTTTTTTCGCCAATGAACGGCATTTATTAAAAACAATGGCCATGTCACTTCCCTTCTTAATTTGTTTTTCTTTTCTGGTGGGTCAGGAACCCGGCCATTTTCCCCCCCTAATTCTTCTACTTCCTGACTCAGGCAGGCCCTTCCATTCCCTCCCTGTTTTCTTTCATTCTCTAACACTTTACCCCAAATCAGAAAGTGCTTGCTTCATGCCCAGGGCGGATAAACAAACTAAAGGCAGGTCTATGTTCATTTTTTTTGTTTGGTGGTTTTTCTTTCTACCATTAGCCAATGTTTATGGAAGCCAACAATTGGGAAGCACCTAGGAACTGCTTCTGTGCTTACGACAGCCCCTTTCAGCAAGCCTGTTCTGTGTGCCCACGCTCTCTGGACCCCCAGGCAATGCCAGTAATTCAGCGAAGAACAAGACTGACACAGTCCCTGCCATTGGGGTGCTCACGCTGGCTTCTGAGAGATGGCCGAACCCTCGGTAGAGTCTGGATGTGTGAACTCGTGTAGGAGGCGGCTCACACAAGCCTGTAGAAGTCTGCCACGCATTGGGTGGGGGGGCGCGCGGGGGATACCTTTCCAAGCTGGTGATTAACAGAGTCAGTATTAGAAATTAAGCCACATGAAAAGAAATGATATTAAAAACAGTGGATGTTCTTTTACTTGTGTGTATATGTATGGGTGTGCATTCATGTGTGTTTGCATGTCCAGATATGTATGGGTAAACGCGTGGGCATGAGGGTCAAGTGTCTCCCCTACTCTTCCTTTTTTAATTGTTGCGGAAAGATCTTATCCTGAACCCAGAGGTCACTCAGTAGGCTAGTCTGGTTACCCGTTTGCCACAGGGATCGCTTGTTTCTGCCTGCCAGGTGCTGGGATTCCAGGAGGGTCTCCACACCCACCCCACACTGGCAGCTGCGCCGGGGCTACAAACTCCAGTCCTCACGCTTACACCGCCAGCAACGCCTTACCCTCCAGCCCATCCCTACGGCTGCTCTCCCACAGTCTTCAACAAAGCGTTTTGGCCACTGGCCGCTCATACTCCGCAACATGAGAGGACACTGCCAAGCCCGCCTATCTCACCTGCCTGCAACAGCACCTGAGGTTCCCATTATTTCTGTGAGCTATGTCGTTATCCCCTGAGAGGCCACATGAGAGATTCTTGGGGTGGGGCTTGGGTGGGCTTGAAAGATGCCAGCACCTGCCTCAGCTCAGGAAGGTGTTTTCTTGCAGAGCGGGCTGAAGCTCCTGTATAGCGACAGGGGAGATGTGAGCTTTGGGCTGCAATCATGAACAGCAGTGGGAGTGCTGGGCTCTACAGGCAGAAGGTGGGCTTTTGGGTCCATGAAGAGCTGGGGGAGGGGATGGACCCACTGAGCAGACCACTGAAGTAATGTTGAAAGAATCTTCCTTATTGAAGAAGGAAAAAAGAAAATCTAGCGTGTAGGCACGGATCTGGTTATTCCAGCCACTACTTTTTTCCTCTCCCGTCTGCACCATCTCCATCCTCTCCACTTTTTTCCCCTCTTTCTCCTACACTATAAATAATTACAAGTCTTTGTTCTTTGCCTTGGGAATAGCTTCCCCAGCTGTTGCTGTGTTTCTGAACGGAATAAAGCTTCTCTTGAAATCTACAAAAGAAATTGATTGAGCTGTGCATGTTTTTTTAAAGTGGCTCCACTCCATTAGGGCGAAAAAAAAAAATCTCAATTGCAAAATAAATAACATGGAGTGCATCTAATAGCCTTTTGTCTCCACGTGTGCAGATGTGCTGAGGAGCACACTGTCAGGGTGGCTCTTCCCTGTCACTGGCTTGGCTGTGGCAGAGAGAAAGAAACAGGCCCAGGACAGAGGTAGAGTGATATCCTTGGACCCTCTAAAGACCAATGCTTTTCCTCTTCCTCCCTTCTCAGGCCCCCAGGGAGCAGCATTTCCCAGCCCTGTCTCTTGGAAGAGCTTCAGGCACCGGTGGACTAGTTTCTTAGCAATAATCACTGTTTTTGTGGCATTATGGGAAGCAGTTCTAGAAGGCAGAACTGCCGAGGAATGACATCTGCTCACAGAAGATACTGAGGAGAAAAGCAAGCAGTACATATGGTCTCTTTTCAAGGCCAAAGGAGCCGGAGGCGGATTTCTCATGGCTGTTGGCTCCATGAGAGGGAAAATGGCTGGAGTTTCTCCCATCCAGGAGAGGGGTCTGGCCACTAATGTCAACTGACAAGTTCTCTAGACCACCCATGAGTAGGCATTATTTGTTAAAACACAAAAAACACCTTTTAAAAAAATTTCACATAATTACTTTTCCTTCAGGCTGACACCCAGATGGCCAAATGACAGCCTGACTTCCTCTAGAGCAATGGTGTGACTTGTCAGTACAAGCCTGGGGAGATTCCAAAGTGCTCCAACCAGTGTCACACACTTCCAGAGGGCCTGGCCCCAAGGCCACCTCTGCCTCTGGGATCCCATTTCTGTGTGGACCCTTATTGCTAATTCCGTTTCTGTTCTGTAGTAAAATATAAAGAAAAATAAAATTTGCCACTTTTAAAGGATATTGAATATATGTTCAATGTCATGTAGCATCACCACCAACTGGCTTCAGGGATTTGCATCACTCCTAATGGAAACCTTGTATCTGCTAAACAGCCAGCTCTAGCTCCCTGCTCCTCCAGTCCTTGGTACTCGCTCATCTTCTTTCTAGCCTACAGATTTACCTATTTTGGACATTGTACGTAAATGAAACCATAGTGTATCATGTGACCTCTCATGACTGACTTCTTTCCCTAAGCATTGGCTGGAGTGTGTGCTTGTCTGTGTATGTGTACTGCTGTCCATGTGCCACAGCATATGTGTGAAGACCAGAGAACAACTTTTGGGAATCAGTTTTCTCCTTCGACTGTGGGATCTCTGGGGGGACATACCTAAGTTGTCAGGCCTGTGCAGTAAACACTGTCACCCACTGAGCCATCCTGTTGTCGTGTGTCCTAGTCTTTTATTCCTTTTTGTATATGAATAATATTTAATTGCATGGATCCATCACAGTTTGGTTATCTGTTATTACTATTCTGTCCATTATGTACCCAAGCATAATGCTTGCCCCTCCCTCTATTTCTACAATGATTTCTGCTACTTCATGTAAGTAATGATATTTTACACCATGCTGTAGAGGTTAAATAGTACTTACCATATAAACTCACCACGAGCACTTAGCAATCAGTGCTCAACAATGTTTCTACCGTGTATAGTCATTATAATCATTCTATAACCTTCTGATTATTATGGATTCCTTATGATCTCTCCTTCTTGTGTGCATTATTTCATTTATTTTACAACATACCTTAAGTGTAGCCAGGACTTGACAGAGAGATGTTTGGATGTTTAACATTGAACTGTGTCCCCCACTGGTTTCCTGTCTGGGGTGGGGAGGTCCTAAAGCCACTGTCCTGCTACAGCAAGGAGTTCCCGACCTGCATTTGCAGAAAGCGAATGGTGCCCAGTGACTTGGCTCTCCTTTTTCTCATATGCAGGCATGACTGTTTCTTAGATGTGTGTTGTTGTTGTTAGGACAAATAAAAGATAGCTGATGCCAAAGCCTCTTACCGTTGTATGACTTCTCAATCCAATCACTTTCATATTGGAGAAGATAAACAGCCACTAGCACAAAGCAACACCATGGGAAACCCAAACCAGTCAGCCCAGATGGAAATGAGACCATTAGGAAGAGTTTCTGAACTTTTACTGTGAGGTGCTAACCCAGGTTCGATGGGGCTATGGAGCTATGAATAAGCAGCGGGTGACCTTTATCCTGGGAAGAGCAGGCGCTGGGCAGTGGAATGGTGAACGGCATGTCAGCACAAGACCCACCACGAACTCCATCCTGCAAAGAAGAGCTGAAGTTAGTGTGAGCCAGAGTCATCAGGAAAGGCTTCAGGGAAGAATCTGGAAGGATAAACTAGGTGGGAAAAGGGCCTGCGGCTCCAGGTAAAGCCAAGACTGAAATGAGGAAGGAGTGAGGAACTATAAAGTTGGTTTGCCTGAAGAAGAGTGTCTGATTTGGAATGTAATTTCCACAGCTTGTCGGTCAAAAGACAGAGCACAAGATTAGCCAGGCCCAGTGGCGCATGCCTGTAGTCCCAGCACTCAGGGAGAGAGAGGAGGATCTCTGTGAGTTCGAGGCCAGCCTGGTCTACAAAGCAGTCCAGGGCAGCCAAGGCTACAGAGAAACCCTGTCTTGAAAAACAAACAAACAAATAAACAAACAAAAAGACAGCACAAACACTGGAAGGAAGCTGGGCAGTATGACAGAATCTGCTCAATAGAAGAGACTGAAAGAAGCATAGAACACGAAATTCAGTCGCAGGAGACTAGAACCAGGAATGCGGATGGGGGAGTCAAAGATGTTCCTGCTCCATGCTGTGGCTATTTCAGGAACTCCACCAGGCTTAGACTCTGCGAGCAGCCCTGCCTCTTCTGACATGCTGTCTTTGCCCTCCACACTGTCTTCTAACACAGACATGCAAATTTGCGTTGCTCAGACAGGCTATGGACGTTGGCCCCATTGCCAGAACCTCTTGCATTAGTTCCAGGTTCTGAAAAAGGCATATGTCCTCTGGGAGTAGACAAATGGATCAAAAGCTTGCTGGGCTGGCTGTATAAATGTCTTCTCACCCTCAATGCTCTTGAAGGCGATGGCTTTCGTGTGTTGAAGTCCACCTGGGCTGTGTCCCTCCCTGTTTAGTAGAGAGCAAAGGGCAGAGTATTGAGAGGCTGGTGTGTTCGGAAAGGCCCACATCATCACATCATCAGTTGTTCTACACCTGAAGATACAGTCTCTTGGTAACACTCTGATAAGTAGCCCTAGCATATCATGGAGGAGAATCCTGCCTACTCTTGTCTGCACGCTTCTGAGACTCTGAGAGGAGCAGTATCAAGGAGACACTCCAGCTACTGAGGAAGGCCTGGACATCCCCTCACTGTGTTCTTATACCTGTGTTAAAAGCTCACTTGAGTGATTCTTCCAACAGGACTCCATAGGTTTAGAAGGGTTGAGTACCACTCCCTGAAGGCTGTACAGACTCTTTCTTAGGTACCACAAACCTGCACTTGTGGCTCTCATCTGCTAATTAGCACAGGCCTCCCCAAAGCCTTGGCAGGAGAGTGAGCATCCTCCTAGGCCCTCACAACCAAACACTATGCAACTTGTGCAGAAAGTTCTCCTCCCCTTAGCTCAGCTGAGGAATAGTATTCACAGTCAGAGTGAAGAGTAGCAAAGTGTTTTGAAGAAGAAGGGAGAAGCTGCGGTAGTGGTGGCTGCCTTTGATTCAAGCCCTCGGGAGGCAGAGGCAGCCAGATGCTTGGGAGGTCCAGGTCAACACAATGAGTTATGGCACAGCCAGGGATACACAGCGAGATTCTGTCTTGTAAAGCCCCTGGGAGGATGTGGCGCAGGATGAAGCGGCACTTGCAATTAGGGGAGAACACGGGAAGCATCACTACTGTTCTTCCTCTCCTTCTTAGGTTTGTGGAAACTGAAGATGTGTTTAGAGCAGGCTGTTCCCCACCCAAAGCTCTACTGGTTTTCTCTGGCTGCAGTTTGCTAAGTCATCTCAACCTTGATAGCTGACCATTAGCAAACTTGGGTTCTTCTATTCTAATCCTA
>NW_026596134.1:10736279-10851913 GCF_907164565.1 Psammomys obesus
AAGTTTGCTAATGGTCAGCTATCAAGGTTGAGATGACTTAGCAAACTGCAGCCAAAGAAACCAGTAGAACTTGTAGAGTTATTGGTAGCCGATAAATTCTGACATTGTGGAAACAGGTAACTGTGATTTTTGTGTGTGTGTGAAAAAAGTCTTTATTTTAAGAAAAAAATTTAGTTAACAAAAATTTAACAAGTTTCACTTAGCAAAATACACCCAAAAGGAAATCACAGTATAAAGAAAGCTTTAAGTCAAGGCCTCACCAATTCCTACAGTATTAGTATTGTGTCTCAATTCTCAAAACTAACTTTTAAAAAGCTTAAACTTAACCTAAAGATTTTAAATGAAAATATAAACCAGAATGAAGACTAGGAGAATGCTTCTTTCCATCAGGGATCTAGCACCTTTGAGTTCTCCAGAAAAGCACACATCCCCAGTGTGTCCACTGTGGTGTGCTTAAAGATCCTCTCACCATTCTTAAAACTGCCTAACTCAGATAACATCACTCTTAAGTATACTACTAAAAATGTTAATGGAGAAAAGCAGAAGAAAATAGTTTTAGTTTACTCAATATTACATGCTAGAAGAAAAGTTTGCACGAGAAACACAGAAGAGGTCATTTTTTAATCCCGATTTCACAAACTCATGGTGCAAACTGAGTCCCCCAGCTTCCTCTAGAGTTATAAACTGCTCTTGACTGCTTTATTGGCTGCCTGGGAAATTTTTGATTGAAACAACTCAAATGTTCCTACAATACTAATCATATCCACCCATGCTGTTCTGACTGCTGTAGCCGGCCCCATAACAGCCACTCACTGACTGGCTCTCCAGGCCAGTCAGTTGCCTGGGCAGCTGACACTCCCATGGCCTGCATCACCTGGCTGCTATAAGCCCCGTTGCTAGCCCCTGCTGTTGAATTCAGGAAGAGTTCTGTGTATCTGTGCTGCATGTTGGCCCTGTCCTTCGACATAGCTGCCACTGCTTCTTCATGGGTGGCAAACTCAACATCAGCTTCTCCCGTCACTCTTCCATCAGGGCCAATCTCAATGTGCACTCTCACAGGGTTGAGTGGAGAGAAGTTGTGGATGTCCTTCTCTGTTGCTTTGTAGGGCAGCCCTCTCGTGTGGACGCAGTGGCCAGTGGTGCTCTGCACTGTGAACTCGCTGTCTCCGTATCTGTGGTCAGACATTCCTGAGAGACAGCAGCTGAGGTCTCTCCCAAACAGGTCAGTGGTGAAGCCATAGCCAGCACTGAGGCCACTGTATTCTTCATAGCCCCCATAGCCTGCACTATAGGCACCAGACCTCATCCTATCCAGGCCTGCCTGTTTCACAATACCAATGTACCTCCGGGGTGTGCCAGGCCGGTCATAGGGCCCAGGCCTGTGCACGGACATAAACTCCAGAGGTGGATCTGAGTATGACCTAACTTCCTCCTGACTGCTCTTGAACACTTCAATATACCTGTGCCCTATTCTCTCCTTGAGCTTTCATAGAGCTTTCTCAGCTAACACTTGTGAGGCAAACTGAACGAAGGCCTCCCCTGTAATCTAGCCCACCAGGTCCACAGGTAATGTGATCCCATTTGGCACAATTTCCAACCCTGAGAAGAACTGAATGATTTCTTCCTTTGTGCATCCAAATGGGAGTCCCCGAAGCCTCACAAAGCCATCATTGGCACTGTTGGCACTGTTTGGACCACTGTGCTTCAACACCCAATCCATCTTGGTTCTGTGTGACTTGAACACCTCAATATACCGGTGTCCCATGTTTTCTCTGTCTTTTTTCAGAGCCAATTTTACATCATCTTCTGACTCAAGTTCAACAAAAGCCTCACCACTCTGCCTGCCTTCCCTAGTATAAATGAAATGAACACCTGTGACCCCATCATGAATTGTGCAGTCGGAGAGGAAGTCTTGTACGTCTTCAATTGAGCAGGACCAGGGTAGGCCTTGGAGTTTGACCATATAGCCTTCACCTCCCTTAGGGCCCAGCATCATGAACACTTGACAGGGCTGATGTCACAAGCTTGGGCAATTTTTTGTAGCTTAAGGAACCACCACAGATGCCTTCTGTAGCAAACACTTGTGGAAGATAACAAGTTTTCCACGGGAGGAAGGCAGAAGTGACTTCTATTTTCAGTAAGGAACGCGGCTTATGAACCACCTCCACCTGACGCCTTAAAAACGCAGAGGGCTCTGGGGAAAGTCCAGGTGCATCTTCTTTTTGTTCTCAACCTGCAATGGAAGTTCAAATGACCAGGGAGCAAGCACTCTCTGCTGTAGCTGGTCTTCTGAAAACAAGCGTTTTGGCGGGAAGCAAGGCCGAGGGCAAGGTGACGTGCTCGGCGGCCTGCACCCAGGAGTTGACCGCGTCGCCGTAACTCTGATTTTAACAGCACACTCGCAGCCAAGTCCATAGCTAGAATGAGAACCACTCTAGTTCCTAATCTATGGCTTTCCTCATGTGTTAATTTTCAATTACTATAATTAAATACCCAGGAATTTACTTATATGAGAAAAGTTTTATTTAACTCATATTTCTGGAGGTCTCGGTCTAAAATTAGGTGGACCCATTGCTGTGGATCTCTGATGGGGTGTCAGATGGCAACAGAGGGACTGCATGGCAGAACAATTCACTTACCTCAGGGCCAGGAAGCAGAAGAAAGAGGAGAGGCCAAGGTCCCACAATCCCCTTCAATAGCATTTCCCTAACAACCAAAGAGCATCTCTCTAAAAACTCCACCGCTCACCAATACCACCAAACCAGCCCCATTCTGGATCCAAACTGCAGCCTCCCATTCCTGAGACCCAAGGGTTCTTTTCCATCTCAGAACGCAAAAGGCCTTTGATCCACCTCCAAGAATCTCATTAGTGTTACAGCATTGCTTAGAAGTCTAAATCCTAAGTCTCCTCTGAGATGCAAGGCCAACTCAATAAATGAGCCCCTGCAAAAATAAAAAAGAACGTCGCACTCTTCCAAGATGCAATGGTAGGCTAGCCACAGTATAAACATTCCTATATCAAAAAAGACAAACAAGACATGGTGAAAGAGGTTTGCTCAAAGCAAGACAGGGGGCATTCACTCTCTATGCACTCACTCTCTAGCCTCTGGGGCATACTGAAGTGGAATGTAGTCTTTAAAGAGCTTGGCCAACCCTGCTTCTATGAATTTTCCATTTGCAGTCTAAATGGCCATTGTTTGATTTTTTTTTTTAAGACTTTTATTACATGAATTTACTTACTTTCTGAGTGCACACACACATATATGTGTCACGGCACATTTATAGAACTCAGCGGACAACAGTAGTGAGTTGATTCTCTCCTTCCATCATGTGTGTGGGTTGTAGGGAATGAACTCAAGTTGTCAGTCTTGGTAGCAGGGGCTGAGATGTCTCGCTAGCCCTAAATGGTCCACTCTTTCAGGGTGGCTTTTCTCTTTGTCCATAGCTTCTGTTGGCAGAGGCCACCCATTGCTGGCCCGTCTACCTCCCTGAGAGTCTCCATTGCACTTTAGATTCACGTTCTTCACTCTACACATTACTCTTTTAGGGGTGTCTTGTAGGGCCTTGGGTCCCACCACAAACTGCCTGCCCTACACTTTTCCTTGGAATACTGGTGGAAGCTGTTATGACCCTGTAACTCTCATATTCTGCAGGACAGGTAAACCGGCATCATATGGATGGTGCCAAGGTCTGCTGTCAGTGCAAGCTGTACTTGAGCCTGCTTAAACTATGACTTTTGTAGGCATAGACATTTTGCCAGCTGGATATGCAAAGTGTGTATGTGTTTGTGTGTGTCTCGGGGTGGAGGAGTTGGGGAAAGATAATGGGGGCTGTGCTGGGTATACAGGACACCGTATGGCTCTTTTGAAAGTATTCTGTCCTAAAAAGCTAATTTGTATTTCCACAAATACAAAGCATGATGGGACTATGATGGGTGGGGCGCCTCTGCAGATTTCAGAGATGTCCTCAAGGCATCCTTCCTATTGTTCTTCATGCAAAGCACTTGGCTTCTCTTTATGGGTGCTAATCCCTTTAGCAACTGTGTTCTCACAAGGGCTCCTTTTTCTGACAAGCCTACCCTTTTTGCTTTTCTCCCTTTTGCTGCTCCTCGCTTTCACTAAACTTGGCTGAAGACAGCCAGTAAAATCCATGCTTCAGCCTGAAAATTTCATTGCTTTGAATTTCTCCCATCACATGAAATAGGCCACATTCTTCAAATGTGACCTTCCACACAGCATCAAGGACAAAATACAGCCAAATGATTCCACTGTGTCACAAGGCTGGCCTCTAGTCTAATTTCTAACAGAGTCCTCATTTACATCTGAAACCTCATCAGCCCCTGACTCTCACTGTCTATATTTCTATCAATATTCTCATTTTCTGAGCATTCATCAGCACTGCCTGTTAAAATTTTAAGATACTACCCTCACCCCTTTTTTGGTGTGGTAGGCAAATGCTTTGCCACTGAGCTTCATCCCAGCCCCACCACTGATACATTTTAAGATTTCTCTCTCCTGCTCCTTTAAAGTCTTCTAAATCACTCTGCTCTAAAAGAGTATACCTCCACACCATCAAGTAGCTACACTAGCTACAATCAGCAACCCCACTCCTGGTACCAGTTTGCTATTAGACACCCCATCACTATAAAACAACAATAATAACAAGTCCAGAGATAATCTATATAGGAAAAGGTTATGGTTCTAGAGGATCTAGTTCAAGATTGGGTGAATTCATTGCTTTGGCCTCTGCTATGGGTGCCAGATGGTGATGGTAGGGAGTATATGATGGAAAAAAAAATCTATTTAACTCAAGGCCAAGAAGCCAAGGTAAGAGAAAAGGAGAGAGTCTTAAAATTCCCTTTCAGGAAAGGTCCTAATAAGCTAATGGCTTTTCACTAGGCACCACCACCTCAAGACCTACTATCTTTCAATAGTGCTGTGCCTGTTAAACCTTTAGCTCACGAACCTTTAGAAAGCACTCAGGTAGACCTTTAGACAACACTCCAGAAGAGCATGATGCAATTTTATTTTATTTTATTTTTTATTTTACTTTTTAGTCTTGAATTATTTGTGAGAAAAATTTGGCACCAGTTTGGAGCAAGGCACGTTTCACCATGGTGACGTAGCAAAACAAAAACAAAAACATGATTAGGCTGAAGGAAGAGAGGACGTGTTATTTAGATACATATTTCTACATATTCCAGCTCAGACTTACACAATCAGATATTCCCTGCATTATCAGGAAATTATTACTGCACCTTGACACAGAATGAATTGATTGTCTCAGTCTTCTTAATTAGTGGGTTATAAGGAAGGTGAACAGAAGTCTCTCTTTACCTGGTACCATCCCAGGTTATATCTGTCACACCAGCCTAGTTATAAAGACAAAATTACATAAGGCAGAAAGGTAGCGTAAGTGCGGAGGGGATTTTACTGCCCAAACTACAAGCTACTCAGACAGGATGGGAACCAAGGACTCAGCCCATAACAGCCAGCACTGGGCCTCCTTTTTCTTTTTACTCTGTGGCTTTAAATGTTGCCTTTTTATCCTTTGCCTGGTAACTCTTTTCTTCAAGGCAGAGTTAGTGCTATCCCTAAGTGGTATATTTGACAGTTTCTATTATTAGAGAGCCTAGGAGTTTCTTAGTTGCTAGGCTTTAGGAGATAACAGGAGGAACTTTAGGGCAGGGGGGTAAAGTGATATCACAGTCTTGCAGCCAAGGGAATCCTGGGAAGATTAAAGGAAAGTATAGTTTTTAGAAGAGGAAGAGGGGTGTAGTTCCTTCAGGGCCCAGTATAATATGTACCCCATGTTTACCAAGTACACTTCCTGTCATTCATTTTCATCTAATAACCTGGTTATTATTTTATGGTTCAAAGAAGAGTACTGTTTCCTTCTCCTCACTCCACACAGAGAGATGCCATCCACCCTGAAGTAGATGGTTCTAGTTTGCTTTGATTTTTTTTTTTTCTCTGATGAATACCATGACCAAAAGCAACTTGCAAAGGAAAGGGTTTGATTTAACATTTCCAGGTCACAGTCTATCTTTGAGGGAAGTCAGAGCAGGAGCTCAAACAGGAACTGAAGCAAAAACACTGCTTATTGATTTGCTCTCTGGCTTCTGCTCAGTTAACTTTATTACAGAGCCTGCCTAGGGATGGTGCCGCCCACAGTGGACTTGTTCCTCCTGCATCAATCAAGGCAATGCCCCACAGACATGATCACAGGTAACTATGGTCAAAACGGTTTCCCAGCAGAGGCTCCCTCTTCCCTGTGTGTCAGGTTGACAATTAAAAACTAACTATGGCAGAGACAACCTTGGAAGGTCAAGGACTTCCTTTCCTGAGGGAACATACAGCTCCCCAGATTGTATGTGTCTTCAGGTGATCCTGCTTTGCCCTTGGGTGGTGACTCTGTTTACCTCTATGTGTATGTATGTATGTATGTATGTATGTGTGTATATATGTATATATATCTACATTCACAGTACCTGATAAAACCAATATGCTAAGGCTCTGAGAGCAAAGGTCAATGCAGCTGGCAGCAACTCTTACCTACTGAGGGTGACCCTATTGAAAAGAGTCACTTGTTTCATCTTCCCGACCAAAGCTGTCATATTTACACAGAAGCATTTTCTCCCTTGGACAACCTGTGCCTCAAGTTCCAGGTTTTAACATGGGTCCTTCTGGCAATGACGATAGCAATAGTGGCAGAGGACATACTCTCTGGGACATTCATCTATCCATTTAAAAATTTTCTCTCCCTGAGGTGGTTACTAGCCCTGTCCCAGGAGATGGAGATGTGGGACTTATTATAGATGGTGGAGGTGTTTCCAGAAGAGAAGGAAGTTGAGCATCCAAACCATATTCCCAGTCAGGTAAAGTGGAACACAGTGTTCTAGTTGGCTGTCCTTTCATTTATCTTTTACTGTAAATTCCTTGAAGGCAGGGTCCCTGTTTTTTACTTTGTGTAACCCCAGAGCTGGCAGCAGTATTTGGCACATATGCTGAATTCTCAGTAATTACTCAAAATTCCCAACAGGGCCCTGTTTTCTCCTCTTCCAGCCGCCTTCTCTGCCTGGAACATCTTCCTTTGGCATTTTGCCTAACTAACTCCTCCTCATCCTTAGAGGCTCTACTCATCTGCCACCTCCCTAGATACCTCCTCTGACCTACCAACCCCCCTCCCCAGGCCCAGCTGGGTTAGATGTTCCTTCTCTGGATCGTCTCATCAGACAGACAGGGCTGTCTCTCCTACTAAAGGGGCTACTGGAGGCCAACACGGGTCCTGGCACACAGTAGATTGTCAGTGAGTATTTGCTGAATGGGTGAAGATGGTTTCGTAAGCAATGTCTGATTCCAGGCACAGATAAGATGAGAAAGATAGTTACTCTAACTTTTGTGGGGCTTAGCTTTTTTAGTTGATAAAGATGAGACCAGGTGACAAGATCAGCTTCCACCAACACTGTAGCAAGCTTACAGACTCTCTTTGAGCCCCCACAGGCCTAGGTGGGACCCATGATCTGCAGCCGCGTATAGGTGCTACCCTGATTTGGACCTTGGGAGCAGCCCTTTGTTGTTCAGGGAGAATATTGAGAAGCCAACCTTCCTTGTTTGCTAAAAGGTATCTATGGGTGTCTTGTCCTTGAGGCTACTCAGTCTGACAGAGCATATGAATAGCTACAAAATACTGACCCACAAGAGCTGCCAACACAGAGCAGAGGGCCTACAGAATTAGGAGGTGATGCTGCTGGGAAAGAAACAGCACAGCAGGGCTGCCCAGGGGTGGACCTCCAGTGGTTCTTGAGGACTCTATGGCTGAAGGTATCAAGAGGGTGGACTCTCAGGGCCCATTTAAGAGAGTGAACAGATGGCAACTCTCCTAATTAAAAAAAAAAGGCCACATCCTTGTCCCCCTGATAAACAGAAAACCTCAAATTTTCCTTGATCACCTTCAACACACAGAGACTTAAATATTGTGAGCACAGAACAAAGGTGAGGTGTGGGAGAAAGTATTGTTCTCTCTGTATCCCTGCTCTGCCCCAAGTCAAGCAGGTTCCTTCCCTCCAACATCCTGCTAACTACCCATGGGTTTGTTGGAGTGGCACTGAACACAGGGTTTGTGGGGAGGAAAGCAGTATGCAAGATTCAGGAGGAATACTCACTGGCAGGATGGGACAGAGTGGGACAGAAAGCACAGTTAATACCATCAAAATGGCTTCAGCCACTGAACATAAATACAAACGGTGCAACTCCCTGTGGCCCTCCAACTTCCCAGGTAAGACTCACAATCTGCTGTCCCAGTTTGGTCTCCATGATCAGTCCTGTCTTATATAGGGCAGCTGAGGAAAGTTGAGGTTTTAGAAACTATTTGTTAAAAATATATTTATGGGACATCATTCCCACAAGGCTACCTAACATGATGGTTTGGATAAGTGCAAAATACTGGCCCATCAGAGCTTTGGACACAGCACTGAGGGACTTCCCTGAAGGTGAGGAGGATGTAGAAAAAGAGACAGGTAAGGAGGGATGAAGAGATTGCTCGGTAGGCAAGAGTACTCAGTGTTCACGCTGAGGACCTGGGTTTGGTTCCCAGCATCTATGTCGGGGGGGGGGGGTCACAAGTTCCTATAAGCACAGTTTGGGGGACCTGATGCTCTCTCATTTCTAAGAGCATTTGCATGCCTTTTGGGTACATAAGCAAATGTATATACACAGAGAGAGAGGGAGAGGGAGAGAGATTTTAAAAAAGAGAAGGGTTGAGGGATGGATAGAAGCGGGGAGTGCTGTTGACTCTTGGAATTTATTAGTGGGATACCTTGGAGCTCAGGAAACAACCTTCACTTATTCACTGGTAAGAATTGTTGGCTCTTCAATGTACTAGGCATTCTGCTGAGTCCTGGAAAGATAAAAAGGACAGCGTGAGAAATCTGTCCTCTGTGGGACCTGTGTGTTTTTGCATTCTAGAAGGGGAAGAGGATGGTCGGCCAACAAACAAATGCATGAACACGATCATTTCAGAAAGTGGTCCATGCTTTGAAGACAATAAAGTGATGAGATGGACAGAGATGAGTAGGAAGAGGTTCTATTAGCTAAGGAGGCATTGAGGAAGGGACCCTGTGAGGTGGTAGATGAGTGCTGAATGATGCTTTAGCAGTGAGCCATGGGAAAGGATGTTTAAGGCTCCAAGGCCAAACACTTTTTTAAAAAAAATTATTTTATTTGCATTGGTGTGGGGGTGTCAGATCACCTGGAACTGGAGTTACAGACAATTATGAGCTGCCATGTGGGTGCTGGGAATTAAACCTGGGGCCATGTATACAGCTCACTCTGAACATGAACTTTCCTGGGTCTGCCTGTAATCCATTTCCAGCCTTGAGTGGTAGGGGGGTGTGATTAACTGATCCCACAAAAGCTCTAAGCAGTGGCCTTGATCTTACAGAGCACAGTAAAGATTGGGAAACACCTAACTGCAGGATCACCGCCCTTACACACTGAGGGCAAGTCACATGTGCCAAAGACTGGATGGCATTCCTGGTACTGTGACCCAAGAGATGTTTCCTCTCCTGAAGAATGCGAAGAAGTAGAATTTCTTCTCAAAAAATGTCCCGGATGTAACACCATAACAAGCTTCGGGTGACCATTTCTAAGGTCTCTAAGGGCAGGCCCAAGAGGAACAGAATAAAAGAGAAGCAACTAAGCAGAATGAAGAGTGGTGATGACACACTACCACCCTTGGGCCCTGTACCTCTCTCAAAGGAAAAGAGGGGGCAGGTTTGATGTTTTTGTCTTGGAAACACTCCCAAATAAGAAAGGATGTTTGCATATTTGTGGTCAAATAGACAAACATCCTTTCCATGCTCTTTCTGTCACGATTTCTTTCTTCTTTACTTTTCCAAATGTTACCCAGCAGTGGTAGACCACGTAGTTGCTTCTCCCCCAAGGTGTCCATATACCAATCCCTGTAACAGTGATTTTGTCATTTGATACAGTGAAAGGCTCTTCAGATGGGGAGCTGATGGGGAGTTTTCTGGGTGAGCCTAGTGTCGTGTCAAGGAGGGCCAGAGACAAGGGAGATGTGACAAGATATGGAGACTATAAAAATGGTCCTTGAAGATGGGGAAAGGGCCATGAGCCAAGGAATGCAAGCAATCTTTAGAATCCAGAAGACAAAGATGCGGTTTCTTTCCTAGAGCCTCCACACAGAGCACAGCTCTGTTGAAAAGCTGATTTTAATCTGAAAGACCCAGTATAGACTTCTGATTTCTTAAAACATAAGGAAGCCGTGCTGTTTCAAGGCACTATATAAAGCCACTTATATATGTGGTGGTTTCTTACAATAGCATAAGAAAATCTGTCTACCAGCTGAAGCCCTCCAGTCTTCAGAAAGCACATGTAGACTTAGCCCATGGATGCCTTATGATTGTCTATTCATTAGTATGCAGCTATTTGAATGTTAGCACTGGCCTGCTGGGTGTCTTAGTTAAGGTCACTGTTGCTGTGATAGAATACCATGACCAAAAGCAACTCGAGAAAGTGTTTATTCGGCTTACACTTCCACACCATAGTCTATCCTTGAAGGAAGTCAGGACAGGAACTCAAGCAGGGCAGGAACCTGGAGGCAGGAGCATCAGCAGAGGCCATGGAGGAGCGCTGCTTCCTGGCTTGCTCCCCACAGCTTCCTCAGTTTGTTTTCTTATAGAAGCCAGAACTACCAGCCCAGGGATGGCCTCACCACCAGGGCCTGGGCCCTTCCCTGATCAATCACCAAGTAAGAAAATACCCTAGAAGTTTGCCCATAGCCTGATCTTCTGGAGGCATTTTCTTAGCTGAGGTTCTTTTCTCTCTGCTTGCTCTAGCTTGGCATAAAACTGGCAAGCACATGTGGGATGGGTCTCCTGGTTTCTTCTAAGTGCTTCTTTTGCTTTGGTAACATGATATTCATTCAATTATGTGGAACATAGAACAGGGATAGCCTTGTGTGTGTATGTGTTTTGGTTTTTGGTTTTTGAGACAAGGTCTCATGTAGCATAAACTGTGCCTCAAACTCACTGTGTGCTGAAGATGGCCTTGAACTCTTAATCCTCTTGCCTCTTAAGTGCTAGGATTGTAGGTATTGCCACCATGCCTAGCTGGTACTTTCTTAATAAATTCTTTTGAATAGATGAGTGAAAATTGAACTGTTTCCCCATATTTCTTTTCCATCTCAGAACTGAATACAATGCAAAGGCATACATATATTTGCTGAACATTTTCCTGGAATCTAAACTATTTCTTCCATGATTCCTCTTTTTCACACTGGTCCCATGTTGATATTTGGAGCCCGTTTGGGGAATGGTTGTTTGACGAGATATTGTTAAAAGTGATATTCTCTAAGCATTAACTTTAATTAAAACATAAAAATGTGATCAAGGGTTGGAGACATGGCTCAGCAGTTAAGAGCGTTTGTTTTTCTTGTTGAGGACCCAGGTTCAGTTGCTAGCACCTACGTGGCAGCTCACAATCATCTGTCTTCATGGGTCTTCATACTCTTCATGGTCTACTACTCATGAAGACAAGAAGACAACATCAGATCTCCAGTAACTGGAGCCATCCCCATCGCCCCTCATTTGCTATTCTTTTGCTGGACAATCAAGGACTTTGAATGTATGTCTACAGACAAAAATCCCTCTTAGATTTTTGTACATGTACCATCCAAATTTCATTTATAATTTCAAGTCTGGTTCCAAGACAATGATGGGAGTTTCCTTAAAAACTTAAACATAGAATTATGAGATAATCTAATAGTTCTACTCTAGAGTAGATAGCCACAAGAACTGAAAGCAAGGACTCAAGCAGAAATTTGTACATCGGTGTTCATTGTAGTATTTATAACAACCCTAGAAGTTCAGTTCTTGCTTATTTGGGGTAGGTCATCATTGATTGGTTGAGAAAGATCTCACATAGTCTAGACTGGTTTCTAACTCACTGCATAGCTGAAGATGACTTTACATTCCTGATTCTCCTGCCTCCACCTCTCTAGAGCCATCATACCTAGTTACACGTGATGCTGGATATGGAATCCAGGGCTTTGTGCATGCTAAGTAAGCACTGTTCCAGCCGAGCTGTGGTCCCAGCCTGCCACCTTCTTTTTGGACAACTGTTCCTTTAATTTTAGTTGTGGATGTCAGGCTAACATCTTTAAAGCATATCTGTCATAGAAAGGCAGACTGTCCAGTTCAGGGAATGAATAAATATGAGGATTGAAGGAGAATAGAACTGTAAGGCTGAGTACCACTCTGGGGAAAACCTCTTTCATTTTCCTTCACAACAGCCTCACTATAAAAGCTTAAGTTTCCCAAACCACCAGCTTTCATTTTTAGGACAAAAGCAGGCCTCCAAGTCACTTACCAACAAAGGTTGTGCAAAGTTTTAAAATCTGGTTTTAAGGGGAGAATTAACTATTCAAAGTAGATTTTATTGACACTGATTCAAAATTTTAAAAATAAGAATTTTAAAGAATCATTAAAACAACAAAAAAAGATTGGTTTCTTAAAAGCCTGCCAATATTAATTGCACCAGGAAGACTGTAATAGGAGTCTCTGTGGGGGAATCTGGCTTGCATTATTTTTTTTTAAAGTTATTTTAGAATGTAATCTTTCTGAAGCAAAAATCTGCCCTCCTGCTTCAAAGCGCTCAGTGGTTCTTAGAAGCTGAAGGTCGCCTGTCATGGAGACATGGTAGACAGGCTGTGTTCGAGCCCTCAGTGCACTTCCTCCTGGCCTCATTGCTTTGGAGCGCTGAGCAGCGCTGCACTTTGGCATTTCGGAATTTGGCGCTTTTGTCCTGACTGCTCCTCTGAATGACACGATGACTCTAGGCCTTGTCTGTACCCACAGAACCTTCAGGCTTGCACCTGGGTGTCATCATGGCCATGAAGTCTCCATTTCCTGGGTTTGAGCACATGTCTCTTTCTACCTCCCCTGGTTCCTGAGCATGGTCCTTTAGGATACCCAAGAGACTGCTGTATACGCTTGTTTTCATGATTCCTGGTGCCTGGTCAGGATCTTCTCAGGAGCAAGTGCTCTTTGAGATTCTTCGTTCTAACCCTCTGGAGCCCCGGCTTAAGAGAGGAAGGCCTTAAGAGAGGCTGTTTAATGACTGGGCAAAGTAATCACACAGGCTAACACTGTCTCTGATGGAAGCAAGAAATGACTTCCTAAAAGGAGTTATCATGTCACTGGGTGAGGAGAAAGAGATGGCCCTTATTCCATTTCCTCGTAGGCATTTCTTTAGTCAGCCATCAAGCCATGCTCTAAGAGTCAGTGAATTACCGTTGATGCTGCTGTCCGCTAACAAAGCCACGCAGCTCACACGTGGTTTCTTCTGTGAAAAACCTACCAGTAATGAGAGATAACATTCGAGGGGTTATGACAAGAAACATTCCAGATGTTCACTGTCGACTTTTAAATTCCCATATGTTTTGCGTGTGTTAGGGGGTGCATGCCATGATTAAACCTTTTTAGACATTTTTCTCTGTGATGTGTGCATGTGGCCGTGGCTGTGCATGTGGAAGTCAGAGGACAACTGTTGTGAGTGGTTCTCATCTTTCCCTGAGGATTCTCGGGGTCAAACTGGCTTCATCATGCTTGTGTGGCGAGCGACTTTACCTGCCGAGGCATTCGACAGCTCACTTAGCCCGTGTGGCGCTTACTCCGTACCAATCACTTTACATATACTAATCAGTTAGCTCTTACGCAATCCATGAAGGCGCATACGATTACTATTTCTAGTCTAAAGTATTTCGGATGCAGAAAACACCAGACTTAGGAAGTTTGATGTCATTAAAACTAGTAAGTGGCTGTTTGAGGATTTGTACTAGGTGGTCTAACTGCATAGCCTCAGTTATATATTTATAGAGTTAACTATGTTGCTTATACACCTTAGTAATATAGCATACAGTTATATTATATATAACATATATATACATATATATACATGTATACACATATACATATATTCATGGGTGCAGGCCTCCAGCTTTTAAGGCAGGGTCTCACTATGTAGCTCAGCGTGGGCTTGAACTTTCTATTTTTATGCCTCAAACTTCTGAATGCTGGGATTACAGTGCCCTCATACCAGCTTACACTCTAAATTGTTATTGGTGAAAGTATGTGTGTACATTTGTGTGTATAATTTGTGTAGAGTGTGTGTGTATGTGTAAAATGAGTTTTTTCCCATCAGTGATTTCCAGGAGCAGCAGTATTTTTTTTGTGATGGGCAGAATAGTAAATATGTAATAATAGTTTAATTTAATAGTTTCTTATATAAATACATAAGAATATATATAAAGAACAGAACCCTTTATTCTATGGAATGATTCCTTATTCTTTTATAAATTTATTTATTTTATTATGTTGGTGTTCTGCCTTCATGTGTGTTGTGTTTGTGTGAGGGTGTCAGATCTCCTGCAACTGGAACTACAGACAATTATGAGCTGCCATGTGGTTGCTGGGAATTGAACTCAGGTCCTTTGGAAGAACAGCCAGTGCTCTTAACTGCTGAGCCATCTCTCCAGCACCCTCCCCTCCCTTTTTTTTTTTTTTTTTATAAGACAGGGTTTCTCTGGGTGGTCCTGGCTGTCTTGGAACTCTTGCTCTATAGAACAGGCTGGCTTTGAACTCAGAGATCCACCTGCCTCTGCCTCCCGAGTGCTTGGGTTGAAGGCCTGTGCCACCTACCCAGCTTGGAGTGATTCAAGTGAGGTAGCAACTGTATCATCAGGTTGGCTGATGTTCGTCTATAAAACTTTCTCTTCCTTGTTAGTCATGAGTGGTGAGCAGAGCTTATCAGCAGGCTGGAGTTTGCTGACAGACAGGTCATGCTGCTCTTGCCAAAATTAGTGCCAATTCCCGCACAATGCCGCCCAGAATATCTTCCTCACTGGGCTACTGCTGTTTTCCCCAGTGTGTTGTTTTCTACCTGGAGGATTACTGATATTCCCTGGACACTTTCAAAATGCTTCACGGTACAGTCGATTAAGCAGAAGTCGAGAAGATTTGGTGAGAATCTCAGTTCAACAACTTTGGGCACATCATTATTGTTATTAAAAAAAAGTCTTCTCTTTACCTCAGTGGACCCCATTGATGCATAACCTGGTTTTGAGCCTCCATTTTATATGAACTAAAATGCAGTCAGTCACCAGTTTCTCTCCTACTCAGCTCTGCCTTCTCATATAGGACCCTTGGTCTCTGTCAACACCTTTCTCTCTGTGACTTCTAGACTCTTCAAACCCACGCCTGCTGAGCTACCATTGTTTACCAGGGACCATAGACTCTGCTGGATGACTCCATCATGTGCTGTCACTTATGTCCTGCCAAAACCCCCAGAGTGGTGTGGTTGGTGATCTCGGATGGAGCAGAGTGGCTGCCTGTCCCATCTGTAGTTCACTTCGAGAAAGGCACTGGAGCAATATTACCTAAGCACCCACGTTTGAGAGACCTTATGGTAACCCTGCCTCCTATGGAACCCACAGGGATGATTATGGGGCCTGAGACACCACAGCCTCCAAGGTTCAGGCAGGAGACAATTATTGGAACTGCCCTATAGCTTTGGAGACCATGACTTTTTTTTTCTCATCAGATGAATCTCTTCATATTTTGCTGAAATGCTGTTGCTTCTGGATTGCTCATTCAAGATTTCCCAACCCCTTTGAACACGGTCTTCACCAACCCAGTTCTTGTCCCCTGGATTTAAAGTGAGACATCCTATGCGCTCGCGTGCGCGCACACACGCGCGCGCACACACACACACACACACACACTCACACACACTGCCTATTCTAAAATGACTGAGCCTAACCTTTCTTTTGTGTTATTTGTAGCTTTAGGGTAAACACACAGAGCTTCCTCTGTGTGATACATATGTGTCTCTTTTGGATCTCCCATCCTGACTTGGCTTCCCTTAGAATGACACTGCTAACGGGATAGTTTCTTATATGCAGTCCTTTCAGGAAATGCGTGCTGCTGAAGATTTTCTTGGTCCAAGTGTACCTTTATGTCACCTTGTAGGTGGATGGATATGTCCTTCTGATGTGAAGAGCCCCATTTCTTACAGCTGTTGGCCTCACCTGCCCATAGTTCTCAGAGGCTCACCATATGGAAACAGCTGGGGGAGGGGCATTATTTCAAGTCATGCTTCTGTGCGGTGAACGTTTCTAAAGGCTGCAAAATCCTTCATCATAAAAGACGTTACTAAGATTTACTCAGTCATTCCTCTATTTTTAGAATATGTCATTTTCAAATTGTTTGTTGTTAAAAATCGCTTCTGTGAATGTTTGTATGTGAACCTCTGCCATGCAATAGGAAATGCACACAAGTTAGGATGAGACAGAATGACAACGCTGACACCATCAATGTAAGAGTAGGCTAGACTCACTCAACCAGAGTAATCTCCCAGGGGCCTGCTCTTGATCACCGAGCTGAATTGGAGCTCTTGCAGCCTTGACACTATAGGGCTGTCAGTTTCCTGAAAGATGGTGGAACGTGGGATGTAAGGAGGATTCTTTGAAGCAGACCAGCACACACACAAAGTCCCTGAACACGAAGAACTCGAGTCTTCAGAGTGACTCCTCCCACTGCACTACGTAGAGGCGGAAATCAAGACACTCCAAGGACTTCTGATGATGAGTCTCTGGCTTTTTTGATGTATCTTGTTATTTTAAGCCTCGTGTTCTTGAAATGGGCTTGATTTATATAAAATAAACTATAATCTATTGCATCAGATGGAATGACATCAACCCTGAAATGACTGGAAATTTCATCATGGAATAACCTTGGGGTGTTTTGCAGTTTTTGTTTTCCTCCTCCAACCTTGCGCAATCCAAATGCATTCTTTAATTTCTCCAATAGAGGCAATGGTTCATTCACAACGACGATCCACGCCACCTTGCACATTATCTCACTTGATTCTCGGAACAATCCTCTGAAGTACAAACAGCTATTTTTATTGTCCCAGTTTTATGGCTGTAGAAGCTTGGGCTCAACGATATAAAATGATTTCTGGTCTGTTTCCCAGGTTCCAGGCAGGCTGTGGCTAATGACTGAGATGCAGCTCTCAGATAGTGATGATAGAGCCTGTGTCCTCCTCTCAGCCACCCCCAGTTCCACCCGGCAAGTGGCAGTCCCCTGTCCATGGAGCGCGCAAGCCACCCACAGGCACTGGCCCACCTCTCAGGGCCTCTGATCTTGGCCTACTTTCCCACTTTCTGAAACGCTTATGTAGAACTCATGAAATATGCTAATGGCTTTGTCATCTCAAAAACATGAGTGCTGGGGTGAGGGATCGTTCTTTGAGCAAAGTGACTCAAGAGCTGAAGAGGAGAGAAGCTTCCTGCTCTTCTAGCTGAGTTAGAGATGCTATCAAATTTCGACGTTACTTTCTATTGCTATCTCCAGAGGGAGGAAATCAGCATAGTCTAACATTCAGTACTTCATAGCCCTCAGATCCTTCCATAACTGGAAAGTACTCTGTACTCTACTAAAGGTGAAAGGTAAATACCAAGTCAGCTACAAACCCTTCCATCAACAAGAATCACTTGCCTGCAAAGATATACTGGTTAAACAGTGGCACAAAGCTTATAGGAGTAACCAAGCAATGGCTGATCAGAGTTAAGGCCCACTCCATGAGATGGAGCCCATACACAACACTGCTTGTTTGGCCAAGAACCTGAGACTAGATAGCCCAGGGACCTGGAGGAAAACCAAATACTGCTGTTCTGCTACAGAAGTTTAGCAATAAAGTGACTCCTAATGACATTCAACCATACTCGTAGATCTATCTGTGCCTTGCTCAGTTATCATCAGAGAAGCTTCCTTCTGAATCAGATGGGAACAAATACAGAGATCCACAGCCAGAAAATATGCAGAGGGTGCGAGACCTTGAGATACTCAGCCCTAAAAGGGATGTCTCCATCAAATCCCTCTAGTTGCTGGGTGTGGCAGTATGTGCCTTTAATCCAAGCACTCAGGAGGCAGAGGTTCTGTGAGTTCAGGTCAGCCTGGTCTACAAAGAGTCCAGGACAGCCAAGGCTCTGTTACACAGAGAAACCCTGTCTTGAAAAACCAAAACAAACAAACAGAAAAAGCCAAAAAAAAAATCCCTCTAGGCAAAACTCAGGGAACTCTGCAGAAGAGGAAGTGGAAGAGGCCAAGAGCCAGAGGGGATGGAGGACACCAAGGAATCAATGCTTTTTATCCACAGCAGGGCTGGCACAAATATGAACTCACAGAGATTGGCAGCATGCATAAGTCTGTCCCAGATGGGGTCCTAGAGCTGAAAGGAGAAGTGAAAGCATCTTCCCATCCCTAACCCAGAGGCTATTTCCAATTGATGATAGCTTACAAATAAAAAGTTAGCTTTCTCCAAGGGAGTCTCCCTGGGGGAAACAAACCACTCTTAAGGGTAGTCTCCATGCCCAGCAGTAGATAGCCATCAGAAAACAAACCCAACAGCATCTTTGGAGATTCTTTGTCTCATAACATTAAGTCAGGCCATTTTCCCCCCCACGTTACAGATCCTTTATGTATATATTATGGCTTCTCATTTGGGGTTTTTGTGAGATTCCTGAATGTGTTAACATGTGTGTCTCTGCATTTCTGTGTGTTTCTTGTGCCTTTTCTTTCTTTCTTTTCCTTGTTTGTTTTGGCATGTTCCAATTTGTTTGTTTTCAGTCTATCTTATTTTATTTCATTATTATTCCTTAGATGCTGGTTTGTTTTCTAACAAGAGACAGGGTATGGATACAGATAGGGAGGACCGGGGAGGGGGAGGAGGATGGGAGACCATAGTCAGAATACACTGCAAGAAAAAAAAAAAAAAAAAACAAAAACCTATTTTCAAAAACAGAAAAGAAACAAGCCGTACCATAGAGCCTATTTTAAAGGGTGTATGTGGTGTTTCATTTTCAAGTACAAATGAACAATAAAGAATATCAAGGCATAATTAGATAAAAGACTCCATAATGAAACAGAAAGACTACAATGAAGAGAAAAAAAATAAACCAAATTAACAAATCTAGGGGACATAGTTACTTTAAGGAAGAAGACCTAAATCTAAGTAAATTGAACCATTTATGTTCTCAAAATGACTCATGATGAAGATGTTTCATCCACAAAAGAAGAAATAGGATGGATGGCAGAGGACACACAAAAGAGCTAGTATTAATTAAAAACATGGCCATTAAATTATGAAAGAGCCACTGGGACTGTGGAAGATTGAAACTGTGCTGCTCTTCCAGAAAGCAGAACTGAAAGCTAAGAGAGCAAAACAAAACCAGAAAAAATAAAAAATAAAGAGGTTGGACAGTAACTATTAGTGGGTCAGGAAGAAAAGTCATAAAATCAAGGCAAGATGAGGTGTGGCACCTCATGCTGAGAAAGGATAATTCCCTCAAGGTCCAGGCTAGCCTGGGCTTCTTAGCAAGGTGCTATCTGAAAAAAGCTCAAACACCGAACCCAAACTAACAAACCGAGAATAGCAATAACAAATCGACCAAGGGAGAGGAAGAAATGAAGAAGGAGAAGAGGAAAAGGAAGAGAAAGAAAAGGAAGAAGAGAAGCAGCAGGAGGAGGGCAGGAAGAGAAGGTTGTCAGGTGCCCTTAGTTGATAGGACAATAAATGAAGATGCAAATTATACAATTATCACAAAATGGGGTTTGTTTGTTTGTTTGTTTTTCCAGTAAACCAAATTTCACTTCCTGGAAATAAGCCATCAGTATTTGAAATATAGCATCTGACTAGGTCCCTGTGAAAAATTAGTATCGAGTAAAATTAATTTTAATCATACAGAAAAACAAAGAGGAGGGGAAGGAGGTACAGCAGAATGGGAAGGAAAAAGGAGGAAAAGGTAGAGGTGAAAAGAGGAGGAAGAGCACTCTCGGCACTGATGGCCACATACATTTACCAAAAAGACACAGAGCTGGGAGGAGGGATTTAATTTGTCATGTAATCTGATTATTTTTTTTTGAACAGTAAAAATAAAGAAAGCAATTGAAAAATTTACAATATGAAGAAAAGGTTGTATATAAAGGTCTGTTTTGAAAACAAAACAGACCTCTCACTGATAACACTAAACTCTAGAGGCAATAGTGTGATATCTTTATTATTCCAAGGGAAAATGATCTTTGACCTAGACTATCATAGTTAGCCAAAATATCAGCCAAGGGTGAACATAGAATAAAAATCTTCTGGGACAAACAGGGTTTGTCCCTGTTTGACCCATGACACACCAGTGCTTGAGAAGTTACTTGAAAACTTGTTGGCGTAAAACAGCAGCATAACCTAAGAAGTAGGAGGCAGTGATCCTGGCAGACCTGGAATTGCTCCATGAAATCCACGACGTCAGCTCTGCCAGGTGAGAACAGCAGGCCACAGAAGAGAGGGTCTTAAACGCAAAGAAAGAAAACTGCCCGCCCGAAGAAGCAGCAATAAAACGTGCTGCAATAAAGAAAATGGCAACAAGATAAAAGGAACAGAGATATTAAATCAGGGCGGGGTGGGGGGATGTTCAATCAAGTGAATAGCAACCCTCACAGACATTTTGCCTCTACAGAGAACAATATGTTGATTCATGGCAACATGGATGCCGGCTAAATGATTTTCATTTGTTAAGGATAAGTATGTGGACTGGCTAATTATGGTTAAGAATAGAATTAATCCTTCATAAAACACAGCAGACACTGGGTGATAGACACGAGAGAGAATCTGAAGAGAAGAGTAATGATGATGTTGCTTTCATCTTAGAAGATGAAGAATCAAGAAATACTTCTCAGGGCAGGGGATGCGGTTCAGCTGGTAGAGTGCTTGTCTTGGGTGCATGAAGCCCTGGGATTGATTTTGAGTACTGTATAAGCTGGGCTCATAATCCCAAGGTGAGATACAGGAGGGGGAGAGAGAGAGAGAGAGAGAGAGAGAGAGAGAGAGAGAGAGAGAGAGAGAGAGGTTGATGAAGCAAGAAAGGCATACGTCTATGAATGTCACGAAGTGTTTATTTTGTTGTTGTTGTCTGTTTTTTAGTGCACTAAGTTACGTTTCCTGGAACCAGGCCATCAGTATTTAATATAGCGTCTGAATGGGTCCCTATGCAGAAATGAAGCAAAAAGCACAACTGACAATGGTGGATTTTACTTGCAAATTAATTTCATGTAAAATTTAGTTTAATTGCACAAAAGAAAGAAATGGAACAAAGTTAGAAGGAACTGCTGAACATCAGCTAAACATTTTTTTATGGCACACAAAGTTATTATTTTTCTTTGTGTATGTATGAGTTTGGGTGCACGCTTATCATGGAACATACATTGAGGTCGGGGGACCCGCTCTGGGAGACAGTCCTCATCTTTCTCTTAGTTTGAGACAGGATCTGGTTTCCGTCGTCATTATTGTTGCTCTTGACTGAGTGCACTAGGCTAGCTGGCCCATGAACTTCTAAGAGCCAGCCTGTGTCTGCCTCTCGTCTTGCTGCAAGAACCCTGGAGTTGCACGCTTGCACTACTGTGTCCGGTTTCCCACCGATTCTGGGGACTTGTAGTTAGGCACTCTTGCTTGGCAAGCACCATATCACTAAGCCATCCTCTTCCCTACCGCAAAAACAAAACAAAACAAAACAAAACAAACAACAACAAAACCTTAAACCATGGCTCTTAACAAAAAGAAAAGCACTACAAATATCAAGAAATTGTAATCGTGGTTTCTTCAAAAAGAAACAAGCAAGACAAAACAGAACTGTAGCGCACGAATTTCTTCCCTGCTCCCTCTCTTTCTTAAAGACAGGTTCTCACTATTCACATTGGCTGGCCTGGAACTCTCTATGTAGTCCAGGCTGACCTCGAACTCACAAGAATTCTACCTGCCTCTGCCTCCCAAATGCTGGGAGTAAAGCCTGGTGCATTTCATTTTGGGGATGAATTATTTCTCTGCCATCAAGAATGAGTAAGGTTACATATTTAAGAAAACTTTAATAAACCTTTCTCCTAATTTCTACATTTTTATTTGTCATTTAATTATTTTTACACTGTAAATGCCTTTAATTTTGATTTTTTTATTTAATCACAGATTCCAAAGCTCTTCAGTCCTAATGATATGTGTAAAAATAAAAACTCACTATCAATATTTTCTTAGGATTGTCAATTCTTCTTCTCATGACTCCTTTCTTTTGGTTCATTTCTTGGTTGACTGAATTTCCTCATAGAGAGCAGTTGTTTTGAAAACCTTGAGTTGATTAATTCTCATGAATGACAGTCGGTGGCCTTTATAACAAGTTGGCAGAATATGAGTAACTAATCATATCTTTATCTTATTAAATTTTGTAGAGCTTGCATCACTGTCATTTAACATTAAGTGTTAACTGGTCATTATTATTATTATTATTATTATTATTATTATTATTATTATTATTATTACCAGCTGTGCTCCAAGGCCAGCCCTCACTCTTGACTACTTTTATCTTGTATATTTTATTACTGATTAATCTGCGAACATTTTACCTTGACACACAGTGTATGCTTATTACCTGCTGACCTGAGTCTTTACTTCAAGTCAGGTTTCTTCTCTTGTTCTATTGTCCACTTACTGTTAGTGCTTCGGGGACGACAATTGTGCACACGTTAGAACTGTATTGCCTGTTTTCCTTAACTATCAATTTTTATTTCTTTGCATTTTCCCACAGTGTTCCATTGTGTTTATTCTGGTTTTAATTTAGTTGGAATGGCTCCCTCCCTCCCTCTCTCTCTCTCTCTCCCTTACCCTCTCTCTCTGAATTTTGTAGCTCAATTTTCCCCCTTCTTTTGTTTTTCTAGAATTCCAAACTGCTGTTTAAGTTGTTTTCCTAATTTCAGAGAGAGGAAGCTTTGTAACTTTCTCCAGTGCAATGGAGAAAAGTTATTTGTTAAATAGCATGACTGAAGGAGAGAGAAGGATTTTGATCCAGTTGACGGCTTCCCTTTGGTGTTATTCCGAAAAGCTCCTCTCCACGAGACATGTCTCTGAGAGTCTCAGATACTGCTATGTGGGAGGCTCTTGAAGTCCCTAACAAAACCCCAGGCTTTTGGTTATGGCTTGCCCATTGCCTTCCCACCCTTTTCCCCTTTGTTGGTTTGACTGTGAGATGTAAGCCCTGGGTGGCCTGACATTCCCTATGTAGATCAGGGTACTGTCAAACTCACAGAGCTCTGTCTGTCTCTGCCTCCTGCGATCCCTGAGACGAAAGGCATGTGCCACCATGAAGAACTTTCTGGTAGCTCCATTTCAACAAGCAGCCAAGGACTCCATTCTGAATCTAAGTACAGAAGTAGAATGACTCAGCATCTTGTTTGTACACATAGACGCCACCACCTGTCCAGCATGAGTCACAAGGAACAGAATGGTAATTATTCATCCAAGCAAAAAATAAAAGTCCATCTATTTTTTTAAGTAGGTTGGGAATATATCAGAAAAAACCAAAACACCCAAACCCCAAGCCTGTGAACTTATGGAATATACCAGATCAATGAGGGATGCACCAAAATCACCTGGACTCCATAAAAAAAGAAACACCTAACACTGGAATTGTAAGTGGCCCCAGTGCTGTCACCTGACCACCTGGTGAATGCCTCAAGGGACCAATAGGTAGAAAACTGTCTCCAGGGCTTCAGCTAGGCGCCATCTCACTGCCTGAGGTGAGTCACACAAATTGCTATCGTCCATCTGTCTGTGTTAATTCGGTCCTGTGCCTCCCCACCACATTTCCTACGCTTCTGGAGACTGGGCTCTAGATGCTCTCAGCAGCAAATCAACTGCTAATCAGGTCTAATCAGGTCATCTAACCACATGCGATGATTCCTTTGGCACCTGAATCAGTTCACCGACTCTGTCTCCAGAAAGGCCACTCTAACGTTGTTCTGTAGACACTCCTCTATGTTTGTGTGTGCACATGTGTCTCGGTCTGCGAAATATAACGTGTGATCTGAGAGTTAATATTAATAACTGAGATTGTGACTGGGCTGGGGAGGTGGCTCAGCAGTTCACTGCTTTCGTGGAGGACTTGAGTTCAGTTCCCAGCACCGTGTTTGGAGGCTTACAACTGCCTGTAACCCCAGCTCCGGGCATCCAGCATCTCTGTCCTCCTTGGGTACTTTTATGCTTGTGTGTGTGCACATTCTTACATGCAATTAAGCAATAAAAAGCTAAATCTGAGAAATAAAAAGAAGCCTGTGATTGTCAAAGGCCATGCTGTCAAGGGAAGTCAAGATTATGTGATAAATTGCATACAACGAAACTGACATCGTCTGTACAGTTGTTGCTAATCGATAAAGTCTGACATGTGAAAAGACGTCACCATGTCTGCTTGTGTTGTTGGCAGTGTGCTCACGGCAGACTTTCCTCATCACGTTGGCGCTTCACAGAAATACCACTGTTCTCCTGTGGAGTCGTGGAGGCTGTCAAATCTCAATTTCAGCCCCACATTTACTGTCACATTTATTAAAGACAATATTCTTTTCTAGCTTGATTTCTGCTAGAGTCATACCATTATTGTAAATGAAGAACCTGTATCACATTCCCTAAATAGGAAGTAACTTACCTTCATTCGTTTGTTCCTTTGTTTCTTCCTTCCTCTCTCTCTTTCCTTCTTTCCTTCCTTCCTTCTGTTCTTTCTTTTTTTGTTTTCTTTTTGAGACAGGGTCTTACTATGTAGCACTGGCTCTCCTGGAGTTTACTGTGTAGACCAGGCTGGCCTTGGACTCAGAGATACACCTGCCTTTTAAAACAAATGCAAGGAAGACCAAAAAGGAAAAAAAAAAAATTCTGGTTAGACCTATTTTCTGCTTGGAAGCTAAGTCTTTTCTTTGTTAGAAAGAAATATTAGCGTGAGTTACAGAAATACTAATGGGTTCCGGCATCACAGTAAGATGTTGTACTTGATGTAATCAAACTGAAAGATTACTAAACAAAACTAAACCACTTTCAAAAATCATGCTACTTAACACAACTAGATGACTATCCCAAATACCATTGAATCTTATTTCATCTTCTCTCAGCAAGTCCCTTCTTTTGAGACACGCCAATGATTTTTGTCCCTTAGGCCTGTGGCGCTAACACTCTAGGAGACATTTTCTACTGTATGTCAGTGCTCAGCATTTTATTAACTCTGCAGTATCTGGCAGACAGACTTTATGGTTTGTGGTTTGAGGTTCTCAGAAGTTCCTTGTTTCATAAAAAAAAAAAAAAAAGTGGCTTCCCCCTCTCCTCTTACAGTTTTGCTTTGTTTTGTTCTTCTATTGTTTTTTTGGAACAGGGAGAGGAAAAGAAAAGGTATGTAGAGGTGGCTGGACTCTAGATCATAAGAGATACACCCGCTTCTCTCTCTTGATTGCTGAGATAAAAGGTGTGAAACAACACACATGCCTGGTTTTATTTATTTATTTTTTGTTTGTTTGTTTACTTGTATGTTTGTTTGTTTGAATTTTTTGAGACAGGGTTTCTCTGTGTGGCCTTGGTTGTCGTGGACACTCTTTGTAGACCAGGCTGGCTTCAAACGCACAGTGATCAGTTTGCCTCTGCCTCCCCGAGTGTTGGAATTACAGGCATGCTCCACCATGCCTGGCACAGTTTTGCTTTTGATTTTTGGAAGACATCTGTTTTCATCTGAGCACATATTGGGCTGTTTTGGTTAAAGGGCAATGTGATATATTCTACTTGGCATTATTGTGAACCAGATGCCTGAGGGTCTTTATAGAAGTAAAGATTGATTTTGGTTCACAAGTTCAGTCCATTGTGGTAGAGAAAGCATGGTGGAACACCTTGGTGCTTGGCAGTGGGAGTGTGTGTTGGAGACTGTTCACATTATAGCAGACCAGGAAGCAGAGAGTTAGGGCAGGGGTGGGGGTTATTTTCAAAGGTCCACGTGCAGTGCTACATCCATCATCTGGGTACCATCTCCCAGAGCAGGGGTTCTCAACCTTCCTAACGCTGCAGCCCTTTAATACAGTTCCTCATGTTGTGCTCACCCCAACTATAAAATCACTTTTTGTTGCTACTTCATAACTGTAATTTTGCTACTGTTACGAATTGTAATGTAAAGATCTATGTTTTCTGATGGTCACAGGATACCCTGTAGAAGATTCATTCATTCATCAACCCCTCCAAAGGGGTCAAGAAGTACAGGTTGAGAACCATTGTCTTATGTGTTTCCCTGCTTCCCCTTAAAAGAGCGCTGCCCATAGGGAAACACGCATTTAAAAACACGAGTCTATGGGGGACATTTCACAGTTAAACTACCTCATCTAATTCCATGAGTCTGGGCATTTTTGGGAGGGGCTTCTTGCTTTCACTGCCTGAGAAATGAGGTCCATCAAGTTGTGTGGCTCACAAAAGGTCAGGCCTCTCCTAGGCTACGGCTCCCATACCAACAAAAGGGATGTAGCTGCAGTCCATGAGGCTATATGGAATAGTACCCCAGATGCCTGCTCACAGCTCAGGCATTGAGTAGAGATTTTCATTCCTGCACAGCAGAAGAAAAAAAAAAAAGTCAGTGTTAAGAGAAAACAACCATTTTCAAGCTTTCTTCTCAGTTATTTTTCTCAGCCTTAGCAGAGGCCTGCCTTCCCCTGAACAAGTTCACCTTCCAACCTTGTTACGAACAGATCCTGCTCTCTGCACGTGCCCATCTTTTAGGGTGATGATGGCTTCCTCAATTCCAGTTGCTACGTTCAGACCATATACACTTACTATCTCCAACTTTTCAATAATTTCCTCACTGACTTCCAGACAGTTAAACTTTCACCCATTTTGTTCGAGGTTTTCTGCCTGGGCTTATGATGTCTTTTCTTATACTATTTAATAGTAATGCCACCTCCGGGAAGCTGCTACTTTTTCAAAATTCCACCGGTTCTTATTTATCATCCTCTGGTGGGAGGGCTGTTCAACAGAACTGTGCCTTACAACCCGGATGTACACTGTAGTTACTGGAGGGAACTGTAGGACAATCCAAAGTTCAGGCCTCACCCAAGGCTAATTGTTCAATTATTTATATTCTCCCTTCTTAAAAGTGTTACAAGTGGGGATCCTATGATGCAATTGGAGCGGGAGGCTCACCTGTCCTGAACTCCATCTGTCCTGTCCTCCCAGCTGACTGGTTCACTCCGCCTCCTGTTGCCTTCGTTTCTTACTTAGGCCCCGGGGCCATTCATTTGAGCCAAGTTGTCGCTGCATCGCTGATCTCTAACCCCGAGAGAAATGTAAACTGCCAGAGAAAGACACTTAGGGATCTGGATTCAGGGCGCCTAACTCCATTTGAGACCCCGGTGCTAGTCAACAGCTGTCGAAGCTGCCTCACCGTATTTATTTCTCTCATTGGCTGTTCCAAATTCTCCCAAGTCCCCAACGCACCCCTTCCTTCCCTCCTCTCCTATCACCAAGCACAGTGTTGTGTATGAAAGGCGATACTTTTAAGCTTGGTATATTTTGCAACTGTTGGGGGTTGGTCTGATGCCTGTTTATTGATGCTGGTTACTGCCTGGACACACCCACCCTTGTTGTTTAAACCTACCTGATGGGCTAATTAAATGGCCTATATCTTGGCAGGGCAGAGTGGGGTAGGTTTGTTGAAGGTTCCCGTGCTTTAGGGGAGAGGAGAATCATGGGAAAGAGACAGACAGGAAGAGAGGAGGAAGGAGGACTGACAGTTAGCATGGAGAAGAAACCATGTGGGCTGGGAGGAAGGACTCCAATAATGGTGTGAAAAGGCCCAGATGAAGAATACAAGCAAATATCTTGGGATTATGGATGGAAGGTAGCCCAGATGCAGATGATTCAGGCAGATGGCATTGGATGGGGGCTGGGAGATGGATGGTGAGGTTATTGACATAGTGTAGGTAGAAATGTCAGCCAAGGTAATAAGGCAATCATAAAATCTAACAGGTGTCTATGTCTTATTATTTATGATAGTGGGTTAAATAATACTGCCACAATAGTTATAGGGCTAATAATAAACAGTATTTAGCCCAACATTAACTTTTATCTCCTATAACAGCAAGTCTTCTGTAATTTTAAAATTATCTAGGAATACGTAAAATATACAGATCTGGGATAGGCGGGCAAGGCTCAGTGGTAGAGCACTTGTTGCAGAAGCAGAAGAGGGCATGAGCTCACATTCCAAAGCCTACACAGAGCCAGGCGCACCTTCGTATTCCCAGTGTTCCTACGGCAAGATGGGAGGTAGACGAGAAAATCCCGGGACGCTCATGGGCCAGATGGGCTGGCTATCCATCGCAGCAGCAAAGACACACACACACACACACACACACACACACACACACACACACAAGCACACACACGCATGGATGCACACATGCTCATACACATACTACACATACTACCCCAATTATATCATTCTTCAGTTTAAATTCCTTCCATTGATAATATTAAATAATAATAAATATTAATAATAATATAATAAATATTAATAAGACCAGCCATACACTGCATGGTTAGGCCTTTGCCCACACATCTCACAGCATGCTTTTGCTTATGGTAACAAAGGCTCCACTGGCTTTCTCTCAGTCTCTCAAGTGCAACAGGTTCTTTATCTGTCTCATGACATTGCCCTAAAACTTTCTTCTTCTGAATAATGCCCCTGTGAATAGAATATGTTCTGTCATGCTTCTGTAATGAACCATCCCACCATCTCGGTAGCTTATACTTAAAAAAAACTTATTGCCAAGCCATTGTTTTTCTGCTGAGAACTCAGCTCAGGAGTCTTCTAAAACGTGGCATGCTAGTATTCAAAACATGGCTTGTTTGGGAGGCAGAGACAGGCAGATCTCTGTGAGTTTGAGACCAGTCTGATCTACAGAGTGAGTTCCAGGTCAGCCAAGGCTACTTAATGAGACCCTGTATCAACAACAACAAACCCAAAACAAACAAACAAACAATAAATATGACTTGTGTGGTTGTTGTAGAAAGCAAAGCTGGTGCGAGAGATTGTAATTGTGCATGAGGCTATGTATGTGGCTGGTTTTGAAAATGTCTGACCACGTCTGCCCACTGGCTAGATAAGTGTCTTAAGAACCTAGCTGTAAACAGACCGAAAAAAGGAAAAAGTTCTTCCTGTTTGCTCAAGAAGAGGAAATGAGATTGGTGATCTTCAGGACACTCTCTCCAAAGTAGTGCTTAATCTTACTCATCTTTGAAGAGTCAGAATAAAAAAAAATTTTTCCATACACAAGCCTTCCAGCAACTCTAACTTAAACTAGGTACTCCTGATGGATCCCGTTATAGCGCTTTGATGTCTGCTTATGGTGTGAACCTCACGAAAACTTGCAGTTTCTTTATGTGGTTACCTAGAATTTATGTCCTTTCTTAACCTGTAGTCTGCACCAGGATCGAGGATGGCATTTGTTTTGCGTACACTGTGTCCTTGACACCTACCACAGTAATCGGTACATAATGGGTGTGAAAGTTGTTGAATTAACAAATGAACAATTGCACACAGCCATCGCTTGGCTCCAAATAGCACAGCTAAGTATGTCGTGTAGTGGAACAGGCATGTCAGGCAGGTTAACCCACAGAGCTGAGGCAGCAATCTAATGGCGGCCTTGAGATGTCTCTGCTTTCTCTCTTTCATGGTAACTCAATGCAGGAGGCTGTCAACTATGAAGACCAAATATAGACAGACCACTGTCTGTTTTTTAAGGTCCCAAGAACTAAGAATTGGGTTTTGCATTTTTAAGTGATTGAAAAGATATTAAAATAATAACGCACTATGACCTGTGAAATTCAAACTCCGATATCCATCGAAACATCTTATGGCAACACAGTCATTCGTTATTGTCCTTGACTGCTTTCCAGCAGAGCCGAGTGTTTATAAATAAGAGCATATTCCTCACAAAGGCTTGAATGTGCTATCTGGCCTCTGACAGGGAAACAGTTTGCCGCTCCCTCATCTAATCCGTGCTCAGTTTAGAAGCTCATTTTTTAAATATTATTTATGTTCAAGTCTTTTTCCTCATTATCATCTCTTTCTGCTACCCGAGATTAGGCTGTCAGTGCTCTGCTTGCAGGAGATTCTTTCCATCCGAGTTCTCCCTCCCCTTCATCTCAAGTGATATGACAAGTTATAAGAGCATGGCTTTGCTTTTCTAACTGGCACACAGGACTCCTCATGTACTAAATAATATCTGCAGTTTAATAGAGTGTTTAAGATTCCCCATTGTCTTACCGACGTGATTCATCTTCATTCTCAGTTTGACTGGATTTAGAACCACCTAAGAGACACCCATGTCTCTTTAGTGGCATCTCCAGGGAGGCTTAACAGCGAAGATCCACCCTAGCTGTGCTGGGCGTCCCATCCATGTGCTGAGGTCCTGGATTCAACAAAAGGGAGAATGCCAAGGACCACGGTTCGTTTCTGTCTCCTTTTGACCACAGACACAATGTGACCAGTCTCCTGTTCCAGCCACTCTGGCTCCCCACTCCATGACACCCTCTATGTGTGAGATGTGAGCCAAAGAGCCCTTTTTTTTTTCCTTTAGGTTGCTTTTGTCACGTGTTTTTTACAAGAAGAAGAAAAATAAAGATATAATCACCTTGCCTATCCAGCTGTTTCCCTTACACGTCCGTCTAGCCTGCCAATCACATCACTTGCCACTTGATATTCTCTAGACGTAGGCTCACAGTTACCTCTGTATGAAATGTCTGCATTGGCATTTTTTTTTGGTCTTACTTGTCCCTTAAGTTGGCTATCCAGATTTCCTCCTTGCCCTACAAGCCTTGAGAACAATTGTTGCCACCTGAACGGTTTTCTAACGTTTTACACTGCTCCACGGTTTTGTTTAAATTCTTTATATTTTCCTGTTCATGTATACAAATTGTTTATTTCTCAAGTTCCACTAAAAGCTGTTCAGGAGCAGAAATTGTATCTTATTTTATGATTCTCCATACCCTTTGAGTCTGATAAACATGAAAAAAAAAATTGGGATGTGGATGTAGCTGAGTTGGAGAACGCTTGCCTAGCATTCCTAACACCCAGGGTTCAATCCCCAGCACTACATCAACAGGGCATGGCGGCACGTGCCACCAGTTCCAGCGCTGGGAGGTGGTGGCAGAAGGACCAGGAAGGAGGTCAAGGCTGTACCGAGCTACAAAAAAGAAACACAAAAATTCCCCCACAATTCCTCTTCGCGAGCCAGAAGCTTGACTTTCTGTGTGTAGGAACTACCCGTATTGCTTGATTTTTTTTTAAACTTAATTTTGCGCGTGGGTGATGCGTGCCATGAAGCTAGTGTGGAGGGCAACTTGTTGGTTCTCTCCTCTCACTAGACCGGAATTGCACGGTGGCTGTCTTCGTTTGGTCGCAAGCACTTTTACCCACAGGCCATCTCGTCAGCCCCTGCCCGTATTTAATCACAAAATCCAAGGAATTTATTCAGCGCCGAAGACACAGCATCTTCCAGGCGGCCACACCTTCGTGGATCGTTGCCTAGGACCCTCAGACGCTCACACGCAAACACGTGGGTGACAAGTGCTTCCCTCCAGGACCCTCCTTTGTCCACGGTGATTGGCGGATCAAGCGGCCCAATCGTCTTTCCCCGCCTCTTTCCCCAGTAGCCAATCAGATGTCCGGAGCGCCTCCTGACTACTAGACACTGTTTACTAACAGATCGAAGCTGGGGAATAAGGGGTGTGGCCATTCTGGGGAGGTCAGGAGAGGGGAGGCCTGGCCTGCGCGTGCGCACCTACGCCGGTGGGTGGGGCCGAAGCTTGGGTCCTGCCAATCGGAGCGTCCGCGCTCCTCCCTCTCCTGCCTCCCCGCCAAGCAACAACAATTTGAGCGGTGGGGCGGGGCGCCTCGTGAAACGTCAGAGCCGGCCGCCCAATGGGGACGGGCGCTGGCGGACGCGCGCGCACGGCGCCCAATCGCGCCGGCGGCTCGGGGCTGTCTCCCGGGCTGGCTGTGGGCGGAGCGGCCTGGCGGAGGAGGTGGAGGCGCCGGGCGCGGGGTTGCGCCGTACTAGCGGTGCCCGCCGGGGGGAGGAGGCGGAGGAGCTGCGCGGCCAGAGCGGGAAAGCCGCTCGCCTCGGCGTCGGAGTTGTGGCGCGGCCGCAGCTCGGCTCCTGGGGCCGAGAGGCGAAGGGGCGTCTGCTGTCCCGTCAGGTTCCCATCGGAGCGACCCGCGCGATCGGGGAGAGGGTGAAGATGGAGGGGGAGGGCGGCGGCGGCGGCGGCGGCGCCGGCACCAGCGGGGACAGCGGCGAAGGCGGCGAGCGGCTCCTCACTGTCAAGCACGAGCTGCGGACCGGTGAGCGACCCCGCCCTCTGCCGGCCGGGCCGGCCGCGGGAGCGCGCCCGACAGCCCGGCTGGGCGCGCGCAGGCCGAGGGGGGCGCGGACTGGGGGGACGGGCCCGGGGCGGGGCTGTGTGGGCACGGGCGAGTCGGGGGGGTCCCCGGAGGCTCAGGGCAGGGGGTCTTGGCAGTTTGCTCCCGCTGGGCCCCCTCGATATGGGGCCCCGGCCTGGGAGGATGCCTTCTTGCTCCCCTTCTTGCATAGGTGACAGCTGTCACTACAGGCTGTCTCGAGCGAAACGTGCCTTTTGGCGTCAGCGTGAGGTGAGTTGTGTGCGTTATCGTGACGCTTGAACTCACTTTACACTGCGCTTCTGCCTGGTGTGGTCCAGGTGTGAGGGGATGCGAGGGAGTGTGTGTGCGTGCGTGTGCGCGCGCGCGTGTGTGTGTGTGTGTGTGTGTGCGTGTTTACCATCCCTAAGGGACAGAGGTCCTGCAACCCATACCTGAGGGGTGGTTGGTCCTGGGTTAGGCTCTAGTGAGGTAAAGAGGCTTCGTGGTCTTCTGGGATGGAGTCCTTTCTTTTAGAGTTATCGTGAAGTACCGTGCTCGCCTTGGCTTTTTTTTTTTTTTTTTTTTTCCTGCCAGCGTCTTTTGGAAAGCAGCCTCTGTAAATGTGAAGTTCGAGGTGAAAGGTTCACTAGGCGACTCCTGCGCTTACCTCCCTGGTGCTGGAGATCAGTAAAGCTCTGTGTGCTAAGCTTTTTACTTCTTGGATTGCTTTTCCATTGTGGAAATCTGGGGTTTATTTTGGAAATTTCTTATCTGGACCAATTGGTTCAGTTTGGATCTTCCCCACGACCATGGAGTCAGGTCTCCCCTTACACTTTATCATTTCTGAACGTACAGTGCATTTTAACGACTTGCTTGTTATTAGTGACAGTGGTTTGAGATTTTGATACTTAAGTCTTTGGCATATTTTGAAGGATACCAAGGGTAAGTGGTAGGTTTCAGGTCTGAGCCGTGTTCACTTTGCTTTTGTTTGGGAGAGACTGAAACGGATTGTAAAGTGAGCTGTGGTCCACAGTTGTTTAGGTTTTGTTCCTTCTAATGAGATTGCTCATTAGCATTCCTTTGGGTGCCAGTCTTAGGACTTAGCATAAGCTGTCAAATTCATGCTTTCTCAGTGCGTCAGTGTTAAGCACTGCAGTTTTGATTGTTCTGGCTCTTTAAAGTATCTTGAACCAGTTATTCCATAGTATTTTTGAGTTCTAGCAGAGCCAGTGTAGATTCCCTTGGTGGAGCTTTTCCCTCCAAATTTAATCAACTGATGTTTTCAACAGGCTTTGAAGTCATTTTCTCAGTATACGTTTATCCAGTCTTAACTCCTAGTTTACAGCGGGTGCACTGTCACGTGCTTTCTAGAGTGAGGATTTTGGCTTTCCCCCCCATCTTACATAATGGTTCCTTGCTGCACGTGTGGAATCATACAGTCCAGCAAATGCTCCTCGAAGTCTTACACTCTCAGCCATTGATTGTGTTGCAGCAAGCAGTCTGTTGCTCAAGGACTAAGAGGCAGCCTACTTGTTAGTACTCAGCCAATTGCTCAGTTTCTGGGTTTTGCAAACAGTGCAGAAAACAGTGAGCATTTCTCTATTTCCCCTTCTCTACTGACTGCGGGAATCATCAAGTTTGCATTTAGAAATTTTTCTGATGAATGATGAGCCTGTACTGAATTCACTAGTAATGTCAAAGAAAAGGAACAGTCATTTCAACCTATTGCTAAACATTTGAACAACTGCTCAGATGTCATGGTCAAAAACGCTGTTAAAATATAGCTTGAAAGAGTCACTCATCCATCATCAGCCAACTTGCTCCTCTTAGCACATGGTGCTGTAACAGGTGCTAGAGCAGTGAGATCTGATGTCGTCATTTCTCAGCTTGGTAGTTGGTGATTATATTGTATGGCATAGGATGAATGAACATGCAGTTGGAAACTCAGTATAAGGACATGGAAGTGGCTCATGTGACTGGAACTGACTAGTGTGGCACACCTGGACATGGAGTTGGAAGACATAGTGATGAGTACTATCGCTGTCACTTAGCTGGCTGTCTAAGCTTGGAAAATCACTACACCTTTGCAGGCTTACTTCTTTCATCTGTAAAATGAGAAATGAATGAAAAACTGTTGGGGAAATGTTAATCAGGTTACATGACACACAGTAGGCAGTAGGAAATGTTGGTTGAATGAAAATTCAAAAAATTACTCCATAAGATCCTACCATAAGATGTATGAATTAATCTAGTATACCTGGAAAATACATGACCTGGCTATTACCTTTCCATATGTGTCTTTGCTTTCTCAAGCAGAGTATAAACTCCTTGTAGCCCTTGCTGCTGTTGAGCAGCTTGTATATATCTTGCAAGTACTCTGCCCCACAGAGCCATCTCATTAACCCCAGGTAGAGCACTTAGCATACACATGTGAAGACCTGAGATTGAATCCTTAGGACCCACAAAAAAGCTGGGTATAGTAGTGTGTATCTGTAATCCTCGTGCTTGTATGGCACCATGAGAGCTGGGACAGAAGAGTCTCTTGGAAGCTTGTAGGCCAGCTAACCTGGTATATACAATGGCAAAGAAAAAAGCCCTGTCTTAAACAGAGTAGTAGAAGGTGATGGTGGATACAGTGGCATTTGTGTGTCCATACATACATAGATGCACTTGCATGTCCTCAATTTTGGACGAAAAATAAGGGCAAGGTTTGCAGATGTTAGGTCTTGATAAATTGATGACAGTAATTATGAAAGCTGAAAAATACAGAACTCAAGATCAAACAAAGCAAACATAAATTCTTGAGCATTTTCTGTTTTCTGGTATTGAAGGTAACAAAATGTTCTGAATCTAGCTGCAGAGGAAGAGTCCATATAAGCCAACAATCAGGATATATTATTTCTTAAGTACAATAATGGAAAGATTCAAAATGTATAAAGGCAACAAAAGAAAGATTAAAGCCATTAGCCTTTAAACAGTCAAATGTAACTTTGGTGAACATGACTGGAAAATGGAGATGATTTTATCCACTCATTTATTCAACAAATACATCTCTTATGTACTGAGTGGTGTTTTACATGTTGTGGTTAATAACGTGGCTTCGCCTCTGGAAAAAAACAGGTCTGAGGAATCAGTAGCACCAGAGACTTAAATTACCTCTACTGTGCCTTAAATCTCTTCTAGTCCATGTGCCAAGTTTCTTCACTGCTATCCAGTCTCACCCAACCCCGGGACAGAAAATGGACAGCATTGAAGTTCTACATTTTATGGCTTCAGCTGTTGAAAGACACCATCCTTTTGACAGTTTCACTTAAATTCTGAGAGGAGGACTTTTTTGGTCTAGTTTTGGTCAGGTGTCTACTTTTGCTTCATTCAATTAAGACTTGGTGATAGGATTGAGTTCTACTAACATGCCAGCAATTACAGCAAACCCACGGATGAGGATAAACTCTTAGAGGAGGCAGAGTGTTGGGAGGGTAATTCGAGAGACTGCTAACTTTAAGGAGGAGGCTGCAGAAGGTTATCGGTTATGTAGTAACAATGGAAACTCTAATGGCTTATAATCGACATGATTTTTGTTTGTTAGGGATATGTAAGTTGCTTAGTTGATGTTCTGACCCAGACCCTTATCAATGGGGGTTCTTACTAGGCCCCACCCCTAGATGAAGAGCTAGGAAATTAATGATTGTTCAGAAAGGGAGAATCAGTCCTCCCCAGGGATGAACTCCCAATCCAGTAACCAGTGTTTAGTTCTAAAATCATATACATATGAACAACACTAAATGGACTCAGCAAGTTGCGTTTATCAATTTATTCATATTTGTAACAACAGTAATTAAAGAAAAAGGGTCCCCAGATTTGAGAGAGAGCAAGGGAGGAGGTACAGGAAAGGTTGGGGGGAGAAAAAGGGATAGGAAAAAGGATGTAATACAGTATACATATATGAAATTGAAAGAATAAATTTAAAGCCCCTGGAATAATGAAGATGTTACCCAGAACTACAGTCAGCCGAGCTTCCCTGAGGCTGGTGGTTCTCCTTCAAAGACTGCTCACTCATATGGATTTGACAGGTTGTAGCAGTTCCTTTCTGTGTGGACATTTCCACACAGATGCTTAAGTGTGGAAGGACACATAAGCTGGCTTCTCCTGCTTTTTGTTACATAGCTTTGTCTAAGGTATACAGTTTAGGTACCATACAGTCCTTTTTAAAGTATATAACAAATTGTAGCATAGTTACAGAGCTAAAACCATAGCAGTAATTTAATTTTAAAACATTTTTCTCCACCTATAAAGAAACTTTATACCCATTTACATTAGTCATCCTACATTCCTACTATCCAGGGTTAAGCCAACCACTGATGTATTTTCTGTTTATATATTTGCCCATTCTTTTGTTAAAATACAGTTGTGTCTGCTTTTCAGCAAACATGTTATCAAGATCCATCAACATTATAGCATGTATCAACACTTAATTTTTTGTTGACAAATTGTATTTCCTTGTATTAGATAGACCATATTTTGTTTAGCTGTTCAGTTGATTGACATTTGTGCAATTTCTACCTTTTGTGTCATGCATATTTCTAGACAGAATTTTGAACGGATCTATTTTCATTTCTTTTGGGTAGTTATCAACAGTAAAATTGTTGGATTTTATGGGACCAAATTTTTTCCTACTGTAAGCTTTTTCTAACAGCAGTATATGAGGGATTTTCACTGGAGCCTAACCATTGTTTGTTATTATCTGTCTTTCATGCTTTTAGCCATCCTAGAATGGGTGAAGCAGTGTCTTCACTGTGGCCTTGACTATTTCTCTAATGGTGTTTCATATGCTCTTAAGAACCTACTTTACCTGTATATCTTTGGAGAAATGTTTACTTCTACTTTTGGCCTGTTTTGCACTTGGTTACTTTCTTTCCTTCCTCTCCCCACCCCCCACCCCATCTTCTTTCTCTCTCTCTGATTTGAGACAGAGTCTTACTAGCCTGGCTAGTAAACCTGGCTAGCTTGGAGCTCCTGTGTAGACCAGGCTGGCCTGGAACTCACAGAGATCCTAATTTCTTTTTTACTATTGAAAATTCTTTAGTTTACATGCATCTCTCTTATCAGATACAAAATTGCAAATATTTCATTCATAAATTGATTCAACTTTTCATTTTGGGGGGGTGGTATGAAAGGCTTTAATTTTGATAAAAATTAGTTTCTTCCTCTCATTGTTTCTTGTTCTGACTTAGACACGCCTTCGTTTTTTCCTAAGAGTTTTATGATTTTTAGCTGTTACAACTAGACTTTTGATGAATTTGAATCAATTGTTGTATAGTATATAAAGTAGTGATGCAAATTCACATTTTGTATGTAGATGTTCAGTTGTCCTTGTGCCATTTTTGAAAAGACTGCCCTTTCCCTATTTAATTGCCTTGGAACCTGTTTTGAAAAAAATCAGTTAACCCATAGATATATACATTATTTTAGATTCTAAGTTCTAGTTCACTGGTCTATATGTCTCTCTTTAGCTAGTACCATAAAACTGCAAGTTACAAACTTAGTTTTGAAGTTGGAAATTATAATCTTGTAATTCTTTTTTTTCCTTCCTTCCTTCCTTCCTTCCTTCCTTCCTTCCTTCCTTCCTTCCTTCCTTCCTCCCTCCCTCCCTCCCTCCTTCCCTCCCTTCCTTCCTTCCTTTTTCTCGAGAAAGGGTTTCTCTGCGTAGCCTTGATGTCCTGAAACTCACTCTGTAAACTATCGAACTCCCAGAGATCGCCTGCCCTCAGCTTTCAAAGTGCTGGGATTAAAGGAGTGCACCAGCACCACCTGGCCCAACTTTTTTATTTCCAAGACAAGATTGTCTTGATTATTTTGGGTGTCTTGATATTTTCATATGAATTTGGCATGTCCATTTCTTCAAAGAAGCTATTTGGGTGATGTTCTGGTATGGACTGCACTGAATTCATAGATTAGTTTTAAGATTGTTATCTTCGGAGCAGTATTAAATATGATCCATGAAGATGGGATATCTTTCTACTTGTGTAGCTCTTCTTTCATTTATTGGACAGTATTTTGTTGTTTCCAAAGTATAAATATATCCTTTTTGTTCAATTTATTTTTAAATATTTCAATTTTTTGATGTATAATAATTTTAATGAAGTTATTTCTTTTATTTAATTGTGTATAGAGATTGTGTCTTAAAACCTTGCTGAATTAGTTTATTAGTTCTAATAGTACTTTAGTGTATGTCTTAGTATTTTGTTCACTAGTTATATTGTGATTATCTTTTATACAGATACATATATACATTGTGTGTGTATGTGTGTGTGTGTGTGTGAGTGAGAGAGAGAGAGAGAGAGAGAGAGAGTTTTTTTCTTCTTCCTAATATGCATGTTTTTGTGTCATTTTCTTGTTTAATTGCCCTGGCTAGAGATGGTAACTACACTACTCAGACATCCTTGTCTAGTGCCTTATGTAGCAAGAAAGCTTTAATCACCCATTACTAATTATAGGGTTGGCTGTGGGTTTTCCATGATGCCTTGTACAAATTGAGTAAGTTTCCTTCTGTTTCCTAGTTTGGGCATTTTTTAATTGCAAAAAAGTGCTGGACTCTGTCAGATGATTTTTCTTCATTGTTAGGTGATAATATAATTTTGTTTTATTGATGAGGTTTATTGATGATTGGTTGTTAGGATGGCCTCACATTCTGGGATAAACCTGATGTGATCATGATCGCTTTTCCCTGGAGTAATTTTCTACTATTTTGTTGAGGACTATTGTGTTTATTGTTCTTTAGAGGTATCTGCTTTCCTATTTTGTGATGCTTCTTAAAGAATCTTTTTTTTTTTTTTTTGCTGCCAACTATGGAGTTTCCCTATAGAGTTTAATTACTCATATTGTTATTTGGAGTCTTTTAAGTAAAGATTAAACAAAGGCCAGAGGATAGGCTGTAGTTGTGGTGAGTCTGCTCCTGGCTAACATGCTGTATGACCTGGAGTAAGTGATTTGCCTTTCTGAGCCTAAATTTTCCTATTCCCAAAGCAAAAGTGTTGTGCTAGAAGACACCAGACTACTCACCGGCATTCAGCTAGTGTCATTATTTGCTTTTAAAAGTTACCATTTTACCAGATGGATCATGTAGAATCCCACTGAAAATGAACAGTCTCCTGTTGTGTGTGGAGTTGGTTCTCTCTTCCACCCTTACGTAGGTTCCAGGGATTGAATCCAGTTTACCTGCCAAGCCATCTTGTTGCCACCTCCCACTCCCCACCTGCCCCACAACTAAATGCTTGACAGTCAGAAAGAAAATCCCTTTAAAAATTATTGTGAACGTCAGAGATGGGGAAAATAATCTAAACAAATAGAGTGCCATCTCAATGTCATGTCAAAGGGGGATTCAAGTGTATTTTATGTTTTCAGACTGGGGAAAAGCCTCACGTGATCTCATGTATCAACACTAACATTAACCTCTGCTGTAAAGTGAAAAGCACCTTGGAACTGAAGACAGAAGTGTTTTGATGGGTAGGGTTGAAATCTTTCATGTGAACAAGAGATTTGTGAAACCTCCTCTAGGGAAAAGCTGACACCTTTTTGTGTTGGTTGAATTTCACAGTAGTAAACTTTGGTTTGAGAGATGTCAGTCCTCAAAAGCAGAGGGAGGGAAAAGGAAGAGGCTGCCACAGGCATCACCTTTGAATTCTCTGAATGATTTACAGATCTTTTGTGTTCACCGAAAAGGTGTAATAACTCCTGCATTTATCTTGTTTGTCAGGGGACATGAGTAGGTTCTGAAATAGAATTTTAACCTCACTGTGTTTGTTTCTAGCAGTGTCCCTCCTGCTCAAATATACCTATTTCTCCCCAAATCAAATGAGTTCTCTGGACTTCAAATATCCTTAAAACTGTAATTGGACTCTCACTTTTCCCTCTTTTTTTCAACCATCTGTTAGACATTGTCCCACAAGACTGAAGGGAGAATAGGGAGATAAAGTTTTGTGTGTGTATCTGGAGCTCACCATTTTTTAGGCTGGTTGGCCAGAAAGCCCAGGGGATTTGCTTTTGCCTCCCAGAAGTGGTTACATTCAAATGCCACTGTGCCCCCCTTTTTTTCTTTCCTTTTTCTTTTTTAATTCTCTCTCTCTCTTTTTGAGACAGGGCTTTGTCCTGGAACTTGGTGTGTAGACCAAGTTGGCCTTGAATTCCTAGAGATCCACTTGTCTCTGCCTCTGAAGTGCTGAGATTAAAGCAATCACCATGCCCAGCTTGTCTATGGGTGCTAAGAAATGGAACATTGCAGGCATTTTACCCACAAAACCATCTCTCCAACCCTCAAGTTCCCATTTTCTTGGTATTATAGTTACTTTATTATATTCAAATTTTGTCTAAGTGGCCTTCAAAATGGTATTTTAAATAGCAAAGTATTTGGAATAGTGAAAGTAAACTTGATACTTAAACAAATTCTATCATAAGCTCTTTTATTGAAAAATCTTTTTCTGATTGGGTTTCCATTGTGACTCATATTCTAATTGGCCAACTACATGTAAAACTCAAAACTTTCTAACATGCAGTCTTTGTAATTTAGGTAATATTAATGAGGTTTTTAAAAGGGCATATTCAAATGTGCATGTTTGCAAGTGTGCAGGTTTATATACGTAGACGTGTGTGCATGTCTGTGAAGGCTAGTGAACATACTCAGGCACCGTCTACTTTTTTTCTTTTTCTTTTCTTTCTTTTTTTTTTTTTTTGAGACTTGCCAAGTAGGCTTTATGCTAGTGGGCTAGTGAGCCCCAGGATCTTCCTGTTTCCATCTTACAAGTATGGACCACTTGTAATCTATATATTCCTGACCTGAAAATAATGTAAATAATGTAAAAAAAAAAACCCAATTATTTGGAATATAGAGGAGTGTGCATTCCAGTTATGTGGCCCAGATTTTTTTTTTCCTTGCATGGGTTCTAGGGATCAAACAGAGGTCACAAGTATGTTACTAATCGAACCATCTTTTGAGCCCATGATCAGAAGATGTGTGGTAGGCTGAATAATGACCTCTCTTCCTAAAGATACTCACATTCTAATCCTAGGGGTCCTGGGAGTATGTTACATATTACATGGTTAAAAACCAAAAAACTTTGCATGTGTGATTAAGCATTCTGGGTTGGAAGATTGTGCTGGTTTATCTAATCACACTGGTAGGAATATTGAAGAACCAAAGTCAGGTGACTTGTGGGTAGACGCAGATCAGCGTGATGCTGTTGCTGGAAAGGGTCAAGACCTATGGCCTCCAGATGTTGGGTAACTGGTTTTTCTCTAGATGTCTCAGAGGAACACAGCTCTGTGGTCCTTTTGATTTTTTAGCTTAATTTCAGACTTCTGATTTCTAGAACTGTAAGAAGAGAGATTCATGTCGGGCAGTGGTGGTGCACACCTTTAATCCTGCAGCACTCAGGGAGACAGATGTAGGCTGATCTCTGTGAGCTCGAGGCCAGCCTGGACTACAGAGTGAGTTCCAGGACAGCCAAGGCTACACAGAGAAACTCTATCTGGAAAAAGCAAAGAGAGAGAGAGAAAAAAATTCATGTTAATAAATCATCAAGTTTATGTTAATCTTTATTCTTCCCAGTAGCAATAGAAAGCCAGAACATTTTCCTGAAGATGGGTTGAAACAGCAGCTCAGTTTCCTCCAAGAGACAATTTGCACAAGTGTGGTAACAGAGCATGGAGCAGTAAATTAAACCCTTATATCGGATATAGCAGCAGTGCCATTCTTCGTAGAGGTAGCTTGGTCCTTTCTGAGGCCTCCAGACCTGACATTTCTTTCTGATCTTACCCTAAAGCTAGTGTGTTGCTTTAAACCAGCTCTTCTGTTTTTCATAGGAATGCTCTGGGTGGGTGCCTGAGTAGATTTTTTGACTTTTCTGTGTAAAGGTTCCTGCTGTAATCCAGGCTAGCAGCAACTTGCGATGAGCCCCTCTGCTTTAGTTTCCTGAAGTTGGGATTCCAGGCTTGTGCCAGTATTCCTGACCTAGAAGACTAATATTATGTGGGTGGCACACAGCATCTGACAGTATGATTGTAGCCTTAGTTTTCTTCTGTCAGTTGTACTTTTCTTCTTTCTCTTCTTTATTTAATCCTAATAATATTCCTTTCATATTTCCATACCAAAGTGTGTATTAAAAGATATAAGTACCCTTATACTTAAATACAACTATACATAACACAAATAATATGGAAAATGTGGGAAGACAGTTGACTTTCTAGTGTTTTGCTTAAGTAAAATCTTTGTCATTCTGTTTTTATTTTTTACTTTATCCTAAAAAAAGAAAGTGAATTTTGTTCTATGAACAGATAAAAATGATAAATCAGTAAAAAAAAAAAAAGGCATATTTAAAGGAATTCTGTAGGCAGAAAAAAAAATATGAGACTGTACATAAGGCTCTCCTTATATCAGGCACTCTTCTATATCAGTGAAAATCCCATCATTAACTGAAATACTTAGTCAATTGAAGCAGTCTGTTCTCTAACCACATATGTTATCTGATCTGATATTATGTTTCTTAAAGGAAGAAATATTTAAAATACATTGTAAAGTGTCACTACTGTCCAGATCCACTGAGTTTTAGCAGTGTACTTGTGCTAACCAACTCTCACAATCTTTGCTTGTTTTCCCTTTATACTCACACCATTTATTTGTAGGCAGTTATCAAGTTAACGTTAGGATGGAACAAATCTAATTGGCCAACTACATATAAAACTCAAAATTTTGACCTAAGTTTTTCATTACAAATTGGGCAAAGCCGTGGCAGTTTTCATTTATCCATTTGAGGATTATTGAATTTTTAGTAGAGAACAATTAGAAATAGCTTCCACCATCACTGTCTAATGATGAGGGACCCTGTATATCTGATCATACAGCTAACTTTAGGGTTGCAGTTGTCATAAGTAGGTTCATTGTGCGGTGGGTGAGGAAAGGCTGTGCATGCATAAGCTGAGACCCTAGCTTTCATGGATGGGGTGAAGTATAGTGAGAGTTTTAGTTTCTCTAATAACCCTGTTATGTGAATATGTTTTTGTTTTAATCCCAGGTGCGGGATATGGGGCTGCTTCAGTTTGTTTGCAGCTGTTAACTATGATTGTCTCGTGCTTTAGCAGATACGTGATTTGTGCCTGTTGCAGATAGTTTAATTCTGAGAACTTGTGAGGGGGTGTAAATGCCAGAACTCCAGAGGGCCTGTGGAGGCTGTTGCTCTTTCTGGTGCTGCCCACTGCTGCTGCTGGTTTGTCCTGCTGCTTCCTTTGCTGTTGCTGTTGTGTTTGCTGTTTTGCTGGGCTGCTAGATATCCAGACTACAAAGATTGGACTAGCCACACAGAACTACATCCCTAAACAGCAGGAAGTAGTCTAAAGAGACATACACTGCGTCTTTCTTTTTTACCTAATATTTGGTGGTTAGAAGGGATTACTATTGATAGGAGTTGGAGGGGAGGTAGAGATACAAGAACCCCAGTAAAGTAGATGCAAAGTATGCCTACAGTGAAGGATGGCAGAACAAAGTATTTCTGTCAGAGGAGCAACAGATGGTTCAAAAGTCAGAAATGGCTCTATACAGTGAGGTTTCAGTAGGAAAGGCTTCTGGTTAGGCTATCATATCCAAGAAAGCTATAGGAAATGTGATTAGAATGGTAGCAAGGGCCATTAATACAAGATTTAGTAGGTTATGATAAACTATTTAGGCCTGTGCAAAAGCATGAAGCCAGTTGGGAACTGATTACATTAATTTGTTATAAGATATGATTCCCACTGCTTTGACGGGGATGTGTGAAGAGGGCCAGCTAAGACTCTATTGCAGAAATTCAGACAGAACATAAAGGTTAAGATTGGATGGTAATTGATATTGAGAATTGTCAGTATAATTAAGAAGTATTTTGGAAGTAGAATAAATTGAACATGGCATTGTATTGATACGAGCTTTTTGGTAAGAACAAATGTGTTTAAGATACTGTTCACTGAGGTAGTGTGCTAATGTCAATTACTCTAGTAGTCTAGAGTAGTCATAACTCACACTTGGGTTGTTCTTGGACTTCATGACCTGACTGGGTTCTCTGTTTAGGGTATCACAAAATGAAGACCTGGAGTTAGCCAGACTTGATTGTTGTTTGGAGGTTCTGCATACTTCCAGGTTTCAGCTTCTTGTTGCTAGAATTCAGGGCCTGTAATTGTCAGCTTGAAGTTCCAGTTTCTTTCTTGGCTGTCAGTGAGGGACCACTGTAAGCTTCTAGAATCTAGTTGGTATGCATTCCTTTTCCAGTGCCCCCTCTTCCTTTAAGCCAGCAAAAGCATGTTAGCATCTTCAGGTGCTTTGACTTTGGTCTTTGGGTCTCTTCTCACCTATTGGCATAGACTTAGAGTCATATGATTAGATTAGCTTAGGTCTACTGGGGTTATTGTCCCATTTATAAGGTCATGCAATGTGGGATTTCACATATGTAGAGTCCCTTTATTACAAAAATGATCAATTTATTTGCTCTGGATTACATGAAGAAAGGAGTGACTGGGGTTATTTTAGGGTTTCTAGATGGTGAACTTAGGAGAGGTGAATATTTAAGTCTGCAGAAAGCATAGGACCCGGTTTAACAGACTAAAGTAACTTTTAGGGGCCTTTGATATATTCTGATAGATATATAGGATAGTAATTATGGATGATGAACCCTTATATGTTACAGTACATACTTTGACTCATTTAAGTCAGGCACTAACATTGTGAAGCTAGTCCTGTTATTGTTATTCTAGTTTCACAAATGGGAAACTGAGTCTTAGAGAGGTGACTTGCTCAGAGTTTCTCAGGAAGTGAGTACAACAATCAGTTTTGAAACCAAAGCAGGCTTGGGCTCAAATAAGAATCCTGTTGTCACAAAAATATAAGTACACCTAAAGCCAACTTTGGTAATATCTCTTTCTGAGATGCTATAGAAAGAAGGCTTAGAACTGAGTCCTGAAAAAAACCTAATAAAAGTCAAGAATTGTCCAAAAAAATGAGTTGCTAAGAAAGAATACAGAGGAAGAGCCTGGAGATAACCAGACAAAAGTTTTGGTATTGTGGATGCCTACTGAAGAGGATTGGGGTGTGTATGTGGGTTGTGGATTCCGTAGACCACAAAGTAGCTTTGTTAAGGTCATTCTGCTTGAGTTGGGGAAGTTGAGTTGGGGAAAGTCAGGTTGGGATGGGTTGAAGAGTGAATTGCAAGTGTGGTAACTTTTGAGAGACTGTTCTGGAGGGGATTATAATAGGGACTTCAGGGAGGGTTATTTTCTGTTTCCTTGTTTTAAGGTAACTGATGCTAGGTCATAATGAAGTACCAGTGTGTGTCACAGAGACTGAGACTGCTCAGACCATACGTGATGGTGTCAAGAATCTGAGAAGGGGTAGTATTTAGTTTACCTGGGGCTGGAGGGCAGGTTGGCGTTCAGAGAACAAAACAAAACAAAACAAAAATGAAAAAAAAAAAACTGCTTCTTTTATAAAAGGAATGGGGAAAGGATACAGGTGCATTTGTAGATTTGGTGACAGGAAGATGAGGAAGTTTTGAGGGCATGATTGTTTTGTCCCTCTGTAAATTATAAAGAAAAGGCAATTCTTTATTTAAGAGCAATAGCTTCATTGTTTAAAAGATGTTATTTTGATCTTTGGAAAAAATTCTAAGATACAGAAAAAAAGCACTAAGAGTATTTTCTTTTTTCAGGCTGTACAGAGAAATTTGTAGCATGTTACAGAAAAATGTACCGAAGAGGTTTTCAGGCCCCGGCAATCAGGCATTTCTGTGCTTCCTATGTTCAGAGAACTGAACATAGCCTCTGGTTCATGCCAGATTCTTAGTAAGCTTAATTTTCTGTTTCTTCCTTTTAAAATGTTCTATGTTTAGTTTAACTTAGTGATAAATTACACTTATTTGGTACATGTATTGCGGGAGAAAGGCAGTTAGTTACTGTTTTATATACGTGTTTTGTTTTGACTCAGTTTTTTTTATAGGTTTTGTCCTATAATTCCTGAGTCACTTGAATAAGTGATAAAACACTGCTGTTTTATACACCAGAATACAGTAAGCCTTTAAGGTAAGTGATCACAGCAGTAAGAGAAAAATGGGCAGCATTGTTTTAAAGTGCACAGATATTAAATATGACTTTGTTCGGCTGCCAGTGCTCTCCAGAGACATGGTTTGAGGCCCAACCACAAATCTAAACAGCTTCAGAACAGCTTACCACCTGGCAGTTAAAGGGAACTCAACGTGCTAGCAATTTTGCTGATTTTTCAAGCTCTCATGCGTTTACTAGAATTGCACTACTTGGACTTTGTAAATGGGAGTCAAGGCTTTAGCATTCAGTTAAGTATGTGCTGTTAGGACTTTGTGGGGCACTTCCTAATTGTAGCTTATCTGATAAGTTGCTTTATAAATATTTTCTTGCATGACGGAACAGGGGGAAAACAAACCCTTCAAAAAGCAACAGCAGACTTTTTTTTTTTTTTCTCACTGCATACAATTGTCACATTTGGACTGAGATTAAATTAGCCCAAGAATATTATGTTTTGTAATGCTGAATAATCAAGGATAAGACTTTATGGGAAGAGCTATTTTATAATCTTACTTGGTTGGCCCCAGAAAATGAGATCATAAAATACACATTTTTCTATTTGGTATACTAAAAGCAGATTTTAAGCAGATTAGAGAGGATCAAGTCCGATTGTGTTCTATACCTACTAAAAAACTGACTACTTCAGATTTAATCTCTTCCCTATTCTCCTTCCCGGGAGTGTATTTGTGCCTTCTTATAATGTTAGCCAGCCAGCTAGCCAGCCAGCCAACCAATTGACCAACCAAGTCCTCTAATTACTGTTGTCATTCCTTTTTGCACAGAACTTTGGATGGGCTTTTTATTCCACTAGTTTCTATGTTTTTGTCTCCCCTCACTCTGATATGCTTTAGTTTCAGACCTCCATCTGAACAGCTCCACAGAAACTGTAGTAACTTCCAGAGTTACTTAACATGGTCCTCTTTTGCTGGTCTGGTGGGATGTCTCAGTTCAAATCTAGCTTTACTTCTTTGGAGCACCTGGTGCTTGAGTGTTGATACTGATCTCCTTGTTTAACAACAGAAAGCTCTTCTGTCTGGCTCTTTCTCCGACTGGCTTGCCCCATCTCCTTCCAGTGCTGTGGCTTTCATTCTCTCTACAATTCTTTCTCTGGTTCAGCCCTCCTCTTTTCACTGCTTGAACCATTAGCCAAGTTTGTGTTTTTATTTTAGATCTCTTCTTGTATTCCTTATCATTCACTTCATCAGCCCAATGTACATAAAACATATGATTACCCACAGATACCCTAGTCTCTGAAGCTAAACAGTGTTTCTTTTTCCAACCTTTCAATGTTTTATTTTGTGACATTGCTATCTTCATCCTGCCAAAACTGTAGTTAGAAACACTGGATATCTCTCTCTCTCTCTCTCTCTCTCTCTCTCTCTCTGTCAATTATAACTGAAGTATCTCCTTTATTTCTTGCTCACTGTTGAGATAGCACAGTCTTAGTTAAGTGTCTTAACGATCACAGCTAACATTTATTGAACTGTGTGTGTATGGTCACAGGCACCATTTTGCACTAAAGACACTTGAGGGTGGCAGTGTCATATCTGTTTGATGGATAGTGTATCTTATACCCTGGTACACAGTCTCCCAACCTCTTTGTCTCATTTTGGAGTCCTAGTATAGCTGTGATAAACAATTCTGTGTCAGCATCAATCCACTTCAGGTTGATGGCATTTACTCTGGACACACTTTCAGCTCAAGACATTGATTCTTGTTCTAAGGCTTAAGTTCCTGGTGGGAGCTGGCTCAGCAAGTATGAATTTGCCTCTAAAGTGAAAAGGCATTAATAGTCCACTGGGACAGCCTTTAACTAATGGGGTGTGGGAGCTGATAACATATGCATTTCTCTGTATTGATTTTAGAGTGGAAAATTCTCAGAGGCATTCCACCTGCTCTTCAAAAGAGCTAGATTAGAGTTGATAATGTACCTTGTTTCTCTGTTTTACTCTTGCCAGTTTCTTCTTATTTCCTTCTTTGGGATTACCTTCCAAGTAAACCGCTTGCACGCAGTCCAGGATAAGACTGTTAGTGTCTATAAAGCCTACCCTTGGATGGGGTGTTGTAGGGGGTTACTCACAGGGAGTAACTCTAGTAGAATCCATAACAAGGATCCCATTGTTGGTAGCAGTGGATGCTGATAAACCTGTCATATGTGACAGGATCAAGACTAGCATGGAATACAAGGGGAAGAGTTGGACATATATGATAGCTTGAGTATTTTGTGGGGAAGGTGGTAATATTAAGGCCCCTGAGTTGACTGACTCAGCTTTTGAAACCTTGGAAACAAAAAAGAGGATTCATAGAAACTTTAGAAAGACCCTCAAAGTCTATGGGCTTAGACAAATTATATAAAATATTGGACTCAGGATTTAATCATAAGGGTAGCAGAGTCTTGTACCTTCTGTGCTAAGTTTATATTGTCATTTGGTCTTAACTGGAATTGTTTCTTGGAACTCCCTCTTGGATCTTGGGCTAACACTGATCATAATAAACATTTTTGGGTGAGATAGACAGGGGCCAGAAATGAAGCAGCAGCTGAGTTCCTTTCATTGATGATATGAAGGTATGTTCTAGGTATAACCCCATGTGTTATAGGTAGCTAATCTGCTATATCATATTGTTGGCATGGAGTATTGGGCAGCACTGCAGTTTCCCTAGCTCTTTTGGATTACCTCCATGAGCTTTGGGGAATCTAGGACTAGTGCGTCTAGCTTCTCTGAATGTCACTGGCATCACTGAACTTAGAGCTCTGAAGATACCTACTGTCCTTGTGTGTTCCAGTTTGTTCTCAGTGTTCTCGTTTATCCTTCCTCTTTCCCTCTTCATGTCTGGCTTTCTTTTCTAACTACCTGCCCTGTTGTTCTTAACCCTAGCTTCAGATGTGGAACAAATAGACCCCAAAGAGACCAACTCCCACACTTCGTCAGGCCCAAACCCTATTAAAGTCTTTTACTATATGTCATTTACAATGGTTATGTCTTTAAAAAATGTTTTTTATCAGATGTTCATGGCCTTAATATGGAAAGAGTAGGACTCTTAGATGTCAGAAAGGACATTTGGCTAGAGTTTAACACATTGCTAGACAAGAACAGACTGGTTTTTTTTTTTAAGTCCATGCAAAGATCCTGTTGAACGGAATGTCTCACACATTTTTGTTCTTGATTTGCCTTGTATCTTCCCTCACTTCCCCGAGAACAGTAACTAGACATGTCTCAACATAGTTTAAGCAGGGTGGCTGTATTCTTTTTCCAGGAGAAAAGCGATAATTCCATTCCAGCACCTGGTTTTAGATATGCTAACAGAGTAGAAGAATTATGTGGAATAAGTGAATCTGTTACTAAATAAGTTACTAAATGGAGCAGGTGTGGCAAGGTAGAAGGGAAGTAAGTTGAATAAGGGATAATGTAATTAAACTTAATTAACAAAACTCAGAATTAAATAGCCTAATCACTTTGTCCTTATATACTTCTGGATGATCTCTTAAAGCTTGAACATGAATTTTTGGCATAGTATGGTCGGAAGTCTCCTAGAAGAGAGAAAACTGGAGCGGACTTAGTGTATGAGACAGGAGAATACACTATCTAATTGTGTTCATAGGAGAGCCCAAAGAAGAACTTCACTCAGTTAATAAAGAAATTTCTAGTGAAGCATATAGTCTAGAATTGCTAAGAGGTACTATTCTGAAATTGGATTTTCATAGGATTCAATAATATTCATAAATATAGTATTCTTCAGTTGCAGAGATGAGAAGATTATATAGTGCTTCCCATTTGGAGTGGGGGGGTAACTATTATAATGTGCTGAAGTGACATTTAGGATGCCCTCACAGATATGTAGGAAATGGCTGATAAGTCAGGGAAAGCTGGGTATTGCTTGATTAATGTGAATCAGACTCATCTCTGAGGGATATGAACCTTCAGTTGGCTTTCACTTGTTGGGTTATGGTTGCTTCAAGCTGTGTTCATTATTTTACAGCAATCATGGAAGTGACAAGAAACATCACAGTCTATCCCTTGAGATCTAGGTAACTTTCTTGTTACCATTATGTGCTAACATAGTTTACCCTTGTAAACTCAGTATCAAAAGGCAGGAAAGGATTTTCTATTGGTTGCTTCATAAGCACTACCTCTTACATCATCTTCATACTTCTCGATTGACAGTTTTGATTTCATCTTCCCCAACAGTGTCTAGTCTCAAGCATGTTCCTTAGATATCTTTTCTTTTCCGCTGCAGAGTTTCTCCAGTGCCCACTCAGCAGGAGATATAGACCATGGGAGGGTCTATAAGCATGAAGAGCTGGTAGTATCGGAAGTTAATCCAAATCCTGTAACAACTTTCATTTAGTAGGGGCAGTAGGGGCAGAAGCCATTGGAGAAATGTTTCTCTCCACTTTTGCCCACACAGTTCTCTGAGCATTCTAGTCATTCAGAGAGTGCCAGCAAGATTAAGGTCCAGTATCCACAGTAGTGACCACATCAGCAAGGTACCGTATTGACATACTGGTCTTTTACTTCTTCCAATTAAATTTTCATAATATAGTATTCTGATGTTACTTTTGTGGGAAGACGTTTTATTTAGACAGGTACAATTGTCATTTGTATACATAGGTTTTGTCTGCCTGTCATTTGTCCGGCCGCCCATCCATCCATCCATCCATCCATCCTTCATTCATCCAGTTACAGATTAGAAATAAGGAGCTTAGAATGGCGAAAATAATTATCATGCATAGCTTTAGTAAGTGGTGGAACTTGAGTTCCAAACTGAAATCATTTGAACCAAAACATTTTCTCCTTGATTGAATCTCTTTACCTTTGAAGATTAAATTGATGTGCCTTAGTTTGCTCAATGTTCTCAGTGGTCTTGTCCTGTTGCCTGTGGTTCGGACTGGTTGTTTATAGTTCTCCAGTCTAAATTGTGCTAGTCACATGCTCATGGCTTTGCTAACTAATCATTTCTGTCCTTTCCCTGTGCTTCATTGTGGGTGCACCCCACCGTCTATTTGGGACATGTTTGTGTACTTCTGTTTCTTTTCTGAGTTCAGTCAACCCTTGTTTTATTTGTTCCTTTTTAGTTTGTTTGCCTTTTTCTATTCTCAGTTTTTATATGTCTTCCTCAGGATTTTTTTTTTCTTCATATCCTAACTGCTTGGTTGAGGAATATAGTACTCAGTTTGAAGTGCTATATTCCTGTTTTCCTCAGCTGTGTATGTGTTATTTTGTTGTTGAGAAAGAAGAGTTTAATCAGATGAAATATTTTATCATTTTCTGATACACATTTTAACAGTAGTTTTCTGTATCTACTGCCTGCTTTTTTTTTGGTGGTGTAATAGTTCTCCCTCGGAGTAATCCATAGTGTTCTTATTCGTGCAGTCTCATTTACTGATAGTGCTGGTGGGATTGTTATATCTTATTTCTCATTCATTTTTGTTGGATCCTTGCCTTTTTTCTCTATTTTCTCTTCCCTACTCTGCAGCCAAGGAAATGTATTTCTCTATCTGATTTACTGTCAGAAACTGTGCTTCTCCAAGGCTGATCCCCTTTTCTAGCTTGGGTTTAAATCACCAGCTGTAACCTGTTTTCGGTGTATTGTTATACTGTTGTACTCTCTCTGGGATGATTTTGTTTTGCTTTGTCTAAGTCCTGGGTGCCCTTCTATTCATTTTCAGTGTTGCACAATCCCCCCCCCCTTTTGTTTTTACTATCCCCAGACCAGACTTCCTGTGAAAGGGAACTCTGCTGCAGTTTGGCTGGTTTTTCCATGACAAACAATTTGGAGGCTGTGGTATTCTTTGTACTGCAGAAGGCATGACCCAGCATAATTTTGTTTGCTTTCTTTGTTCCCTGTATGTTTGTTTGTTTGTTCGTTCATTTGTTTTTTTAGGATGGATAAGGAAATTTGGATTCAAGTAGTGCTAATTGACCCTGATACCTATAAATTTCTTTGTACTTTATTTTTTGAGACAGGACTTCTCTGTGTATCCTTGGCTGTCCTGGATTTGCTTTGTAGACCAAGCTGGTTTTGAACTCAGAGTGATCCAACTGCCTCTGCCTCCGGAGTGCTGGGATCAAAGGGTGTACCACCAAGGCTCTGGTTAAAGTCCTATCTTGTCTTCTTTGAAATCTTACCTGGTAAATGACTTAGAACAGGATAGAGAAGGTTGATGAATGCCACCTCAGTCAGCCTGAATAATGTGAATATTTTGAATCAGATTGATCTTCAATTTTAAAGGAAGTATAGGTTGCATAGTGATCATGTTTTATTGTTATCATAATACTAAGATCTAAGGCAGCGGTTCTCAACCTTCCTAATGCTGCAACCCTTTAATACAGTTCTTCATGTTATGGTGACCCTTGCTACTTCTTAGCTGTAATTTTGCTACTGTTATGAACCATAATGTAGATATCTGTATTTTCTGATGGTCTTAGGCAACCCCTGTGAAAACGTCATTTAACCTCAAGGGGTTACAAGTTGAATACCACTAGTCTAAGGTAATAAGATCACCACTTTCTCCTACATAGTTTATATTGTTAATTTTTAAGATTTAAAATATCTTTTATCTTTTCTCTAATATTGTTAAATAGTTAATCTGGAATCTGAAATAATTTTCTTATACAAGTATCTCTAAAAAGGCTTCTGCCAAAATACTGTTTTTTAAATAAATAATTTCAGTATATAAATGGTCTATTATCTTTTGTTATTCAAAATATATCCTTTCTGTCAAATGGTAAAAAGCTCATAACCTTTTAAAAAAGATGATATATATATTTTTTGGACTGGATGTTGAACTCAGAGACTTATCCATGCTGAAAAAGCTTCCTAGTATTGAACTACCTCCTCAATGTCAAACTTGAGTTCTTAAATGTATCATACTTGGTTTTCCAACTTGGCTATGGATGTGGCTATGGTAGAACATCACTATGTGCTAAGTAAATGTGCTTTTTAGGACTTAAAAATATGGTCTATGGTTTTGGGTAGCTTTTTTTTTTTGTAACCGGTTTTGAAATTAAAGGTTCAATGATATGGTTATTTCTCTTTAGAAATCAGAAAATTCAGATTCTTTGCCTGTTTATGTTTCTAGTGGTAGAAATTTGGTTTTTTAAATTCAGCTTTTTATGGTATTTAAAAAACTTGACTTATCCTCCTTCAAATCAACAGATCCACTTAATTCATTTATTATTTATAACATTCTGCTTTATGTTGTTTCTATGATGACTGGACACAAAAATCAGGTAAGATTTTTGAGGCTTAAGTAAGAGGTCTGTGTATAAGTGATAGTTCTCAGAGCTCTCAAAAGGACTGACTTCCTTCAGAAACCCCTATAGAAAAATATTGTAAATAAGCAGATGTGAGTGTTGGACCTCATTGATCTGCTGATGTTTAAATCAGAGGAAAGATGGCTCTGACTTGAATTTGTTCAAAAAATTTTTAAGTTTCCTGTATTCTGAGATTATGTAAAAAGAAATGGGAAGAGGGTGGATATTTGTCCTAAGATACATTTGTTCATTTTTTTCACTTAAAGTTAGTTTTCTTTACTTCTGTTTATATAACTTTACTGGACCTCTGTATATGAATTTCTGCATTTATCCTTTTCAGAAAAAGTAAGCCATATGAGAATATACCCATGAACCAATTTTTTTTTGAAATATTTTAGTTCTAGTTGGACATTATCTCTGACCCTGTTGTGTTTAGCATTGTGATCCATAAGTCATTCAGAATTGTGAGTCTTTATGATCACTTGACTGTCTGTGTAGTCTCATGGAAATCATGGTAAATACTCATATTACCTCTGTGTTTCAGAAGTTGAAACTAAGCATAAGGGCTCGTCACACATCTTGTAAGTGGCTAAAGTGAGTATGAATCCAGAAATCGGGACTTCAGAAATCATGTTCTGATGTTTTTCCCTGACTGATTTTTTTTTTTTGTCCTTCCTGAGAAGAACATAATTTTATTTGTTTTAATTTAAATTTTATCTTTATCTGCTTGTTTCTCAGTTTATCCACTTTCAGATAGTAGTGGTATATGGACAATAGTGTTGAGAATAAGAGAGCAGCCAAGGAAGATATTTATCTTTAGGAATTGTTACTTTATCTTTTCTTTTCAATTCAGTTTATTTTAAATTTATTTTTGAGAGAGAAGCTTGTCATGTAGCCTAGGCTGGCTTTGAACTTCCAACGCTTGGATCAGTTGGTCGGTCTGTCTGTCTCTGTGTCTGTCTTTCTCCCCCCAACCCCTTTTCAGCTCAGCAAAAGAGATTTGTTGTACATGTGTTATCCTTTGCCACAAATGAGAACAGGACTAGTCCAGGATGTATAAGTCTGGGGTAGAGGTTCAATAGGGGCGATTTGGGTTGTAATCAAAAAGTCTCTCAGAGGTGATCACGGGGATCAGATACTAGTGAAGTTCTAGATCCAGCTAGACAACATTTTGACAGTAGGTTTCCTTGTACAAACTCTCGCGTCAATGGCCGAAGAAAGGTGAGACAGAGTTCCATGTAAAGTAGCTGTGCACCTATGGAGGCTTCAGAAGCAGAATTGAGAAATGATGGAGGCTGGAAACACTGGTTCAAATTGGTTGTCTTTAATTTTTTATAATTATTTATATGTGTGTGAGCGCACACACATGGAGGTGCCTGCTGAGGCCGGAAAAGGGCCTCGGCTCCCCTGGTAATGGACTTATAGACAATTATCAGCTGCTACATAGGTGCTAGGAACTGAACCCCCAGGTCCTGTAAAAGCAGTAAGTGCTCTTAACTTTGCTGGCCTATCCCTCTATCCCATAGTCTCTAGTGTATAATTTTTGTTTTTGTCTTGACAGATCACTTTTAAAGTGTGGATAGTCTCTGATGACTCCATTCCAGTATATATAACCGTAAAACTACAAACTTAACATTATCTAATCTTAGCATTGCTAATTTAGTTGATGCTTACGTATGTATCCTTCTATGCTCATCAGCTTTTTGTTGCGGAGAGATAGTCACTTAAGGTGGTGTCATAGAATTTCTATTGCTGTGATTGAAACAGTGTTCAGGGCAACTTGGGACTTGTACGCATATGGTAGGGGATGTATTTTGATTTACATATCCTAATCACAGTTCATAATGAGGGAAGTCAGGGTAGGAACTCAAGGCAGGAACCTGGATGCAGGAACTGAAACAGAGATCACAGTATTGCTGCTTACTATTGGCTGGCTCAGCCTGCTTTCTTCATACAACTCAGGATCACCTGGCCAGGATTGGCACTGCACAAAGTGAGCTGGGCCCTCCCACATTAATTATTAATCAAGAATATGCCCCACAAGCTTGCTATAGGCTAGTCTTAGAGAGACATTTCCTCAGTTGAGAGTTTCTATTCCCAAATGACCCTCTTTTGTTTCTAGTTGACAAACCTAGCCAATAAAACTCTTCTTGTCAACTTATCATGTAAAATCATCACTACTCAACTACAACTTTACTTTCTTGTATGTCCCCAAGATCTCATATTAATATCAGCATCACAATATGAAACATCCCAACTTATAAAAGCCCCACACTCTATAAAATGCCCTTTCTGAAATGTCCGAAGTCTCTCTCTAAAATTGCAAAGTTGCTTTAAAATACCCAAGGTCTCATAACTCTGGGTTCCTGTAAAATAAAAAAAATAATAATAAAGTTATATGCTTCCTTATTCCAAGAGGAAGAATCAGAACATAGTCACAGTCAAATCAATGCAAAACCAAAATTAAACAATGTAAAAGTGTTAATGCTTGATGCTCGCTATCCACTCATGATCTGCGTTCAAAGAGCTTAGTTTCTCCAGCTCTGCTCTTGGCAGCACACACAGCTTGTTTCACACACAGCCTGGTTTCACTCCACAGTTGTTTCCTTAGAGTGGCTCTAACCATGCCACGTGGTGCCAAGCCTCAACTTCTGTCAATGATCTCTTCAGTCCTGGTCCTTCTACTGCAGCTGAAGCTGCATCTTTACCAGTGACCTCTCCTGCCCTCCCACAGTGCCAAGCCTCAGCTGTTCTCTATGACCCTTTCATGCCTTCAAAACCACTACCACAAGAGAGACTCTTATTCATGACCAGGTTCAGCTGCCAGTATAAGATGCAGCCGTGGCCTTCTCTGAGCCATAGCTTCTCTGTGCTGCACTGAGGAAATACTAGAGGATTTCACCTCAGTCCTGCTGCTCTTAATCACATCTGATTCCTCAGCCCCAGCTGACTAGAGCCAAATATTTTCAGTTCTAAATATCACATGACCAGTCCTGATAAGATTCTTTGAAGAAGTCTGAAACTTCCCTCTGCAGTTTAGCAGGCATCTATTGTCTATATGGCTCTCAGCATTCTCTTTCAGGCTTCTGCAGACCAGCTCATTAAGCTCCGAACTCTCGTGGCTTTTTTAGCCCAAAGTTCCTTAATCCCTTTACATCTCTCCCCAAAACAACGTGGTCATGTCTGTCACAGCCAGTAATCTAGTTAATCTCTAGTACCAGGGTCTGTATAGTTAGGGTTTTTATTGTTATGATAAAATACCATGATCAAAGCAACTTGGGGAGGAAAAGGTCTATTCAGGCTACATGTCCAGATCATACAGTTTATTATGAAGGGAAATCAGAGCAGGAACCTGGAGGCTGGAACTGAAGCAGAAACTGTGGAGTAGTGCTTATCGGCTTGCTCTGCCTGCTTTCTTACACAGCACAGGACCACCTGCACAGGGTTGTCACTGACCACAGTGCACTGGGGCCTCCCACATCAATCAGTAATCAAGAAAATGCCCAGCATACTTGTCTATAGGCCAGTCTTATGGAGGCACTTCACAATTTAGTTTCTCTTTGTAAATGATTCTAGTTTTTGTCAACTTAATAAGTTGACAAAAATGTAGCTAGCACAGGTGGAAAGGTTTGTTTTGGCTCATGATTTTAGACTCTTTAGTGTGTGGCCTTGTTGGCCCTGTTGCAATGTCATCTATTAAATAGTAGCACATGCAAAAGAAGCTGTTTTAACTTTGGTTGTAAGGAAGGGTTGGCGTTTTCATACTCCTTCAAGAGAACTCTTCCAGTAACAACACTCCCTGCTGCTACCCTGCCTTACGTAGGTTTAACTGCCTACAACAGCACCATAGGCTGGTGACCAACCTTTGAACACATGAGCTTTTGGGGGCCTTTAACATTCAAACTACAACACTTCCTTGATTCCATTTCTCTTTCTCTTCTTTTCCAGAGGTAATTATTATTGTGAGTTTAGTTTTTGTTATTTCAATTTACATTTTGTATGTTTAGACACATTGGTATATGTTCATCAGCTATAGTGAATAATGTTTTACATGTCTTTCCCATTTTAGAAATTATGAATTCATACATTATCAAATATATATGTATCTTTTTATATATTGTATATCTTCCCATTGTTTATTTTGGTAATAAACTTCTCAAAATTATTTTCTAGGACTGTGATGCTTTAGAGGGTCCACTATTTTATTAAGAACAAAACAAAAATATTTTGTTTTCACTGAGGGTCAGATGGATATAGGATTGGAGGATTTTTAAACCTTTGAAACAATACTCAGAGACTTGTAGACTAATTTGGAAGCTTCTAATGTGCTTGGAAATTTTAGGAACATCAGAAATTATACTTTAATAGCGAACAAAGGACAGATATTGGGTCTAGAGAAGAATGACAATTATCATGTTCCAAATTACCCATACCTCGAACATAATACTGAAGGAAGTGCAAGTGAAATCATACATTAACCATATTTTCAGTATTGATGAGAAAGAAGGGAATACAGTATACTCTTTAGATTACTTGTAATTAGGTAAAGGAAAATACCATAAATTCCATAGACTCTGGACCCCAAAGTCCTGACAGGGCAGAGTGAAGGAAGAGAATCTTAAGTAACATTGTTGGGGGAAAAAAAAGCAGCCTCCCTAATTTAGGTTAAAGAAAAGAAAAAACCAACCAGCCAAAACCAACAACAAAAACCACCATAGAAAATGTCAACACACTGTGCTCCAGTGTGAGAGTTGTTGGCTTATGGTGTTAGCAAAGGAAAGGGGTGTGAATGTAAGGAGGCCAGCAGTGGCAGCTCTAGGGAATACATAGGTAAGAACTCGATAGATAGCAGTGGGTGAACGTGTTGGAGACTTGATCAGAAAAAAGAAAGAAAGAAATGATTAGATCTTGCAGAAACAAGAAAAATTCCACACCAGTCCTTTCTCATTCCTCCTCCCCTCAAGAAAGGACTTCTCTGTGTAGCCTTGGCTGTCCTGAACTCGCTTTGTAGATCAGGCTGACCTTGAATTCACAGAAATCCACCTGCTCCTGCCTCCCCAAGTGCTGTGATTACATGTGTGTGCCACTGTGCCTGGCTCCCTCATGATCTCTTAAGGCGAGTAAACTTCACTGAACTGATAGAGGTGGAGATATTTAAAAGTGTTTACTTTAACATTTATGCCTGTGCTCCCATACATGTGTGCACATGTGCCATCATAGTACACATGTGACAGTCAGAGAACAACTCGGTTCCCTTCTTTTACCATGTAGGTCCTGGGAATCAAATTCATATTGTCAGGCTTGGCTACAAGTACCTTTACTCACTGAGATATCTTACCAGTCTAAACTGGTAGAAACCTTTTATGTTCACAGCCCTGGGCATTGAGTGACTAGAAATAGGAAAAAAAAATAAAACTATTGTTTTATACAGAAAATACGAATCAAAACATGTTTAGTGTGCAGAAAAAAAAAACAACAAGAACATATTGAATAAATATCCTTAGGCAAGGATTAGGGGATGTAGAAAAAATGAAATAAGAAAGAAATGGATTTACAAAACAACAACAACAACAAAAAAACCAGCTTGATTCTGGAAAAAATAAATAAGGAAAAGACAAATGACAACTATGTTTATGTAGTCTTTAAGGAAAAACAAATAATAGATCTCAATACAGTTTTAATACAGGCATTGAAAAACAAGGAAATGTTTCTCTTTAAAAATATGAGATACAAAAAAAAGAAAAGTTTTTTTTTTTTTTCCAGAGAAAAAACTATTGAAATGGATAGAAACATAAGTACTGGCCATTTATAACCTGAATCATGACAAAATGTCAGACAGAAAAATTTAGACAAGTCATAACCAGGCCACTATTCTTCAAAAACTTAGTCATAGGAAACAAAATTTGAAAACTTCTGCCAGGTGAAATGTGACAAAAGAAACATGACAAAATAAATTAATTGTGCAACTTCTTACTTGAAAATGCTGTAGAGGGTGTATAGATGGTCCATGACTCACAGTGGTTTTCCTTGATCTGTATTTATGATGATGTGAAGGCTAAGGCTCATACTTTGAATTTTTTATTTCAGTCTCTTCCCTGGATGGCAATACGTGATTCAATCTTCTCTGCTAGGTAGCAGCTAAGAGCCTTAGCTTCTAGTATCCTAGTCAGCCCATGTCCATTAGGGGAATCCTTTGGTTTTCTGTCATGTGCTATATTGTTAAGGTGGGTTGTTAAGGTAGGATGAAAAGCAGGGTAGGTGTATTCAAGACATTTTTGCACTTAGGATATTTTCAGCTTAAGACGGGTTTATCAAGAATGTAAGCCTATTGCAAGTCAAGAAGCATCAATAAAGTGTAGATACTGCCTTCATAGAAATTTTTTTTTTAATTATGAACTGTAACAGCGATAGTGGATAGTGCCCACCTAAAACTAATGATAACCTAACCTCACCTTCTGCATGCAAACTGTTCTCACTTTTTGTATGCTTGTTTTGTATGCTATTGTGTCCTAATTAGATGGGACTTGCTAGCCTCCCTTTACTCTGGCAAGTGGACTCAATTTTCTTAGTGCCAGGGACTTGCAAGTACAGTGCCTTCACTGTCTGCTTCCCTCAGTTTCTCTGAACCTTCAGAGCGTTTTTCCTCACCATTTCTTTTCCATACTGCATGAATTCAGATACCAAATGAACCTTATTTAACCTTTATAGTAGGAAAAAAAAATCGTACTCCAGATAAAGCATCCCAGACTTTAGCAAAGATGTCTGAAAAAAGGCAGAAGTGTAGAGCACCAAGTAACAACAGCTGCTCTGGGAGGGTAGCATAAAGAAACAGCATTTGCATCTGTCTGAATCATCTGGCCTGAGGGAAGGGGATGTTTATCTCTCCTTTCCCCTGGCTTCACATCATTTTTCTTACTTTTCTCCTTTGCTCTCTACTTCCCTGTTAGTCAAACCCAGCAAATCTGTGTTCTTCTTTCCCTCTGCTGCTTCAGATCTCAGCCCAGGTAATGTCAGCACTCATGGTGCTCCCTGCCACTGGAAAGAAATGTGGCATAAAGGCAGTGCTCCCAGTGCAGTTTCTTTCTGTAAGGAATCCTACTGCCTTCTGCTGGGATGTTTTGCTTTCCTGGTTGTGTCTTGTGTTTTGCGTAGTCATCACAGTCTGCATGTAATTATCCAGGCTACTAATTGAGCAGACATCCTGAATGTTTCCTTGTACCCGGGGTTGTCCTAAACCCTGACAGAAATAAAACAGTTCCCTCTGAACCCAAGCACCACTGGGTCCACAGGAGACACTTGTACAAGAGATCAGATCTGGAGTGCAAACATTAGGAAAGTCTCAAGTAAACAGAGTATCAATGAGCACAAGAAAGCACTTGAAGGCTTGGGGCTGTCGGAATGCTGAGGAATGGAGGCATTGGGGTAGGGGGGAAAAGCCTGCAAGTCAGGAGGTACATAGAAAATCACCAAGACCACAGAAGACGGCAAGACTGGGGATGTGTACTTGAGTATAGACTCAGGTCACCGGGGTCAAGAGGCAAGCACAGGACAACACCAGGAATGAGCCATCTTAGGATGATGTGAGTTGGGAAGACTTTTAAGTAGAAGAATAAGGAGATTGTACCTTAGAAAGACTAGCAGCTACAGTGTGGCAGTTCAGCAGGAAAGAACCAAGGTGGAGACAGCACACCATGTACTGACTAACACAACAGTAAATGCTCAGATAGCAAGGCTGTATCAGGCCACGGAGGAAGGGAGAGAGAGAAAAAAGTGAATTCCTTAAGTGATCCTGAGATCCTATAAAGTACTAGGGAATTAAAAATCTTTTGTTTGTTAAAGTATTTTCATATGTTACAAGTTTTTGTAGCTTTGCGTTAGTAATGTTATTTCACAGTACATCACTGTTATGTTCAGCTTTATGTATATATTTAGATTCAGTGAACATAAACCTTATGAGCTATGAAAGATAGGAAATGTATGTAGCATTTCAAAATGAAGATGGCACATCAGGAGTAAATCATTTACTGTAATCAAATTACTTGATATGTTGTAACTATTATAAAACACAACTTTATTTAAGAGAACTGTACATATAGTTGTTGCATTTCCTGGCTATGTAATGTGACTGACCTTTAATACTTAAAAAATGATTTTTTAAAGACAATTTTAAGAATAATATAACAAATCAAAAGGAGTGCGTAGAGATTTTCAAGAGCTTTATTTTTAGAACTGCATTATCCTATTGTTAACTCATAAATTATTAACCATGTGATACATAGATTGCAGATAGTCATGTGTCAGATCTGAATCTAGAATAGATACAGAACAGAAATTTACACTCAACATAGTATTTTTTTTAATTCAGATTTTTGTTTGCAGCAGAAATCAATAGTTAGTATTTTGGCAAGTAAAAATTAGTTTTTTTGAGCATATTTCAGATAGATGCCTAGGAGTGGTATAGCTGGATCTTGAGGTAGCACTATTTCTAATTGTCTGAGAAAGTGCCAGATTGATTTCCAAAGTGGTTATACAAGTTTACATTCCCACCAGCAATGGAGGAGGGTTCCCGTTTCTTGATACCCTCTCCAGCATGTGTTGTCACTTGAGTTTTTGATCTTAGCCATTCTGATAGGTATAAGGTAATATCTCATTTTGATTTGCATCTCTCTAATGACCTGGGGACCCTGGGTAAGATGCTCAATCTTCATTCAGAAAGGCAAACAGGATAGACATCGAAAGAGGGTGAAAACAAGGAAAAGATAGGAGCCTGCCATAGAGAGCCTCTGAAAGACTCTACCCAGCAGAGTATTGAAGCAGAGGCTGACACTCATAGACAAACTTTGGGCAGAGTGCAAGGAATCTTATGAAAGAAGGGGGAGATAGAAAGACCTGGAAGGGACAGGAGGTCCACAGGGAGAGCAACAGAACCAAGAAATCTTGGCCCAGGGGTCTTTTCTGAGACTGATACTTCAACCAAGGACCATGCATGGAGATAACCTAGAACTCCTGCACAGATGTAGCCCTTAGCAGCTTAGTTTTCAAATGGGTGTTCTAGTAAGGGGAACAGGGACTGTCTCTGACATGAACTCAGTGGCTGGCTCTTTGATCACCTCCGCCTGAGCAGGGACAGCTATACCAGGCCACAGAGGAAGACAATGCAGCCAGTCCTGATGAGACCCTGGTAGGCTAGGGTCAGATGGAAGGGGAGGAGGACCTCCCCTATCAGGGGAGTGGGGAAAGGGCATCAGAGGAGAAGAGGGAGGGAGGGTAAGATTGGGAGGGGCCAAGGGAGGAAGCTACAGCTGGGATACAACGTGAATAAACTAATAAATATAAAAAAGAAAAAAGGAAAAAATTAGTCTTTTTTTTAACAAATGCAAATTCACTAAAACAAGGCATATATTCCAGTTTTTAAAATACTACCAAAATTAATAATATATATATTTTGAGTTATCTCATGCTATTAAGGATAGCATGAGGGACTATTAAGATGTTTTTAATAGTCCCAAGTAATGTTCCCAAGGATCAGATTTCAGTTTGATATATGAAAGTACAGCGGTTCTTTGTTCTTTCTGAGTTATAACCTCATGTTTCCATTCCAGTTCTGTTGTCACCTCTGCACTCAATTCTATTGTGAGAAAATACTTTATCAACACCCTTCCCTTTTGCTATTTTCCAGACTACATGCTGCTAATAGTGCCAATTTGAATTCTATTGGAACTAAATGTAGCAACCTTGAATCACATGTTACTTTAGAATAATTTGTGCTTACAGCTCTAAAACTTTCAAAGGGCTACTGACAGCTCATTTATTAACAATAATCCTACTTTTAAATGTTAATTTTAACTCACAACGGATTATATAATCTGATGCTGTGAAAACCAAGGACCAAAGAAACTAGATGTACAATATGTACCCTCCTCACCTCAGCTTTACTGTCAAACAAATCCATGTTTCTAGCTCCAAATTTTTAACTTCCAAAAAAATAAAAATAAAAAGCACTAGGGAGGAACTTGGGATTGGTAAAGAGTTATAGGTGCAGGTACCCCTACTTTTCCCATTTCAGGCTTTGATGAACCCTAAAAACACTCAAGCAATGCTTCTAATTTTTTCACAAGGTTGTTAGCACAGTGCTGCCCTGAGGAAAGTTATAGGTCTTTGTGTTTCTAAATACAGGTATAGTGTAAAGTGGTCAATTTAAAAAATTATCTTAAAGGAACAAAGTTCCAAAGATGCAAAAGTAACTAGATAAACTTGTATTTTTATAAATTTTGATTAATTGAAAATATAAAAGGATCATGTTTTATTTATCTTTACTTGTTTGCTTGTTTATGTTTTGAGACAATGTCTCAAGTAGTCTGACTGTCCTTAAATCTGACATTGACCTTTAATTCGAAGTTCTCTTGCTTCTACCTCCCAAATGCCAGAATTACAAGCATGTACCACCATGTGAAACTGTTTCCCCTAATTTCTAACAGTCTACCATGGTTGTCTTTTTTCTCATTTATATGCTCATACATATACACACATTTACATTTAATAATAGATGACTATTTAGATCTAGGGTACACAGACAGTAGTTAAGCACTGCTCTGGGTATTCAGGACTTACGAGAATAATGCTTAAACTGTCAGGTTTCAAGTCAAGCAAACTTCCCTTCACAAAGTTAGCTATTCATAGCTGCATTCTGTTATGAAATGAAAGTAATATATTGAGCCAAGCAGGTTCTGAAGGTAAAGTTACATGAAGTGGCCTAAATATACATGTTTCTCATTTCTGCTGAACTGTTACTTTCTCTCTGCCTATGCCTGTGGTCTCATGCTGAGTCCTTAAATGGTTGACTGACAGAGGAATAGAAAATTTAGGCCTGGCTTATAATATTTCTGCATTATACACAGGTACCACACCAAAGAGGGCACTTGCAGCTTTACCACTTCTTTCTGAGTCATTCCTGAGGAGCAGTGGTGAAGGGATCTTGGGAGTCGGGGACTCTTGAATAGTGTATATGGGTGTTTATTTTGCTTGGAAGGAGTAATGATCAGATGGGTGGTTCTGCATTAACCTGTGAACCATATAGCCATTAGGCTGACTAGCAAGTCAGGTTAGATGGAACACCATTAGAAAGTGGAGACTAGGAAACCTTGTGAGGGTGTTTGTGGTCAGGACTCTTAAGTGAGAAAAGTCATGATGATATTTGTGTCATGTATCAGTGCCCACCTGAATTTTGAACTCAACAGAAAATTATTAATAATAAAAATAGTGCAGTATGATTCAAGAGACTGATGAACAAAATGGTTATGGTAAAAGGGATGGGGATCATACATGGGCTCAGTAATATGGATTTTTATTCATGGAAGTCAGTCTGGCTACAGCTGATGTCAAGGACGCAATCTGCTTACAGCAGAGACTAGCACTGAAAACTAATATAGCAACATTGCTCAGAGTGATAAGGAGCTTTCTAGTGGCTGTTTGATAACATTGAACTGCTGATATCAAGGGAGGGGCAGTGTTTGTTCTTACTGTATCCTGGTTCCCTTCTGTTGTGTGGACAGAAAGTCGCTTAAGGGAGAAAGGAGTTTATTTCAGCTTATAGTTCAGAGTTACAGTCTGAACTGTAACTATGGGGAAATCAAGGTAGGAACCTCAAAAAGCTAATCCTGTCTCTTTCATTCTAAAGCAGAGAGAAGTAAAGGCTTACACAAGCTCACTGACTTTCTTCAGACCAGCTGGATTTCTCCACTTGTAAACAATTCAGGACCCCTACCTAGGGAATACTCAAACACCTTTCTATTAAGAATCCTAAAAAAGAAAGAAAGAAAAAAAATCACCCTGAGTTAGGGTGTCTCAGTCTTCACTCATTTGTACCATCTTGCTTTGACTTCATCACTACTTATTTTTTATTGATATCCTCTGTATTTGCTCAGATTCAGGTGGCGGCTAGTTTTGACCCCCCACCTTTTTTTCTGTCTCTTTCTTTTTGCCTCATAACTCCAGATAATAATCATGGTTCTTGTTTGCTTGGTGTGTGTGTTTGTGTGTCGGGGGAGGTCTCTTAAAGGTTTTTCTTATTTAAGTTTTAGCTATAACTCTCTCCTTATAAGTTTGTTTAGACGTCTACATAGAACTTTAGTTCCTTAACTAGAGCAAATACAACAGCCCTTTGGGATGTTCTGCCATCATTTTAGAATCAGTGTAGAAACTCCAGAACTTCCTTTTTCACTTTTTGTTCTGCCAATAATACTGCCATTCAAGAGACTTAACATTTCTTGCACTTTGCTTAGGGACTAAGTTAGTCTGTTTGGACTGTAACAAAATAACTGGATTAGGCATTTGTAAACAATATAAATTTGTTTCTTATACAGTTCAAAAAGTTCAAAATCAAAGCACTGTGAGAATAGTTGTCTACTAAGAGCTATGTAGCATAGGTAGCTCTTCTTGCTATATCCTTACATAGGTTCTTTCAAGCTCTTGTGTAAGGATAATTATCTCGCTCATGAGGTAGAGCCCTAATTACTTCTTGAGAGCATCATCACTTAGTACCATCACATTGGGATTAGATTTCCACATTAATTTTTTTGAAAAGGACACAAATATTCAGCCCATAGGAGAAGCCAATAGAGAAAAATGGCCGAGCAAATCTCTCTGTAGAAGGATAGTACGTCCCTAATGTGTATGCCAAGAGGTGGTATAGCTGAGTTATAGTAGATGCTCTTTTGGCTTTTCTGAGAACTCTCCACACTGATTTCCATTGTGGCTGTACCAGTTTGAAAATCCCACCACAGGATTTTAATGAGTCTTTGAAAGTGATGATCAGATGTTTGCTTTTTGTAGTCTCAGCTTACACGGCAGTTATTCAGTGGTTTTGTGTTTGAACTGAACGTTACAGTGATTCTTGGATTCATTCTTTCCTCTTCTTTCTGGTTTATATTCAGGCCAGACTCTTACTCAAATATATACAGCTTATTTCAGTAATCTTGCTGTCTTTCAGCACTGACTTTTTTTTTTTTTTTTTTTTTTTGCTTTTAACTCCATAATATACTGTTAGAGTGTTTTTTTCTGAAGCATTATTTTCTTATTTTCAGCATGGTAAAAGATGTTATTACTTACAGATTTGAATAAAACAAATTAGTTGGACATTCTAGCTATTGAATGAGCTAGTCTTGTGTGCTTTTTTATATTATAAAAGTTTTCCATATAATGTAGTTAATTAAAAATAGCCCTCTTCCTCATCTATTAGGGGAATAATTACTCCTACCTAGGTATTTTATTCTGGCATCTTTCACACCTATTATTCCTCAGCTATTCCCCAGTCTCTTTTGTGGTACAGAGAATTGAATCCAGGGTCTGATGCATGCTAAACAAATATTCTGCCACCAAACTGTACTCCTCCAGACACACCCCTAGCCACTAGGAATTTGTAAACTTTCCTAAAATAGGAGGATGACGGGCTATATATTGTCAATGACCTTTCTGATCAATTCCATATGATAATACTTGATATGCTATAGGGTCCAATAGCCTATTAATTTATACTTCTCATATAGTTATGCAAATTTAATACAGGATTAACTCATTAAATGAATCAAGTACCTTAATCATATAGCATAAAACATATTTTAAATGGCTTCAGAAACATAATTTTTATTTCATCTTGAATTTTCCTTTTATTTTTTTTGTAAATGTAATCACTTTACAGCCTGATCACAGTCCTCTCCCTCCTCTCCAACCAGTCCTGCCCTATGTCCCTTTTTTCCTATTTCACCTCTTCTTCTCAGAGAAGGGTGGACCCTAAGGAGTACCAACCCACCCTGGTCCCTCAAGTCACAGCAGGGCTAAATGCATCCTCTCACACTGAGGCCAGACAAGGCAGCCCAGCAAGGGAGAAGGGACCCAGATGCAGGCAACAGAGTCAGAGCTCGCACCCACTCCCATTGTCAAGGGACCCACATGATGAACATGCTGCATATCTGTTTACTTCTATGCAGGGTTCTGGGTCCGCCCATGGACACTCTTTGGTTGGTGCTCCAGTCGTAGCACCAAGTGCATTCATAAAGAAATTGGGGAGAGCTCATACTAGCAATTTAAAAGCACACTTGAAAGCCCTAGAAGAAAGGCAAACATGCCCAAGAGGAGTATATGACAGGAAATAATAAAACTCATGGCTAAAACCAATATTTCAAGATTCGAAAGCAGTTTCCATGTTTATATCAACCCACATGTCCATTGACAGATGAATTTATAAGCAAATGTAGTATATACATACAATGACATACTATTTAGTTTTTAAAAGAATGGATAATTTGACACATGATTTAACATGGATGAAATTTAGGGACTTTACCCCTAGTAAAATAAGCTTGCCACAGTAGGGTGTGATCGCACTTACATAACGACACATGGAGTAACCAGAATCATAGACACGGAAAGTCCAGTATTGGTTGTCAGGGGCAAGCGGGTTTGAGGAGTAGCACCTTAGAGAGGTTTGAGCTTTCCAAGATGGAAATGACGCAGGTGGTGATGGCTGCACAACATTAGAATTTATTTAGTAACAGTGATTGGTACAATTAAAATGACTAAGATAGTCAACTTTCTGTTACATGGATTTTTACCACAAGAAAGATTGAAAAGATAGGCCAGTCATATTTTTCCAAATTACATGTGGCTGTATTAGTATATATTAAATACAGAGTGAGCTGGAAAAAGTTAAAATATGGTGTAAGGAACTAATTTTTTCTTTCCCCCTTTCTCTCCCTTAGAGACAGGACTTTACTTTGTACGGCAAGCCAGTTTCAAAATTGAAATCTTTCTGCCTCACCTCCCTAGTGCTGGGACTATAGACATGCACAACGTCCCGCTTAGGAACCAATTCTTTTAACTCTATTATGTAATATATGATTTCTTTCTTTAAGAATTGTTAATATATCAAACTGTTTTAAAAATGAATCATTTTAGTATTCGTTTGAGTTTTGACATTTAAAAACATTTGATGTGCTTATGAAGAGATTAGTTAAATTCCATTTCAAAAGTGATTACTGAACCAAAGAGCATAATTTTAAGAAACTAACACTAATCAAAACATAAAGGAGTTTTCAACATGTTTTAATGAGAAAAATATTTGGTTAGACTTCCTTTGTGAAAGCATTAAAATTGTTTACACCTTTCTTTTCCTAAATCATTTAGATTAACCCCAGTAATGTGTTAGTGCAAAAAGAAGCTGTATATGTGGGGAGCTATGTGGAAGAGGAAGCAGAAAGATTGCGAGAGCCAGAGGAGATGGAAGATGCCAAGGACACAGTGTCTTGCAGGCACAATAGGATTCACGCACACAGGAACGCAGAGAACGTGGTGGCATGTACAGGGCCAACACAGGTTCAAGCTAGACACAGAGAGAGGGGAGGATCTGGGAGGACTGTGATCAGAATTCATTTTCGGAATTTTATTTATTTATTTTTGGGCAGGGTCTCACTGAGTAGCCTCAGCTGGCCTGGAATTCATTTTGTAGACCAGGCTGGATTTGAACTCCCAGCGATCCTTCTGCCTCTGATTCGGTTAATTAACCATAAAGATAGGCTTGTAGGAGAAAGATCCAAAGCATTATTTTACTCTAGCTTTACTAGTATTTAAGTACTCACCTCCTGTCGGTACTACATTAGGTACCAGCTCTGAACATTTGACAAAGCTCAGATTATAGTGTACAAACTGACTAGCTCCAGTTTAAGTTTCTAAATTTGTAGTTAGGCTTTTTTTTTTTTTTTTTTTTTTAATTTGAGTTTTCATGAAGTGTTATTTATGAGGGAAGAAGTTAATTTTAGGATTTAGGCTCATATTGTAGTTTGGTATCATTTTGCTGTTATAACCAAAAATGCCCAAACTCTGATCTTCCAGTCTGTTCTTTTACCCATCAGGAGCCACAAAGGCTCTGTCTGCACAGAACAGCAGTTGCTCTTAAGAATCAGAGACCCACCTAAGTAAATAGCTGTGTTATACTTCCAGCATGTCAGTGTAGAGCTATTCTATAATCTCTGCAGGAAATTTAGGCTCAAAGCACAAGTGAGGCTTTCTCCTTCCCGACTGGGTCTCAGTGTGTTTAGGCATGTGGATTAGAATGTTAGAAGAAAGAAAAAATTAATTAGTGGACTTCAGTTCTTATTCAGGGTGAGAACAATGGCTCACACTTATACTCACAGCATCTGAGAGGCTCAAGCAGAATTTCTGCAGATTTGAAGCTAGCCTGAGTTATATAGTTGTAGGCCAGCCTGAGCTGCAGGGTAAGACTGTATCTACAACCAAAAAATACTCCCAAACAACAACTGCAACAAAAACTCAATACACAACCATGACTCCATTCTGGAGGCTGAAATGCCCAGGATCAGAAACTGTCAGCTGCAGTCCCTGGTGACTGCTGTCTCATCGGGCAGAAAGCAGAGCAAGAAAGAAATGTGTTCTTTCCTGTCTCTTTCTAGAAATTATTTTTATTTAATTTTTGACAACTTTCCAGATGTATGTAGTGTGTTATGAATGTATTCATCCTGTTACCTTCTCTTGTTAAACAGTCAAAGTGGTCAAAACACAGCATCAGGACAACCACATCTACTTTGTTAACTACTGTATAAACCGGGGGGTGGACGCGGGGAGTGAGGTCTGTCTTCCTTAAGAAGTCAGGCCATGCTGGAAATTTCAGTCAAAAACCCTTAAAGGATCTTGAGGAAGCGCTATTCCTACTTGTCTGAGAAAGCGCCAGATTGATTTCCAGAGTGGTTGTACCAGTTTACATTCCCACCAGCAGTGGAGAAGGGTTCCCCTTTCTCCACAACCTCTCCAGCATGTGTTGTCCCTTGAGATTTTCATCTTGGCCATTCTGATGGTGTAAGGTGAAATCTCAGGGTTGTTTTGATTTGCATTTCCCTAATGGCTAATGAGGTTGAGCATTTCTTTAAGTGCTTCTCTGCCATTCGATATTCCTCTGCAGAGAATTCTCTCTTTAGCTCTGTTCCCCATTTTTTAAGTGGATTACTTGGTTTGTTGCTTTTCAGCTTGTTTAGTTCTTTATATATATTGGATATGAGTCCTCTGTCAGATAGAGGGTTGGTGATGATTCTTTCCCAATCTGTAGGCAGTCGCTTTGTTTTGATGACGGTGTCCTTTGCTTTACAGAAGCTTTTCAATTTTATGAGGTCCCATTTATTGATTGTTGCTCTTAGAGCCTGTGCTGTTGGTGTTCTGTTCAGGAAGTTTTCTCCTGTACCAATGAGTTCTAGGGTATTCCCCACTTTTTTTTCTAGCCGATTTAATGTGTCTGGTCTTATGTTGAGGTCCTTGATCCACTTGGACTTCAGTTTTGTGCAGGGTGATAAGTATGGATCTATTTTCATTTTTCTACATGTAGACATCCAGTTGGACCAGCACCATTTGTTGAAGATGCTATCTTTTTTCCATTGTATGGTTTTGGCATCTTTGTCAAAAATCAGGTGTCCGTAAGTGTGTGGGTTTATTTCTGGTTCTTCTGTTTGATTCCATTGATCCACCATTCTGTTTCTATGCCAGTACCACGCAGTTTTTATAACTGTTGCTCCTAGGCATATACCCAAAAGAGGCGCAAGTACACAACAAGGACATTTGTTCAACCATGTTTGTAGCAGCTTTATTTGTAATAGCCAGAAGCTGGAAACAACCCAGATGCCCCTCAACTGAAGAATGGATGCAGAAACTGTGGTACATCTATACAATGGAGTATTACTCAGCAATGAAAAATAAGGAAATCATGAAATTTGCAGGTAAATGGTGGGACCTGGAAAGGATCATCCTGAGTGAGTTGACCCAGAAGCAAAAAGACACTCACGGTATATACTCACTCATATAAACATACAATATAGAATAAACCCACTAAAAGCTGTACATCTAAACAAACTAAGCAAAAGAGAGGACCCTAACTAAAATGTTCAATCCCCATCCTGAAAGGCAAAGAGGATGTACATCAGAAGAAAACGAAAATAGGAAACAACCTCGGAACCCGCTACAGAGGGCCTCTGAAAGCCAGAAGAAAACAGGAAACAACCTTGAAACCTGCCACAGAGGGCCTCTGAAAGCTTCTGCAGTATAGACTGTCAAAGCAGATGCTGAGCCTGATGGCCAACTGATGGGCAGAGTGAATGGAATTTTATGTAAGAAGTGGGAAATAGTAAGAGCTGGAGGGAACGGGAACTCCACAAGCAGAGCAACAGAACAAGATAATTTGAACACAGGGAACTTCCCAGAGACTCATACTCCAACCAAGGACTATTTGTGGAGATGACCTGGAACCCCTGCACAGGTGTAGCCCATGGCAGTTCAGTGTCCAAGTGGGTTCCATAGTAATGGGAAGAGGGACTGCCTCTGACATAATCTGATTGGCCTGCTCGTTGATCACTTCCCCCTGACGGGGGAGCAGCCTTACCAGGCCACAGTAGAGGACAATGCAGCCACTTTTGATGAGAACTGATAGACTAAGATCAGAAAGAAGGAGAGGAGGACCTCCCCTATCAGTGGACTTGGGGAGTGGCATGCATGCAGAAAGGGGAGGGAGGGTGGGATCGGCAGGGGAGGAGGGAGGGGCTTATGGGGGGATACAAAATGAATAAAGTGTAATTAATAAAAAATAAAAGATTTAAAAAAAAACCCTTAAAGGGACAGGTGGGATAGATCAACAGGTAAAGGTGCTTGCTGCAGAGACTGGCAACCTGTTTGGTCATGGTGACCCACATGGTAGAAGGAAAGACCTGACTACCAGAAGATGTACTCTAATTGCCACACATGTGCCATAACACACACACACACACATACACACACACACACACACACACACACACACACACACACACATCAGTAATAACTAATAAATGTAATAATAAAAAGACCTCTGTAGGAGCGATCTTTTGAACATAGTAACTCTGCCTGCTACTAAGAATGTGTTGTGTTCCCATTCATGTATTCAAAAAATGTATTTGTGAGTTTCCTTTCAGCATTTTGGACTTAAACATGGGTTTTCTCTCACTGGGGAGAACTAGAAAGGGAGTGCATTGGAGGCATGATCTGAATAGGAGAAGGAACAGAGGCTGCTGTCCTCTAAAGTACCATCACCCTCGTGATGTGGAGATGAACAGTGGGTGGTTCTGCCTCTGTTACCTCAGTTGCAGGCCTGAAGCTCATATCTTCTGGGTAATGTGATTTGCACTTCATTCAGTCTTGTTACTCTCTCACAAATGTAGAAGACAGTTATGGAGTTGGCAATGTTTATTTCACCTCTGAGGTGGTTCAATATATGGAAATCCATCAATGTGATCCACCATATTAACAGACTGAAAGGAAAAAAAACACATTATAATCTCCCTAGATGCTGAAAAAGCATTTGACAAAATCCAACATCCATTCATGTTTAAAGAGAGAGATCAGAGATACAAGGCACATATCTAAACATAGTAAAGACGATATACAACAAGCCTATAGCCAACATCAAACTGAACAGAGAGAAACTTAAAGCAATCCCACTGAAATCAGGGACAAGACAAGGCTGTCCACTCTCTCCATATCTCTTCAACATAGTGCTGGAAGTCCTTGCTAGAGCAATAAGACAGTTGAAGGAGATCAAGGGGATACAAATTGGAAAGGAAGAAGTCAAATTATCACTATTTGCAGATGATATGATAGTATACCTGAGTGACCCCAAAAACTCTACCGGGAAACTCCTACAGCTGAGAAACACCTTCAGCAAAGTGGCCGGATACAAAATTAACTCAAAAAAATCAGTAGCACTCCTGTATACAAAAGACAAATGGGCTGAGAAAGAAATTAGGGAAACAACACCCTTCACAATAGCCACAAATGACATAAAGTACCTTGGTGTAACCCTAACCAAGCAAGTCAAAGACTTGTATGAAAAAAACTTCAAGTCTCTGAAGAAATAATTAGAAGAAGATATGAGAAGATGGAAAGATCTCCCATGCTCATGTCTTGGCAGGATTAACATAGTAAAAATGGCCATCTTACCAAAAGCAATCTACAGATTTAATGCAATTCCCATCAAATTGCCAACACAATTCTTTACAGACCTGGAAAGAAAAATTCTCAACTTCATATGGAATAACAAGAAACCCAGAATTGCTAAAACAATCCTCTACAATAAAAGATCTTCTGGAGGTATCTCCATCCCTGATCTCAAGCTGTACTATAGAGCAACAGTTATAAAAACTGCATGGTACTGGCATAGAAACAGAATGGTGGATCAATGGAACCGAACAGAAGACCCAGAAATAAACCCACACACTTATGGACACCTGGTCTTTGCAAAGGTTCCCAAACCATACAATGGAAAAAAGATAGCATTTTCAACAAATGGTGCTGGTCTAACTGTATGTCTACATGTAGAAAAATGCAAATAGATCCATACTTATCACCCTGTACCAAACTAAAGTCCAAGTGGATCAAAGACTTCAACATAAAACCAGACACATTAAATCGGTTAGAAGAAAAAGTGGGGAAAACCCTAGAACTCATTGGTACAGGAGACAACTTCCTGAACAGAACACCAACAGCACTGGCTCTAAGTGCTACAATCAATAAATGGGAACCTCATGAAACTGAAAAGCTTCTGTAAAGCAAAGGACACTGTCATCAAGACAAAATGACTGCCTACAGATTGGGAAAGAATCTTCAACAACCCTTTATCTGACAGAGGGCTAATATCCAGTACATATAAAGAACTAAAGAAGCTGAAAAGCAGCAAACCAAGTAATCCACTTAAAAAATGGGGAACAGAGCTAAACAGAGAACTCTCTGTAGAGGAATATCGAATGGCAGAGAAGCACTTAAAGAAATGCTCAACCTCATTAGCCATTAGGGAAATGCAAATCAAAACAACCCTGAGATTTCACCTTACACCCATCAGAATGGCCAAGATAAAAAACTCAAGTGACAACACATGCTGGAGAGGTTGTGGAGAAAGGGGAACCCTCCTCCACTGCTGGTGGGAATGTAAACTTGTACAACCACTTTGGAAATCAATCTGACGCTTTCTCAGACAAGTAGGAATAGCGCTTCCTCAAGATCCAGCCATACCACTCCTAGGCATATATCCAAAAGAGGCTCACGTACACAGTAAGGACATTTGCTCAACCATGTTTGTAGCAGCTTTATTTGTAATAGCCAGAAGCTGGAAACAGCCCAGATGCCCCTCAACTGAACAATGGATGCAGAAGTTTTGGTACATCTATACAATGGAGTATTACTCTGCAATGAAAAATAAGGAAATCATGAAATTTGTAGGTAAATGGTGGGACCTGGAAAGGATCATCCTGAGTGAGCTATCCCAGAAGCAAAAAGACACACACGGTATATACTCACTCATACAGACATATTACATAGGATAAACCTACTAAAATCTGTACATCTAAAGAAACTAATCAAAAGAGAGGGCCCTGACTACAATGCTCAATCCCCATCCCGAAAGGCAAAGAGGATGGACATCAGAAGAAGAAAACAGGAAACAACCTAGAAACCTGCCACAGAGGGCCTCGGAAAGGCTCTGCCCTACAGACTATCAAAGCAGATGCTGAGACTTATGGCCAACTGTTGGGCAGAGTGCATGCAATCTTATGAAAGAAGTGAGAAATAGTAAGAGCTGGAGAGGACAGGAACCCCACAAGGAGGGCAACAGAACCAGAAAACTTGAACACAGGGGTCTTAACAGAGACTCATACTCCAACCAAGTACCATGCATGGAGATAACCTACAACCCCCGCACAGATGTAGCCCATGGCAGTTTAGTGTCCAAGTGGGTTCCATAGTAATGGGAAGAGGGACTGCCTCTGACATAATGTGTTTGGCCTGCTCTTTGATCACCTCCCCCTGAGGGGGGAGTAGCCTTACTAGGCCACAGAATATGACAATGCAGCCACTCCTGATGAGATCTAATAGACTAAGATCAGAAGGAAGGAGAGGAGGACCTCCCTTATCTTGGGGAGGGGCATGTGTGAAGAAGGGGGAGAGGGAGGAGGAGGGAAGGGCTTATGGGGGGATACAAAGTGAATAAAATGTAATTAATAAAATTTTATTTTTTTCAATTTTAATGAAACTTTAAAGTTTTATTTTAATTAATTTAATAAAAATGCAAAGTTTTAAATTTAATAAAACTCAGAACTTGGTACCTGAAAAAAAAAAACTTAACTTGTACACAGCAAGTACTGTATAAATTTCCTGTATAAAAATTGACTCATTCAATCTTCATTAGAACTTTATGAGCTAGATCTTGTTCTAGTCTCTGTTATTTTACAGACATTTTGAAAGATTGTATGTTGAACACCCTTTTGTGCACTGTCTAGGTTCTGTATTTGTTATATTTAGTTTATGACAGCTATTTATATTCAGCCATCAGTCCATTGTATCTTTTAATGCTTTCACAGTAGATTGTAGACACCAGTATGCCGTAGGGGTAAAGTTTTTGGTTGATGTGACTTGTTCCTATGTTACATTCCTGGGAATTGAAACAGAGAAGTGATTTATTGAAGGGTACACAGCATTTAGGTGGTAGCAAGCGTTTAGGTTGGAGCAAGCATTTCTTCACAACTTCTACAGAAAGCGAGTTCACATAATACAGGCATTATTATAAAGGTACTTTGTTAAATACATTTTAAGAATGTAGTATCTGAGCCTTGAAACTTTTATAGTACAGGATCTGTGACGTCGTGTGTGAAAGAAGCCATTTAACTTCGCTATAGCCAACCATTTTCAGTTTTTTTCCACCAGAGTACCCTATTCTCCACTTTCTCCAAACACCCTTTTCATATGTTACCAGGTAGAACCAGAACCCAATGGAAGTACTGTGGGAAATGCTCACTTGTAACATATCCTTCTTTGTCTTATTTACGACAGAATATGTTTGAAGAGTGTGTATTTAAGCACGCCCCTAGGATTTTTAGAGCTGACAGTTCTAAAGTTTTCTAGCCAGTGCTTTCACTTCAGATGGGGACAGAGATAGTTTGTGTACATAACTTGTGTTCACTCGCTCATGCCCACATTCTTAGTGGCACAAATGGAACTAGAACGTAGCCCAGAATCTAGCATGGTAGTTACACACTTAGTGTTTGTTATGTAAACAAATAATTCTAAATCTGTCTAGTTTTCACTACAAATCTACCTGTGTATTATAACTTTTTTTAGATTTCGATATAAATAATATCTAGTCACTAAATTTTTAAAAGTTTTTCTTTGTTTTGTTTTATGAGACAGGGTTTTTGTGTGTAGCCCTGTCTGGCCTCAAACTCAGAGATTCCCCTGCCTCTGCCTTTGCCCTGCAAGTGCAGAAATTAAATTCTTGTGCCACCATCACCTGGCAAAAAGTTTTATTATAATTAATATGTAAAATACAACTATACAATTTAGTAGCAATTATATAGAAAAACTCCAGGTTAAGAAACAAAACTTTGCTGATACCTCTAAAAGCCCCCACAGAGCCATCTGGTTGCTGACTCCTTTAATTTTTTTTCTTTCTTTTTTCTTTCTCTTTAGCCAACTTAACAGGACATGCAGAGAAGGTGGGAATTGAAAATTTTGAGCTGCTGAAGGTCCTAGGAACTGGAGGTAAATCTCAGGTTTATTCCCCCTTTTTCAGAACAAAAAGTACTTGATATTCTGTCACAAAGGGTTGATAACTTTCATGTGGAAGTCATTGATAGTTTTAGGAGCATGATGAATTCAATAAGAGAACTAAAGAATCCCTTTTGCCCGGTTCAGTCCAGGGGCAACACTAGCAAGAGTTCTAGGCTAGCCTGAGGTATAAAGCAAGACCTTATTTCACAAACAATCCAAAACAACAAAAGCCTTCTTGGTCTGATGCTATGAATGTAAATTAGTCTTTAGAAGTCACTAGCATATATATAGAGCTTATTATATGCCAGCACCTTTTAAAGTGATTTATATTGATTGATTTATTCAGTCTTCTCTTGTTCAGGCTGTTATAATTCAGAGCACATCATTGTGATAATGAACAAGTCAGGATCCTTCATTAACTCAACACTTCAGAGTCTGGCTAATTGAAGCATAGTTCTATTTATGGTCTATCATCTATGTAAGACTGAAATGATCTGTACTCATTAACATTTTAGAAAGCTTTTCCAAGTCATAAATTAAAAAAAAAAAAGCCACAGAGGAGATATACACTGAGCAATTATATAATGGAAACAATTATATTTATAAATGTCTACATGTATTAGCATGGAGAAAAATCTCTGGGATATACTTTCAAACACTAACATGATAGTCTCTGGGTAGTTTTGTATTTTGGGCTTTATTGTTTCCTGTGTCTTTGAAAATTCCCCACCTCAACTCCTGTTTTTCAGAAGTCAGGCTGGTCTTACAGGCATAGCATCTGTGCAGGTCTAGAGATCCCTGTACTCAGAAGAGCCTGGGTACAGTATAATGCTCTGCTGTCAACCTTCTGAGTTAATTCACAAAGCCACATATGTCTGTACTGGGCCCTGCCAATCTTGTGGCTGGTCTTGTCAGTGTGTCCCTCTCCTGGCCCTGGAATGTCCTGCTCTGCAGTTACAACAGCTGAGAGATCCTTCTATTCTCATTCTCCTCTAACAAGTCCTACTGAAGAAGCTCTGAACTTTTCTGTCCTTAGTAGGTTGTAGGTGCTTCCATGGAAGGAGAAGTAAGGCCTCAGAGGACAGACTATTTTTCTTTCCTGTTAAAATGTATCTTCATGGTTTAAGAAGCATCTGCCGTTACAGATTTTTTTTTTTTTCAGTTCTGGTAGGAAGTTGCTCCTGCCAACTTTCCAGCAGGAGAGAAATCTGGGCTCTGTCATCGCTCCTCTTGCCCTGGCCTCACACACATGTTTATATTCACATGTACAGATTATCAGTAGTGAGCTTTTGTGCCTTCCGTCTTGTTATTTAGCATACAGTGTAGAGCCACCTTTGATAAGTACCAGTGAGCAAGCCTGATGGTGTATTCCTTCCAGCTAAGGCTGTACTGCCAGAAAGGAACTGTTATAGCTGTCAACTTGAGTATTTTTCAGTGCTTGCTCACCTTTGGAGGATTTATAGAAGTTTATTTTTCAGGAATGGAATTAGCCCCACCTTACCTAATCCCCAAGAAAAAATGTTCTTGAAATATCAAAATGTTGGTTATCCCTACCTTTGTTTTCCTGTTTCTTTTTTTTTTTAAACTTTTTTTCACAATTTATTCATTATATTTCCCAATTGAAGCCCCCTTCCTCAACTCCCCCCAGTCCCACTCTCCCTCTCTTTTCCCCCATCTCCTTCCCTTAGGGGGAGTTCTCCTTTGCCATCTGCCCATAGCTTGTCAGGGCTCATCAGGACTGCCTGGATCCTCTTCCTCTGTGGCCTAGTAAGGCCGCATCACCAGGGGCAAGTGATCAAAGAGCAGGCAGCCGAGTTCATGACAGAGGCAGCCCTTGCTCCCCTTACTCTGTGATCCATATAGAGTCTGAGCTGCCAGTTGTATCTACCTACTCAAAGGGGAGAACAAGTCCAGGCCTATGGTAATTGGTTCCTTTAAAAATAGTGTTTGCAACATATTGTCAAAAGCTTTTCAGGTCAAGTTCTGCCCAGAGAATGTGTTGCATTTACATAGTTTCTTTCTTTTCAGTGACAGCTTAATTGAGATAACAGTGCATATGCCATTCAGTTTACCCATTTAAAGTATGCATTTGAGTGTATTAATTAATGCTTTGAGTGTATTTAGAGCTGTGTGACTATAGTCACAATCCATTTTAGAACTTTTTGATTTGACTTTAAGAAGAAACCTCAAGTCTTTTAGCTGTTACTTTGTAAGTTTACCATCCTCTCTACCCCTAACAACTACTAACTTTTTGTGTTATTCTGAACATTTCCTGTAAGTAGATTTATATAACACATGAATTTTGATGACTGGCTTCTTTGATACAGTATAATGTTCTCTGTGTAAAAGTATGTAGTAGCAGATATTAACACTTCTTTCCCTTTATGGCCAGATAGTTCATTGTATACCACACTTGTTCATGTATTCATCACATTGTATACATTGTATCACATTGTATACCACATTTTGTTTATCTGTTCATGAGTTTATAACTGGGAAGGTTATTTTTACTTGTCAATTTAGTAAAACCTATAATCCTTTGGAAAGAGAGTCTCAACAATGCATTATCTGCATTAGGTGGGCCAGTGGGCATGTTTGTTGTCTTAAGTTAATGGATGTGGAAAGACCAAGCCCACTGTGTGTAGTGCCATTCCCTAGCAGGGGTTCCTGAACTGTTTTAAAAGTGGAGAAATTGAAACAAGCAAGCAAAACCATGCTTCCATTGCACTCTGCTTTTGACAGTGGATGTGTCAATCATTCATGCCTTGACTTTACAATGGTAGACTGTAATTATAAACTAAAATAAACCCCTTCCCCCTAAGCTGCCTGTTATTGGGGTGTATTATCATAGCAGCAGAAGGGAAACTTGGCAGTGACCACTGGAGTTGTTCTACTTGAGTGCTATGAACAGTCGTACTTGCTGTTTCATGTCTACCAAGGTTTCCATTTCTTGGGTATATTCCAAGGAGCAAATTGCCAATTTAAACAGCGACTCTCTTTAACTTCTCAAAGACAGACTGTTTTCCAAAATGGCTGCATCATTTATATTCCCATGAAGGTATATAAGGGTTCCAGTTTTTTCACATTCTTGTCAACACTTGTTATCTAATTTTTGTCATCATTCTACTATATGTAAACTCAGGTTAGTCTTGAAGAAAAACAATTCATTAATAGTTTCTGTTGTCTGGCCAAGTGATTAAATTGTTTTAGTGCACTTATTTTTCATTTTCAGATGTTTACAAAAAGTCATGCATAATTTTAAATATTTTGCATAAAAGTTATATAAATTCCCTCAAATTTTTTCCAGTTTTAAATCATCTTTGATGTGACAGTGATTTTGTCTGTTTACTGAAGGTTGGGTTTAACAATTTGTGAGTCAGTAAGATATCTGAGTCAGAAAAATATTTCAAGTATAAATTTCACTTTTAGAAGTGTTGTTTGGAGAGTTTATATGTGTTTTGAAGAGCTTCTCAGCTAAACCAGAGTTCTCCCACCAGAGCAGCAAGACGTTTCCCATAATGGGAAGAAGGGAAACTGGACAGTGCCTGCCACAGAATATATTTTTACCTGGTATATTGCCTAATGCCTACTTGTTTGAGTAACTCACAACCAAGGAGGCACTCACATAGGAAGCTTGTTTGAACTCTCGGATGTCTTGTGGCCTTGGCCAGCTCGTGGGTAGTTTATCTTTACCTGCTCATTTGCTGACAGCTGGAACCCAACCAACCTTGTGTTCTTGGCATCCCAGGGTAAACCCCGTGTGACCATCCTTAAATGGAAGGCACAGACTGACACTGGGGCAACATAAGGTTACAGAAATTTAGTACCCTTGGCACATTTTTTTCTTATTAGAATTTATTGCTATTTCAGGAAAATAGGCTTTGAATAAATACCCGGCCTCATCATTGCCTTTATTTTATTGGCAGGAAAACTAAGATATTTCATAAGTGGAGTCCACTATATAATACATAATACAAAGATACAAAGATCTTAAAATTTTTTCTTAACTATAATTTCCTGTTATCTTCCTCCTCATCCGTTTTTGTTTTTTGTTTGTTTGTTTGTTTGTTTTGCTATGTAGCTGTTGCTAGCTTGGAATTTTCAAATAGACCAGGCTGGTCTCAAACTCTGGATATCCATTTACCTTCTTCCTGAGAACTGATATTAAAGGCATATACCTAGCTCATTTCCCATCTTTAAGCAATAAAAATTTATTCCTCTTTAATAAAAATTTTAAAATATCAATGTTAAAATAGTGAAGCATCATTAATCTACCACTGCTAGATTTTTAGTCTCTTTGCATTCATTAAATACTTCATGAGTACTCTAAGGTTGATAAATTTTATATAGTTACATATGCTTTAAAATAATAACTAAAGTAGATTTTTATTTGGGAAACATAAAAGCAAATGCTGTTTGGTTTTAAGCTGAGTGTTATGTCTTGAATGTCAATCTGAATCTGCTCATCACAAAGAAATGCCATTATTCCGTAAAAGCTATCTCAGTCACTGTTGTACTTGTTGTCCATGTTGTACCTGACACAGAACACACTGCATTAGAACTTTTACAGACTCAGGATTCTTAGGTTTTAGATAAATTTAATTGGTCTCATAGTTCATTAGCAAATCTTTAACAGAGCAACTTACAAGCAAGCAGCATCTACAGATAGTTCTTACTGTAAATAGGTCTTTGGAAAAATCTGCTTATTCTTTTAACAGTCATGTGGACACCATAAATAATGGAGGTCATCACTATTCAGTTACATTTCATACTGTCCTTCATGGTTTTTCAACCTTTTTTCAGTAGACAAAAGCTTTTTCAAAAACACTGGAATTTTCTAAGTTCATCTCCTGGTATTAATAAAAGTTAGAATAAACCATCAGCAGTTAAAAATGTGATTGGGGGCCAGCAAGATGGCTTGGTGGTTAAAGGCACTTGTTGCCAAGTCTGAATACACATGTAGAAGGAGAGAAGTGACTTCTGCAGGTTGTCTTCTGACCTTCCTGTGTGCAACACACACATGCACTAAAATGTTTGGCAACCATCTTTCAGCTCCTTCTAATGCTTGATCCACACAGAATTTGTGTAGGGTAGTGAGAGTCAAAGTTTTCAAGTGGTCTTACTTCACTTAACTGTGGTGTTGCCCACTAAATTTCGTTTCTATAATTTCCTTTGCCTCAGATGCAGATGACCAATTGCAGTTCACCTTGACCACATAGGAAGTATGCAGGAGCAGCAGAGCCAGTTGGCCAGCTGGGCAGCCTCTCAGGAGTGTAGCTGTGCTCAGTAGGGAGCCCTTGGGCCACAGAAACAGCCCATACACCTCTGAAATTAACCTCTGGTTAAGTTTCAAGAGTGATGCTGTATACATAGTAGCTTCCCAGTAAATACTGAAAGAATGAATTTGAGTTTATTTATGTCATATTATAGTACTTCTATAGTGATCCTTAAATATTTGAAAGCAGACTACTTTGTATTTTGGAGATTATGTTCTGGAAAAGAATTTAGGTATTTTTCCATATTAAATTTTAGAAATGTCAGCTTTTATTATTCCCTTTACCAAAAGCGGAAGTTAGCAGCATAATTGACCAAAAGAAACTCTGTTCTCAGTAAAATTACTGTTCATTTTACTTCAGTAGAAGTATACAGTTACACCAAAAAGTAAATGAGGTCATGCTTTATGGATAAAGCCATAAGATACTTAAATCAGTGGTAATATATTTACTGAAATCTCTTAAACATTCTATGAAGATGAAATATTAGTTTTTATATTGCATATTATAGTATGTAACAAGACCTGTAAAACTAATTCCATTTCTTGATCTGGCAGTTTTATATATGGCAAAATGTTCTAGTAGAAATGAAAAGATACTTTATTTTCTCTTTTGGGTTAGATGTTAGCTAAGATGTCCTGAAAACCCCTTTTATTATTAAATTCCCAAAATGCTAGATAAAATTTTAAAACTAGGTCTGCCGCTGAGTGCACAGGTTAACTGACAAGAGGAAGGAAGAACCTTAGATTCAAAAGAGTAAATGGGAGCAAGAATGCAAATGAGCTCCCTGAAGACAGAAGTTTCTGGGAAGTATACAGTAGTGAGCAAGCTTTTAAATTTGCAGTTTGCATAGTTGGTATGGGAGATTGTATCCAAGGCATGGGAGAGATACAGACAACCACTGCTCATCAAACAAACAAACAAACAAACAAAAAACCTCCAAAACAAAAACAAAACAAAACAAAAAACAAGCCTGCAAAGGGATAGAGAAAAAAACTCTGGCTCAGCATTGGCTTGAGGGTGGAGTCCCAGAGAAATGCAAGTCTTCTGAGCATGCTCAGCTATAAGCAAGGCCTCATTCAAGTTTGCAACTTCAACACTATGTACTATGTAATAATTAAAGTCAAACTGGAATCTAGCTTATACTAGTGGTTAATAGAAAAAGAAAACATTAATCCTCTTAGGAAGAATAAACTCTTAACACTTTGCTTTCTGTGTGGAGGAGTGTATGTGTATATATGTGTTTGTGTGGGTGTGTGCACAGGTGTGTGCCTGTGTATGGAGGCCAGAAGTGGCCATCGAATGTCTTCCTCGGTCATTCTCACCTTTTCTTTTCCTTTCCTTTCTTTAACCCTTCCTCCCTCTCTCCTTTCCTGCTTCCCTCCCTCCCTCTTTTTCTTCCCTCCCTTCAATGATCTTTTTCTAAGCTTGGAAATTAGTAAACAACTAGGCTCTCTCATCAATGAGCTCACAGTCTGCCCATCTCTGCCTGCCAGCACTGAGGTTGCAGACAGACATTGCTGCACCCAGATTTTACATGTTGTTTGGGAATTTGTTTTTGTTTTTTTAATTTTTTAAACTTTATTTATTTATTTCTTTGTTTTTTACAGTGTATTCACTTTGTAGCCCAGCTGTAGCCCCCTTCCTCATCCCCTCCCAACCCCATCCTCCTCTTTCTTCTCTTCCGATGCTTCTCCCTCAGTCCATTGATAGGGTAGGGCTTCCTCCCCTTCCCCCTGACCCTAGCCTATAAGGTCTCAGCAGGACTGTCTGCATTGTCTTCCTCTGTGGCCTGGTACAGCTGCACTCCCCCCAGGGTGAGGTGATCAAAGAGCCAGTCAGAGAGAGCCCTTGCTCCCCATACTAGGGAACTCATTTGGAGACTGAGAAAGGGGTCTAGGTTAGCTCCATGCCTGGTCCTTGGTTGGAGTATTGGTCTTTGCAAGTATAGGTCCCGATTTCTTGGTTCTGTTGTTCTCCTTGTGAAGCTCCTGTCCCCTCCAGGTCTCTCTATATCCCCCTTCTTTCATAAGATTCCCTGCACTATTTGTAATAGCCAGAATCTGGAAAACAACCCAGATGTCCCTCAATGGAGGAATGGATACAGAAGTTGTGGTACACAGTTTACACTATGGAATACTACTCAGCAATTAAAAATAAAGAAATCATGAAATTTGCAGGCAAATGGTGGGAATTAGAAAAGAACATCCTGAGTGAGGTATCCCAGAAGCAGAAATACATGGTATGTATTCACTTATAAGTGGATATTAGTCATATAATATAGGATAAACATACTAAAATCTATATTCCTAAAGAAGCTAAACAAGGAGGACCCTAGGGAAGTTGTTCAATCCTTACTCAGAAAGCAAATGGGATAGACATCGGAAGTGAGAGAAAACGGAACAGGACAGGAGCCTATCACAGAAGGCTTCTGAAAGATTCTACACAACAAGGTATTGAAGCAGAAGCTGAGACTCAGCCAAACTTTGGACAGAGTGCAGGGAATCTTATGTTTGGGAATTTGAAAACGGGCTTCCTGCTTGCAGGTACTTTAAAGACTGAGCCATCTCCCAAGCCTTTACCTAGATACTAAAGGAAGTTCTAAAGAAAGTATAGAAGTTAAAACCATGCTATAAACATTGCCAACATCCAAGAGCAAAGCAGTAGGGTTTAAAGAATAGAAACAATAAAGCGATATAGATTGCTTATTTTAGATTTGAAATATGATATAAATACTTTATGTTTATTTTAGTAACTTAATTCAATTGGAAAATGTGCATATTTATAGGCTGGAATGTTATGCTTGATTTATTTATATGTTGTACAGAGATTTACTCAAGATAATTGTTTAACATAGTTATCACCTCACTGACTTTTGTAGTAAGAATGTGAAAAAAATCTATTAGCAACATTAAACATGCAGTACATTGTTATCTTGAACTGTGGTTACTATGCAACACAATAGTACAGTACTAACACTTCTTTCAGGCAGGATATAGTGATACACACTTTTAATTCCAGCACCAGGGAAGCAGAGTCAGACAGATCTCTGAGTTCAAGGCCAGCCTGGTTTGCATAACTAGTTCCAGGACATCTAGGGTTACGCAGATAGGACACTTTCTCAAAACACAAACAACAAACAAAAGTCAAGGAAAACAAAATTTATTCTTTCAGTTGACCGGAAACTATATATTTTGATCAGCATCTCAGAGGTTTTTGATCTTAGTATTAAGAGCAGATACATGGTTGGAGAGATGGCTCAGCAGTTATGAGCCCTTTTACTTTTGTAGAGGATCCAAGTTCAGTTCCCACTTACCGCCATCCATAACAACAGTTCCAGAGATGTCCTTTTCTGGTTTCCTTGGACACAGAGCATCCTCAGTGGTACACATACATACACACGTGCAGGCAAAACACCCACACAAATAGATAAATCTTTAAAAAAAAAACATACAAAACATGCTCTCTGGGTGTGGCATATGCCTATAATTTTGTCAGTAGGAGCTGAGGAGAGGAAGATTATGATTTTAGGGTCAGCTTAGGCTATCAGAAAAGAGACAATAGTGAATCAATGAACAAGACATGCCAAGAAGAACTACTATGTGCCTTTTTCCCCCTGAAAAGGCCATGGGGCTGGAGAGATGGCCCAGCAGTTAAGAGTGCTTGCTGCTCTTTCAGTGGGTCTAAATTTGGTTCCTAGCACCCACATTGGGTATCTCTCAATTCTCTGTACTCCCAGGCTAGATTTATACCCTCTTATGGACTCTATGTGCATGCACACACACACACATACATTTAAGATTTTGTCTAAAGGTCTATTTAAGGTATAGATAAGCAGAATAATACTTAATCAGTGCTACTATTATAAGCAGAAAATTAATAATCCCAAATTATAAAAACTGTGGATTGTTAACTAGTAGGTGAGGTATGGTAAAGATAATTAATGAATTCATAGATAGATAGATTTGAGAAAAAATGAAAATACATAATGAGGAAATTTAACATACATTAAAATTGGGGTTATAGAGGTGGAGAGATGGCTCACTGGACTTCCAGAGGACCTGGGTTTGATTCCTACCACACATGGCAGCTCACAACTGTGTATAGCTCCAGTCCCAGGTGATCCACTGCCCTCTTCTGGCCTCTGCAGTCAGCAGTCATATACATGGTGTACATACATACACAGGCAAAACACTCATATACAATAAAACAAAACATAATAGCATATAAAAAGTGGGGTTAAAGCATAGATGACAAGATGTAGCAATTGTCTAACGAAGAGTTACAGAAGGAGATAACAATGAGGAAAGACCTGTTCAAAGAGATGACAGCTGAGGATTCTGAAGTTTGATTAAACATAAATTTTGGGAATTAAGGAAACATAGCAAATCCTCAGCAGACAAGTAAAAAGAAGTTCTTGTGTAAATAAATGAGAGAAGCTGTTAGAACATAAGGGCATAGAGATAACCCAAAAGCAGGCAGTAAGATACTTTTTGAAAATAAAGAACAATTAATACCCTCCTTTACTTTAACTAACTTTGTATCCCAACCAGAGCTTCTCCCTCCTCTCCTCCCAGTCTCTCCTTTTCCCCTCCACCATGGTCCCTCTCTCTTTATCCTCAGAGAAGGATAGACCTTCCATGGATATGACTCCCCCCGCCCGCCTCGGGCATATTAAGTTGAAGTAGGACTGTCTGCATCTTCTTCTGTTGAGGCTAGACTAGGCTGCCCAGTTAGGAGAAAGGGATCCAAAGGCAGGCAGCAGTCATAGACAGCCCCTAGGAGCTGTTAGGGGTCCCACATGAGGACCAAGATGTACATCTGTTACATATGGGTTGGGGGCCTAGGTTTGTCCATGCATGCTTTCTGATTGGTAGTTGTCTCTGTGAGTCCCTATGGGGCCAGGTTAGTCAATTCTGTATATTTTCTTGCAGTGTCCTTGACTTCTTTGCCTCTTTCAATTCTTCCCTTGCCTCTTGCACAAGATTTCCTGAACTCCACCTAATATGTGGATATGGGACTCAGCATCACTTTTCATTAGCTTCTAGGCAAAGCCAAGAATAATTATTTTAACTCAGTCATAATTGTTATCTTCAGCAGCTGCCATCGAAGTAGAATACTCTTTGCAGATTGCACAGGGAAAGATTGTCAGTCTAGAATTGTGTCTCTAGCCAAGCTGTTTTCTAGCAGTGAGGATAAAATAGATTCATATCTATATCTATATGTGTGTGTGCATGCATGCACGTGAGCCTGTGATTGTGAGCATATATATATGTGTGTGTGTACGTGTGGAAGCCAGAGCATAACCCTGGTTTAGTTCCTCAGCAGCAACATACACTGTGTTTTGAGACAGGATTTCTCACTGTCTTGGGACTCACTAATGAAGACGGTCTGGCTGGCTAGCAAGCCTCAAGGGTCCTCTTGTTTCTGCCTTTCCCATCAGGCGCATGAAAAGTGAGTGTTACTATGCTCTGCCTTTTTCTGTTAGTTCTGAGGATTGAACACAAATCCTCATGCTTGTGGCAGCAAACACTTTACACCCTGAACTGTCTTCTCAACCCAAGGCAGACACTTTAACATACAAATGCTGAGCATATTTTACACCAATAGGTCCTCACTGGAAAACTTTGTAAAGGATGAGCTATTAGGAGGAAGAAAAATGATGCCAAGAGAGTTTCTGAGGTACAGAAAGGATTTAGAGGAAACAAAACATAAATAGCATTACTTATATAAGACTGTAATTATAATGTCTCATTTGTATCATTAAATTAAGACAGGTGGAATACTGAATTCAGAGGTGATGGGAACTCTGGTTCTGAGGTAAATACCATAAAATGCATGTGAATCTTCAGTGTTTAAATTACCAAACTGCTGGGTATGTTGGTGCATGCCCTTAATCCTTGCACTCCAGAGGCAGAAGCAGGTGGATCTCTGTGTGAGGCCAACCTCATAGCCAATTCCAGGACATCCACAGCTACATAGAGAGGCCCTGTTTTAAAACAAATTGCCCAAACTTATATATATATATTTTAAAAGACTAGAAAAGCTGCATGGTTGTATAACTACAGTCAGTAAATGAAAAGCTTCCCCCTGGTAAAATTCTTGGTACGGTTTTAAGAGCAAGTTGTTAATGTGTCTTAAAGAGAATTCTACGTTTTACAAACTTAGAAAACAGGAAAATGTTATTTCTTCCAACTCATTTTCTGAGGTACTAGTACTCATTTCTGAGGTACATGATTCACTGAGCATGCCAGGGCAATATAAGGAAATCAGAAGCCATTTCACATCTGTGAAAATTGTGTATAGTATGTGCAGAACCAAACCCTGGGCTCTTTTCAACACATCTGATGCTTTGATTCATGTCTCCCTTCCCTTTGAGTGCTTGGCTCACAGTCCCAGAAGACTGCTTTCAGGGTGAGGAAGTGGTGTCATTGTCATGTTGTACTTCTCCATCCATCTCCATTTCATGTTCCTCTCTTTGCCTTAATGGGCCTATTGTCAGCCATAGATGCTGCTTTGCTTTCTTTCTGTGACAGTGCAGCTCTTAAGAAAGATGGGGTAACTAAGAAATGTCATTGTAGATGTTTCTGAATTTAAAACCAAAGTTTTGATGACTAAATGGAGTAGGTGGACACTTTTATTATGAATATAATAAAAATCAACTTTTATTCAAAATTTTACCACTAATCTTTCAGTTTTATTGCCTTTTTAAAAAAAGACATTTTTTTCAGCACCACTTAGAATAATAGAAGAACTTCATCATATGTCTTTGTGTGTCATGTAAGGTTTTTCTTGGGAAGTAAAACTGAAAGCTCCTCTGATAAATTAATTTTCACCTATTCTGAACTAGAAAAATTCTGTTCATCAAATAGCTTAAATGTGGCATTGCTGAATGTTTGAACGTGTAAGTAAAGCAACCAAGCACACAAACTTATGAACACAGCCAACATCAAAATCAAAGGATCTAACAGCCACTGGTAATTAATCTCTCTCAACATCAATGGACTCAACTCTCCAGTAAAAAGACACAGATTAACAGAATGGATACGTAAACAAAACCCAGCAATCTGTTGCATACAAGAAACACACCTAAGACACAAAGATAGACATTACCTGAGGGTAAAAGGTTGGAAGATGACTTTCCAAGCAAATGGACCCAAGAAACAATCAGGAGTAGCCATTCTAATATCTGATAAAATAGACTTTCAACCAAAATTAATAAAAAGAGATGAGGAAGGACACTTCATACTCATCAAGGGAAAATTCCACCAGGAAGACATCACAATCCTGAACATCTATGCCCCAAATACAAGAGCACCCACATTTGTAAAAGAAACATTGATAAAATTTAAACCACATATAGATCCCCACACATTAATAGTGGGAGACTTCAACACCCCACTCTCAACAAAGGACAGGTCAACAAAACAGAAATTAAACAAAGAAACAATATCTCTGACAGAGGTCATGAATCAAATGGACCTCACAGACATCTACAGAACTTTACACCCAAACACAAAAGAATTTACCTTCTTCTCAGCACCTCATGGAACCTTCTCCAAAATAGACCATATAGTTGGTCACAAAGCAAGCCTCAACAGATACAAGAAGACTGAAATAATCCCTTGTATCCTGTCTGATCACCATGGAATAAAGCTGGACTTCAACAACAACAGAAATAGCAAAAAGCCTACACATTCATGGAAACTGAACAACTTGTTACTAAATGACAGCTGGGTCAGGGAAGAAATAAAGAAAGAAATTAAAGCCTTTCTAGAACTCAATGAAAATGAAGACACAACATACCCTAACTTGTGGGACACAATGAAAGCAGTGCTAAGAGGAAAGTTCATAGCACTAAGTGCCTTCAAGAAGAAATTCGAGACAGCTCATTCAAGCAACTTAATGGCCCACTTAAAAACCCTAGAAAAAGAAGAAGCAGACACACCAAAAAGGAGTAGACAGCTGGAAATAATCAAACTCAGGGCTGAAATCAATCAATTAGAAACAAATAAAACAATTCAAAGAATCAATGAAACCAAGAGCTGGTTCTTTGAGAAAATCAACAAGATAGACAAACCCTTAGCCAAGCTAACTAAAAGGCAGAGAGACACCACCCAAATCAACAAAATCAGAAATGAAAGGGGGGACATAACTACAGACACTGAGGAAATCCAAACAATCATTAGGACTTACTTCAAAAGTCTATATGCCACAAAATTTGAAAATCTAAATGAAATGGACAATTTTCTTGATTGATTTGACTCACCAAAGCTGAATCAGGACCAGGTAAATCAACTAAATAGTCCTATATCCCCCAAAGAAATAGAAGCAGTCATCAAAAGTCTCCCATCCAAAAAAAGCCCAGGACCAGATGGCTTCAGCGCAGAATTCTACCAGACCTTCAAAGAAGAGCTAACTCCAATTCTCTTCAAACTATTCCACAAAATAGAAACAGAAGGAACATTACCAAAGTCATTCTATGAAGCCACAATCACCTTGGTACCTAAACCTCACAAAGACTCAACAAAGAAAGAGAATTTCAGGCCAATCTCCCTTATGAACATTGATGCAAAAATACTTAACAAAATACTTGCAAACCGGATCCAAGAACACATCAAAGATATTATCCACTATGACCAAGTAGGCTTCATCCCAGGTATGCAGGGGTGGTTCAATATACGGAAATCCATCAATGTGATCCACCATATTAACAAACTGAAAGAAAAAAACCACATGATAATCTCCCTAGATGCTGAAAAAGCATTTGACAAAATCCAACATCCATTCATGTTTAAAGTACTGGAGAGATCAGGGATACAAGGCACATATCTAAACATAGTAAAGGCGATATACAGCAAGCCTATAGCCAACATCAAACTGAACGGAGAGAAACTTAAAGCAATCCCTCTGAAATCAGGGACAAGACAAGGCTGCCCACTGTCTCCATATCTCTTCAACATAGTGCTGGAAGTCCTTGCTAGAGCAATAAGACAGTCGAAGGAGATCAAGGGGATACAGATGGGAAAAGAAGAAGTCAAATTATCACTATTTGCAGATGATATGATAGTATATATGAGTGACCCCAAAAACTCTACCAGGGAACTCCTACAGCTGATAAACACCTTCAGCAAAGTGGCCGGATACAAAATTAACTCAAAAAAATCAGTAGCACTCCTGTATACAAAAGACAAAAGGGCTGAGAAAGAAATTAGAGAAACAACACCATTCACAATAGCCACAAATGACATAAAGTACCTTGGCTTAACCCTAACCAAGCAAGTCAAAGACTTGTATGAAAAAAATTTCAAGTCTCTGAAGAAAGAATTAGAGGAAGATATGAGAAGATGGAAAGATCTCCCATGCTCATGGCTTGGCAGGATTAACATAGTAAAAATGGCCATCTTACCAAAAGCAATCTACAGATTTAATGCAATTCCCATCAAATTGCCAACACAATTCTTTACAGACCTGGAAAGAAAAATTCTCAACTTCATATGGAATAACAAGAAACCCAGAATTGCTAAAACAATCCTCTACAATAAAAGATCTTCTGGAGGTATCTCCATCCCTGATCTCAAGCTGTACTATAGAGCAACAGTTATAAAAACTGCATGGTACTGGCATAGAAACAGAATGGTGGATCAATGGAATCGAACAGAAGACCCAGAAATAAACCCACACACTTACGGACACCTGATTTTTGACAAAGATGCCAAAACCATACAATGGAAAAAAGATAGCATCTTTAACAAATGGTGCTGGTCCAACTGGATGTCTACATGTAGAAAAATGAAAATAGATCCATACTTATCACCCTGCACAAAACTGAAGTCCAAGTGGATCAAAGACCTCAACATAAAACCAGACACATTAAATCGGCTAGAAAAAAAAGTGGGGAATACCCTAGAACTCATTGGTACAGGAGAAAACTTCCTGAACAGAACACCAACAGCACAGGCTCTAAGAGCAACAATCAATAAATGGGACCTCATAAAGTTGAAAAGCTTCTGTAAAGCAAAGGACACCGTCATCAAAACAAAGCGACTGCCTACAGATTGGGAAAGAATCATCACCAACCCTCTATCTGACAGAGGACTCATATCCAATATATATAAAGAACTAAACAAGCTGAAAAGCAACAAACCAAGTAATCCACTTAAAAAATGGGGAACAGAGCTAAAGAGAGAATTCTTTGCAGAGGAATATCGAATGGCAGAGAAGCACTTAAAGAAATGCTCAACCTCATTAGCCATTAGGGAAATGCAAATCAAAACAACCCTGAGATTTCACCTTACACCCATCAGAATGGCCAAGATGAAAATCTCAAGGGACAACACATGCTGGAGAGGTTGTGGAGAAAGGGGAACCCTTCTCCACTGCTGGTGGGAATGTAAACTGGTACAACCACTCTGGAAATCAATCTGGCGCTTTCTCAGACAAGTAGGAATAGCGCTTCCTCAAGATCCAGCCATACCACTCCTAGGCATATACCCAAAAGAGGCGCAAGTACACAACAAGGACATTTGTTCAACCATGTTTGTAGCAGCTTTATTTGTAATAGCCAGAAGCTGGAAACAACCCAGATGCCCCTCAACTGAAGAATGGATGCAGAAACTGTGGTACATCTATACAATGGAGTATTACTCAGCAATGAAAAATAAGGAAATCATGAAATTTGCAGGTAAATGGTGGGACCTGGAAAGGATCATCCTGAGTGAGTTGACCCAGAAGCAAAAAGACACTCACGGTATATACTCACTCATATAAACATACAATATAGAATAAACCCACTAAAAGCTGTACATCTAAACAAACTAAGCAAAAGAGAGGACCCTAACTAAAATGTTCAATCCCCATCCTGAAAGGCAAAGAGGATGTACATCAGAAGAAAACGAAAATAGGAAACAACCTCGGAACCCGCTACAGAGGGCCTCTGAAAGCCAGAAGAAAACAGGAAACAACCTTGAAACCTGCCACAGAGGGCCTCTGAAAGCTTCTGCAGTATAGACTGTCAAAGCAGATGCTGAGCCTGATGGCCAACTGATGGGCAGAGTGAATGGAATTTTATGTAAGAAGTGGGAAATAGTAAGAGCTGGAGGGAACGGGAACTCCACAAGCAGAGCAACAGAACAAGATAATTTGAACACAGGGAACTTCCCAGAGACTCATACTCCAACCAAGGACTATTTGTGGAGATGACCTGGAACCCCTGCACAGGTGTAGCCCATGGCAGTTCAGTGTCCAAGTGGGTTCCATAGTAATGGGAAGAGGGACTGCCTCTGACATAATCTGATTGGCCTGCTCGTTGATCACTTCCCCCTGAGGGGGGAGCAGCCTTACCAGGCCACAGTAGAGGACAATGCAGCCACTTTTGATGAGAACTGATAGACTAAGATCAGAAAGAAGGAGAGGAGGACCTCCCCTATCAGTGGACTTGGGGAGTGGCATGCATGCAGAAAGGGGAGGGAGGGTGGGATCGGCAGGGGAGGAGGGAGGGGCTCATGGGGGGATACAAAATGAATAAAGTGTAATTAATAAAAAAAATAAAAGATTTAAAAAAAAATCTGCTATTTTGTTCTTTTACTGCAGGTTGAACCTAGGGCTTTGTGCATGGTGGCCAGGTGCTGCACCCTTGAGCTACACCACCAGCCCTCTTTTAATTTTCTGTTTGGAGAAAAGATCTTACTAAATTATGCAGGCTGACCTTGGAGTCAGCCTTTAGTCTAGGTGATGTTGAACTTGGGATCCACCTGAGTGTTGTAGGCCTGCTCTATAAGACCAGCTCAAATTCTGTTCTATTTCATTTTTTAGATTTTTACATTTAAATTCATGTAATATTCTTAAACTTTACTTAGAGGTTTGATTTATTTCTTTTTGAGATTCCTTTAGTCTGTCACTAATCTGTTGATTACTTTTACAATCTAGAAACTTTGAAGTAAATTCGAGTGTTCTCTGTTGTCATCTCCTAGCTTCTCATGAGGTCTGAGCGTGGCCCTTAGGCGGGGTGTGTGGTAGAGTGGAAGAGTGCTGGCAGTTCACACAGGTTACATTTTTCAGTTGGAAATTCCATAGTGAAACTCTTAAGTTGGAAAAATAAAACTATTTAGATCTTCTATGTAAGGAGAGATTACTAGTTATTGCATGTAATTGTTTTACTTTGTTAGCATTTTGCAGAATAATTTTTTTAACTAAAGTAATTTTTCTAGTGAAAATTCAACTGTGAAAATTTTGTAAATGAAAACCTGGTAAGTTGAGATCTTATCCCTCCTCTCCTCTCATGCCCCTCTCCAAGTCTACTGATAGGGGAGGTCCTCCTCCCCTTCCATCTGACCCTAGCATATCAGGTCTGATGAGAACTGGTTGCATTGTCCTCCTCTGTGGCCTAGCAAGGCTGCTCCTCCCTCAGGGGGAGATGATCAAAGAGCCAGCCACTGAGTTCACATTAGAGACAGCCCTTGTTTCCCTTACTAGGGAACCCACTTGGATACTGAGCTGCCATGGGCTACATCTGAGCAGGGGCTCTAGGTAATATCCATGAATGTCCTTGGTTGGAGGATCAGTCTCAGAAAAGACCTCTGTGTCCAGAGTTTTTGGTTCTGTTGCTTTCCCTGTGGAGCTCCTGTCCTCTCCAGGTCTTACTGTCTCTTCCTTTTTTCCTAAGATTTGCTGCACTCTGCCCAAAATTTGGTTTTGAGTCTCAGCATCTGCTTTGATATACTGCTGGGTAGAGTCTTTCAGAGGCCCTCAGTGGTAGGCTCCTATCCTGTTCCCTGTTTCCTCCCTCTTCCAGTGTCCATCCCATTTGTCTTTCTGAGTGAGGGTTGATCCTCCTACCCAGGGTCCTCCTCCTTGCTCAGCTTCTTTAGGTATACAGATTTTAGTATGTTTATCCTATATTATATCTCTAATATCCACTTATAACTGAGTATATACTGTGTGTGTCTCTCTGCTTCTGGGATACTTCACTCAGGATGATCTTTTCTAGATCCCACCAATGACCAGCAAATTTCATGATTTTCTTTTTTTAATTGCTGAATAATATTCCATTTTGTAAATGTACCACAATTTCTGTATCCATTCCTCAGTTGAGGGGCATCTGGGTTATTTTACAGGTTCTGGCTATTATGAATAAAGCTGCTATGAACATGGTTGAGCAAATGTCCTTGTTATGTACTTGAGCATCTTTTGTGTATGTGCCTAGGAGTGGTATAGCTGGATCTTGAGGAAGTGCTATTCCTAATTGTCTGAGAAAGTGCCAGATTGATTTCTAAAGTGGTTGTACAAGTTTACATTCCCACCAGCAATGGAGGAGGGGTTCCTCTTTCTCCACATCCTTTCCAGCATGTGTTGTTACTTGAGTTTTTGATCTTGGCCATTCTGATGGGTGTAAGGTGAAATCTCGGGGTTATTTTGATTTGTATTTCCCTGATGACTAAGGATGATGAACGTTTCTTTAAGTGTTTCTCTGCCATTCAGTATTCCTCTATTAAGAGTTCTCTGTTTAGCTTTGTACCCCATTTTTTAATTGGATTGCTTGATTTGTTGCTTTTTAACTTCTTGAGTTCTTTATATATACTAGGTATTATCCCTCTGTCAGATACAGAGTTGGTGAAGATCCTTTCCCAATCTGTAGGCAGTCGTTTTGTTCTGATGACAGTGTACTTTCTTTACAGAAGCTTTTCAGTTTCATGAGGTCCCATTTATTGATTGATGATCTTAGAGCCTGTGCTGTTGGTATTCTGTTCAGGAAGTTGTCTCCTGTGCCAATGAGTTCAAGGCTCTTCCCCATTTTTTCTTCTAACAGATTTAGTGTGTCTGGTTTTATGTTGAGGTCTTTGATCCACTTGGACTTTAGTTTGGTGCAGGATGATAAATATGGATCTATTTGCATTTTTCTACATGTAGATATCCAGTTAGACCAGCACCATTTTTTGAAGATGCTGTCTTTTTTCCATTGTATGGTTTTGGCTTCTTTGTAAAAAATCAAGTATCTGTAGGTGTGTTGGTTTATTTCTGGGTCTTCTATTTGATTCCATTGATCCACCATTCTGTTTCTATGCTCGTGCTCGTACCACGCAGTTTTTATTACTATTGCTCTGTACTACAGCTTGAGATCAGGAATAGAGATACCTGCAGACGATCTGTTGTTATACAGGATTGTTTTGGCAATTCTAGGTTTTTTTGTTTTTCCATATGAAGTTGAGAATTGTTCTTTCAAGGTCTGTAAAGAATTGTGCTGGTATTGCATTGAATCTGTAGATTGCTTTTGATAGGATGGCCATTTTTACTATGTTAATCCTGCCAAGCCATGAGCATGGGAGATCTTTCCATCTTCTGATATTTTCTTCAATTTCTTTCTTCAGAGACTTCGAGTTTTTTTTTTTTTTTTTTCAAATAGATCTTTCACTTGTCTGGTTAGAGTCACACCAACATACTTTTTGTTATTAGTGGCTATTGTGAAGGGTGTAGTTTCCCTAATTTCTTTCTCAGCAGGGCCAGATGGCGTCAGTGCAGAATTCTACCAGACCTTCAAAAAAGAGCTAACTTTAATTCTCTCCAAACTATTTTGTTTCACAAAATAGAAACAAAAGGAATGTTACCATACTCATTCTATGAAGCCACAGTCACCTTGATACTTAAACCAAAAAAAGACCCAACAACAACAAAAAAAGAGAACTTCAGACCTATCTCTTTTATGAACATTGATATAAAAATACTCAATAAAATACTTGCAAACCAAATCCAAGAACACATAAAAGATATCATCCACCATGATCAAGTAGGTTTCTTATCAGGCATGCAGGGGTAATATATATACATAAATCCATCAGTGTAATTCACTGTGTAAACAAACTGAAGGAGAAAAGTCACATGATCATCTCCTTAGATGCCGAAAAAGCATTTGACAAAATCCAACACCCATTCATGTTTAAAGTCTTGGAGAGATTAGGGATACAAGGCACATACCTAAACATAGTAAAGACAATATACAGCAAGCCTATAGCCAACATCAAACTAAACGGAGAGAAACTTAAATCAATCTCACTGAAATCAGGGACAAAGCAAGGATGCCCACTCTCTCCGTATCTCTTCAACATAGTACTGGAAGTCCTAGCTAGAGCAATAAGACAACTAAAGGAGTTCAAAGGGATACAAATCAGAAAAGAAGAAGTCTAAAGTAACAAACACTGTTTGTAGATGATGTGATAGTATGCATGAGTGATCCCAAAAGTTCAACCAGAGAACTCCTTCAGCTGATAAAGACCTTCAAAAAAGTGGCTGGATACAAAATTAACTTGAAAAAATCAGTAGCCCTCCTATATACAAAAGAGATCTTATCATTTTTAAGACATTGATTTGAATGTAGCCTTAAGAATAACATGCCAAATGAAACGAATGTATTCTTTATCTTCTTTCTAACTATTTAACAATTGGGGTTCTGAAGTACAATAAAATCTCAAACAGTGTATTGTATGCAGCAGTTACTTTCCAAGATAGACATATGGGTAATAAAACGCTCAAATTACCTGATACATTCTAAGTGCCAAATGTTCTAGCTTTTGTGGAAGCTGAAGGGAACAATGCTCCTCCTTCTAAAGGAGCTGCTATAGACACTACCAGCTCCCAGGTTCTCTTACTGCAGCAAGTATCATTTTTTGCCTAGTTGACTTGGAAGCCCAAAGGGAGTCCAGAAACAGGGATCTACAGCTACCACAGTACTTGGGGTCAAGTTGCCCCTTGCCAGTCCATTGCCCACAGTAAGTGAGACTAATCTTTCTAAAGTACAAATTAGATCACACCACTTTTCTGCCTAAAAAATTTCAGTCCATCCCTGTTGTTTGATTGATTCATTCATTGATTCATAGGCATCAACTGTTTGGTGGTACTGGGGATAGAGTAGCAGACTTTAAAATTATACATTATTTAAAACTCACAATGTAGTAAAACAGACCTTCATGTAATACAAGGTTTGTGAAACCTTGAAATGAGATTAAGTGTGGCAGTCTAGACTTTATCCACAGTAGTGTCTGGTAAGCATTACCATCTCTTCCTATCCTCTTCCCTGGGTCTCTTTAAAAAAATTTTCTTCTCATGTGGATGATATCATCTAACCACCAACAGATCTTACCAGTTGTTTTGTGGAAGTAATGATATATGCAATAAAGACTGTCTTTGGGTTGCTCAACTTAAATTCAGTGAACTACCTACATTGGTAAGTCTGTAATATGTCTTAACCCAATGGCCCCAGATTCTGAAAACTCCATCAGGATAGGCCGTGTGTGTGTGTGTGTGTGTGTGTGTGTGTGTGTGTGTGTGTGTGTGTGTCGGGGTATGCATGTGTGTACTATGTATGTTTGGGAGCAGGTATCTATATTCTATATGTGAAAGCCAGAGGGTAAAGTTGGGTGTCTTCCATTACTTTCCACCAGAATCTCTCACCGAACCTGGTAATCACTGTTTTGGCTAGCGTGGCTGACCAGTGAGCTCACAATAACCCCTATGTCTGTCCTGTCAGTGCTGGTACACTACTATACCCATTTTTCACATGGGAGCTTGAGACCATAACTCAGATCCTCATGCTTGAGAAGCAAGCACTTTGCCAGTATTCCCAGCTCAACATAGAGCTTTAGTTTTCTTATTTATGCAGAACTTCCGTAAGCATTTTATTTATTAAAGAAAATATACTTCCACTTTTCCTGTGTAATTTGCCACTAGAGTGAGCTAGAGATTTCACTAGGCAACTTAAAGATACTTATTTGGGGGTGGTGCTTTTGAGGAGTAGGGAGACAGGAGCTCACTACACAGCCCTGGCTGTCCTGGAACTCACTATGTTCTGGCCTTGAACTCACAAAGATCAACCTGCCTCCCGAGTAGTGAGATTAAAGATGTGCCCCATTATTTCCAGCAAGAAACTTGCTTTTTGATGACATGACAGAGAGGGAAACTTAGGTTGAGTCATGTAAAAGATTATTTTAAATAGTTTGATAACTTAGTCATCATTTTTCATCTTATTCTCTTTTAATGTTTGGAAAGTATCCCTATTAGAAACATGTTTAAAAGCATATGTTCATTAAGTTGTCCTTCAAAAATTTATAAATTTGCATTTGTGTATACCTAGTATGCCTTATGTTTCCATGTAAGCCTATAGTGTGTACATAATTCCTAGAGGTTGTTTATGATGTTTTGTGCCATGTGAAAGGTATTGCCTTCGTGGTATAAATAATAATTATCAGTTATTTATGCCATATGAAGTCATGGGAGCTAGAAACAGCCCAGGGAAGAGTTTGGTTACCTGGGACTTATTCTGAGAGTGCTTCAGGAGAACAAGAGTGAGGGGAGTGTGGGGTGTTGGGAGGAACCTAGGCAAGCTCCTGTCTTAGTAGAGTCTAGATTTAGCATGAACTCATGGGTAGCTCTGGATAGAAAAGAAGAAGGAGGCTTTCTATGCCTGTGCTATTTGCTGGCTTCAGACTGCTTAGACAGGGGTGAAATAGAAGTAGAAAATGGGGTGGTTGGGTCCAGAGTGGGTCATTAGTGGGTGTGCTGTGCACCAGACTAGCGGGGTAGAGCTCATGGTTCACATTTGCATCCTTTACAAATGCTCTTCGGCTATGTCAGCTAAGATGTCTTGATTATTAATATATGAACTTTATTTATGAATATGCCAACCTTGATTTCTTGCTTCTCATTGAAAATTTTCTTTTAATAAGATCCTTTGGGAATCAAATACATAGATAATTTTTTTCTAACCTGAACTTGGAAAAACTTACCCATGGAATCAATTCCCAAAGGATCTTATTAAAACTCAGACTAAAACATGTTGGTTTGCCTTTTCCCCCCAGTTTCTCTCTCTCTCTCTCTCTCTTTCAGTTAACCCCAATGTTCTTTGTATTTTCCAATTATTTGGACCAAGTACAAGAAATAACACCTTATTTGTGGCTTCAACAACTGAAGAAAATGTGTCAGATTCCCCTAGTAACCATTAGTTGCCTATCGATCCTTAGGGAGGGGATATGGAGCCTTATGAACTTTATGGCAGGGTGCTGATGGGTCCAGTGTTGTACAGGTCTTGGTCAGATGATCACATCTACCATTACTTCAAGAGTGTGAAGACCATGTGATACCAGAAATTCTGCATTCCACAGTACTTCTTCTGGTTCTTCTTTTCTTTCTATTCTCTCTTCCATGATTCCCTTGAGTCTTTGAGGGGGTGATATCAGTGTTTATTTCTAGCTGAGCATTCAGCAGTCACTTTCAGCATTTCAGCACCTTGACCAATTAATGGTCTCTGCAGTATTTACTGTACACTGTAGAAAAAAAAATCAAAAACACCTCTGACCAGCACTGAAAATAGCACTAAACATGGTCATAGACATAAATATTTAGAGGTCAGTTTGATGTCCATTTAGCAAAGTAATGACAGGAGCTTCTATACTAGGGCCTATGACCTCTCCAGCTATGGAGTTTTGATCACGTTTTTAATACCAAAAGTAGGCCTCAGATCCAGTCAGAAAGTGTTTGTATATGCCTGTCACAGACGTGGCACTGTTCTTTATTGGAAGGTCAGTAGTGTTAGCATGCAAGGTCCATAGCTAACTGATACTGTTGATGATAACCCTCAGCCCCAGCAGCCAGCATAGCCCTCCTGACACTAAGAGGGCTGGACGGTAGGGAAGAAGCTTCCAGCACAGTTCCAGCTTGAATTATGTCTTTTGACTAAAGCATGTGGTGGCTTCAGCAGAGAGAGGGTTCTTAGCATTTAGTTCTGATGGGCATCCAACAGTAGTGGCTATACCCTGTGTTATTTTGGGGACTTGAAGGGACTTTTGGGTTTTTTTTCAGTGTCACCTATAGCAAGAAGCAGGTACATTTTTGTGTTGTAACTTAATTTGGCCTATGTGTATAAGCAAAAAGATGTACATATTTTTTTTACTAATACTTAATACAGTGTTGTTTTTTTTTTTAATCTGCCAGGTTCTCTTCTAGTTAACTTACTTAATCCTTAGACTACATAATAAGGGAGTTGTTTCTAACCTTAATGAAAACTGAGAGATAGATATGTTAAATATTTTTCCAACATCATAGTAAACTGTGAATCTAGGCTTCAAATCCATGTAGTCTGGCACTAGAATCTTCACTTCTGCACTGCCTCTCCTGCCATCCTTCCTCCCTTGTGCGCAGATTTATTTATATTCAGATGCATATGCACATATATGTTTATGTATAAGAAGAAGCAGATTTTTTTTCATGAATTGCTTTTTGTAAGCTTGATCTTGTTTTTATTTCTCAGTGCTTTGAAGTCCTGTTATAGTGATATCATCATCCACCACCAATACACAGCCCAGTGTTTATGAAAAAACTGGTGGACAGACTTTCAACAAGAACTGAATTTATCTATCATGAGCTTTAAATCATGAGAATGGCATCTTTGGCAAAAGAAAGATATTCTTGAAAACATTATGCATATAAATTACATATCCTCTTCTGGCCTCCATGGGCGTCAGGCATACTCACGATACACAGACATACTGCAGGCAACACTTCCATACACATAAAATTTAAAAATAATAATAATAAAGTGGCAGGAAGGGCTGGAAAGATGGATAAAGGCAGATGCTTCCAAGCTTGAATTCAATCTTCAGGACCCACATGGTGAGGAAAGGACTGACTCCTGCAGATCCTCTGACCTCCACACACATATCAAAACATGCACATGCCTCCTTCCCCATAAATAATAAATGTAAAAAAAATACTAAAATGACAGATTACCTGTGTGTGGTGGTGGATGGGTGGGTGAACACATGCACAGTTGTGCTAATGTGCAGGCCGTGACACCCATTGTCTAAGCAAGAGACAACTTGAAGGAGTCCCTTTTCTCCTTTTACCTTTTGGGCCCAAGGATTGCACTTCAGTCACTAGGGTCAGCGGCAAACACCCTTGCCTGCTGAGGCATCTTGGTGGGTTTCTAGTTACTAAAACTTTTTTTTTTTTTTTGGAATTCAGCTGTGGTACTGCACGGTTATTTTAGAGACTTTATTAGGATGGACAGTAAGGGCTTTTGTAGATCTGAGGTCTTACTGGATTTTTTTTCCATGAGTCTTTCGATGTACAAAATTATGTTCATTTTTTAAGCTAAAATCTGCTTTTTTGTTGTTGTTGTTGTTGTTGTTCAGATTATAGTAACACTGATGTGAAGCCACTTCTGTAAGAATCCTTTTCAGTGGCAGTGATTTTACAGGGGCACTAACGTGTCACCACCCTCGTGGTACTTGGTGTGTACATTCAGTAGGGAAAAAGCTATACAGTAAGAATCCTAACTTCTAAGGGCGACATTTGAAAATTAAAGTTCAAGGGGTGCATTTCTTTTTTTGTCTCCAGTACTGTTACTGTCCTGAAGGATTGAGGTTCAGCAGGTGTGATGATCACACCAGCTTTCTAGTTGATAGTCTAGATTCAGCTGAGAGATGAGTAGCAATGTGGCCAGCTGCTTCAAACTCCCCTGCCTGGACTTTCCACCGTGATGGATGGGCCTTGACCTGTGAGCCTGAATGAACTTTTCTCTCATCAGCTGCTGTGTCAGAATATCCTATCATAGCAGCTCAAGAGTGACCAACACAGCAGGGAAGCAGGTGGGCATGGGCAAGTGGATGAGTTTTAGAGTTAGAGCTTGTGCCAGGCCATTTGTGGGAAAGCATCTCTTCTTCCCAGTTGAATATCACGTGGGAAGGATGTGTGGCCAGGCCTTGTGATTAGTTGTGGCAGATTATAAGCAGAGGCTGCTTACAGATGTCACTATGTTAAGATAGTTTCTGTTTTTTCTATGGTAACAGCTAGGTTTCCTGGGCTCACTTTCACCAGAGATTGTATCAGGAACTCAGATTTAACACCAGAATTAAGAGAGGATACTTCATTACAGTCTTTGCCAAAAGGAAAGAGTTGGCCAGCTATTGCTCTGTGCTCTGTGCTCTAAATCACAGGATTCTTTTATTAAAGACACAGTTTCAACAGCAGACACTTTGGTAACACTCTGAGCAGCTCTTTCTCTGATGTTCATTGTTTGTTTTTTTTTCTTATGCACTTAGCCTTTTTTAAAATGCGTTTGCCATTGGATTTCTGTGACAAAGTAATACCTCATCTGGGATTTTCTTAATTCATCAAGTAGTGGAAAGTCAATGAAGTAGTCATAGAATTAAAAGTAAAAATACAATTTTTATGACAGGAATGCTTTGGGTTATGAGAGTGTAAAATAAGATGCATGCTTCTCTGTGAAGGCAGAAAAGGACTGAACCAATGCCTGCAGAAGTAGCCAGTGAAATAGGCCCAGATGTGGGTTATGTGGGCACACTTAGAGAAAGAATGCCAGTCGTGGGAATCCTAAGTGCAAGTCACCTAGAATTTCTGCTGTAGTTTGATAGGAACTTAAATAATAAGAGGTTTGTACAATGTATAGTTTTAAAGAGCATAAGAAAAGTTGAGTGGCAGGAAACAGGTCTCAGGATGGTTGTAGCATAAAATCCCAGTGACAGTAGCATGCCCAGGTTGGGCGACTTAAGGAGGGACGTGAGCCAGAGGCTTTCTGAACAATGGCCCTTAACCTTTTATGACCTGTGAATGCCTCACTCAAAATAAAAATAAAGTTTACATACCTTTCATTGCATTTGATTGTTTTTTTTTTATGTCATTTAACTTTCTGTAGCCATGATTAAAACATCTCCAAGAACAGTATGAAGGGAGCAGTTGTTTAAAATAACTCAAAATGAAAATAAAACTGTTTACATAACTTTCATTACATTTGATTGTTGTTACTTAACATTCTGTAGCTATGATTAAAATATCCCTAAGAGCAATGTAAAGGGAGCAGTTGTTTGTTTGGCTTACAGTTCCAGAGGTTTTTTGGCTTTGTTGATTCCCTAGTACTTGGCTTCACTGATTTGGGGACAGTAAGACTATCATGGTTGAGAGAGCACGTGACAGAGGTCACTCACCTCATAGCAGACAGGATGCAAAGCATGAGGACCGGTCAGGGGACCAGGCATAATGACCTGCAGACTTCCTCTAGCTCATCCTTAGCTCCTAACGCTCCATCACCTCCTAGAGAATAGCCATCCGTCTGCCACTGAGTATTCAGCACTTGAGCCTACGTAGGACATTCTGTATTCAAACTAGAATACTTTGAGAATTTGTACATTTACAGGCGGACTATAAGACTACTTTTAAACAAATTTAATTGAAATTTAAAATTAAAGACTACTTGAGCATTTATTTATTTTGTGTTTATATATGAGTTTGTGTGGTGTATGTACTTATATGTCTTGGTGCATGTACCCTTTCCTTGTGTGCTTGCAGAAGCCGCAGGAGAATGTCGGGTATCCTACTCTATCTCTCTGTACTGTATTCCTTTGAGATAGGGCATTTAACCAAACCTGGATTGCAGACAGCAGTCCCTGGCCGTCCTCCTGTCTCTTCCCCTTACAGTGCGTTGCTACCCCATGACTTTTTCATGGGTCCTGGGGATATGAACTCAGGTCCTCATGCTTGTGCAGCAAACACTCTTACCTGTTGAGCCGTTTCCCCAGACCCTGCTTGAACATTTTAATACATTAAAATTTTACAAATAAAATAATAATTGAATCAAGAAAATTATGTAAAATTTCCTAGCACTGCAAATACATTTTGAATGTCTTTTCTTTCTTGTTTGCTGTGGTGTTTTGAGTGATAAATTTCCTCCATAGTCTTAGGCATTTAAATACGTGGTCCCCAGCTGGTGGCACTTTTTGGCTAGGTTTAGGAGTTGTGGCTCTGCTGGAGGAAGTATGTTACTGGTGGAAGGCTTTGAGAGTTTAAGGACCCCACCATTTCTAGTTCACTCTCTGCTTCCTGCTCCCAGTTCAAGATGTGGGGCTCAGCTTCTACTTCCAGCAGCCACACCATCTGTTTGTTGCCGTACCTCCTCAGCATAACAGACTCTTCTCTCTGGGACCATAAGCCAAATAAACTCTCCTAGAATTTGCTTTCAGCATGATATTTTATCACAGTAATAAAAAAAGTCACTGATGTGCTTAGTTATTTTTATTCAAGCTAGAGTGTTGACACCATCCCATAAGCTCTAGCCTCAGCTACCTCATGCCCTCATGAGGGACTGTACACTCAAACTGTGAGCCATAGTAAACTTCTGGAGTTGCTTTTTTTGGGTATTTTTTTCACAGAAGTGATAAAAGTAACAAATACACGTGGCAGTAATCATGATTTGTGTTATTTGGCCAGTATATGTTGTCCTCCTATGCTATTTTATGCTTGTCAGGAGTAAAATACAGTGTTGGATAAAAAAAGACCATAGGAAAGGAATGAAATAATGTTTACAAATTAACAGAACATATTAGTGAACTCTCTCCTAATGTCCAGAGGTCTCAAGTTCATATTTAAAGTTGGCTTAATGAGTGAGGAGATTGCATGCTATTGCTTTTAAATATTTTGGAAAGTTATTTTTAAAAGAGTAACATTCTTTTTTTTTTATATGTCCAGATGGTATAGAAGGACAAGCAAAGGATATTAAGAACAAGGCTGTTTCTACTCAATATGAAGAATATATCTACCACTTAAAACTGCTCATCAATGAAATAATGGCTGCCTTGCAAATTTTTCTTAACTCAAAAATAGTAACACTGGGTTCATTGCACTGTTATAATGCCTGCTTGTATTGTGGTTTCTGTTTAATATCTGAGTCCTTATTTACTTACTGATAAGATCACTCATTTTAAGGGAATCAACAGAAGCAGAGCAAATCACCCACCCTCTCTTAGAAAGATGTTCTAAGAACTGAAAGAGTTAATGTGTCCTAGAATACCTGATAAGTACTCAGTTTTAGGTGCCTATATCCTACGTCTGTCACAATGTCCACATTCTTTTGTGTCAGACAGGAGGAATGCTAGGAAGAAGGTGTTTCAGTGATATCGAAAGGATTCTTACGTTTCAAAGACTAGACAGATTTCGCAATTTCTAGGACATTCTGGAGATTTGCATTGGTTGTTGGCAGTAGGTACTGTGTGTATATGTAAGGCTCGTGGAAGCACCGAGATGCCTGAATAGGACTTTACTTCCTCCCCAGTTTGCGTAGCAGTTTCCTCGGTTGGAAGATAAAATCTGTTGCATTAGAGTAGTTTCTATCTTGGTTTCATTGCTGCTGTACAAAATAAATTGTTCCAGTTTCATTCTTTAAGTTGATTTGTTAGATCCTGAAAGTTGTAATTTTCTTTCTTGATTCACTTCAGCCTTTCTGAGATCTCAACCTATAATTATCATACATACTTAAGTACAACACAAACTTTTCTGAAGTTTTCCTGTCTTTAGAATATGTTAAATGTTTTATAGCACTGGTTTTATTATCATCTAGAATATCAGGTTTCTAAGCGTTGAGGAAGAATTTGGGTTTTTATTCATTTACAGATAGAATGGTCCTAGAAGTCACTTGTATGTGAATCAGAGCTCCACTGCTGCTGCTGCTCTTTTGTTGTTCTTGTTGTTTTGCTTTTTTCCCCCTCCTGAAACCAGCACCACGATTATCCTGGGAGCTTCTAAGAGGGAGAAAGGCAGTGAGGGAGAAAGGAGGAAGCTATAATATGGAGCCTCTTTTCTTGGCCATGAGCCAGAATCCTGAGGACAGAAGACTCCTTTGCCAATTCAGGCCATAAACTGGAATGGGGTTGGCTCTTCTCTATGTACTTATCCATTTGTTTGTCTTTTCTGTAGATCAGGTCTTTTGGCCAGTTACTTAACTACTCTGAACTTATTTTCTTATCTTTGAAATAGAATTACTAAAAGTATCACTTCACTGGTTGTGGTGAGGATTAAGTGAGTCCAAATGTAGAAGGGTGTGTTTAGCTGAGAACCTGGCATGGGCTATTCCATCTCAAGGGTTGAAATCTTTTCCTCAGGATTAGTCAAGTCTAGCATTAATCCATGGCATATCAAGTGTCGGTACTCATCTAGTTCCTAAAGACCTGAACTGAATAAGAGTGGAGAGTCTTTCCCGTAAAGCTCTTACTCTAGTAGGAGGATGATAATGGAATTATGGGCTAAATACAGGGCACTATGAGCAGTGATCTGGATCAAAACTGAGCCCAGCTCAGAGTGGTCTGACTAAAGCATTTAACCCCTGAAATGGAACTGAGCATAACCATTCCAAGAGATACATTTACATTTCAAACCCCCTCTAACTCTTTTTCCTCCTTTCCTGAGCTCTCCCCTCTCTTTTTCTGCTCCTTCTTCCTCGCACTTTCTTATCCTTCTTTGGGAAATACATTCAAGGAATCTGCTCTAGCCTCAAGGTTCTAAATCTTTGACCTGAAGGAGTAGTACCACATACAGGGTTGTGCCTCTCACAACCTTTACTTGTGAAACATGAAGAAATTGACCTAAGAAGAACATGAGATTTCTGTCTAGAGATTTAAAGGGGTTTCTGTCTATATTGCCTTCAGTTTGGGGTATCTTAATGTTCGTTAAATAAAAAGATCTCCTTGTTTTACATAATGTCTGTTTATATTGCTTTGGTTTTAAAGGAATAAATATAGAAGAATCCTTGAAGTGCTTCGTTTATTTGTATATAGTAGATTCTTATTAAGAACTGTCTTGGCTATCAACGCAGATGCTGAGACTTATGGCCAACTGTTGGGCAGAGTGCATGGAATCTTATGAAAGAAGTGGGAAATAGTAAGATCTGGAGGGGACGGGAACTCTACAAGGAGAGCAACAGAACCAGAAAATTTGAACACAGGGGTCTTTCCAGAGACTGATGCTCCAACCAAGTACCATGCATGGAGATAACCTAGAACCGCTGCACAGATGTAGCCCATGGCATTTCAGTGTCCAATTGGGTTCCATAGTAATGGGAAGAGGGACTGCCTCTGACATAAACTGATTGGCCTGCTCTTTGATCACCTCCCCCTGAGGGGGGAGCAGCCTTACCAGGCCACAGAAGATGACAATGCAGCCACTCCTGATGAGATCTGATAGACTAAGATCATAAGGAAGGGGGGGGGGACCTCCCCTATCAGTGGACTTGAGGAGGGGCATGTGTGAAGAAGGGGGAGGGAATGTGGGATTAGGAGGGGAGAAGGGAGGGGTTTATGGGGGGGGGATACAAAGTGAATAAAGTGTAATTAATAAAAGTTAAAAAAAAAAAACTGTCTTGGAGGCCTGGGGAGATGGCTCAGTGATTAGAGTGTTTCCCTGGCAATTGTGAAAGCAAGAGTTTGCCTCTCCAGAACCCACATAAATGTTTGGTTAGTTTTGTGACCTGCCAGTAATTCCAGAAAGATTGGAAGGTGTACAGAGGATGCCCAGAGCAAACTGGTTAGAAAAACTAGCCATACTGGTGAGCTCTAGATTTGATCAAGAGACTCTGCCTTCATGACTAAGATGGAAAAACAATCAAAGATGATTCTGGACATTGGCTTCTGACATTCATATGCATGTGAACAAGAGTGCTTGTTCACACACATGCAGACATGCATGCACAAATACCACACATGGAGACTGGAAGTAATGATATTCACCTGGAATCTTAGACATTAGGAGGCTTAGGTAGAAGAATATAAGGTCAAGGCCAGACTGAAACCCTTTCTCAAAAACAAAACAGAAAAGGAAGGAGGGAGGGAGGGAGGGAAGGAGGGGGAGGGAAGGAAGGAAGGAGAGAGGGAGGGAGGGAAAGAAAGAAAAGAGAAAGAAAAAGAAAAAAGGAAGAAAGGAAGAGAAGAGAAGAGTGAAATCCAGTAGCAAATTCATACTTCAAGGTTTTATCTGATGGCTGAAATGTTCTGCCTATTCCTGAATCAGACTGCGGTTAGCTGACCATATAACAGTTATTTTCTCAGACCTAAAAATATTGAGGAGAGAATAACATTTAGAGTGAAAGCAGAACTTCATTAGCAGTGGCTAGATATATAAATACTGAGGGCTAGACCTAGAAATATGCTTAGTAAAAGGCTGAAAATTTCACCAAAGAACTATTTGAAATAGCACCAAGAGTGATTTTCACTTGAAAGAGTATCTTTGTGTGTGTGTTGGCTGGATGTATTAATTTTTTTCCATAAAATTCCATTCTGCCAATGTAGCATTTTAACTTTTTTCAACTTATAAGAATTTTTTTTCTTTTCTTTTTCAGCTTATGGGAAAGTATTTCTAGTTCGTAAAATAAGTGGTCATGATGCTGGAAAGCTGTATGCCATGAAAGTTTTGAAAAAGGCAACAATAGTTCAAAAGGCTAAAACTACAGAGCATACAAGGACAGAGCGACAAGTTCTGGAGCACATTAGACAGTCACCATTTTTGGTGACATTGCACTATGCTTTCCAGACAGAGACCAAGCTTCATCTCATCTTAGGTAAGTGTCCATTGTTGTCATACTTTCTATGAGAATATTTTTCTTTAGGTCTTGAGGAAACATAGTTTGGACTTAGAAGAAATTGTTTTTGCCTTTCATTCTTTTTGTGGTGCTGTTTCCTTTAGCATCTTGCTCTGGAAGGGAAACGGCCCCAGCATGAAGACATTTGTACATCTCTGTTCCACACTCCATGATTATTCAGTGTGCATCCAAGCAATGTGAAGAACTTGATGGCCCAGTGGGCCATGATTAGTATTTTAGTTCTCAAGAATGTACAGGTTTGGGCTGACAGGGGACAGTTATGAAAACTACTAATGGGGAGACATAAAGAAGAAAGAATTTTATTCCTAGCGACACTTCGCTTGTCGTGGTGGGAAACCTAAGGGAGTACCCACTAACCACTGAACCCTCTCATTTCCCATAGGTATTTTCTGAATCCATGTCTTTCCCGCTTGGACTGTTGTTTATGATCTTTGGGAGTTTGATTCCCCTGGTCACTGTATCTATTTTTATGTCAGTACCATGCTGTTTTTATTACAAAAGCTCTATAACACAACTTGAAGTCTGGAGTGGTGATATCTCCAGCAGATCTTTTATTATTTAGGATTGGTTTAGCTATCCTGTTTTGTTTGTTTATTTTCTAGATGTTTCCATATGGCATTGAAGATTGTTTTTTTTTTTAATTTGGTAAAATTTGTGTTGGAATTATGATGGGGATTGCATTGAATCTGTAGATTGCATTTGGTGATAATTTTTACACTGTTAATCCTACCAATCATGAGCATGGAAGAACTTTCATCTTTTGGTGTCTTTTTCAGTTTCTTTCTCCAATATCTTTAAGTTTTAACTATACAAGTCTTTTACTTGTTTGCTTAGAGTTATCCTAAGATTTTTTTTTTTGAGGTTATTGTGAAAAGGATTATTTCTCTGATTTCTCCACAACCTCTCCAGCATGTGTTGTCTCTTGAGTTTTTGATCTTGGCCATTCTGATGGGTGTAAGGTGAAATCTTAGGGTCGTTTTGATTTGCATTTCCCTGATGGCTAATGAGGTTGAGCATTTCTTTAAGTGTTTCTCTGCCATTCGATAAGGAATGTAGATTTTTAAAGTGTATTCTTACTATTCTCTGACTTTCCTCAGTGTCTGTTGTAATGTCCCCTTTTTGTCTCTAAGTTTTATTAATTTACAGCCTTTCTCTTCATCTTTTGGTTAATTTTACTAAAGTGTTTGTGAATCTTGTTGATTTTGTCAAAGAACCAACTATTTCATTGATTCTTTGTGTTGGTTTTTTTTGTTTTATTTATATTTTATTGATTTCAGTCCAGAATGATTATTTCTTCCCACATACTTTTCTTAGATATTATTTCTTTTTGTTGTTCTAGAGCTTTCAGGTGTGCCATTAAATAACTAATATGAGAGCTTTTCATTTTTTTCCTGTAGGCACTTAGGGCTGTGAACTTGCCTCTTAGAACATCTTGTTTGGATATTTCATGTTTGCATTTTTACTCAATTCTAAAAAATTTAAAATTTTCTTTTTATTTTCTGTTTGACCCAATTTTCATTAAGTAGTGAACTGTTCAGTTTCCATTAATTTTCCATAGTTTCTACTGTTTCTATTGTTGTTGATATCCAGCCTTAATTCATGGTGGTCAGATAGGATGCAGAGTAGTATTTCAGTTTTCTAATGTCTATTGAGACTTGCTTTGTATGCTAATATATCATCAATTATGAAGAACGTTCTTTGAGTTACTGAAAAGAAAGTATATTCTTTAGTGGCTGGGTGAAATGTTCTATATATTTGTTAGGTCTGTTTAATTAATGATGTTATTGACTTCAGTGTTTCTCTGTTTAGTTTTACCTATTTGCAAGAGCCAAGTATTGAAGGCACCCGCTATCACTGTGTATAAAGGTCAATATGTGATTTTAGCTGTAATAGTGTTTCTTTTATGAACTTGGGTACCCTTGTGTTTGGTGCATAAATGTTTTGAATTGCAATATCCTCTTGGTGAATTTTTCTTTTAATGAGTATGTAGTGTCTGTGCATTCCTATCTCTGCTGATTATTTTCGGTTTGAAGTTTATAGTATTATACATTAAAAATGGCTATACTACTTGCTTCTTGAGTTCATTTGCTTGGAATATCTTTTCTATCTTTTTACTCTGATGTCTATCTTTGATGTTAAGGTGTGTTTCTTGGTTGCAATAGAAAGATGGATTCTGTTTTTTAATCCAAAATGTTAGTCTATGTCTTTTTAAAATTGTTTACTTATTTTTTGATTATTACAATTTATTTACTTTGTATCCCAGCTGTAGCCCCCTTCCTCGTGCCCTCCCAACTCCACCCGCCCTCCCTCTTCACTTTCCATGCCCCTCTCTCAGTCCACTGATAGAGGATGTCCTCCTCTCCTTCCATCTGACCCTAGCCTATCAGGTCTCATCAGGACTGACTGCATTGTCTTCCTCTGTGGCCTGGTACAGCCGCAATTCCCCCCAGGGGGAGGTGATCAAAGAGCCAGCCACTGAGTTCATAGCAGAGACAGCCCCCGCTTCCCTTACTAGGGAACCCATTTGGAGGCTGAGCTGCCATTGCTACATCTGAGCAAGGGGTCTAGGTTAGCTCCATGCATAGCCCTTGGTTGGAGTATTGGTCTTTGCCAAGAACCCTGGGCCCAGATTTTTTTTTTTTTTTTTGGTTCTGTTACTCTCCTTGTGGAGCTCCTGTCCCCTCCATGTCTTTCTATCTCCCCCTTCTTTCATTGAAAATTGAGACCATCAATATAGTTATTAATGAGAAGTGTTTATTGATTCCTGGTTTTGGTTGCTGCCTCCCCCCCCCCCCCTGCATGTACTGTTCTGGGATCATTTATTCCCTGTGTCCTCGTAGTTGTGTTAATCTTCTCTTCAAACTGAAAATTTCCTTGTAATGCATTCTGTAGAGCTGGGTTGGTGAACAGAAATTGCTTACATTTGTTTTTTATAGTAAAAAGGGTTTTTTCTTTGTGGATTGTGATTGATATTTTTGCTGGGCATAGTAGTCTGGCCTTGCATCTATGGCTTCTCAGAAGGTTGAAGAACATTCGCCTAGGGCCTTCTGGCAGTCATAGGGTTGTTCCAATGGGCCTTGTGTTATATGTGACTTAGTCTTTTCCCATTGCAACATTAACATTCTTTCTTTGTTTTGTACCTTTAGTGTTTTGATTATTTTGTGTCTTGGGAATATTTTTTTTATGATCTTGTCTAGTTGGTGTTCTGTATGTTTCTTATACCTTTATAGTCTACAGGAGATGAAAGCTGGTAAGAGCCTAGACTCCCCATCCTGAATTATTATATTTAGCCTGCACTTCTCTTTCTTTCTGAAATCACTCTCTCTCCCTTCTCTGCAGATCTTTTTTTGAAGTTTTATTTTTATTTTTATTATTAGTTACATTTTATTAACTCTGTATCCCAGCTTTATCCCGCTTCCTCATTCCCCCCAATCCTACCATCCCTCCCTCATCTCCTCCCTGCCCCTTTCCAAGTCCACTGATTGGGGAGGACTGCCTCCCCTTTCATCTGCCTGGTTTATCAGGTATCTTCAGGACTGGCTGCAAAGTCCTCCTCTGTGGCCTAGCAGGACTGTTCCTCCCTTGAGGGGTGGGGAAGTCAAAGAGCCTGCTGTTGAGTTCATGTCAGAAATAGTACCTGTTCCCCTTACTAGGGAAAACCTGGTTAATGAACTACCACGGGCTACATCCAAGCAGAGGTTCTAGGTTATATCCATACATGGTCCTTGGTGGAGAGTCAGTCTCAGAAAAGACCCCTGTGCCCAGATATATTTGGTTCTTGTGGAGCTCCTATCCTTTCCACGTTATACTAACTCCCCTTCTTTCATATGATTTCCTGCACTCTGCCCAAGGTTTGGTTATGAGTCTTAGTATCTGCTTTGATAAAGTGCTAGGTAGAGTCTTTCAGAGGCCCTCTGTGGTAGGCTCCTGTCCTGTTACTTGTTTTCTCCTATGTCCAATGCCCATCCCACTTGTCTTTCTAAGTGAGGATTGATCATCCCACCTTTTGCTTTTTATTATTTATTGCATCTACTTTAGTTTTCTTTTTTATTTATATAGTATTTTAAGTTTTAAAAGAAGATGGATATTTGATTAAATTAAGTAGCCCTGAATCATGTTTGTTTTGTTTTTATTTTTATTACTTACTCTCCATTATTTTTAATCTTGAACAGTGTTCCAATAAACAGATACAAATAAAATAAGGAAAACCATGTTTTTTTTACTAGCTCAAGAGTTGTGGACAAGGCAACATTTTCATTCCATGGTAAGTGTCAGTAGACTAGAAAACATACTATTCTGTCCACATAGATTTACTTGGCGCAGTTGTTTTTTCTCCATGTTGAAAGTCATTTTTTTTTTATTTGAGTTTTAAAATGAGCATCCAGTTGTTTTTGTTTTTTGTTTTGGTTTGTTTTGGTTTTGGTTGTTGTTGTTGTTTGATATAAGGTTTCTCTGTGTTACAGCCCTGGCTATCCTGGACTTGCTTTGTTGCTTTGTAGACCAGGCTGTCCTTGAACTCAAAGAGATCCCCCTTCCTCTGTCTCCTGAGTGCTGGAATTAAAGGTGTGAGCCACCACCACCTGACAAACTTTCCAGAAATTTAAAACAAGGCTTTATTAGACACTGTACGTTGGTTCAGTTATTCTTTGAAATGCTCTAACTGGATGTTATTATTTGCAAATAAAGTGCTACACTTAGTCCCTGTGTTGATTTCTTTTTTTTTTTTTTTTTTTTTTTTTTTTTTTTTTTTTTTACGAGTAAATGTGAATTTATTCTTTTTTTTTTTTCCAATTTATTTATTTTTTTATTTTATTTTTCTTTTTAGTTACATTTTGTTAACTCTGTGTCCCAGCTGTATCCCGCTCCCTCATTCCCTCCCCAACCCCACACTCCCTCCCTGGTCTCCTCCCTGCCCCTTTCCAAGTCCCCTGATAGGGGAGGACCTCCTCCCCTTTCATCTGACCCTGTTTTATCAGGTATCTTCAGGGCTGGCTGCAAAGCCCTCCCCTGTGGCCTAACAGACTGCTCCTCCCCTGGGGTGGGGGTCAAACAGCCTGCCCTTGAGATCCTATTAGAAATAGTCCGTGTTCCCCTTACTTTGGAAAACTACTTGGTTACTGAGCTACCACAGGCCACATCCGAGCAGAAGTTCTAGGTTATATCCATAGATGGTCCTTGGTTGAGTGTCAGTCTCAGAAAAGACCCTGTGCCCAGATATATTTGGTCCTTGTGGAGCTCCTATCCTTTCCATATCATACTAACTTCCCTTCTTTCATATGATTCCCTGCACTCTGCCGAGGGTTTGGTTATGAGTCTTAGTGTCTGCTTTGAAACACTGCTAGGTAGAGTCTTTCAGATGCCTTTTGTGGTAGACTCCTGTCATAAGTTCAATGCACATCCCATTTGTCTTTCTAAATGAGGATTAATCACCTTCGCCTGTGTCCACTTTCTTGATTATCTTCTTTAGGTGTGTAGATTTCATTATGTTTATCATGTCTTGTAGGTCTATATAAGCGAGTATATACCAAGTTTGTCTTTCTCCTTCTGGGATACTTCACTCAGAATGATCTTTTCTAGATCCCACCACTTGCCTGCAAATTTCATGATTTC
>NW_026596134.1:10856913-10931463 GCF_907164565.1 Psammomys obesus
TTTTTTTTTATTTTATTTTTCTTTTTAGTTACATTTTGTTAACTCTGTGTCCCAGCTGTATCCCGCTCCCTCATTCCCTCCCCAACCCCACACTCCCTCCCTGGTCTCCTCCCTGCCCCTTTCCAAGTCCCCTGATAGGGGAGGACCTCCTCCCCTTTCATCTGACCCTGTTTTATCAGGTATCTTCAGGGCTGGCTGCAAAGTCCTCCTCTGTGGCCTAACAGACTGCTCCTCCCCTGGGGTGGGGGTCAAACAGCCTGCCCTTGAGATCCTATTAGAAATAGTCCGTGTTCCCCTTACTTTGGAAAACTACTTGGTTACTGAGCTACCACAGGCCACATCCGAGCAGAAGTTCTAGGTTATATCCATAGATGGTCCTTGGTTGAGTGTCAGTCTCAGAAAAGACCCTGTGCCCAGATATATTTGGTCCTTGTGGAGCTCCTATCCTTTCCATATCATACTAACTTCCCTTCTTTCATATGATTCCCTGCACTCTGCCGAGGGTTTGGTTATGAGTCTTAGTGTCTGCTTTGAAACACTGCTAGGTAGAGTCTTTCAGATGCCTTTTGTGGTAGACTCCTGTCATAAGTTCAAGGCACATCCCATTTGTCTTTCTAAATGAGGATTAATCACCTTCGCCTGTGTCCACTTTCTTGATTATCTTCTTTAGGTGTGTAGATTTCATTATGTTTATCATATCTTGTAGGTCTATATAAGCGAGTATATACCAAGTTTGTCTTTCTCCTTCTGGGATACTTCACTCAGAATGATCTTTTCTAGATCCCACCACTTGCCTGCAAATTTCATGATTTCCTCCTTTTTGATTGCTGAGTAGTATTCCATTGTGTAAAAATACCACAATTTCTGTATCCATTCCTCCGTTGATGGACATCTGGGTTGTTTCCAAGTTCTGGCTATTACAAATAAAGCTGCTATGAACATGGTTGAACAAATGTCCTTGTTGTGTACTTGAGCAAATTTTGGGTATATACCTAGGAGTGGTATAGCTGGGTCTTGAGGTAGCACTACTCCTAGTTGTCTGAGAAAGCGCCAGATTGACTTCCAGAGTGGTTGAACCAGTTTACATTCCCACCAGCAATGGAGGAGGGTTCCCTTTTCTCCACAACCTCTCCAGCATGTGCTATCACTTGAGTTTTTCATCTTGGCCATTCTGATGGGTGTAAGGTGATATCTCAGGGTCGTTTTGATTTGCATTTCCCTAATGGCTAATGAGGTTGAGCATTTCTTTAAGTGTTTCTCTGCCATTCGACGTTCCTCTTTCGAGAATTCTCTGTTTAGCTCTGTTCCCCATTTTTTAAGTAGATTACTTGGTTTGTTGCTTTTCTGCTTCTTTAGTTCTTTATATATACTTGATATTAGCCCTCTGTCAGATAAAGGGTTGGTGAAGATTCTTTCCCAATCTGTAGGCTGTCTATTTGTTTTGATGACAGTGTCTTTTGCTTTACAGAAGCTTTTCAGTTTCATGAGGTCCCATTTATTGATTGTTGCTCTTAGAGCCTGTGCTGTTGGTGTTCTGTTCAGGAAGTTGTCTCCTGTGCCAATGAATTCTAGGCTGTTTCCCACTTTTTTTTCCAGCTGATTTAGAGTATCTGGTTTTATGTTGAGGTCCTTGATCCACTTGGACTTTAGTTTTGTGCAGGGTGATAGATATGGATCTATTTTCATTTTTCTGCATGTAGACATCCAGTTGGTCCAGCACCATTTGTTGAAGATGCTGTCTTTTTTCCATTGAATGGATTTGGCTTCTTTGTCAAATATTGAGAATTCATAGGTGTGTGGGTTTATTTCTGGGTCTTCTATGCGATTCCATTGATCCTCCTTTCTGTTTCTATGCCAATACCATGCAGTTTTTATTACTGTTGCCCTGTAGTACAGCTTGAGATCGGGAATGGAGATACCTCCAGATGATCTGTTGTTGTACAGGATCGTTTTGGAGATTCTGGGTTTTTTGTTTCTCCATATGAAGCTGAGAATCTTTTTTTCAAGGTCTGTAAAGAATTGAGTTGGTATTTTGATGGGAATTGCATTGAATCTGTAGATTGCTTTTGGCAGGATGGCCATTTTCACAATGTTAATCCTACCAATCCATGAGCACGGGAGATCTTTCCATCTTCTGAGATCTTCTTCAATTTCTTTCTTCAAAGACTTGAAGTTTTTCTCAAATAGGTCTTTCACTTGCTTGGTTAGAGTCACACCAAGGTACTTTATGTTATTAGTGGCTATTGTGAAGGGTGTTGTTTCCCTAATTTCTTTCTCAGCCTTTTTGTCTTTGGTATACAAGAGGGCCTCTGATTTTTTTGAGTTGATTTTGTATCCTGCCACTTTGCTGAAGGTGTTTATCAGCTGAAGAAGTTCTCTGGTTGAATCTTTGGGGTCGCTCATGTATACTATCATATCATCTGCAAATAGTGACACTTTGACCTCTTCCTTTCCGATTTGTATCCCCTTGATCTCCTTTAGTTGTCTTATTGCTCTGGCTAGGACTTCAAGTACAATGTTAAAGAGATATGGAGAGAGTGGGCAGCCTTGTCTTGTCCCTGATTTCAGTGGGATTGATTTAAGTTTCTCTCCATTGAGTTTGATGTTGGCTATAGGGTTGCTGTATATTGCCTTTACTATCTTTAGGTATGTGCCTTGTATCCCTGATCTCTCCAAGACTTTAAACATAAATGGGTGCTGGACTTTGTCAAATGCTTTTTCAGCATCTAAGGAGATGATCATGTGGTTTTTCTCCTTCAGTTTGTTTATGTGGTGGATTACATTGATGGATTTCCGTATGTTGAACCACCCTTGCATTCCTGGGATGAAGCCTACTTGGTCATGGTGGATGATATCTTTGATGTGTTCTTGGATTCGGTTTGCAAGTATTTTATTGAGTATTTTTGCATCAATGTTCATAAGAGAGATAGGTCTGAAGTTCTCTTTTTTTGTTGGATCTTTGTGTGGTTTAGGTATCAAAGTGACTGTGGCTTCATAGAATGAGTTTGGTAGTGTTCCTTCTGTTTCTATTTTATGGAATAGTTTGTGGAGAATTGGTGTTAGTACTTCTTTGAAGGTCTTGTAGAATTCTGCGCTGAAGCCATCTGGTCCAGGGCTTTTTTTGGAGGGGAGACTGTTAATGACTGCTTCTATTTCCTTGGGAGATATAGGACTATTCAGTCGTTCTACCTGATCTTGACTTAATTTTGGTAGATGGAATCTGTCAAGAAAGTTATCCATTTCATTTAGATTTTCAAATTTTGTGCCATATAGGCTTTTGTAGTATGACCTAATAATCATTTGGATTTCCTCAGTGTCTGTAGTTATGTCCCCATTTTCCTTTCTGATTTTGCTGATTTGTATGGTTTCTCTCTGCTTTTTAGTTAGTTTGGCTAAGGGTTTGTCTATCTTGTTGATTTTCTCAAAGAACCAGCTTTTTGTTTCATTGATTCTTTGGATAATTTTATTTGTTTCTAATTGATTGATTTCTGCCCTTAGTTTGATTATTTCCAGCCGTCTGCTCCTCTTGGGTGTATCTGCTTCTTTTTTTTCTAGGTTTTTCAGTTGGGCCATTAAGTTGTTTGTATGTGATGTTACAGATTTCTTCTTGTAGGCACTTAGTGCTATAAATTTTCCTCTGAGCACTGCTTTCAATGTGTCCCATAAATTTGGGTATGTTGTGCCTTCATTTTCATTGAATTCTAGAAAGTCTTTAATTTCTTTCTTTATTTCTTCCTTGACCCAGCTGTCATTGAGTAGTAAGTTGTTCAGTTTCCATGTGCGTGTCGGCTTTTTGTTGTTTCTGTTGTTGTTGATGTCCAGCTTTAGTCCATGGTGGTCAGATAGTATACAAGGGATTATTTCAATCCTTTTGTATCTGTTGAGGCTTGCTTTGTGACCAACTATATGGTCTATTTTGGAGAAGGTTCCATGCGGTGCTGAAAAGAAGGTGTACTCTTTTGAGTTTGGGTGAAAAGATCTGTAGACATCTATTAGGTCCATTTGATTTAGGGATTCTGTGAGTGCTTTCATTTCCCTATTTGGTGTCTGTCTGGTTGATCTGTCCCTTGATGAGAGTGGGGTGTTGAAGTCTCCCACTATTAAGGTATTAGGATCAATGTATGATTTAAGCTTTAATATTGTTTCATTTACGAATGTAGGTGCTCTTGTATTTGGGGCATAGATATTCAAAATTGTGATGTCCTCTTGTTGGATTTTTCCTTTGATGAGAATATAGTGGCCCTCCTTATCTTTTTTGATTAACTTGGGTTGAAAGTCTATTTTATTAGATATTAGGATGGCTACTCCAGCTTGTTTTCTGGAACCATTTGCTTGAAAAACATTTTTCCAGCCCTTTACTCTGAGGTAGTGTTTATCTTTGTTGCATAGGTGTGTTTCTTGGATGCAACAGAATGTTGGGTCCTGTTTCCGTAACCATTCTGTTAGCCTGTGTCTTTTTATTGGTGAGTTGAGTCCATTAATATTGATAGATAATATTGACCAATGCATGTTAGTTCCTTGTGTAATGGAGTCGATGATCTTACCTTGTTTCATTGCTTGTTTTCTTTTCATTTTTGTTGGGATGTTATCTGTATGCCCTGTTTTCTTGGGTGAATTCGTTTTCGTTGGATTGGAGTTTTCCTTCTAGTATCTTCTGTAGGGTTGGTTTGCTGTATAGATATTGCGTAAATTTAGTTTTGTCATGGAATATTTTGTTTTCTCCATCTATGTTGATTGAAAGCTTTGCAGGGTATAGTAGTCTGGGTTGACATTTGTGATCTCTTAGAGTCTCCATGATGCTTGCCCAGGCCCTTCTGGCTTTCATAGTTTCTGATGAGAAGTCTGGTGTGATTCTGATAGGTCTACCTTCATATGTTACTTGGCCTTTTTCCCTTGCTGCTTTTAATATCTTTTCTTTGTTCTGTAGATTTAGTGTTTTGACTATGATGTGACGTGATGTGTTTCTTTTCTGGTCTAGTCTATTTGGTGTTCTGTAGGCCTCTTGTATATTTATGGACATCTCTTTCTTTAAGTTGGGAAAATTTTCTTCTATGATTTTTTTGAAAATATTTTCTGGACCTTGGAGCCTGGAGTCTTCTTTTTCATCAATTCCTATTATTCTTAGATTTTGTCTTTTCATAGCATCCTTGATTTCTTGGATATTTTGTGATTGGAATTTTTCTGATTTTACTTTTTCTTTGAGAGAAGTATCAATTTCTGCAAGTGTGTCTTCAGCTCCAGAGATTCTCTCTTCCATCTCTTGTATTCTGTTGGTGATGCTTACTTTTGTGGTTCCTGATCTTTTCTCCAAGTTCTCCAGCTCAAGAGTTTTCTCACTTTGTGTTTTCTTTATTGATTCTAATTCTGTTTTCATGCCTTGCACCATTTCTTTTATGTGTTTGAATTTGGATTCCTGTCTCTCTACGATGGACTCTATTTCTTTGTTCATTTCCTTTTTGTATGCCACTAATTTCTTCTCTACTTGTGCCTCTATTTGTTTGGCTATGTTTGCCTGTGTTTCTTTAAGGGTTTTGTCTATTTCTTCTTTCTTTACCTCCAATTGACTGGCCATCTCTTTGAAAGATTTGTTCATTTCCTCCTTATGAGCCTCAAATAATTGAGCAAGCATGGCTTTAAGGTCATTTTCCTGTGCTTCTGATGAATTGGAATATCCATCGATTTTGGGGTTTGCTGGTGAAGTCATGATGTCCTGATTTATGTTGGAAATGTTCTTTCGCCTACCCCTGGCCATTGGCTTATCTGAGACCTTCCCTGTTTGTTTTTGGATTCAGCCGATCAGACTGGTACTGTCTCTCTCTCGAGTCTGGAGAATTCTTCAGGAAGTTGAGAGAGGTCCCGTGTCCTTAGCGTATGCTGAGGACTAGCTGTACCTGTGGGAGGAAATTACGCAGGCGCAAACAGAGGCAAATGCAAGCGTGCGTGCGTGTGTGTGTATATGTGTGTGTGTGTGTAAGTGGGTGTGGGCGTGTGTCTCGAGGGACAGAGTGATGGCTAATGTTGAACCCTTGAGTGTGTGGGAGGGGCTCTGCAATGTATATGTAGCAGGCGCTAGTGATGATCGCAGCGCAATTTCTGGCATTAACTGCCTTAACTCCTCAATTAGACCCACAGAGCAGGAACTTCAATGTTCCAAGTGCCCCTCTGTTTCCCAAAGTGGGTATATAGGTGGGAGGGGGTTCGATGCCTGGCTTCTGTTTTAGAAGAAGCCAGGATCAGTGGAGCTGCAGATTCTCAAGGGTGCACTCACTTACAGGCAGGACACTTGGTAGAGATCGGCGTATCTGGGCTGTCTGCTCTCTGGTTTGGCCCTGCTTCTTTGATATGCTCCGCCAGTTCCGTGCTGCTGTCACTGCCAGGTTATGAGGTCTTGCTGCAGCTGGAGATTTCAGGGTGGTCACGTCAGTGTGAATCGGGGTAACCAGCCTTTCTGTTCTCTGGTTTGGCCCTGGTTAGTCTTAAACTGGAGGGCTGATGTGCCCTGCCAGCTCAGTGCTGCTCCGCCGCCAGGTTAGAAAGTCCCGCTGTAACTGGAGACTGGGTTGCTAGTCCAGATGCTTTCTGGGAAGTCCTGGGGTCTCTTTACTGTGCTCTCCAAGCTTCGGAGGCCCAGCGCCTGGTGTGTCTAGCTTGTATGGCGTTTCTGTCTGGTTTTGGTGAGTATATAGCGTATTCTCTGTCACTGTGGTATTGGGCGGGCCGTACCGTCAGTGATAGCGATCCTGCGGAGCTAGTATGGCGTCTAGCAGACTCGGGCCCTGGGAGGATGGTGCAGCTGCCGCGCGTGAATCTGGGGCTCCGAGACACAGTACTGCTGGCCTTTGCCGATAAAGGACTTGGGGCTCAGCCTCAGTGGCTGCAGGCCCCAGGCAGTTAGGTCTGTGCTGAGAAAGGCGAGTCCGTTGTGCCGAGGAGGAGGGAGGTCTGGGGGAGGGGAGTGCCGAGAGATCAAAGGATCGTTTCTCACCTTCCCCAAACAAGTCCCTGGGTGACCCGAGACCAAGGTTTTCACCTCCTGCGATGTTCCCTGTTGTTTAGAAAGTCTCTCCGTTGTTTCCCTGGCTTCAGAAGTTCTTCCACTCATCAACTCAGAACTTTTTCTCTTCCACAGCTTGGAAACTGTGTGTGCTAGTCGCCATCTTGGCTCCGCCCCCCCTGTGTTGATTTCTAAGGCTGCTCTAACAGAATATCACGTGTTAGGTGGCGTATTTGTGTGGATTTATTTTCTCAAAGTTTTGGTTGGTACAGGATTCAGGTGTTGGCAGGGTTGTTTTCCTCTGAGGCTTATAGATGGCTTCTCCCTTCTTGTCTTTTACATGGTCATTCCTCTATGGATGTGTGCCCTTGTACCTGTAAAGATACTAAGCTAATGATCTCAGTTAAGCCCTGAGTTACTTAGGTTTGGGCTTTAAAATATGAATTTTGGAGATCCTCAGTCAGCCCATTAAAATCTCTAAATCTATTGATTTTATCTATGACTGACTTTATTCAGTTTCTGTGAGCTTATAGCAAGAATTTACATGTGTAGCTCTTTAAGATCCCAGCTGACCTCTTTGTGTAATGAATAAGAAAATATAAACTTAACAAAAGAGAATGGCACATTTAAAAAATTATTACTAAAAGGCGTCACACAACTACATATACATGATATGGAAAATATTTTTGTTATTTTACTTCGTATAGTTCTTGACTGAAGATTTGACTTCACTTTTTAGGTTTAAGATGGTAAAAGAGAAATATGTATTTGGTAGCAATTATTCCTTGGCTTCTGACTTTTTATTTTTTTCACCCACCAGGCTAGCAATATTTGACTTTATCCTCTCTTGTGACGTGGGCAGTGTCAGTGAGCCACACTGCAGACACAAGGAACAAACATCTACAGCTCCGGAGCATTGTATTGCTAAGTTAGGTTAGTCTGTATGTTAGGTACATTTGATGCATTTCCAACTTAACATGGTTTTATCAGAACAGAACACTGTCATAAGTCAAGATATCATATATGTCCTTTTGTTAAAACTTAGAATAGCCTGCAAAGTATTTTTAAAATATGTGTATATTTGATCAAAATGAGTATCTTATGTGTATTATTTATATATTTTTTTAGTTAATGGTATCTACCTTTACTGTGATGGTTTGAATGAGAATATATTCTCATATATTTGAAAGCTTAGTCATCAGGGAATGGAAATATTTGAGGATTAGTTGATGTGGTCTTGTTCAAGTAGGCATGGCCTTGTTGGAGGAAGTGTGCCACTGGGGGTGGGCTTTGAGGTTTTGAAAGGCCAAGCCAGGCCAAAGTGAGTCAGTAGATCAGTCTCAGTCTCTCTCTCTCTCACCCTTTCTCTCTGTCTCTCTCTCTATGTCTCTGTCTCTCTTTCTGTCTGTTTCTGGGTCAGGATATAACACTCCCAGTTATTGCTCCAGTGCCAGCTGCATGCTGCCATGCTCCCCACCATGATGAAAATGGACTAAACCTCTGAAACTATAAGCAGGCCCCCAATTGAGTGCTTTTTTTTTTTTTATAAGAGTTGCCTTGGTTATGATGTCTCTTGACAGTAGTAGAACAGTGACTAACACATTTCCCAATTAATATATTTTTGGGAATACTTTATTCAGTACTCAGTTGTTGAATTTATCTATAGCTGTCATTCAAGGTGGGAAGGGCATTTCTCTACTGCTTTAGGCTCTTCTCACTTGTATGGTATGTAGTAGAAGATCATGGTAGATACAGTTTCATATCTGACACTTGGTGTTATTGTTGCCTGGGCCACCTTGTTTCTTCCCAATGTGGCTTCCCATCCTTTAGCGCAGCAAGTCAGCTTCTTTCTGCTGGAGTTGGAGAGCAGCTCGTTGTGACTGCTAAGAGAGGAATGGTGGAGGTAGCACAGCTCATCAGGAACTCAGGCAGTCTTTCTACCAGCACATGATCAGAATAGATTTCTTTCTTACTGAGGGGAACGGCAATGAGTTTGTTTTCATCTATAAAACAAATATGTGTTCAGATGTAACTAATTAAAATGGTTTGTCCATTCCAAGAAAACTTCCTTGCTTATGTCTTTATACTATCTTTTAGCTTACTTTTTTACTTCTGTTGAATTCTAGTGTTTGGGACATTAGATGCAAAAGCTAGATAGATTGAAGTTAGACAATTGGGGCTGGATTATACAGTAAGAAATGCTGTATATTTCATATTGTAAAGCATTGGGAGAAATCTATTCTCTGGTTGTTCCTAACTCAGAATGCTACAGTTGGATTCCTTTATTATAATCTTACATTTTTCTTTCAAAAGTAAATATGTTCTGTGTGGTGTTTTGACACTATATGACTTTAACATATTAAAACATATGGTTAATATAACTAAACAAGTTATATAAACTTTGTATCAATTAATAAAGATTTTCCTTGGTCTTTTAAATTTCTTCCTAGTACACCACCCCACTCCATTGTGTACTTGTGTGATCGGTTGTGGCTGGATCCTTAACTTGTTTGCAGCCTTGTCTTATGTGGATACTTCAGGGTTTAACATACATGTGTATTGTTTTCAGCTTTTGTAGAAAAACTGTGCGGGCAGAATCTGTATTTTAACCATCTGTGATTGTGTCAACTACCGTTCCATTGCATGAGAAGGTGCACTTCTGTACAGAACATATCACCAAATTTCTGGATATTTGTGTATCTCTTAAATGAAGTGTCATTGTAGGATCAACTTTCTTTTTATTTTTTTCTCCTGAGACTGACATCTTTTTATATTCTTGAAGAGCCATTTGTATAGTTCTGAGAAGTATTTATTTATACCCTTAGCTCATTATTGTCTTCTCAGTTTTTAGGATCTCTTAGAAATACTTGCCCTTTGTGATAAGTATTTACATATTTTAACTTTGTTTACAATGCTTTTATCAAACAAATTAGATTTTATATCTAGTAAGATTTATTTTTTTTTAAATTATCCTTATGGCCTTGATTTTGAGTATAATGGAAATTATATTGGAAATGTTATAATTATAATTTCATATATAGTTATAATAATGGAAAGACTATTTTTTTCTCTGATTTTTTGTTTTCTTTAGTATTTACATGGGTCTCGTTTTTATTTGGAGAACTTTGATCCAAGTAGAGTTTTTGTTTGTTGAAATTGACAAGAAATAAAGATCTAGCTTTTTAGGTAGCTACTCAGTTTTCCTGCATTATTGAGAGGAAAAGCTCATGGTTTACTCTGATTTAAAGCACAGCCTTTCTTCATTTGTGACCATCTTGTATGTGTTTGGAGTGTATTTCTTTACCTTCTGTTCTTTTTGACTTATTGGATGATGCCTGAACACCATACTGTGATACTTTTATCAAGGCATTACAGTATATTCTAGTATTCAATAATTCCAGTTCTCCAATAGCCCTTGCTTTTTATTGCTGATATTCAGAACTTTATGAAGGGTTCTTTCTCTTATTTTTCAACAGGAGCCTTATAATCAAATTGTCTTGTTCTTGGAGTGTGGGGGGGAATTGTTAGTGGGTTTTACTGGGATTTCTTTAAATTAAAAAATTAACATTGGGCAAACTGCCATTTTGATGATACTGGTTAGTCCTGTTCAAGAAGATGGTCTGTCCTTGTCTATAGGAATCTGCATCTGAGGTCATCATTAATGCTTTAAAATTGACTTTCTATCCATGTGTCTTGAATGAATATTGAATTTGCCATCATTTATTGCTACTGTAAACATCACCTGCTGTATCTTAAAGCTGACAGGCTCCACTTTTCTGCATTAATTTTATATCTTGAGATCTTAATGCTTTGTTCTTTTACAGCCTGCCCCAGGATGTATTGTTCTGTGTTTGTGACTTTTCTTTATCTACTTTCCTCATGTTTAACTCAAGGAGATTTATAGCCATCCCTGCTGTTTTTCAGGATGTTTTAGAGATTCAAGTGTAGGCTAACATCAAACCATGGCTTACTGCAGAATGCTTGACCTAGCTTACTCCAGGGGCATAAAATTTGCTTCATAGGCTTCTCTAAATAAGATAATTATGATAATATAGTAGTAGTATCTTACCAGATGCTATCTGTAACATTTGTTTTTAGTAGCCAGTTATGGAATAGACTAGCATTTTCTAACAGAACTGAGCATGTATGATTGCTTCCCACAATAAGCTTTAATTATAATTATCTCTCATTTGTTTATATTCTATCTGCCATTCTCTAAATCAGTAGGCAGTACTTTTTCTGACCAGTAAATGGCCAGATGGTAACTATTTTAAGCTCTGCAGGCTTTCAAGTCTCTTTGACCATAGACTGTAGTAAACAGATAGATATATAGAACAGTTCCAGCAATTTTTTTCTTAGAGATTTGTAAGTGGGATAGATTTGTCCTTTGAGTTATTATTTGCTGACCCTTGCTCTAAACCCAGCTGTTGAAAGTATCCTGGGGGTGGGTGGTGGATACAGGTGTGGAAGTCAGAGGTGTTGACATTAGGTATCTTCCCCAATCTATTTCCATCTTATCTTTTGAGACAGAGTCTTTCCCTGAACCTGGATCTCATCATTTAAGCTAGCTTGGGAATTTAAAAGGCCCCTTAGGGACTCTCTTGTCTTGGCCTCTCCAGCTTTAGGATTACAGTGTGTGCCTCCATATTTGGCTTTTTATATGGGTTCTGGGGCGTAAAGTCAAGTCTTCACTCTAACAGAGCTATTTACTGACTGAGTCATGTCTCCAGCCCAATTAAGTCATATTTTTGTTTAAAATGTTGATCATTTGAATAAAATGCTGTTTAGGTTTCTTTGTTTTATTTAACTGCATGACATCATATATATTTGATGGAGTTTCCCCCCTTATATTTCTTGCAGCTTTTCCAAATCTTACAACATGGGCAGCTTAACTCCTTTACATATTCTCTCTACTTGTATTATCATACAAGAAGTATAAAACCATTTTCATCTATTCTCTGCTTTTTTTTTTTCGAGTTCAGATTATTTCAACAAAAATTGGAATTCTATGTAGAAAATATTCTGTACAAAAGTGTCTCCTTTAGTAGTCTCTAAAAATGGTGATTTAAAAAAAAAAAACGGCGATCTTTGACTTTACCAATCGGTCAAGTTAATCAGTGGGATTCATTAGACATTAGAGAAGCAAATTACAAATGTATTTAGAATATTCTTAGCAAATGTTACCTCAATCTTGTAGATAGTTCTGTCCTCATGTGTCATCCTTTCAATAGGAGTTGTATGTTTAAGACATTATAAGTTCACTTTTGAGTCCTTTCATCTTGGAAATTGTAAAGGTGTTGATGTTTGATGAGATGGTAACAATGGTTCATTGTGCGCTGCAGTCACTGATGTCACAGCATAGACAGGAACTGTTTCTTTTAAGTAAATACAACTAATTCACAAGACTGAGGAGAAGGCTCCCTGTGATGGTTTTGATGAGCTGTAAGGTGTCATTGTAAAGTGTCAAGAGGCGGGGGCAGGCATACAAAACTTGAAACAAAAAGGAAAATGTGTGTGATTGGAGAGTAAAAGCAGAAGAGAGGCTTTCCTTGAAAGCAGGAGTTGTCCTTTGCCTGTCAGCTCTGCTGCTTGCCCTCCCACAGGAGACTTGTAGAAGCTGCCAGCAAGATGCCCAGAATCAGCTCACTGGCTCCACCTCTGCATCCTGTGCATCACTGCATCCTCCGTGGAAACTGCAGTGGAGGCATTCTGTAGTTCTCAGTAGTACTTTAGACTCTCCCTGTCCCCGCATGCCTGTAATCCCAGCACTCAGGGAGGGAAAGGCAGACAGATTTCTGTGAGTTGGAGGTCAGCCTGATGTTCAAAGTGAGTCTAGGACAGCCAAGACTACACAGAAAAACCATGTCTTGAAAAACAAGCAACCAAAATTCTCCACATGCTAATTAAAGCAAATGAATTTGAGAATATCTGGGTATTTCTGGGTTTGACGTTAGGTGGTATGTACAAAGGTTCTGAAACCCTGTAAATGTGCTCTACCAAAGAGAGGCATACTTTCTTTCAACAGAGAGAATTACTTACCTTGCTCCAATACAAGGGCTTCTTGCCAGGGATGTTAGGAGTGTCAGGAGAATACTCACTTCAGTAGCACATATACCAAAATTGGAAGGTTACAGAGATTAGCATGGCCCCTGTGCAAGGAGGACATGAAAATTCATGAAGTGTTACATATGGAAAGAAAAAGTGCCAGGAATAAAAACTGTTTACAAATACAGCTGCATTGAATCTGTAGATTGCTTTTGGCAAGATGGCCATTTTTACTATGTTAATCCTGCCAAGACATGAGCATGGGAGATCTTTCCATCTTCTCATATCTTCTTCTAATTCTTTCTTCAGAGACTGGAAAAATTTTTCATACAAGTCTTTGACTTTCTTGGTTAGGGTCACACCAAGGTACTGTATGTCCTTTGTGGCTTTTGTGAAGGGTGTTGTTTCCCTAATTTCTTTCTCAGCCCTTTTGCCTTTTGTATACAGGAGGGCTACTGATTTTTTTGAATTAATTTTGTATCCAGCCATTTTGCCGAAGGTGTTTATCAGCTGTAGGAGCTCTCTGGTAGAATTTTTGGGTCACTCAGGTATACTATCATATAGTGATACTTTGACTTCTTCCTTTCCAGTTTGTATCCTCTTGATAAGCTGAATCTGCCCATTTTGTTTTGAATTATACCAAGTGGATAAGTAGTCTGTGTTTAGAAGACAATAATTTTGATTGAAATCAAGTGTCATTTTTAATCTAATGAAAATACTGTATGTTATCTATTCTTCAGAATAAGCTTGTAGACTATGGTTACTTGTTTTAAAGGGGTTTTTGTTGTTATTCTTTTGACAGTTTCATGTGTATATCTAATGAATTTTAGTTACTCTCACTTCCCCATATTACCTTATTATCCCCTAGCTGCTCCCACTGAAACCTTTTTTCTTCCCAATAAGCCTCCTTCCTACTTCTGTGTCTTTTTATGTGTGTGACTCACTGAACTTATGCAGGGCTTCTGTATGAGTATGGTAGAAGCTTATTCACTAGATACTAAAGAGAGTGGCACTATTAGCTCTGTAAACCCTCAGGGAGGGCCGAGGCTAAATACACTCTTCACCCCTTCTGTGATGAAACTTTGATTATACTAGTCTTGTACAGGTAGCCACAGCTGCAGTCAGTTTATGTGTACGTAGGCCATGTCCTAATCAGAAGATGTTGCTCAAGAGCCCCAATATGTTTATCCTATATTATATGTCTATAGGAGTGAGTATATACCGCGTGTGTCTTTCTGCTTCTGGGACAGCTCACTCAGGATGATTTTTTCCAGATCCCACCATTTACCTGCAAATTTCATGATTTCCTTGTTTTTTATTGCTGAGTAATACTCCATTGTGTGGATATAACACAATTTCTGTATCCATTCTTCAGTTGAGGGGCATCTGAGCTGTTTCCAGCTTCTGGCTGTTACAAATAAGGCTGCTACAAACATGGTTGAGCAAATGTCCTTATTGTGTACTTGAGCCACTTTTGGATATATGCCTAGGAGTGGTATAGCTGGGTCTTGAGGAAGCGCTATTCCTAGTTGTCTGAGGAAGCGCCAGATTGCTTTCCAGAGTGGTTGTACAAGTTTACATTCCCACCAGCAGTGGAGGAGGGTTCCCCTTTCTCCACAGCCTCTCCAGCATGTGTTTTTGTCACTTGAGTTTTTTATTTTAGCCATTCTGATGGGTGTAAGGTGAAATCTTAGGGTCGTTTTGATTTGCATTTCCCTGATGGCTAAGGACGTTGAACATTTATTTAAGTGTTTCTCTGACATTTGATATTCCTGTATTGAGAATTCTCTGTTTAGCTCTGTACTCCATTTTTTAAGTGGATTACTTGATTTGTTGCTGTTTAACTTCTTGAGTTCTTTATATATACTGGATATTAGTCCTCTGTCAGATATAGGGCTGGTGAACATCCTTTCCCAATCTGTAGGCAGTCATTTTGTTCTGACGACAGTGTTCTTTGCTTTACAGAAGCTTTTCAGTTTCATGAGGTCCCATTTATTGATTGTTGCTCTTAGAGCCTGTGCTGTTGGTGTTCTGTTCAGGAAGTTGTCTCCTGTGCCAGTGAGTTCAAGGCTCTGAAAGAAACTACTCAAGGGGGAGGACTCTTGCTAAAATGCTCAATTCCTACCCAGAAAGGCAAAGATGGACATCAGAAGAAGGAGAAAAGAGAGAACAAGTCAGGAGCCTGACGCAGAGGACCTCTGAAAAGCTCTGCCCTGCAGACTATCAATGCAGATGCTGAGACTTATGGGCAACCTTTGGGCAGAGTGCAGGGACTCTTAGGAAAGAAGTGGGAAACAGTAAGATCTGGAGAGGACAGGAACTCCACAAGGAGAGCAACAAAACCAAAAAATCTGAGCACAGGGGTCTTTCCTGAGACTGATACTTCAACCAAGTACCATGCATGGAGATAACCTAAGACCCCTGCACAGATGTAGCCCATGGCAGTTCAGTATCCAAGTAGGTTCCATTGTAATAAGAACAAGGACTGTCTCTGACATGACTGATTGGCCTGCTCTTTAATTACCTCCCCCTGAGGGGAAAGCAGCATTACCAGGCCACAAAGAAGACAATGCAGCCACTCCTGATGAGACCTAATTGACTAGGGTCACAAGGAAGGAAAAGAAGACCTCCCTTATTAGTGGACTTGGGGAGGGGCATGCATGCAGAGGGTGGAGGAAGGGAGGGATTGGGATGGGAGGAGGGAGGGAGCCACAGTGGGGGGATATGAAGTGAATAAAGTGTAACTACTAAAGAATTTTAAAAAAAAATTTTTAATAAAAAAAAAAAGAGCCCCAATATGGCTCTTAAATTCTTTTTGCCCCTTCTTCCATGATGTTCATTTAATGTTGGGGGTGTGTATGCATGTGATTACATGTCCTTTATACAGCTGAGCATTCCATAGTCACTTAACCAATTGTGAGTATTAATATTTTAACTGACATCCACTACAAAAAAGAGTCTCCTCTGCTGAGGGTTGCACTATTCTATAAGTGCAGAGATAGTATTTAGAAGACAGCTTGGTACCACATCCATTTAGCAAAATAAAAATAGTAGGTTTCCCCTGTGGGACTATGGTATCCATACCATGGGTTGATGGCTAGGTTTACAGTACTAGACAGGAGTTCTGTCTTATGGAGCAGGCCTTAAATCCAACCAGAAGGTGGTATGTTGCCCCCATGGCATTCATGCCAGTATTGGCATAATCATGCCATATTAATTGTTAACTGTAGCTCACAGAGTTTATCTCTGGATAAGGCTCTTGATGACTTATCTTCTTGATGACTTATCTTCTAGGAGCCTTTATCGAATCTCTTATACTTAAAGCTTTTCACTGTCTTCCTCTCCATCTGCAATGGCTTATCTGATTTCACTGAAAAGAAATCAGATCCAATTACTTCAAACTCAAATTTTCTTCCACTCTCCTCCTTACGTTAAAATTACCTGTATCTTGGAACTGCCTCATAGATTGACAACGAATAAGGATGTTGATTGTGATGGTTAGAGTTCTCTACTTGACAACAGAATCTACTTGGGAGATGGGCCTTCTGACATGCCTGTGAGGAATTAAATTGATTATGTCAATATGGGAAGACACACCCACCGTGTGGCACCACTCCCTGCGTGGAATCCTAAACTCTATAAATGTAGAAAGTTTGCTGAGCAGCAGCATGCATTGGTCCTTCTCTGGTTCTTGATTGGATATATTGTGACCAGGTGCTTCAAGTTCCCATACTTTGACTTCCCCACTACAGACTGTACCCTTGAACTATGAACCAGAATAAATCTTTTCTCCTTAAAGTTGTATTTGTCAAAGTATTTTATCTTAGCAATAAGAAAAGAAATTAAGACACTGATTAAAACAAGAGTTAGTGGTTTTTAGGACACACTCTTTATGTTGAAGATAAATTTAAGAGAAAGGTGATTTTATTTTTAATTATGTAAATATGTGTGTGATTTTATGCTTGTGCATGCAGTGCCCAGTATGTCCAGAAGAGGAATTCAGACCCTCTGAAGCTGGAGTATAGGTGGTTGTGCACACCCTTCGCTCCCTTGCCTGATGTAGGAGCTGGAAACTGAACTTGGGTTCTCTGCAAGAACACTGTATGCTCTTAGCCACTGAGCCATCTCAACAACCGGCTTCTGCTTTTTTGAGAAAGAGCTTAATAAAAACTGTCAGTATTTACCAAATTTAATATGTAAATATATTGTGACTCAGCAATCCAGTTTTAGGAATCTGATCTATCAAATAATACCTGCCTAACTGGATAAAGTATATCTTGAAAACATTTCTTATGTCAATATTTTCTTACTCTAAACATTATAATACAAATGCAGGTTGTCTGTAGGCCAGAAAATTTTAGATTTCTTTTCCCACAATTACAAAGGAGTAGGGTTTAATAGGAATGTGGCAAATATTTTTACAGTCACTTTTAGATCTTTTTTTTTAGTATTTACTTGCTGCCAGGCACCACTTCGGGTATTTTTAATATATCAACTCCTAAGTCTTTGCAAGCAGCCCTGCAGATTGTTGTATCATCTTTATGATACAGATGCGGTATCTTGAGCTCAATGGCTGGCACCTAAAGAAATAATGTGGCATCTGTGTGTCCAGCTCCTGTGCTACTTCAGTGCATCAGGAGAAGCAGCTTTATTGTAGTAACAGATTGTGAAAACAACTGTAATATATATTTTTCTTACTTTTCTTTATCTTTCCCAGTTTTCTCTTATTACTTACTTATGTACTTAATAAGTCTTACCATTTCATCACTTTTGGGTCACTCCTCTGCTTAAATAAGCCCATTCATTTTCATTTAACTGAAACTATGTAAATACATTCATTAGGTTTTTTTGTCTCTGTGACAAATAATTGAATTTAAAAGGAGGAAAGACTTATTTTGGCTCATAGTTTCTGTCTATAGTTGGCTAAGTCTGTTGTGTCTGGGCTTGTAGTAAGGCTTAATTAACGCCATGGTGGAAGGGTATTGTAGAACGGTACTCTTCACTTCTAGTATCCAGGAAACAGCAGAGCAGGAAGGGGCCACAGCCACAATATGCTGCCAAAGGTCTGACCACAGCAACCTTTCCTCTCTTCAGGTCCCACCCTGCACCATCTTCCAACAGTTTATTCAAATTTTTAATCCATCAGTGGATTATTAAACTGTTAATAATTAGGTTCCTTATGACGTAGTGCTTTTTGGAAATGCCTGCATAGATATACCTAGAGGTGTTCTTTAGTGTAATCTCAGTGTAATCAAGTTGGCAATAAATATTAACCATGCCATAGTCTCAGCTCCATAGTCAGGCTTTCAGGCTACTCTGACCAGTCTTTCTCTGCCACTCAGTCTCCTGTTATCCTGCTCTGCAACCTATGCTTCAGATGAGCTCCTCTAAAAACATGCATTTCCTCTTCAAAAATTTCTGTTTGAAAACTATTTCAGCCTTTCCTAACTGAGAGTTCCAGGTGCCATTGGTTAATCATCTCCCGGCCCTCTGCTGAGCCAGCCCACTTCTCTCCCCTGGAGCTGTCTGACTGAAGTGATGTCTGCAAAGTGCTTAGTGCCACCCCTGGCAGACAGTGGTCCCTCAGTGTCACTGTATCAAAATAAAATTGAGAAAAGTACAAGATGGAACTAGAACATCTTGTCGTGGTATAAAGAAGAAAGTGTAATGGGGGCAGAAGTAGCGCTCTTCCTTGTGGAATAATACTGACATAGAGAAGAAAAAGAGGAGTTATAAAATCATCACTCCACACTAAAATGAGTGGGTGATAACTTAGGGAGAAGCAGGATATTTTTGCATAATCTCAGTTCTTTTTTTTTAAGATTTATTTATTTATTATATATGCAGTGTTCTGCCTGCATGTACATGCCAGAAGAGGGCACAAGACCTCATCACAAATGGTTGTCAGCCACCATGTGGTTGCTGGGAATTGAACTCAGGACCTCTGGAAGAACAGGCAATGCTCTTATCCTCTGAGCCATCTCTCCAGCCCATAATCTTAGTTCTTTATAGTTTGCCAGTTGATTACAAGGAAAAATATAGTAACTTTACAATGGAGAAATTTGACAATCAACACTTTAATGACATGATCAAGATTAACTCTAGTTTTGGGAAAACTAACTAATCCATCCTTCTCATGTGGTCTAAGAAGATAGCATCATTGTTGGTATTTGTTCTAGGAGTTAATTACTTTTCATACAGTTATGACAAAACATCGTATAAAACCCACATGGAGAATTGGTCCACACTGTAGGATGTATCCTCTTCAAAGGCCTCAGGAATAAGAAGATAATGACATGCTGAGCGGTGGTGACACACACCTGTAATCCCAGCACTTAGAAAGCAGAGGCAAGCCGGTCTCTGAGGACAGCCAGGGCTGCGCAGAGAATCCTTGTCACAAAAAAACAAACAAAAAAGAAAGAGAAGAAGAGGAGGAGGAGGAGGAGGAGGAGGAGGAGGAGGAGGAGAAAGGCAGAAGCTTCCACAATATGTTACATAATTTCTAATGTGTTGTGTGATCTTGAGCTGGATTTTAAAGTGGAATAAAGTCATTACAAAGTAGTGGGTAAATGACACAATTTGAACAGGGTGTCTAGATGAACTAATGATATTTTTATCCTGTGATTATGTGAGAGAATATTTCTGGAGAGTTTCAGGAATAGAGAATCCTGTTCTTAGTTGGTTCAGGATAGATATGCATGTGTAAGAGCAGAGAAGAGAATTCTACAGCAAATGAGCAAAATGCAAGTATATTGGATTTTCATAGTGAACATATGGGGGTTCTTTGTACTGTTATGCATTTAAGTTTGAGGTTGAAGCACGTTGAACTTGTTTTGTTTTTGTTTACTTGTTTCATTCTGTTTTTATAAAGCCATAGTTGAGGCACTGAATCCTAGACGAAACTCTTCATTGAGGAGCACTGTGTGGCATAATGGTATAACAGGAAAAAAAATGTATATATTGTAGTATCTATGATATTAGTATAATAGATTACATACTATTCCTCACAACTGACCATTTGATGGTTCTTGATTGTAAAGTGTAAGGTTCTAATCCTGGTAAGAGCTGTGAGTGTAGATCTTCTCTAGTACCCATTTATCATCTATCTGAACAGATAGATGGTTTAAAAGAAATGTTTCAGAAAAAGTTAAAGAGGTTTGCAAAGATGCAGATATTCTTGCAGACAAAGCCAAGTCCTATTTGTTTCTTTCTCCAAGAACGCACAGCTCTGTTTTCACTAGTGTAAGACAAGAATAGCTGCCTTTAAATTCTCTATCCTAAAAATCTACCACTGATTATTGTAGTTTACCACAGCATTAGGAAAAAAAAAAACTGAGAATGATGGCACTCATCCCTGTAATCATAGCACTTGGGAAGCTGAGTTAGGATGACTGTTGGGAATTCAGTGGTCTGAGTACCAGGCCAACCGAGATGCCATAATAAAGATTGAAACTGAGTATTTACTATATATATATATTTTTTAATCCTGCATATAATCCTCACAGAATGTCTTCTGTAGGGTTCTTTGACTTCACATGAGCTTTCAACAATTCAATATGGGACAAGAATATAAAATAGTGAAGTTATATGGCCAAATTATGAGGATTACATGACCCTAAATCATTTAAATATTGGAAGGTAGAAGAGTTGATCTCCAGGTAGTTTTTCTGACAGTAATGAGCAACATTCTGAGAAGGGGAGCAGTAGTAGGGCAGAGATGAGGGAAAGGGAATTTCGCAGGGAGCATATAGAACAGTAGCTCTCAGCTTCGTCTTTGTTACTCTCCACCTAAGCAGATGTAGCACTCTGCAGAGTTTATTTAACCTGCAAGTTTCACTTATTTTAATAGTACTTACTTTATAGTGTTATGAGGATTAGATATTTCCTTCCTAAATAGAACCAGTACAAAATAAATGCCCAGTGTCTACAGTTGCTGTTCTTAGGCTAGCCTCAGAAGCAGTGAGTTGTGTGTTTAGTCTAGCTTCAGACACTGGCCCGGGTTCCTTTCAGCAGCTTACTCGCCTGTCCCTGACTCTAGGGAATTAAGGTACTACTTCTGCGCAGGCATTAGTAGCCAAGAGTGTGTACTGACATTATCACTCATTCCATGTGTGTTGGGATTTTATTTTGTCATTGATTGCAGTACAAACTAAAAATAATCATAGAGGCAAAAGCTGAAAGATTGTCAGTAAAAACTAAGAAACCACATTATTCCTGCAGTGTTCATATAATAAACTAACACCAGCATTGTCTTAAACAAAACAAAACAAACAAACAACAACAACAAAAATTTGCAACTTATACCAAAAGTCACTAGAAACTTATGAAGAAATTTCCAACCAAATGGATCCATAATGGTCAGTAAAGTTGCTTAGGGCAGATGAGCTGCTGACTTGGCTAAGAGTCAACCAGGCAGATGGGCATGTGTAATTCTAGCAGCAGTTTTCACTCAGACACACATACTCAGTTCAAGCTTTTTATTGCCTCTTTAATGGGAAATGACATGTATGCTCAACCCAGAAAGTACAGGGATGTCAGCAGTGCCAAGGTAGGCTTTCTTGAGCTACTCTGATGTCACTGAGGATTTGACGACTCATGGTATCACCAACCATTTTGAAGCCAGTGGTAAATATTTGTACTTCAGCACTCAGTAGGCTGAGGCAGGAGTATCCCGAGTTCAAGGTCAGCCTACTTAACCTACTCAATTTACCATTACACTTAGCTCAGTACTCTCCTTTGAGAGAATTAAAATTTCACAATTCAGCTTGGTATAGCAATATCACCAGTGCCGTTTTCTTTCTGGCTTCTTCTAATTGGGCATGCTCCAGTTTTACCCAACAGAGTCATTTGATCTCCAAAAGTGTACTGACACCAGAACCTCAGTTTCAGTACATCCTTGATAGTGAGCTCAATGAATACAAAAAACACCATGTTCCCTATTACCGTTCTTAAGCTTTGAAGCCCGCCAGCCCAATTATAGTTACAGTTAAACCTTAGAATAGCCATGCCAAACTTGCTCAAGTTAGGGTAGAATGACTAGATGCTCAAGAAAACATTGCCTTCTGTGATTGTTAGGGCCAATATAGCATCCGGGCCAGAAACTGCCCTCTGATCTTCACATGTGTGCCATGACATGTGCACAGTGGACATATACACAGTAATCATAAAGTTTTTAAAAATGGATTTGGATTATAGTTGATAAAGGCTGTAGAAAGAAGCATGTTCTTTAGTACTGCATTCATCCAAAGACAGTCCCAGAGGTCAAAATGTCATTGAGAGGTGACAGTAGTACAGGGACAGGGAGTTTGAAATTGGAATTTGGAGCCAATAGAGGAACTGTTGGTTATGGAAGAGGAGAGTCCTGCACACAGGTGAATAAGTGAGCACATGGAAGAGAGCTGTAAGTCACCCAGCTACAAGGAGAAATTCTTGGAAGGCTGAGACACTGAATGTAGTTTCAGTAGCTCCTTGACTCTGGGGACTCTGGGGACAGAGGGTTTGGACTTAATTACTCCCAGGATGCATGGGCTTCGTGAACACAACAAAATTTTAGTCAAAATTCTAGACAGAGCATGCTTTAGCAACAACCATCACATCCAGGGCTAGAGTGATTGCTCAGCAGTTAAGAGCATCTACTTGCAGAGGACCTGAATTCCATTCCAGAACCCACACTGAGTATATCACAGCTGCCTGGAAGCTCCTGGCTTCTTAGGCATCTGCACTTATGTTTATGCATGCATGTGCACACCTCCACACACAGAGTAAGAAAATAACCACAGGTTGGTCATATGTCTCATGCCTTCTATATCAGTACTCAGGATGCAGAGGCAGGTGGGTCTCTATGAGTTCAAAGCTAGCCTGATCTACATAATACATTCAAGGCCAGCTAGGACCACATAATGAGATCCTGACTCAAAAAAAATAATAATAATCAGAATTAATGAATGATGGCAGCGAGGCATCCAGGGGCCACACACACAAAAAAAGGGCAGAATGATTAAGTGTTGAAAAGGACCTTACAAGTCTCATATTTATTTTGTTTCATGGCAAAGCCAAACAGTTGCATATATCAAAACCCAGAACTCATATAATGTCTCTAGAATTAAAAATGGAATAGTTACAAACTTGCTGTCAATACTAAAATTCATGAGATTAAAAATAGTTCCACAATTTTGAGACAAATTTGAAGCAAGCTTTAATTAAATACTTGCCAGGTTGATGGACTCTGACAAGGATCACCTCTGGGTGGATCAAGCACAGCTGGTACAGGTGTGTCAAATAAACGTTTTTAGGGGAGGAAAATCATGTGGCTTATTATTTCCCAAGAACTACAGCTCCCAGCATTCCAGGAAGATTTCTTGTCCTTGGGCAATTGGGGCTTACAGGTTAACTTTGGCTCTTACATTACTCCACTAACACATCTTCAAAGAAGGGCCAGCTCTGAAAACTGGCCTTCTGTCTTAAAGGTGACTAATAAACTTACCTCCAACTAAGCTTAGATGTTAACCATTCAGGACTGGACAGTTCCTATCTGCATGAAGTACCTAGATGGGGACCTTTACTGGAGCGTGTCCTATCCTAACCACCTTTTTCCTTTGTTCAGGGAGCCACTGGCCTGACTTGCTCTTGGTCAGTGCCGTGTCTACTGTCTGCCTCAAACTGATGTCCCTATAAAGCCTTCCCCTATATTCCTCTGGATCTAGTGTTGTGCTATGGTTTCTGGATTTAGAACCTGCTAACTAACAGTGGTACAATCTGGCCTTTTTAATGAAATAGGAAACCACGAATTTATTCAGCTATAACTAAAGAACTGAATGTTTAGTAAGGGCAAGAACAGCTGTATATTCCAATTACCTTTACAAAAGGGATTGTTAATTATAAAGATGAAGTATGTGCTCTCTTTCTCTTATGAGACAACCCAAAGAAAACTGCCTTACTCAAATGATCAAAGTGAAAATCATGGACGGTAGGATGAGTTGAAATAATGCACCAGCAGAGAGGATGCTACAAGATGAGCACTCTCCCAGAGACTCACATCTGAGTATGATGATGAAAAGGCGTGAGGTCGGCTCACATGGTGACACGCCTGTAACCTCAAGTGCCAAGGTTACGGAAGTCAAGGAAAGATTGAGGATTTGTTACATATTTAAGAAAATACATTCCAAGCTGGATCTATTCACTATAGAAGGTATTTGGGGAATAATTTGAGTAACAGAGTTAGGATTGAGGATCAGGTGGTAATGATAAATTTATATAAATTTCCTGATTTGTAAATGGTTGTGTTGTATGAAAGTGTTTATGAATTACTGAGATATCAGTTTGGCTGCTTGGTGACTTAGCTGTTTTTAAGGCACGTTCTGTATGTTGCACTTACAAGTCTTCTATGCATTAACAGTTGATTCAAAGTAAATAGTCCTATATCCCCCAAAGAAATAGAAGCAGTCATCAAAAGTCTCCCATCCAAAAAAAGGCCAAGACCAGATGGCTTCAGCGCAGAATTCTACCAGACCTTCAAAGAAGAGCTAACTCCAATTCTCTTCAAACTATTCCACAAAATAGAAACCGAAGGAATATTACCAAACTCATTCAATGAAGCCACAGTCACCTTGGTACCTAAACCTCACAAAGACTCAACAAAGAAAGAGAATTTCAGGCCAATCTCCCTTATGAACATTGATGCAAAAATACTTAACAAAATACTTGCAAACCGAATACAAGAACACATCAAAGATATTATCCACTATGACCAAGTAGGCTTCATCCCAGGTATGCAGGGGTGGTTCAGTATATGGAAATCTATCAATGTGATCCACCATATTAACAAACTGAAAGAAAAAAACCACATGATAATCTCCCTAGATGCTGAAAAAGCATTTGACAAAATCCAACATTCATGTTTAAAGTACTGAAGAGATCAAGGATACAAGGCACATATCTAAACATAGTAAAGGCGATATACAGCAAGCCTATAGTCAACATCAAACTGAACGGAGAGAAATTTAAAGCAATCCCACTGAAATCAGGGACAAGACAAGGCTGCCCACTGTCTCCATATCTCTTCAACATAGTGCTGGAAGTCCTTGCTAGAGCAATAAGAGGGTTGAAGGAGATCAAGGGGATACAAATTGGAAAGGAAGAAGTCAAATTATCACTATTTGCAGATGATATGATAGTATACCTGAGTGACCCCAAAAACTCTACCAGGGAACTCCTACAGCTGAGAAACACCTTCAGCAAAGTGGCCGGATACAAAATTAACTCAAAAATATCAGTAGCACTCCTGTATACAAAAGACAAAAGGGCTGAGAAAGAAATTAGGGAAACAACACCCTTCACAATAGCCACAAATGACATAAAGTACTTGGTGTAACCCTAACCAAGCAAGTCAAAGACTTGTATGAAAAAAACTTCAAGTCTCTGAAGAAATAATTAGAAGAAGATATGAGAAGATGGAAAGATCTCCCATGCTCATGTCTTGGCAGGATTAACATAGTAAAAATGGCCATCTTACCAAAAGCAATCTACAGATTTAATGCAATTCCCATCAAATTGCCAACACAATTCTTTACAGACCTGGAAAGAAAAATTCTCAACTTCATATGGAATAACAAGAAACCCAGAATTGCTAAAACAATCCTCTACAATAAAAGATCTTCTGGAGGTATCTCCATCCCTGATCTCAAGCTGTACTATAGAGCAACAGTTATAAAAACTGCATGGTACTGGCATAGAAACAGAATGGTGGATCAATGGAATCAAATAGAAGACCCAGAAATAAACCCACACACTTATGGACACCTGATTTTTGACAAGGATACCAAAACCATACAATGGAAAAAAGATATCATCTTCAACAGATGGTGCTGGTCCAACTGGATGTCTACATGTAGAAAAATGAAAATAGATCCATACTTATCACCCTGCACAAAACTGAAGTCCAAGTGGATCAAAGACCTCAACATAAAACCAGGCACATTAAATTGGCTAGAAAAAAAAAAGTGGGGAATACCCTAGAACTGATTGGTACAGGAGAAAACTTCCTGAACAGAACACCAACAGCACAGGATCTAAGAGCAACAATCAATAAATGGGACCTCATGAAATTGAAAAGCTTCTGTAAAGCAAAGGACAACGTCATCAAAACAAAGCGACTGCCTACAGATTGGGAAAGAATCATCACCAACCCTTTATCTGACAGAGGACTCATATCCAGTATATATAAAGAACTCAAGAAGCTGAAATCCAGCAAACTAAGTAATCCACTTAAAAAATGGGGAACAGAGCTAAAGAGAGAATTCTCTGTAGAGGAATATCGAATGGCAGAGAAGCACTTAAAGAAATGCTCAACCTCATTAGCCATTAGGGAAATGCAAATCAAAACAACCCTGAGATTTCACCTTACACCCATCAGAATGGCCAAGATAAAAAACTCAAGTAACAACACATGCTGGAGAGGTTGTGGAGAAAGGGGAACCCTTCTCCACTGCTGGTGGGAATGTAAACTTGTACAACCACTCTGGAAATCAATCTGGCGATTTCTCAGACAACTAGGAATAGCGCTTCCTCAAGATCCAGCCATACCACTCCTAGGCATATATCCAAAAGAGGCTCAAGTACACAAAAAGGACATTTGCTCAAACGTGTTTGTAGCAGCTTTATTTGTAATAGCCAGAAGCTGGAAACAGCCCAGATGCCCCTCAACTGAAGAATGGATGCAGAAACTGTGGTACATCTATACAATGGAGTATTACTCAGCAATGAAAAATAAGGAAATCATGAAATTTGCAGGTAAATGGTGGGACCTGGAAAGGATCATCCTGAGTGAGTTGTCCCAGAAGCAAAAAGACACACATGGTATATACTCACTCATATAAACATACAACATAGAATAAACCCACTAAAATCTATACATCTAAACAAACTAAGCAAAAGAGAGGACCCTAACTAAAATGTTCAATCCCCATCCTCTGAAAGCCAGAAGAAAACAGGAAACAACCTCGGAACCTGCCACAGATAGCCTCTGAAAGCCTCTGCAGTGCAGACTGTCAAAGCAGATGCTGAGCCTGATGGCCAACCGATGGGCAGAGTGAATGGAATTTTATGTAAGAAGTGGGAAATAGTAAGAGCTGGAGAGGACAGGAACTCCACAAGGAGAGCAACAGAACAAGATAATTTGAACACAGGGAACTTCCCAGAGACTCATACTCCAACTAAGGACTATCCGTGGAGATAACCTAGAACCCTGACAATGCAGCCACTACTGATGAGAACTGATAGACTAAGATGAGAAAGAAGGAGAGGAGGACCTCCCCTATCAGTGGACTTGGGGAGGGGCATGCATGCAGAAAGGGGGGGAGGGTGGGACCAGGAGGGGAGGAGGGAGGGGCTTATGGGGAATACAAAATGAAATAAGTGTAATTAATAAAAAAATAAAAATAAAATTAAAAAAAAAGAAAACATAAAAAAACAAGTAAAAACCAAGGTCCAGTTGTATTTCTGATGCAAGTATCAAACAACTATAAAGTGAAATTTTTTAGAGTATATTTTTTTAAAATATGATACACTTGGTTAATAAATTTACTCAATAGATTAGAATGCTTTTATTGTTAAATGCTGGTTTCACCAAATTGAACTATGCATGCAAAGTTGTCTGGATCAAAACAGACTTTTTGTGTTTGTAGAGATGGACACAGACTTTACAGTTCCTATGCAAATATGAAACAAACTAGAAGAATAACTATCCTGAGCATGCTATGTCAGAAACATAGATGGGCATGTTTATGCCTTTCTACAGTGTCAGAATTTATTGAATAACTTAACTATAAATTCACATGCTTTGTTGGTGTTGAATGCAATTTACCTAGTAACCCTGATTTCCCTTGATATCTAGGTGAGGTAAAAACAAGTCCTTTTTTTTTTTTTTTTTTGGACAGAAAAGTAAAATGTTCAATCAGTTTCAATGAGTACTCATTTGTCCTCTGAGTACAACACTGTGCATTCTTTATCTAGCACCATATAATCTGTAATTATATAAGTTCTCAAATGTCAGTTTTGACGTAGTATGGAAGCCATCTGCTCCAAGGATGCTCACAGGACCACTCACTGAAGAAATTTACCAATATGAACTCATTCTTTTTTTTATTTAATTTTATTTTTTTATTATTAGTTACATTTTATTAACTCTGTATACCAGCTGTTTCCCACTCCCTTATTCCCTCCCAAACCCACTCTCCCTTCCTCATCTCCTCTCTGCCCCTTTCCAAGTCCACTGATTGGGGAGGACCTCCTCCCCTTTCATCTGACCCTGTTTTATCAGGTATCTTCAGGACTGGCTGCAAAGTCCTCCTCTGTGGCCTAGCAGGACAGCTCCTCCCTTGGGGGTTGGGGAGGTCAAAGAGCCTGCCATTGAGTTCATGTCAGAAATAGTCCCTATTCCCCTTACTATGGGAAACCAATTGGTTACTGAGCTATACCACGGGCTACATCCGAGCAGAGGTTCTAGGTTATATCCATACATGGTCCTTGGTGGAGAGTCAGTCTCAGAAAAGACCCCTGTGCCCAGATATATTTGGTCCTTGTGGAGCTCCTATCCTTTCCCCATCATACTAACTCCCCTGCACTTTGCCGAGGGTTTGGTTATGAGTCTTAGTGTCTGCTTTGAAACACTGCTAGGTAGAGTCTTTCAGATGCCTTCTGCAGTAGACTCCTGTCATACATTCAATGCACATCCCATTTGTCTTTCTAAGTAAGGATTGATCATCTTACCCTGTGTCCGCTTTCTTGTTTATCTTCTTTAGGTGTATAGATTTCATTATATTTATCATATCTAAAACAAGTCCTTTTATTACAATCTTAAGTTAACCTTTAGGCCACATACTACATATCACACAATCTATACTGATCTGTGTGGGTTAAGGTGAAAGTGGACTAGGGGAAGGGGGAAGGAGGGTGGGACTGGGAGGAGTTGAGGGATGGGGCTACAATTAGGATATACAGTGAATAAATTGTAAAAATATAAAAATAAAAACAAAACAAAAACAAACAAAAACAAGTTGCACCAGAGTGAAAGAGGGATTCCTGCAAAATTGGATATAGATGAAGAGACTCACTACAGGTCTGTAAGATACTGAGAACTCACCAGGAGGCTTGCTGGCAGTATAGCTACAAAGCCTAGACATAAAGAGTCTCAGGGTAAAGTGGAGCTGCCCAGGCAGGGTGTGGGATCCAGGAGGCTCTAGAGATAAAGTGCGAAACCAGATCTAGACTAGGCCTGGAGTAGGCCCTGTCTGCCCTGTAACAGAGCCCAGCTGAAGCCCCAGGAAACTTGGAATTCAGTCCCTTGATGTGTACAATGTGACAGGTTGGTGAGGGCTTTTGACAGCTCCTCTTTATGGGGTCCAGATGTGAGCATTGTGGCACCCCTTCCAAAGTCTGGTATGTTTAGTAAGTTCTCAGGCCTAGTTTTCCTGGTGTGATTTTTAATATGCCCATGTGCTCATATAGTCCTGTTTTGCTTAAGTTTATAGGATCTTACTTGTTCTCCTTTTAGGAATAAATTAATGTTGTGCCTTGGAGATAATGCTGAAGAGATACTGCTTTTAAAAATTGTGTGTGTAGACGCTAGTGTACATGTACGTGCAGGTTTGAGTGTATATGTATGTGAAACCCAGAAGTCAACCTCGGGTGTGTTCCTCAATTGTTTCTTTACCTTGCCTTTTGCCTAGGCTGACCAGCCAGTGAGTGTCAGGGATCTCTCTGGCTGTCTCCCCAATCCCACCCCACTCCCAATGCTACAGTTACAGGCATGAGCACTAAACATCTGCAATCAGGTTCTTGTTCTTGTGCAGACACTTGACCATATGAACCGTTTTCTCCTTGAGGTGCCCAACAAGATGCAGAGTCATCCTGCCGCTGTGTGCACTTAAAGTGGAGTCAGGTGGTGCTTGTTAAATGGAGTCTCTTAGGGCAAGGCACAGCCTTAAGAAAGTTTCAACAGCTGGGCGTGGTGGCTCACGGATGTAATCCCAGCACCCAGGGAAGCAGAGGCCAGCCTGGTCTACAGAGTGGGCTCCAGGACAGCCAAGGCTACACAGAGAAACCCTGTACTCAAAAACAAACAATCAAACAAACAAAAGAAAGTTTTAACAACATGGAGTAACATAGAGCAGTCTTATCTGAACAATAACCCCATCCAGTTCTATAGAAAGAAGACACAGAGAATAACTAAAATATCTGAGAAGCTGAGGATTCCTTTCCTCACCAGCTCTTCCTGTTGGGTTGAAAGCTCTGTGCTGGCTAGGCAGGCTAAGTGCAGCACTCTGGTCGTTCCAGTTTTGAGCAGTCCGGAGACTGCTACCTTTACCCAGTATCCTGCCAGCTAAGCAGGGATGCCAGTTCGAGAGAATCCAGCCACTGCCCTCATAGCTCCAGAGCAGGGGCTTAAGGAGGTTTTGGTTTTTACCAGAGGAAGGGGCAGTTCATAAGAACAGAGAAATCTCGAGTTCCCACAGAAGACTGACTGAAATAGGGTGTGTGTTAGGGTACTACGGTGATTACAAGGTGTGTGGTAACTACATTATGGCATTAAGAAGAATCTTTGAAAAGTCCTCCTGGGATAAGAATAGATCTCAAACACTGTCCTCAAACTCCTCATTTAAAAGCCTGAATTTATTGGACCAGGCTGTGGAGTAGTTAGTGCCCTAGAGCATTATTGGAAACAATTGAGCAATCAAATAGCAATTAGTGGAACCTAGCAGCTGTTTGTAACACTAGCTGAGGCATAGAACCTAGCCAACGAGGGAAATTTGTGTAAATTCTGAAGAGCAACATTGGAGGTCTCATAGTGCAATCAAAGAGACTTGACTAAATAGCCAGACCAAGCTATTAAATAAAAAAAAAAGCCAAAACAATTAAAACAAAATAAAACAAAAAAAAAAACCAAGCTGAGTATGTGGCCCACACTTGAAATTCCAACATTTAGGATTCTGAATCACTTTGAGGACAGCCTTGGCTACCATGTGAGACTGTCTCAAAACAAAACAAACACATCACACCAGGGGCGGCTAGGGAAGTTTGTAATTTGAATTTCCTACAAAAACAAAATGAAAAATAACTAGGAAGACTGATAAACTATAAATATGTACTTGCAGAGAAAAATATAAGGTAATAATCATAGCAACATTTAAGATGTGGAACATGTAGTTGTTCCTCAATATCCATGGGGGCAGGGAATTCAAGGACATAAATACTATGTGCAGGCAAGAGCCAGCAAATGCTTGTGTCCTTTACAGCATGGTTTGTACTAGTGTATATAACTTGTACATGTTCTCCTGAATGTAGTAAATTTTCACTAGATTGTACATAACACCTTATGTCATGCATATAGTTGTTATACTGTGTTGTTTATGGACTAATAACAAAGATAAAAGTCTACAAATTCAGTTCAGACACAGACTTTCTCCCAAATATTTTCAGTCTGCAGCTGGTTAAATTCACAGATATGGAACCCAGAAGATTAAGAGCACAAAAGTGAGAAGAAAGAATAAAGCTGATTAGGAGTAGTGTATTGTACATTACTATGTCACTACGTAGTAAGCTAGAGACTACCCATTTAGAAAATAAAATAAAAACCAATTAAAAGAATAAAATATTAGGCTAAAAAGATACATACATATATATATATATATATATATATATATATATATATATATATATATGTATCCAACGAAAAAATAGAGAAAAAAACAATAGAAGAATAAAAATTGATGTATGTAAAATGACAAGCACAAGGCTAGTTGTAATCAGTAACAGCATTAATTACAAATAGCTAAATATTCTAACTAAAAAGCAGCAGTTGTCAGACTTTATGTAAAAAAAGATAATAGGTCGAACTATGGAATGTCAAAAGGAGACACACTACAGAGTTTAAATGTATAAATATTCTAAATGGGAGAAAGATGAGAAAATAAAAAATCAGCAACCACAAGAAAGCTGGATAATGTCAGGTTCAAGGAAATTAGAAAATTTTAAACAAGTAGCAACATATGTTAGATGAATAAAATACATTTGATCAAGGTTTGTAAGGTATTCTAGGATAGGCAGGGAAGCTTGGGCTGTCAGCAGCTTGGTTGATTAGGAGAGAGACGAATCGCCTTGGAAGGGCCTCAGATATTCCTCTCCTGAGTTTTGGCACCAGATGAATGAAATGAGGGCTCCCCCAGGGTATGGTTGAGGAGAAGGATTTTGTTGTAGATCTGAGGGAGAGTGTAGCAAGAAGAGTCCAGAGCAGGGAGAGAAACTAGTAAGACTGAGCATGACCAATAGACTGAACCTGGCCGGGGATTAGGCGGTGGCGTCTCAGCAAGAAAGGAAGAGTAGAGAAGGTGAAAGAAGACCAAGAGAGGAGCCAAGGCCTGGGGAGTGCGAGGACACAGAGAACCAAGAATGCTCCTGGCTGAAATGTTAGTGTTATATAGGAATGAGAAGCTTGGCGAAGGGAAGCAAAGCCCCTGAGTTGGAGAGGTGTAGGGTAGGGGATGGGGTACTTGCTGAGAGAGCCTAGAGGCCAGCTCCTACTTTGGTATGCCAGTGGACACCTTAGCTGTTTGTCCCAGGTTTCTTTGGGACCTGACAGATAAGTTATACATGTGTCAGACAAAATGGGCATAGAAACAAACAAAATATTATTACTTGATATTGGAGACATTTCACAGTGACTAAAGGGTCAAACGCATTAGAAAGATGTAATGATTATAAATAAACATGCATACCAAATACATAAAGCAAAAGCTGAAAGAAATGGAAGGAGAAATAGACAGTGCAAAATACTGTCTTACCTCAATAATTGTAAACGCACCTTGGAAAAATATCAAAAAGGAAATAAAAGACTTGATCAACACTTTACCTACTCATAACAAGTGTATATAGAATTCTCTTAAACAGCATCAGTAACAACAATGTACAGAATATTTTGCAACACTAACAAGGTACATATGGAACATTAAGATAGTTCTTATTTGAGACCATAAAAACCTCAATAAATTTAAGGATTTTAAAGCATTAAGAAGTATGTTCTCTGAGTACAAGGTAGTAAAATTAGAAATTAAAAACAACAACAACAAAATGTGGTCTTTACAAATGCAACTTCATCAGCACATCCCTAAATTGAAAAAGAAATTGTGTCAAAGAAGAAGAGCAACCAGAAGATACTTTAATTGGAAAATATGAACATATGACTTATTTAAGCCTTTGACATGTTGCTAAGGTGATGCTTAATAGCAGATGTATAACTGTAACCGCCCTAGTTTAAGAAAAGAATTAAAACCCTTAGTCAGTAACTCAACTCCCTGCCTTTAGCCATTGCAGAAGGAAGGTCAAACTAACTTAAAGCAAAGAAAAGAGCAGAAAATAATAAATACCAGAAAACAATCCAACAGAGACCATGCAAACATGAGAAAAATCAGTGAAAAAAAGTGGTCTTTGAAAAAAATAAGTTTATAAACTTTTAGCTAAACTGACCAAAATTTTTTAAGACTGTAAAATCAAGAATGATATAGAAGAAACGACTTTTGAATTAAAAATTAATTACAACAGAGTATTATGAGCAATTAAGTAACAACATTCAGTTAACTGGGTGTTATGCCTAGCCAAGGTTCGTAGCCATGGCTAATACCAACACTCAGGAAGCTAAGGCAGTAGGATTGTAAGGTTGAAGTTAGCCCAGGAAATTTGATGACACCTTTTGTTGAAAAGCAAACAAACAAAAAAATTAGAAAGGAAGAGAAGCATTTCTAGGATGCTCTGGAGTACTGGAATTGACTCTACTGATGATGGTCTCAAGGAAGTGGAAGTGTACTTGAAGACAATGCAAGGCCCAAGTGTCCTCACTGGTGAATGTAACTAAGCTTTTGTTGCTGTTGTTGTTGTTGTTTGTTTGTTTTCAAGACAGGGTTTCTCTGTGAGGCCTTGGCTGTCCTGGACTCTTTTTGTAGACCAGGCTGGCTTCAAACTTACAGAAATCCACCTGCCTCTACCTCCCCAAGTGCTGGGATTAAAGGCATATGCCACTCTGCCCTGCTGTAACTAAACATTTAAAGAAGAATTAATACCAAAAATTTCATTAAGTTGGCCAAAATATAGAAAACACTTTGTTTTCTAAATATAGAAAACAACTTGTCCTCTGAAGCCAGTATTATCTAGTGTACAAACCAGATGAAAACATTACAAGAAAACATGGACTTACATCTCTCATGAATGAAGTGCAAAATTACTCAACAAAATTCTGCCAGACTGTATTCAGGAGTAAATAAGAAGGATTATATAGCATGACCAAGTAGGATTAATCTTAGGAGTACAAGATTGTCTTAAAATCCTAGACTCATTATACCATATCAGTAGAATAGAGGACTATATGATCTTCTCAGTAAACACAGAAAAAGCATTGGCTAAAACTCAACATTCATTTATGATGAAAAACATAGACCAAAACAGGCAAAGAAGGCAAAGAAGTGAACTTTCCAATTGGATAAAACATACATGAAAACAAAATACAGTGAACATAGTATTTAATAATGAAGGACCAAATGCTTCTCTCCTCAAGTCAGACATGGAGTGAATATCTATGTTTGCCACTTTATTAAACATTGTAGTCCGAGAAAGATCACAAAAAGCCTATAGATTTGCCAAGTAGGAAGAAAAACTTAAGATGACATGATCTTATTAAGTTCTAAAGAACCTATTAAAAATATAAGAATCAATACACAAGTTAAGCAGAGTTTCAGGATATAAGAGCAGCATTCAACTAAAATTTGATATTCTTACAGTGAGGAGCCTGAAAAGTAAATTAAGAGAACAATTTCATTCAGTATAGAGTAAAAACAATAAAACATTTGGCAATGAAGAACAGGAAAACACACATTGTTCAAAGGGTGAAAGTGAGCTATATAAATGGAAAATCATGACATCATCATGGAATGTTAGGGGTGGCATTATTCCTAAATTGAATATCAGACTTATTATGTATCTCCTCTCAAAACTTCAGGTCATATTATTGTAGAAATAATAAGGTGATCCCAAAATTCAGGTGGAAACTCAAGGGGCTGAGGAGAACTGAAGAAAGAACCAAGATAAAAAAAAAACAAACCTCACTTCCTGATTTAAAAAATATTGTAAGCCAGGTCTACACCTGTACTCCTGCTACTTGAGAGACTAAGGGTGCTTGAGCCTAGGAGTTGGAAGTCAGCCTGGGCAATAGTGAGACTTGACCTCAGAAAAACAAAAACAACAATACTATTCTGATTGTAAAAATGTGACTCCAAGGCTGGGTGTTGTGGCACATGCCTTTAAACCCAGCACTTGGGGAGGCAGAAGCAGGCAGATCCCTGTGAGTTCAAAGACAGCCTGGTCTACAAAGTGAGTCTGGGACAGCCAAGATTATACATAGAAACCCTGTCTTAAAACAAACAAACAACAACAACAAAAAGGTAACTCTGGTATAAAGATAGACCTATAATGTTGTTGTTTTGGAGTTTTGGTTTTTTGTTATTGTTGTTGATTGGTTGGTTTTGGTTTTTCAAGACAGGGTTTCTCTGCGTAGCCCTGGCTATCCTTTGTAGAACAGGCTGGCCTTGAACTCAGAGATCCACCTGCCTGTGCCTCCCCAGTGCTGCTATTAAGAGTGTGCACTACCACTACCCGACTTTAGACCTATAATTGATGTGGTTGGTAGAACAGAACCTAGAGTCCAGAAATCCTCACATTCACCGTCAACTGGCTTTTCAGCAAGAGTGACAGTGAAGAGCAGGTTTTCAACTAATGGTGCTGAAGCTGGATAGCTATATGATAAAGTATGAAGTTGAGCCATACCTCACAACATAAACAAAACTTAACTCTAAACTGAATGAATCAAAGACTAAAGATAAGGGTCTTAAGAGACTATAATTGCTATAAAAGTCTTAGACAAAAACGTTGCAAATTTTTGTGGCATTGAATTTTGTAATAATTTTTTACATATGTCATCAGAAGCACAAGCATTTGAAGGCAGATAAATTGGAGGCAATTCAGTTGATTAGGGTAGAAGCTATACAAATCTGAAGAAACAAATTATTGAATTTTGTACTTGAAGTGGGTAAATTAGTGGTGTGTTAAGTATATCTCAAAAACAAAGCAGTCAGTGAGAGTGACTTTCATGTGTATTTCACAGCAAAAGATGTAGAGGTGTTCACTGGGTCCTTTAAACATTTTAAGTAATACTACATATTCAGGAAATGACAGTTGAAACTTTAATGAGATGTGCTACATGCTGAGCAGAACCAAGACTGAGGGGTGGCAACTGGTCAGCCTCTAGACTCTCACCAGCTTGTACTGTGTCTGCTTCTGGTTACAGTGCTTACTGTAGCTTCTGCTGTTAGATTCCTTGGTCTGCCTCATTTCTAATTTACCACTCTTAAAGCCTGGATGACTGGATAGAATTACCTGTAAAGTATATAACATAAACCTGTAAAAATACCGGTTTTTATGAATGTCTTAACAATCTGTCTCAGAAGTAGAAAAATGTGTAGCTTGTCTTGGATTTATAGTTTCTTTTTCTTGAGTCTACCCAGCAATGGAGAAGCACTTCCTATATCCTAGGCAACAGTACTTCACAAAAAGCTATTGTCTCTGTTTAATAGATAAAGAATTGGAGATCAGAGAGCCTTAATTTGCTCACAACAGGACAACAGTAGAACCATTGTCTAGTTTGGGTCTCTCAGTTATAAATGCCTCATTTCTCTAAATGTGTCACATTGCCTCTGAGATAGGAAATTATTGGAGGTATTTCGTTTTGTTTTACACTGGACGGTCCTTTCAGTTTTAATGATTGTTTTCAGAGAGGGGACGCGTCATTGAGAGGAATGATGAGAACATAATGGGGCAAAGAATGTAAGCAAAGTTCATAACACATATAAAAATGTAGGAATAAAACCCATTCTTTTGTATGCTGATTAAAAATAACAGAAAGCAAAGATAGACATGCAAAACAGCAGTATAAATTAATTTTTATTAAATTAAAAAAGATCTACTGAGTGTTACAGTCATGCATTTGTGGTAGCATAGTATGGTGACTGTATCGGTCTTGATGCTTAAAAATACAGTGTAGCAGAGAAAGGAGTACAACCTAAATTAGGAACACAGCAAGATAGGTTCATTGGTAAAAAGTCTTCAATAATATGGTGATGCCATGAGGAAGAAGTTGGCTCTGTTGAAGTTGGTCATAGAAAATGAAGTGATTGAATTGAACATTTGAGACTTTGTGGGAATTTGTCCATTATATATATATTATATATGTGCTGTGACTATGGAAATTTAAGCTTAAGTAAATAACTGCTTAAAAATAGAAAAATCTGTTGTTCATTTGTTGAAATGTTGTGTTCCTTTACACCTTTTAAATAATTAGCTTTGTGTTCAGATACATTAAAAACATCTTGCAAAATACAGAAAGAAAGGAAATGTTCTTTGTGGTTAGTCTCTGATGAAATTAGAGTTCATTTTTTTATATAAAGGTTATTGTCATGTATAATTTTAAACACTTTATAATAGTAGTAACCTGTTGGTACCTAATTTCTTAATGCTAATGATAAGTGTTCTTCCCCCAATGAGGCAACCAACCCTCTTTTTTACTTTAGCCATTTTCCCTCTTTTTTTTTTTTTAATTATTATTTCCTTGTGAAAAATGGGGCAAATTGAAGAGAAATGAAATCTTTGGAGTTTAAATACTTTCATTCAGCCATGTTGTGTTTCTTTTGCTCCATATTCTTTTTTACGCCATGCTATGGAGCCGTAAGAATGCTACCTGCTACCGAACAATACATTCCTTTAAAGTGTGCATGAACAATTCTACAAAACTGGAATCTATTTAAAGGCTTAGAACTAATGATTGGCAGCCATTGCACATGGCAAGATAGGATGTTGCTTGTGTTTTGTTTGAGCTTGTGTGGGGTTTTATGGGGATGGTTTGGTTGTCATGTGGCTGATGTTTGATGCTCTACAGTAAGTTGCACACTGAGGAAGAGGGCGCTGATATTCTGTCTTTGAAGAAGTCTTAAATCTGAGGATTTTGTGTCCACAGACAGTTTTAATGGCATTGCTCTTTGTACATTAATTTGTTTGGTTTAGGATGAGCATTGTTTTAGGAAATTGTATGACATTATGAAAGTAATATACTTTCTTTGAAACTGTCATATACTGGAAGTTATGCAAAAATAAATTAATGGTTAACCCAAAGTGATTAAAGGAGTTATTTCCTTTCATTTGTGAATGCAAATCAAAGAAAGAAAAAATATATTTCGTTTTTAGATTATATAAATGGTGGAGAACTTTTTACTCATCTTTCTCAAAGAGAGCGTTTCACAGAGCACGAAGTGCAGATCTATGTTGGAGAGATCGTGCTTGCCCTGGAACACCTGCATAAGGTAAGGCGCTTCGTCTTTGCAGTTTCCTTTGGAACAGTCTGTTAACTGACGTGTTGATGGAGCTAATAAACATGTTTTCACATGTTGTCTTAGGGCTTATGAATGTTACTGTGTTCTCAGTTTTGTATTTGCTTTTTGCTGGGCTTGGTGTGGTATGCCTACAGTCCCAGCACTTGGGAAGCTGAGGCGGAAGGATCATGAGTTGAAGGTCAAGCTGAGTTACAAAGTGAGACAACCTCCCCCCCCCAGCTAAATAAATGAACAGAAAATAGATTTTTTTCTGTTGTGTTTTGAGACACAAAAAATTAACAAAAATAAAAAAACTTGAGCTTTTTTCTTTTTGTTTGTCTTTATGAAAAATCTCAGTGTTTTGCTTATTATAATGTATCATCAGAATAAAAGTTGTTGGTTGTTAAAATGAAGCCCCAAGTTGTAAAATGTATTTTCTTAATTGTGACTCGCTCCATTACACAACCTGTCTGTTCTCAGAGGGTCCTTCCTGATTTTACTGAAGATTTGGAGTTATTTCTTTCCCTCCTGTGTTAACTTACTTTTGCACCTACCCTGCTCTGCTCCTCTCATTGTCTCCATGTGGCATGATCTCAGAGACTGAAACTTTACCTGGATGTTGTATCTATGATCCTATTGGAACTCTGTGCAAATAAGTTTAATTGTATTATTGCAGATATTCTTAACTCTGGTCCAAGAAATCTTGACTTAACTTACTTAAATTATTGGAGAAGTGGGTGGTTTCTGTGTTGCCTCAGTATGATGGGTTTGCTCAGAAATAGAAAATGCTAAAGTAATTGATATCAAAGATATGCAAGTTTGTAAAGACACAGTGTAATTTAAGTCACCAAATTTCAACAATGCAGATAAATCATGAAGCCACTCTTTGTCATTTTTGTCATTCTTTCCTTATCTTAAGATGAACAGATTAAAGAACAATACATAACATAATAAAAAGAGGTAAGAGTTGAAGGAGAACAGTAAGGAAGGCATCTTAAAGGGGCAGGGAATTTTGATCTGAAATTAAATCAGAGATGGAGACAATAAATGGGAGAGACTGAGAAAAGATTCTGGAAGGTACAAGAAAATAAGGCAGGCCTAGCCCAGAAGAGAAACAAGACAGGACCAGGAGAGGGAAACAGAATTGTAATATATAGAAAAATCCCATAACCAGGGAGCTTCAGAGATCAGGGTTGTGAGTTTGAGGCCAGCCTGGTTTTATATAGCGAGACTCTGTCTTAAGTGAAAAGTGAATAAAAATATGTGAGACACAGGAAGAGAGCTGGCAGTGGAGAGGAAGGAGAGCAGGAACAATAAATGGCTATTTTGTGCTGCTTTTGGTAGAATTTTACTATGGTGGCAAGGTTCATGGCTATGCTTATTTTTTGTGTGATATTACTTAGTTTAAACATGTTTATATCAGGTATTATATTCTACATTATAAGCTACAAATACCTTTGAAGCTTATAATTAGATACAATATTTTATAATATAACAAAGACAGTAAAACTCACCATAAGTACTAAAGCTAAAACCAAAACACAAAGCCAAATGGGTAAGCTAGAGAACACAGTCTTTAAATTATGTAATACTTAAATTCATTCATTTTGTTTACTAAAGGATGATTCCATGCCATTCATTATTACTAAACAGTAATAAAACACCTGAGTGTAGAGAACATAATGGAACTGGGAATAAATGTGAAGGATATGCAGTGAAAGCAGTATAGCAAATGAGTTCTCAGCTCTCTTACCCTAAAAAGACAAGCATACACAAAGCCAGCAATATTAATCTTGATGGAGATGCTAATAATAAGTCTTATAGGAAGAGACTACACATTTATTTGGAAGTGATGAAATTAATTGGTTGGTAAATAATCTGTTTCTAAAAATCTTTTCCAAAGAGGTTTAAATGGAAAGTGCTGCTGGTTCTTAGGTATATGTAATGCTTCAAGTCAAGTGTATGTTCAGTAAACATCTGTGTTTTCCTTCCTGTGTCTCTTGTAAACCACCGAAGCTCTCATAGAAAAATTATCTGGTTTTTTGTTTTTGTTTGGGGGGATTGTTTTTATCTTTTAATGAGGAATGTATAATTTTTATTTCAGTTTTGAGAGATTATTAATAATCCGCTTTCTCCTGTATGTAATATTGAGGAAAGCAATATTTCAAGGTATCAAAACATTTGATCCATGTACATATAACTAGAAACATAAAGTATAAAGTTGAGGTGGATCAGATACCTTTTATATTTATTTTATATAATTGAAATGTTTTACTATCCTGCTAACATGAAAAATAAAACAGAGAGGCATGTAGTCTTGAACTGTGTAACATTTCACTCAGTGATGAGCCATACATTTGACTGTAGCTGTGACAGTGCTATCCTTGACTCCATCCCTTTTTATGTGATGTGTGTAAACAAACCTATTGTGCTACCACTCCTATAATAGTGTACCACGTACCATTATGCACAGCAGAATGAACCCTGGTAGTGGCCAAAAGCCAGCCATGCGTCTGGCTTATCTATTACTCTATGCTTAATCATCATTTTAGAAGGTTTGCTGGAAGACAGTTTGCTATGTTTCACTGGCAGCAGCTTCCTATGTCCCATGTTTACTCTGTCTGTGACCATTTTTGCTTGTTTTGCCCACATGCTGTTTTGTGGCTTCAGGAGGAATAGGCTATATATATTTTTTTTCACTACAGCATCAAGGATTGTGTAAGTACAAAGTACACTCCATGATGCTTGCACAATCAAAATCACTTAAAGCATACTTTCCAGAAAATACTCTTGTCATAAAGCAATGCATAACTGACTGTATACATGTTATTTAATGATTTGCTTTGCTGATTTAGAACTAAACATCAAAATTAACCTGTGCTCTTTAATCTTTATGTTTAAGAGCTTGTTATTCAAAAAGCCTTTATTAATTACCTTTTGTAATTGCTTGTACATTCCATTATACAGGATACCAGATAAGGATATACAATTTGAAAAAGTAGACAGTATAAATATAATAGGATAAATGGTAAATTTTAAAGAAACATTAGTAATTAGTAATTTACAGGTAAGTACATAGTTTGAAAACAAAGAAATGATCAGCGTAGGATATGGCTCTTTAAGAAGGTTTTCTGAAGCCATTACAGAGTTGTGGACAAGAATTGTACAAGAATGCCCATGAAGATAATTTGGAGTGAATGTGAAATAAGGAGGATAGAGACAGAAAAAAATCAGTAGCCAATTGGGAGACTCAAGCAGCTGGCTCCGGGGATCGACCCTCATCACACAGAGAGAACTAAGACATTTGGAGAGCTTTGGGAAAGCCAGCACTTGAGCCCCAAGATATGGAGTATTTGCTGTCAGAGTTGCCAAGAGCCACAGAATCCTGAAGAGGAACTTCCTTAAAGGTAGATAAACGCTGTCTTAATTCATTTAGAAGGTATCTTAAAGTGCATTTTTTTTGTTTTGTTTTTGCAGTTGGGGATTATATACCGTGACATTAAGCTTGAAAATATTCTACTTGATTCTAATGGCCATGTGGTGCTGACAGATTTTGGTCTGAGTAAGGAGTTTGTGGCTGATGAAGTGAGTATAATATTTTAATTTAAAGTTAGTAATAGCGGAATGTAAACAAGGATCAAAAATTCATTACCAATAAATAATAGGACAGTAGTACTATATGGGTTACAGGTGTTTGTACAGGCTTGTTCAAAGGAACATTTTGATATAAATGGACCGATGAGATTTATAGTTTAAAATTATCATGAAAACATCCTATTAGAAAAACAGTAAACCACCTGGGTGCAATGGTGTACACCTGTAATCCCAGAGAGGCAGAGGCAGGCAGATCTCTGTGAGTTCTAGGTCACCCTGGTCTACAAAGTGAGTCCAGGACAGCCAAGGCCACAAAGAGAAACCCTGTGTTGAAAAAACAAAAACAAACAAACAAAAATCACAGTAAACCCTTCAGGGATATATCAGAGTCCTCCACTTTGACATTATAGGCATAACTTCTCTATGAAATGTGTCAGGTATGACTAATATTTAAAATATCCCTTTTTGCCCTTTAAGCTTGGGTGGTGATACAAAGAGAATACAAAGTGAAACACATTTATTTTACATTGTAGCTACCAACTAAGACTTGCTGAGAGGACCTTTAGAGTTCACTGGGCAAAGGTGACAAGGACCCACCAAATCTAATTCTTTAATAATCTTCCTGGGCTTTGCTCAGAAAAAGAAAAAAAGAAAGTTTGTTACTAAAACATAGATGCTGAGGTACTGATTGTAGATATAGACACAGGTCTTACATTTTCAGTATTAGTTCAGGGTTGTTTAACATCACAAATGCTTCCAATTACATTTAAAGCTATATATCTACTAATTATAATCAAATGTTAATTTTATGTAGGAGTTATGAGGAAGTTGTATTTTCAACTACTAATTATTTAAGAGAACTAATTAAGTTTGGGGGCCAATTTTGTTGCTGTCAAGGAAATTATTGATGTAGAACACACAATCATAGTAAAAGTATTGTAATATAAGACTTCACTGAATATAGCAGATCATTACTGAGTTCCAAATTAAGTATAGATTGATCATCCCAAACCCCAAATTTCAAAATGTAAAACTGCATGAGTGCCAACATAATGTCACAAATGAAAAATGTCACACCTGCCATCTTGTGATGTGTCACAGTCAAAATATAGGCATACAACATAGTTTATTCAGTGTCCCTCAAGACCAAGAGTCTCTGTCAATTGTGGTACATCTTTTGCATGAATGCCCAAATTCTCCAGTGCAGGCCCCTCACCCACAGAAGGAAGTTAGCGTAGACATATGCAGCCTCCTGCACAAGAATCAGGTGAGTAAATAGTCCTGTATTTTCTAAGGAAATAGATGCTGTCATCAAAAGTCTCCCATCCCAGGGCCAGATGGTTTTAGCACAGAATTCTACCAGACCTTCAAAGAAGAGCTAATACCCATACTCTTAAAATATTCTACCAAATATAAACAGAAGGAACATTACCAACCTCATTCTATGAGGCCATAGTCACGTTGATACTTAAACTACATAAAGATCCAACAAAGAAAGAGAATTTCAAACCAATTTCTCTTATGAAGAACAAAAATACTCCATAAAATACTCTCAAACCGAATCCAAGAACACATCAAAGATATCCACCGTGACGAAGTAGGCTTCATCCCAGGCATGCAGGGGTGCCTCAATATATGGAAATCCACCAGTGTAATCCACCCATGTAAACAAATTGAAGAAAAAAAAAACCCACATGCTCATTTCATTAGATGCTGAAAAAGCCTTTGACAAAATTCAACTCCCTTTCGTGTTCAAAAGTTTTGGAGAGATCAAGGATACAAGGCACATACCTAAACATAGTAAAGACAATATAGAGCAAGCCTCTAGCCAACATCAAACTAAACAGAAGGAAACTTAAATCAGTCCCACTGAAATTAGGGGTAAGGCAAGGATGCCCACTCTCTCCATATCTCTTCAACATAGTACTGGAAATCCTAGCTAGAGCAATAAGACAACTAAAGGAGATGAAGGGGATACAAATTATCGGAAAGGAAGAAGTCAAAGTATCACTATTTGCAGATGATATGATAGTATACATAAGCGACCCCAAAAATTCAACCAGAGAACTCCTTCAGCTGATAAACACCTTCAGCAAAGTGGCTGGATACAAAATTAACTCAAAAAAATCAGTCACCCTCCTGTATACAAAAGACAAAAGGGCTGAGAAAGAAATTAGGGAAACAACACCCTTCACGATTGCTGCAAATAACTTAAAGTATCTTGGTGTAACTCTAACCAAGCAAGTGAGAGACTTGCATGAAAAAAAAAAAAAAAAAAAAACAACTTCAAGTTTCTGGAGCTGAATTTTTTACCATCCCGTACTACACTAGCAAGAAAGCTGGATCACTAGAGACCTCTTTTTCTTACTGTTTTTTTTTTGGGGGGGGGGGGTTGTTGTTGTTGTTTGTTTGTTTGTTTTTAGACCAGCAGCCAGTGCATATTTAGCGTGGCTGGACTAGATGAAAATGTCTTGATTTTTTTTTGTTGATAGCTATTCTGTTCACCCTCCAACTGAAGTTCCTATCAAAAACAATGTAGCCCTTTAAAGTTCTGCCATATGAGCAGATTAAGTCCTAACTTGCTGAGGAGTAAAAGTGAAAATTCTTGCTTGAATCACATGCTAGCACAGTGAACAGAGGCATGGGTGTGGATCAACTGCCAGTGGCTTATCTTCTCACCCAAACTTAAAATACAGTGTCCAGTAACCTTTAAACCTCCCAAACAGCCAACCCAAGGGTTCTGGACAAGCCTTTGTGATGCATGATTGTTTTTCTCTATTAAGACAATGCCATATTTTTTTTAATACTAAATACACACTTGTGAATAAATAAAAAAGAGTGGTTGTATATAAACTTAGAGCCAGAAATATAGGTGATGCTGAACAACTACAAGTTGCCCACATGGGTAACTAAAGGAGTTATAACTCTAGCTTTCTGATGAGTCAGTGTAAACCTTGCTTCCTGCACAGAATTATTTAAAAAGCTCTTAGAATCACATTCAAGCTCTGACGGTCTCTCTGTCATATGTATGCACACACATGCTGTATATAAAACCTAAGTAAATTTTCCAATTAGAATTTTATCTTATCCTCAAGATACCATTATATATATAGTGTAGTGTGCTAGAATCCAAGTTTAAAAAGTTGAAATCTAAAACACTTCTGGTCTCAAGCATTTTTGGTACGGATAATTAGATCTATCTGTAGGTCTGATTGCTTTTTGGAATATTTCCAAAACCAGTCCTGAGTGTCTTAGCTAGGGTTTTGTTGCTGTGATAAAACACTATGGCCAAACATAACTTGGAGAGGAAAGGGTTTATTTTGTCTTAAAACTCTCAGGTCATACTTCATCACTGTGAGAAGTAAGTCAGGTATCTGGAGGCAGCAGCTGAAGCAGAAGCCATAAAGGAATGCTGCTTACTGACTTACTCCTCAGAGCTTGCTCACTTTCTTACACAACTCAGGACCTCCTGCCCAAGGTTGACAACCCCCTCTCCCTGGACTGGGCCCTCCCACCTTAATCTTTAATCAAGAAAATACCATACAAACTTCTACAGGTAATTTGATGGAAGCATTTTCTCTGTTGATCCTCCTTCTCCCAGATAACTAGCATAAAGACTAAAAGTCCTAAATTTTTATCATAGCTATATTAACTTTGTTTATACAAAGTTTACACTTTGTATAAACTTGTATACTTTGTTTATACTTTGTTAAATACATTCAGCATGTATTTACTGATCACCTCTCAACTAAATAGTACAATGAGAAACAAAATAGGGACTATCTTTGCCTTTATGACACTGTGGTTTTAGCTATATTTTTTCTCAGACATATAATAATAGTTATAAAATAGATTAGATTGATTTTGAGAAATTTACTTCCAAGTTTGACTTTTAAAATTTTTTGTGTATGTAGGTGTTTTTCCTACATGTATGTCTATGCATCACATATATGCAGTGCCCATGGAGGCCAGAGAAAGGCATTGTATTCCTGGAGTTTTAGGTAGTTTTGAGTGGCCATATGGGTGTTGTTAGCCTAACCTGGGTCCTCTTCAAGAACAGCAAGTAGTCTTCACTGCCAAGTTGTCTCGCTTGCTCTAGTCCCAAGTTTTGTTTTGTTTTTATTTTAAAACACTTTACTCCTTATAAAACCTTAATGGCAACTGTAACATGTAGAGGATTATGTGTTTATTGTTTCCTCCTCTCTAAACCCTGCTAAAGTAAAAAAGGGAAGTATGCATACATCCAAAAGGAAGGGAAGATGATAGCAACTACATTTTGGTCAACGATGAGATGATAGTTTCAACTGAATCCTAGACTGGTCGGGAAAGAGGTTCAAAAGCAGACTGCTTTGCACCTCTGAGTACTGAGAACTTCTCAGGAATTGTAGCCACCAGTTGTTCCTCAAGTACAAGTGTAGGTGATTGAGGATCCAGGAGGATTGTTTGGGAGTCTTGTAAGAAAGACATGAGTCCCTATATCTTCAGGCCCTATGTTACCTCTGTTTACTTAGGTACCTATGCCTTCATCATACTCAGGAGGAATAGACTGTGTTCAAGGCCGAGTTGAGAGTGAGGATGCCCAATGGAAATTAATGGGGAAAGCAAAACTTGATGCCCTATATTGTTCAGGGCCCATGGTGTGTTCCCAAAACCTCACCATGAGCACAGTAATGTCTTAAACAGGAGTATCGAGGACTCCCACTGAGAAACAAAGGACCAAATGTTGACAGATTGTAACTGGAGAAATGGCTCAGTATTAAGAGTACTTTCTGTTCTGGCAGAGGATCTGTATACAGTTTCCAGCACCAAAGTGGCAAATCGCAACCTTCTTTTGTAACTGCAGTTCAGGGAATCTGATACTCTTTTCTGACCTCAGGCACCAAACCTAGGATACATATATACAGGAAGAACACTCATATACATAAATCTAAAAACAAATAAGCCTTGTTGTAAGAAGTTGACAGATGCTGTCATTGGGGAGTTTGAAAGTGAACCTTTTCAGCCACATCTCAGCAGAGGCATCTGCAGTCTCATAAGCCCTGTCTGCCTGGGCCACAGAAGCATGACTGTGAAGGTGTATCAATTTTGTGACTTTTTTTAATAATGTATTTCAGTGCAGTCGTTTCTTCTGAAGTGATGTGTTTAAAGTATCTCACCGCACCACCAGATGGTCCTTGTCATGTAGTATGTGGGCTGTCCCCTGACAGAGAGGTCTCTCTAATAATTACTTTCCTCTCTCCCCATGGATGTACTCACCCATTTGCTCATTCACTGTCTCTGTTGAGGAACCTTCCATGTGCTAGATATTAGGCGAAATACAAAGCCAAATAATCACTTGTTGAACATTTAAAAGCACATGTGGCTGATTATTTACAATAGGAGAAAACAGACTGGGTCCCTAGAGAATAGTGAAATGTTGGGACCCAAAACAAAACCAAGGCAAAAATCAAAGCTGATCAGAATTAGGTAGATCTTGGATAGAGTAGTCACAGATCAGCAGATGCCCTGTGTGACTGAAGCAGCCAGTCCCCTCTTATGACCAAAGTGTCCTGTGTTATCTGCTACTTATAGGATTGTAATACCAATGTAATAAACCTTCTCATTAAAGTATATTTTGTGTCAAAGACCAGTTTATCACAGGGTGCAATGAGGTGAGACATAGGGTTGGTGGCTGATCACCCCGCATAGATAAAAAGCTTGAATCTCCAGGCCGGAACTAATTATAACTGGCGGGGACTGCCACTGATAGCAGCCAGCATAGGCTGCTACTGATGGTAGCTGGCAACTAGAGAAAATGAAAAACAGAACAAAACAAAAACCAATAGATCGTGTGTGTGTGTGTGTGTGTGTTTCAGCACACAGCACATACACACACACACCACACACACACTGGATGAAGCAAGAGAAGCTTCATCGAGCAAGTTCCAACAAGTTTCAACAGTTTGAGTAGATGGAGCAAATTTCAAAGAGCAAGCTCCAACAGTTTTATTTTTCTTCCACAGCTTATATATCTCAGCAAAATCTTTCAAGCAGTATAAAAAATACAGTGTGATTACATTCTATATTTTTTAGTGAATGATTACAATGAATATACATCGAAAAACATGTTCGCCAATACTCTCACATAATCAAATGTTTCACATATTTTGGGTGAGAAACAAGTATGAAAAACAAATTATTTCCAAAATCCATATACATTTGTTACTAAGCAACCTGTTATAGATTAACAAAGTGTAAGCAAGCAAGGTAATTTTTTTCAGCCAGTTTCTGTTTACTGGCAGAATCAATTATCTTAAAAAGTAATCTTATAAAAGAATCACAAATCTAAGCTTGTATATAGAAAACAATCAGCCATTTCTACTTTAAATCTTCAAGGTGCACATCTACTCAACAATTTTGATCAAATCATATCAAGAAGCTGAAGGCAAAAATGTTTACAAAAAATTAATCACCTTGATTACCAGCCCAGTTTCAGTGACATCAGCTAGTGCTTATTGGGGTATTGTTCTTGCTCCCTGACCTCAAAAGGTCCCTAGCTCAACTATTAAGAGTGTGCCTTTCTGAACTTTAAACTGTTCTTCAAAATTTTCTACATCAGAGCCATTAACCAAAGCATCTTAACCTTACTAGTAATCTGTTTTTCCAAATTCTTTCTATAGGTAGTGGTCATTACGGATATATGTATGATTTTAAGTTCAGTCCAAGGGTGGTAACCGAATCATTAATCTGCTTCAGCAATGCCTAAAGATATCAAGCATTATTATTGTGAGTGCCAGTAAAACTGCCCAGTGAGGGACTGGAAGTTTTTATACAGTTTGTATATTAGGAAGAATATAAAGGCCACAAAACAACACGCAGTACAGTGTTCCATAAAGGCATGAAATCCTTAGGATACATAGTCCTCCAGACTCTGCCTCTGCGAGGCTCACCCATTGTGTTTGTGCTAACCTGTGGGCTGCATTCTGTGAGTTTTAAAGCCTTTTGTTGTTCCTCTCACATGGGCCTTGACAATGTTGAAATTTAAATCATTGTGTATATCAATTTCTGTTTGCAAGGTATACTATTCATATTTCAGATTATTATGAGCAAAGTTAAAATATAGGCAAGAGTCTTGTTATTCTTCCTTTATTTTCTTATTTGTAAGAAAATTACATCTTTAGTAAGTGCCTAGTTAGTAATGTCATTTTCAGGTTTTGCTTACTATAATGTATATATCTCAAGAATAGCCAGGCACACTAGTTACTTTTTTGTTGCTATGATAACATGCCATGATTGTAAGCAACTTATGAAAAAAAGAGTAAGTCCATCTTGGCCAGGAGACGTAGTAGCAGGCAGACATGGCAGCTGGAGCAGCAAGCTGGGAGGTCACACCCTTAACTGAAAGCGTGCAGCAGAGAGAGCAAACTGAAAGTAGGGCAAGGTTTTAAACTCTCAAAGCTTGCCCCCAGTGACATACTTTCTTCAACAAGGCCATTCTTTCTAAACCTCCTCAAACAGCATCACCAACGGGGGACCAAATATTAAAATACCAGAGCCTGTTGGGGACATTCTCTTTCAAACCACCATACTAGAGAGTAAGGATCTGCACAGCGTTTTTGCAAGAAGAATTACACAATAACTCTTAGTGGCAGTTTATGATTTCCTTCATCTATTTCCTGTCTTGATTAATTTGTGTTACATGTATTCACGATTGATTCTCATTTGCTTACGCTTCTGGGAGGCCTACTAAGTCTCTTTCAATTGTTTCCATCATTTATTTGCCAAAGTAAGTGACTGTGGGTGATAATTACTCTTTAGGTAAGCCTTGGGCTGGAGGTGTTGGAAAGGAAGAGCACCAGAATCCAAAGTATTAACCTGTGGCCTCAGTTTGTCCTTAACTGAAAAAAAGATAAATTAAAAGTGGGCCAGCAAGATGGCTCATGAGCAGAGGCATTTGCTTCCAGGCCTGACCACCTTAGTTTGTTGTGAGATGTACATTGTAAAAGGAGAGAATTGTCCTCTGACTTCCACACACATACACACATAAATAAATAAGCATAATAAAAACAGAAAAGACACGATATTTTAATGTTAACATATTTAACTGTAACGATTTGTGAAGTTTCTGCCCCATCCCAGACATCAGAGCAGAACTTTTGACCCCTCCAAAAAACAAGGACAAGATGGCTTCACAGTTTCCTTTTACTTTTTCTTATGTCAGAAATTACTGGTTCTGATAAATCTTACTAAGGATCTTTCTTTTTTCTTTTTTATGTTTTTAAGGCAAATTTAATGTAAATAATGACAGCAAGCAGCAACAACTGAATTGACATCATCCTCAGTATTGAATAATCTATTTGTTCAAATAATGTTAAATATTTTTGTCTACTTGAAAAATGTTTAGCTGCCAGTTTTATCTTAACTCTTTTCTTTTAATTTTTGTTTCTATTCTGATGGATAGCTATTGGAAGCTAGCTTCCCTGAGAGTAGGCTGGTCACTGCCTTGGAGATCACAGAAAGCATTTCCATGCTATGTCCAGTAGAGGGCCACTGGTCACATCAGGAATGGATGAGGTGCATCTGCCAGTATAGGATTGTCTCACTTATTTTATGAGAAGCAAATGAAAATTACTTAAAACTATGTTGAATGTCAGGAACTTTCAAACCCAGGGGAATTAGCAGAATTTACCCTGGGATATTAAGATTGAAAATATATGATTAATGTTTGTTTTCTATAAATTTATTTGTAAAATACTATTTTTATTAAATTTTTTGCAGTTTCTATAGTGTTTTTTTTAATCATAGTCATCCCCATCCCACAGTTCTTTCCAGATCCTTCCTTATCTCCCTGCCTATCTACCTCTCTTTCTCTCTCTCTCTCTCTCTCTCTCTCTCTCTCTCTCTCCTTTCCTCCCTCTCTCTCTCCCTCTCCTTTTAAGCTCGTGGAGTCCAGTTTATGTTGGCTGACTATTTGTGGGCATGAGGCCTGCTCTGAAGTGTACTCAATATACCCCGTATGGACTTTTCTTCTCCCAGCAGCAATTAAGTGCAACAGCTCCTTGATAGAAGGACCTTGTGCCCGTCTCCTTCCTCCATGCTAGGATTTTGTCAACTTGAACTTTGGCATGTCTTATGCATACTGTCACAATCACTGTGAGTTCAAGTGTGCATCTGCCCTGTTGTATATGAAAAAAGAAATACAGTTTCCTTGAAATGATCCACTCCCACCCTCTCTGGCTCTTACAATCTTTTGGGGCAGGGTGGGGAATGTTGAGACAAGGTCTCACTTTGTATCTCTGGCCGGCCTTACGCTTGCTTTGTACAAAGATCATGCTTGTTGAATTCATAAGAGATCTCTTTTGCTTCTGCCTCCTGAGAGCTGAAACTAAAGGCATGTGCCACCATGCTCTTGGCTTTCTTACTTTCTTTTTGTCCCCTTTTCACAGAGATCCTTGAGCCTTGAGAGAGGGTGTAGTAGAGATATCACACTTAGGGTCAAGAGGGTCAAGTACTCTAAACTATTCTCTGCATGTTAACAAATTGTGGGTCTCTGTTTTGTCATCTACTGCAAGAAGCTTCAGTGATGAGTGAGGCATTCGTTGATGGGTGTAGTAACATATCATTAGGGGTTGTTTTGTTCCTTTGTCCATTTAGCAAAATAATAGGAGTGCATTTCTTTTCACATTGTGTGTATATACATGTGTGCATGTCCATGATGTGGGATATGCATATGAAAGTCAGAGGGCAAAAATATGACACTGTATGAATTCAGCATTCACATTTTCTGTTATGAACATTTTTCATTTTTTCCTGCATATTCAGGACTTATTGAATCATTGTCTGCAATGATCCGAACACTGTTCAGTCAAGGTATGGAGATCAAAGGTTTCCCCTCTAAATGGCCAGCAGACAGTAATACGTGTGTAAGTCAAATACCCATGTGGTAATAGGTTGCAAGTAATCAGATTCATCAAGAAAGAGATGGAAGGATCAGGGCACAGTAGGCTGTCCTGGAGATGCTTTGCCAGGAAGGTGACATGGGAAGGAAGTGAGAGTGTCCACATAGATATCTTGGGGAAGGTTTTCTAGGTAAGGGAGTTGTACACTATCCCAAGTGCTTGTGAAACAATGAGGCAGTGTGGGTTATATGGATGGTTAGAGTTGGGGCTAAGGGCATGTAACCATATGGAAGAAGGATTATATTGGCCAAAAAAGGCATTGTATGTACTCTGGTGGCTATGTACAGACCGATAGCTGAGAGTCTGAGCAGCATGACATGAACAGAGCTATTTTAGAAGGTCATTCTGCTTGACATTAATTTTGAATCAGTTTTGATTAAGTTGCTGTAATTTTATATCAAATACTACATTATGTCTAAAATTCTTTGGCCTTTATTTGTTCATAGAATTTCCCTCTTTTTAAATATTTGTTAAACTCCTATAATGTTTTCTTTTCAATTATCAATATTAACAATTTAAAATTGCCCCAATCGTCTTGCCATGGGTTTACCTTCTCTTGATCTTCTCTAAGAAATGCTCCACTCAGTCCCCAAGGTTTCCCACTCCTTTAATTAGTTCCTTTGTTCCTTTTACTCTCTGTAAATTTATTTTGTTCTTTTCCATAGCTTGGAATTTTATAGTTATCACTACTAATTGGTTTTTAAAACAATACCTAAGAGTTTCTAGGAACAGCCTTTAGCTATCTCTCTCAAGTTCTGATTTCTGTTGTTTTTACTGTTTCAAAACTCATTGTCATGTTGTCTTTGGATGATGTGTGCATTATGTAGAAGTTGATATTAAGATAATAAAGAATGAGATATATAGTTGTTGCTGTCAGATAAAATGAAACATGACTTAGAATGTAGTAGAGCCCCCTTATTGTATGTCCAGTGCAGTGTGAAGCCATACATACGTAAACAAAAAACAGGCTCAATAGGTTGTATTTTGTGTGTGTGTGTGTGTGTGTGTGTGTGTACCTACCTACCTACCTACCTACCTACATACATACATACATACATACATACATACATACATTAGAGTGAGGACACATGAGGGGTTTGAATAGGTAGCTGGAAGGAGCTAGAGTGAAGAAAAGGACAAGGGAAAGTGATAAATTCTATTTGTGGTAAAATGATGTGGAAAATAAAACATGACTACTAGTGAGGACACATTTTTCTGGTACTAACCAATACAGATATTTCATATACTTTTAAAATCAAAGTTACAGGTGCTGATTTTTACGACTTTCAATTTGAAATTTATCTACATTTATTCATTGTATGTGTATGCATGTATGGACACATATGCCACAGTGCACATACAGAGATGGGAGGACAACCTACAGGAATCTGGGTGTCAAACTCAGGTCATCAGGCTTGTGGGCTTGCCCTTATTTGCTCAATCATCTTTCCAGCCCAAATTTGAGGTTTTTATCAAATTAAAATTTGATTTTTATTGTCTTACACTGGGAAGGAAATCATCATAACTAAAATATGTGAAGCAAAGCCACCTATAAATGGAAATGAAAGTTATACTTTATTTGCCTGCAAAACTAGTTTTCTAAACAAAAATTAAGGAAAGCAATACCTTTAAACTCATCAAATCTTTACTTATTAAATATGGAAAAATATATTTTCAAGTGCTCTAAAACTTGACTTAGCAGGGCTGGAGAGATGGCTCAGCGTTTAAGAGCACTTGGCTGCTTTTCCAGAGATCCTGAGTTCAATTCCCAGCAACCACATGGTGGCTCACAACCATCTATAATGAGATCTGATGCGCTCTTCTGGCATGTAGGGATACATGCAGATAGAGCATTCATATATATAAAATAAGTAAATTTTTTAAATTAAAAAAAACTTAGCATTTGCTGTTTTAGAGAAGTCTTGATGGCATCTTTAAAAATAATATCAGATGAAGCTAGAGAGATGTGTCTGTGGCCCAGAGCACTCGCTGCTCTTGAGAACACCTGGTTTGGATGCCAGTGCCCACAGGGTGGCCACTTTGTGACTCCAGTTCCAGGCCCACTGCCCTCATCTGGCCTGGCCTCCACAGGCTTCAGGCATGAACTCATAGGCAAAGACTCATACACAAAAAAGTAAAAACAACTTTTTAAAATGGTTATTATCAGGTTATTATCAAGTAATCATTGATTCCTTACTTTTTCCTATACTTCTGGGGGTTGGATATGCAGTATTTTTTGCTTTGTGTCAAAAAAAGAGCTATAGATAATTGTTATAGTAACTTAAAAACAATTTAGTTTTAAGGAAAATTTTTAGAGAACATTTTAAACATTTAAATAATCTGATGAATACTTCCTAATACATATTTTACTATGTAATGAAATGTTTAAAATTGTTGCCTTTTGTATACACAGTTAGGAGAAATTCATTTTATTTAATGCTAACCTTTTTGGTAGTTGCCTCCAGCATTTGGTCATGAAATGATGAATCAGAGAGATGTGGTATGTGTTATATGATTTACACTGACTATTCAAAAATACAGGTCTGCCAGCTAACAACAAGAGTTCCCTGCTGTCCCATACCTGGATTGTTCCTTTTATTTCCTAGGAAAAAGGATATTTCAGTGTTCATAGAATTTAAAATGAATGAAGTAAATGATGAGCCGTATTAATGTTTTTAAGTATCTGTATATCATGATGAATAGTTTTAGCTCATTGTGCTTAACAGCGTTGTCTCCGTGAATGTGTTAATCTTGAACCAGTGAAGCAGCTGCTGTCACTTCTGTGTCACAGCTGCAGGAGCAGTCGTCCCTCACAGTTAAAATGGGAAATGAAAAGAAGTGCTCATTTTTCTTGACACCCCGCTGATGGAGGAATAAAGTATAAATAAGGATCTTTCCCTAACAAAGTTCTAGAAAAATTGCTTTCTGATTTTCCTTTTCTTTTTTGAGATGGAGTCTCACTTTATAGCCCCAGCTGGCCTAGAACTCACTAGGTAGATGAAGCTGTCCCAAATTCAAGAGCTCCACCAGCCTCTGCCTCCTGAGTACTGAGATTAAAGATGTGTGTATACCATCACACCTGGTATTGATGAAATATTTTAATGCCACGAAAGTGCTGTTATGTTTTAAATATAGCAGTGTGTGTGTGTGTGTGTGTGTGTGTGTGTGTGTGTGTGTGTTTATGGAAGAATTTTTTCTTACTCAGTGTAGATAATTTTAGCTTTCTATTTTATTATATTGGGTGATCTGTTGGTCATTTTAATTTTTTTTAAAGTTTTTAAAACTAATTTTGAGAGGCTGGAGAGATGGCTCAGTGGTTAAGAGCACTGTCTGCTCTTCCAAAGGTCCTGAGTTCAATTCCCAGCAACCACATAGTGTCTCATAACCATCTATACTGAGATCTAGTGCCCTCTTCAGGTGTGTAGGCATATATGCAGGAAGAATACTGTATAAATAGTAAATAAATAGATCTTTTTTAAAAAACTAATTTTGAGGCTGATATATTAAATTAGCCTTTTTGAATTTTTTAGAGTTTTATTTAAAAAAAATCAACAGCTGTCATTAAAGACCAATTTTTTCCCAAGACAATTCTGTTCATCATTTAAAAATGCCATTAGCAGTGCCCAGCCTGTACAAAGTGATGAGTAAAAAGATGTTTTCACCTTAGTTTCCTATTTTGGTTCCCATACTTCCTCATTGGCCTTTGACCTTCCTCCATGTTTTCCCAGTTTTGCATATCATTTGCTAAAATGTTAATTCACGTTACTTTACTGGTAATCTTTCCATTCCTAAGAAAGAATGATTAAAGAATTTAGTAACTGAAATATGCATGCACCAAGAACAACAGCAAAAGAGTCATTAATAAATGGGTAATGTGTGAGTGGGTTGGTGGATGATAACCATCAGTGTTTCAGGCATGAGAAATCTGTCTCAGATGCTTACCCAGTACCCTTCTGAGTAGGCAGAAGTCTGTCCCAGGACAGAGGTCTGTCAGCAGATTATACCACTGGTATTGCTGCTGTAACTCAACCACTGACTTGTATTATTACTTGTCATGCTAGCTTGAAATCACAACCCCTTTTTGTTTGTTTGTTCAAGACCGAAAGAGCATATTCTTTTTGTGGAACTATTGAATACATGGCACCAGATATTGTCAGAGGGGGTGATTCGGGACATGACAAGGTATGTTCTGCTTTTGATACTTATTTGTGTTTTTCCATAAATTGTGCAATAAGAGTGAATCCCAGTTAATAACTTCCAGTACAGACTCTTAATCAGAGTCATATTTCTGGTACTTCTTAAGTTCATTTGTCTGTTTTGTGTACTTGAACACACTATGAGTTTCAACATTTTGTATTGAAAAAAATACAAAATTTAAGACATTTTAGATTTTCCTTTTAATGTTTTGTTGATGAAGTTTCTTGCTTTGTGACATTCTTGTTAAGGCTGGGACCTCAAAGTTACTCTTGAAACAATTTTAAATTTTATTTCCATTAGAAGAGCCTGTAAGCTTAAACAAAATGTCAAACATGACTCCATTAAAAAAGATCCATTCCTTTTCTGTTAAATGAAACACATTTGGACCAAGTATAATACAGAGGTGTGACTGAATACCTAAGCTATGTACATGGCTTCCCTCTGCATAATGGAGAAAGATTTTGCACAGCTCTATTGGCATGGTTAGGTTCTTCAGTAAACATACAAAAATGGATGGTTTTTGTGTTTGCCAACTTTGGTTAATATGTCCTTCAAACGAGATGTGAAAAGGCCACTGACAAAGAAAATCAATTTTATTCCCAGTTTGCCTTTAACTTCACAAAGATATTGATGACTTTGTTGACTATTTTCCAACAGAAATAGCATTTTTCACAACCTTGAAAGGAAAATTCTACACTCAAAATACAGTCTGTTTTCCTAGCCCTCTGAAGAGCTCAGGTTTTTTTGTTTTGTCTCTTTCTGTGCCCATGAAGATAATAAAGAAGCTGTCAGGTCTAAGTCATTATAAAATCTAGGTCATCTTTCTATCCTGTATTAAAAGGTGATACTTTCCTATCAGTTTTGATTTATTAATAACATTCTACAAATGAATTCTGGCTGGTTTGTCCTTTTTCTCCTCCCCTTCCTCTCCTTTCAAAACACCACATATACAATTCCAGTGTCTGTGGTAAATACTTGGTCTCCTTTCTGATGGCCAGTCCCATGTCTATCAAGCACATTCTCCAAGTTTGAATGGCAGTAGTTTCTGGCCCACGGCTAGAATCAGGTTCACATCTGGGTTAGCCAAACAGCATAGTTTCACACCCAGGGCCGGACATTCTGACAGCACTGACTCACCTGCCATTGGAACTGCTTCTGTGAATCCAAGAGTTGAAAGGCTAGTTTAATTTGCTTCATGGTATAATTTAAAGCTATTGTGCAGTTTAGTCAGAATTTATAACTTATATTTTAAAAGTTATCCAATAAAGCTTAATGGAACTGGTTTGGAGAGATGGCTCAGCAGTTGAGAGCTTAATGGAAACAATTTTCAAATATGAAAACTTTGTATTACATCTAAAATTTCTGCATGACTAAGATCCATGAAATAACTAGCCAAAAAATATTCTCTCTTGAATATTTATTGTTAAGATAATTGTATTTGTAGATAGTTTTCCAGTTTAGGGTACATTTTATTTTCTATTATTTTTAAATCTTCCTCGTGGTGGGGATATTTAGACACATTCTGTAAGAGAAATTGATTTTTAGAAATTAATTTTAGGGGGCTGTTTTAAAATTAATACCCTCGTGTGAGATTCTTATGTTTTTGCCTTTGAGTTTAAAGAACTTTATAAAATGTGGTTGATACTTTTTCCTCCCAGATACTAAACCTAATATTCCATCTATCTTAACTTTTAGAAAAGCATTTTTAAGTTAAAATTTTTAAATAAACAGTGATAAAACTAACTGATTTAGGAAATCATTAAAGCACTTTCTGTTCTGGGTATAGACATTTGTCCTCTAGAGATGTCTCTTACATGTACTAACTTAATACTCCTTCCAAAGAAAGCTGTGAAAAATGTTTTTGTAAAATATTTTTAAGTATATAGCTTTACTTTGGTCATCCTATTTATAATATGTATTTTAGTTGTTAATTCTACAAAATGAAATTATTATTGTTTTGTAGGCAGTTGACTGGTGGAGTTTAGGTGTTCTAATGTATGAGCTACTAACTGGAGCATCTCCTTTCACTGTTGATGGAGAAAAAAACTCCCAGGCTGAGATATCTAGGTAAGACTTAAACAAGTGTCATACCATTATCCTCCTGTATGTTTCCAGAGTCTTCTGTGCATTCATAGCAAGGATCGCAGTCGCAGCGTTGTTTTTGTCCTACTTCTACTTGAATTTTCTAGCATTGGAAATAGATTTGACAGAATAAATATTGTGTCCACTAAAATGAATATGAAATAACAGGATTCAATTTGCCTTCTTGCCCGAAAAAATTTTAACAATGGGAAAAAAATGTGTGAAACAAGAGTTTTAAAGACATTGAACATCTGGCAATGGAGGGCAGTGGTTTCAAAGATATAGAAAATAAACAAGGTATGCCCTAAGATTGCCCCATATGACTACCTTAAGAGCACCCAGGATGCTACACAGAGAGGGACAAAACCCATGTGACATTGAAGAAATGGAACCAATGGTCTAGGAGACCTGGACATTTATGCTGCTGATTGGAATGTCTGAGAGAAGAGATATGAGTCCAGAGATTTGCCGAAGTATTGTTATATGAAAAAGTACACAATAAAATTTTTATTATTTTATAGTTATTTATTTACAGTATAGTTATTTTTCTCCAGATTGATCCATAGATTCAATACAATTACAATTCCTACTGGCTTTGTTTGCTTGTTTTTAGTATATAGAAATTGGTAATCTTATCTAAAACTCAGGTAGAAATGAAGAGGACCTAGGCTAGCCAAACTGCCTTTGAAGAAGAACAAAGTTAATTTCAAGACTTATCATAGACTGTAATGATTGCATACTTGGTTTTGGTATCAAGACAAACAGATGAATACTGGGGATGGTTTGCGTGTTTGCAGTCCTAGTATGTATAAACAAGAGGATTGCTACAAGTTCAAGGCTAGCTTTATCAACATGCGAATTCAAGAGCAGCCCTATCTACACAGCAAGACCTGTTCTTTAAAAGTTAAAAAAAAAAGGAGGAAGGAAGGAAGGAAGGAAGGAAGGAAGGAAGGAAGGAAGGAAGGAAGGATGGGAAAATAAGATAAACTAAACAGAATAGAGAGCCCAGAAGTAACTCTGTATATGTACAGGCAAGAGACTTTGGACAAAGGTTCAAAGTTACCTGTCACTTTGGGAAAGACTTTTCATTAAATGATGCTAGAACCACTGCTGCTCAGATGGGGAAACATGCTTTTCGATAAATGCTTACTACTATATAGGAAAAAGTGCATTCAAAAGAAATAGTAGGCCTAAATGTGAAAGTTGTAACTGTAAAACATTTTTTTAAATCTGTAGGACTGGGAGATATCTCAACAGATAAAGATGCTTGCTGTTCAAGCCTAGGAACCTGAGTTTAATCCCCAAAACCCACATAAAGATGGAAGAGAACTCCTTAAAGTTACCTCTGACCTGTGTCCTGTGGCACTTATATCTCTCTTTACAAAATTAATTTTCTAAAATTTGTTGTGACCTTGTATAAGCAATTTTTTTCTTTTTTAATTTATTTTTTTATTCACTTTATATCCTGGTTGTAGCCCCATGCTACCTCATGTCCCAGTCCCACTCTCCTTTCCTCCCCCCTCTCCGAATCCTCAGAAAAGGAGAGTACCCTTCCCGTCCACCCCAAGTCACATCAGGACTGAGAGTGTCATCTTCCCCTGTGGCCTGGCAAGGCAGTCCGCCAGAGAGAAATGATCAAAAAGCTGGCAGGAAAGTCTGTGTCAGATGCAGTCCTGCTTTCCTTACTTGAGAACCCATATGAACCCTTAGCTACCCAGTAGCTATATTTTGTAGAAGGGTTTAAGTCCAGTCCATGCATGGTCCTTGGTTGATGCTTCAGCCTTAGCAAGCCCCTCTGGGCCCTGGTTAGTTGGCTCTGTTGGTCTTCATGTGGAGCTCCTGTCATCTCCAGGTTCTTTATTTTCCTCCCACTTTTCCACAAGACTCCCTACACATCACTCAGTGTTTGGCTGTGAGTCTCAGCATCTGTTTTGAGGTGGTGCTGGGTAGAGCTTCTCAGATGACAACTCTATCAGGCTCCTGTGTGCAAGCTAAACAGAGAATCACTTATAGTGTCAAAGGCTGGCACTCTCTGATAGGGCAGGTCTTTGGTTGGGCCAGGCATTGGTTGGATATTCCCTCAATCTCTTCTCTATCTGCCCTATTTTTATCCCTGAGCATCTTGTAGGCAGGGTAAATTTTACATCAAAGTTTTTGTGGGTTGGTTGGCGCTTCCCCACCACCACCTCTGCTAGGAGACTAGTGTAGTTAGAGGGTGTCCTCTTCAGTCTCTATGGACTCTGCTACTAGGAGTCTCTACTTGAGTCTCCCTCAGACTTTCCCAGGAGCCTACCCTGACTTGGGTCTCCAGCTTGTCACAGAAATGCCCCCACTCTGTTTCTCTTTTTTCTACAGGTCTTCTATCCTTTTGACCCTGCTCTCCCCTGGTCTCCAACCTCATATCCCCTCTCCTACGTTGTTCCTCCCTTCAGCCACTCTCTCCGTGTGTTCTATTTCCTCTTCCAAGTGAGATTTGTGCGTCCCCCCTCGGATCTTCCTTGTTACTCGTCTTCATTGGGTCTGTGCCTTGTAGTATGTTTATCCTGTACTATATGGCTAAAATCCACTTATAAGAGAATACATACCACGTGTGTCAGCTAAAATCTCTTCTTTTAATTTTTATTTTTTTATATTAATTACAGGTTATTTACTTTGTATCCCAGCTTTAGCACCCTCTCTCGTTCCCTCCCAATCCCACCCTTCCTTCCTCCCTCCCTCCCTCATCTCCTCCCTGCCCCTAAGTCCACTGATAGGTGAGGTCCTCCTCCCCTTCCATCTGACCTTAGTTTCTCAGGTCTCATCAGGACTGGCTGCAATGTCCTCCTCTGTGGCCTAGCAAGGTGGCTCCTCCCTTGGGGGGGTGGGGGGTCAAAGAGCCTGCTACTGAATTCATGTCAGAGACAGTCCCTGTTCCCCTTCTTAGGGAAACCCACTTGGATGCTGAGCTACCATGGGCTGAGCAGGGGTTCTAGGTTATATCCATGCATGGTCCTTGGTTGGAGAATCAGTCTTAGAGAAGACCCCTGTGCCCAGATATATTTGGTCCTTGTGGTACTCCCGTCCTCTCCAGGTCTTACTAACTCCCCCTTCTTTCATATGATTTCCTGCACTCTGCCCAAGGTTTGGTTATGAATCTCAACATCTGCTTTGATACACTGCTAGGTAGGGTCTTTCAGAGGCCCTCTGGTAGGCTCCTGTCCTGTTTCTTCTTTTTTCCTACTTCCAATGTACATCCCATTTGTCTTTCTAAGTGAGGATTGATCAACTTATCCCAGAACCTCCTTCTTGCTTAGCTTCTTTAGGTGTACAGATTTTAGTATGTTTATCCTATCTTATAGGTCTAGTATCCACTTACAAGTGAGTATATACTGTGTGCCTTTCTGCTTCTGTGCTACCTCACTCAGGATGATCATTTCTAGATCCCACCATTTGCCTGCAAATTTCATGATTTCCTTGTTTTTAATTGCTGAGTAGTATTCCATTGTGTAAAAGTACCACAATTTCTGTATCCATTCCTCTGTTGATGGACATCTGGGTTACTTCCAGGCTCTGGCTATTATGAATAAAGCTGCTACAAACATGGTTGAACAAATGTCCTTGTTGTGTACTTGAGCATATTTTGGATATATGCCTAGGAGTGGTATAGCTGGATCTTGAGGAAGCACTATTCCTAATTGTCTGAGAAAGCACCAGATTGGTTTCCAGAGTAGTTATACAAGTTTACATTCCCACTAGCAATGGAGGAGGGTTCTCCTTTCTCCACATCCTTTCCAGAATATGTTGTCACTTGAGATTTTGATCTTAGTCATTCTGATGGATGTAAGGTGAAATCTGAGGGTCATTTTGATTTGCATCTCCCTGATGGCTAAGGACGTTGAGCATTTCTTTAAGTGTTTCTCTGCCATTCTGTATTCCTCTACAGAGAATTCTCTGTTTAGCTCCGTACCCCATTTTTAATTGGATTGCTTGATTTGTTGCTTTTTAATTTCTTTAGTACTTTATAAATTCTGGATATTAGCCCTCTGTCAGATATAGGGTTGGTGAAGATCCTTGCCCAGTCTGTAGGCTGTCGTTTTGTTCTGACAACAGTGTCCTTTGCTTTACAGAAGCTTTTTAGTTTCATGAGGTCCCATTTATTGATTGTTGATCTTAGAGCCTGTGCTGTTGATCTCTAGGGACGGAGAGGGGCAAATGTTCAACAAAAAATCAGCTAAAATCTCTTAAGCAGAACAGTCAGTAAGAGAATTTATAAATGAGATGGTTTCCAGATTAAATATGTCTATTCTTCAAAGCATTAAAAAATCAAAATGGCAAGGCACTGATTGGGAAAAATTCTTAAATCATATATCTGATAAAGGTCTGATACAGAAAATATATAAAAACTGAAGAAAACAACCAATCCCATTATAAAATATATTGAGCTGGAGAGATGGCTTAGAGGTTAAGTTCACTTGCTGCTCTTCCAAAGGTCCTGAATTCAATCCTAGCAACCACATGGTGGCTCATAAAATATATTGAACAGACACTTCAGCAAAGATCATCAGTGAATAGCAAATGAACATGTGAAAAGATGTGCAGTGTCAGTGGACTTTAGGGAAGTACAGATTCAACCATAGTGAAATCCTACCATATAGTAGCTCAGCTGGTTACGAGTAAAGACAGTAGCCAGATGCTAGTAAGAACCCGGGGGGGGGGGGGGGGAAGCTGAGCACTTTGAGGAGGAGGTGCCTGTAGTCCTGGCACCTGCAGAGGCAGAGGCAGCTGGTCTCTGGGTTAGAGGCCAGCCTGGTCTACAGAGCTAGTTTCAGGACAACCAGAGATACGGAGAGAAAACCTATCTCGAAACCCCAAACCCAACCCCCAAAAAAGAGTAGGTAGGAATGCAAGGAAGTGTGAGCAGGGGTGGGACCTTGTCGTACAGCATGAATGCCACATTGTTAGAAAGCGAGCAGGTTTTGTTTTAAAGCGAAACATCTACTACATGATCCATGTACTCTAGCACTAACGTGTAGATAAGGGAAAACAAAAATATCCTTACAAAACCTTGTACAGCAAGTGATCCCAATCAGGAATAACCCAAGCATTAGTCAACAAGCAGATAAACAAATTATGGTGTATCTCTGCAAATAAAGAGCTACCTAGTGGTAAAAGTGTACACCCAAGGCGTGCATAATCTAAAAAAAAAAAAAAAAAAATTGTACTGAGTAAAAGAAGTCAGACAATATAGAGGGTAAGTGTATCAAACAGTAAGTATGATTCCAGTTCTGAAAAATATCAGCTCATTTATAGCAACAAAAAATAGAATGGTGGTTAGAGTGGGCCTGGCAAGGGAAAAGAAAAGAAGTCTCAAAGGAGCATGAGAAACTTCGAAAGGGCATGTGTTTCTTCACTATCTTGAAGGGGCCAGTTTCACAGCTACATATACATACACAAGGCAGTCTTCACCCAGTAACACTTTGTATGGGTTTATTGTGTATCTTTTGTATAGCAATAAAGTAAAATAGTAAGTTGTACCGTTTCCAGGGCAGACTCAGAAGTAAAAAACTTCAGTATTTCGGCTTACTTAAATGAGCAGGAACATTTTAAAAAATCAGCCAAGATTATGCCTGTTAAAAATCCTAAATTCTATTTTTAAATCTTAATTTTAAATGAATTTTCTGACAGTTTGAAAATTCTTCAGGTGGCATGTGGTGATTCACATCTATAATCCAGCTGTTTGTGAAGTTAAGTCACAGGAGTTACAGATTTGGAGCCAGCCTATGCAGAATTGTGATATCCCCATCTAAAAAAATTAGATTAATTTTTGGAGAAATGCTTCAAAATTATAGGAAATCTTGGCCATCGTTCTGAAAATTTAGGCCATGGTTTTTCCTTTTAGTCTAGTTCTGCTTGCCTATAGAGGGAAGTAATTGCTTATGATAGCAGAAATTTTTCAAGAGCATTCACATTTAAATTGATTTTCTTTTCTTTATATCAGCTATTTGGGATTCTGGTTTAGCAAGTGAAAGATCCTGAATCAAAATCTGTCTGAAATCTTTAAGCTAGACCAAATGGCTTTTCAAGATCAAAATGGAATTTCTTCCTTTAATCAGTTATATGTTTTGTCAGGTTAATTAATTTTTGTTTAAAACTTGGTGTTAATGTGATCTTTTGGTGGTTTTTGATGGCTGGATTGTCCTACATTAGCTTTTCCTTTTGAGATAATCATTCTGAATGTTCTTTAAAATGTATCATTGAGATAAGTATATTATTATCTTGCTCTAGGTGTTTCAATTGGTGAAGGCTTTTTTTTCACTGATTTTTTTTTCCTTAAGTTTTGTTTTGAGACAGGGTCTTACTAGACTTGGCTAGCTTGGAATTTACTATGTAGACCAGGCTGGCCTCCAGTTCATAGAGCTCTGCCTGCCCCTGCCTGTCAAGTGCTGGGATTAAAGGTTATGCCACCATGCCCTGCCTGTTACTTAATTTTTGTGATCTTCAAGAATTTAGCTTACTACCTGTATTTTTATTTAACATGATTAAAAATAATGTGTTTTCCATGTTATTTGCCTGCTATTATTGTTTACAGGTCGCCTAAAATGTTTAATAAAAGTATTAGTATACAAAATTTCAAAAGATAGTAAAAACTTGAAATGAGAAGGAAACCTAAGAGTCCAACTTTCTTCTTGAAGTTAGACTCTCTTCCTGGGTGGTGCATTTCCTTACCTGTTCCATGCTGTCCCCGAAAATGTTAGATCAACATTGTCATGGATTCTGTATCCCATAATGAGTTGTTTTAACTATATCTTGTCGTGTCCCGTCCCCCCACCCGCTCCCCCCACCTTAAAACAGGCCAAATTTATCTTTCTTGTTAATCCGGGTCCTGTGCTGTCAAGAATGTAGAGTAATTCTGCTTACTTTTTCTGGACGTTGCAACAGGCAAGCATAAAGAATAGTTTAGTAACCTGGGACTTTATGCAGCTTAAGCTATGCATATACCCCTTCTCTAATAATGAACTTGACAGCCTAAGACCCTCTCTGAACAATGGAGTATGTTTCTCCCCAACCTGACTGTTAAACTGTGACAGATGTATTCCCAATTGATACAATGATTGATGGAGCCTGAACTAGTTTTGGGTGAATGCCCAATAAAGCAAAACTGTGTCTTCAGGTGAACTCCTAGGGATAATCCCCTATTTACCATATTATGCTTATGCATAATTTGGTGTGTGTTTGATTAAAATTAGATACATAATTGAGAAGGACATATACAGTAGATTTATATGACATACGCTATCAACCAAAATAGAGAACAGGTGGCACTGTGCCCCTTAGTAATCATACTTCTCTTGATCCTTAACAAAGGAAGCCCCACACAGTATTCAGGGCTCCTGAGTATCCTCACTCTGTGGCCTGCTGCTCTGCTGTCGTGTGTTCTGACCTGTTCTATAGCTTGGCTTTGAATAAAACATCCTTGCTGCCTTTGCACTCTATGTTAGTCTTTATTTCAACTCTTTGAATTAGAGTACAAGAATCCATACTCACCTGGCCCAGACTCCAGCCACTGGTAACATGATTACTGCAGAGAGTTGAAGACAGTTTCCTGTAGAATAAACCTTTTCATTTCTGTTGAATGCTCATAAGAAATTATCTGAGATTCCTCACACCTCGGTACCACTTTAGACGGATGTTAACTTGTTAATTTAGACTTGAATGGTTGCCATTTAGCTTTGTATTCCTGTTTCTTACCTTTACCCATGTGTGTATGTCTCCCGAGCTCTTGTTTCTTTGGTGTCTTTCCACCAGCTTTCTGTTTGTGAGCATGTGTTACTGTTGAACAGGAAAATACTGCCTCCTCCAGAGAATCAGTTTTCTGCCTGCTTCTACAGGACAGGGCTTTGAAAACCATGAGAAATGAGTATCTTTTTACCTGAAAATCAAGATGGATGTAAATGTTTATCTACTGCTCTTCCATCATTCATGACAGTTTTCTTTTCTGTCTTATATTTTTCTGCCATTGAAATGGAGAAATTTGTCATAAGATGTTTATTTGTTGTTTCATTTTCCCTCAGTGAAGTATGCTATATTACTATTTCTTTATATTATTATGGGTATAATGTTATTTAAGTCTAGGCTTAAGTGTTATCAAAAGTCTAGGCAGGCCCTTCAAGCCTCACTCATAGATATGTAGTTAGATACATCAGTAATGGACATGTGTAGGTCTTTTTCTTATAGTTACCCCTAAAAAAATAGAGTGTAAATAACTGTTTATACATTTGCATTGTATCAGGTATTAGAAATAACCTGGAGGTATTTTAAGTGCATGGGAAAGTGTGCATGAATTGTATGTACATACCATGCCCGTATCATTTTATATAAAAAATCATTAGATTTTTGTATTCCTGGGGTTCTGGAACCAGTCTGTTCTGATACCAAGGATACCTGTATCGAAAGCACTCTAAAAAGTAAAATACATTTTATAGTTTCTATGATTCAGGAATTTAGGGTATAGTTTAAGTCCATCTTCTACTTGAAGGCTACGGTCAAGAGTTTTGACTAGGCTGTAGTTATCTCAGGGCTCAACTAGGAAAAGCTCTGTATCCAAGCTCACATGGTTGTGGCAAGACTCAGTTCTTTGTAGACTGGTGGACTTGCTTGCTGGTGGCTAAGGACTGTCTTCATTTCCTTACTGTGTGTTCCAGCCTAACATGGCAGCTTACTCCATCTAAGCATGAGTAACCTTACCATGAAAGGCATTTAGTCCAATAAACACCTAAGGGCTATGAATTCAGAACTAACTGTGACTAAGTGATTTATACTTAAAGTCTGCCTACCATTTGTACTTTTTTTTTAAAAGTTACCAACTCCGATTTTTGGGTAATTATTTTATTGTTGCCCTGCCTAGGACTTTTTTCTTTAGAGAATCATTTTAATATAGTGAGTTTTGTATGAGTTGCTATGTCTTTCTCACTGAAAAAGAAGGCAGTAATTCTGGTGTGTTTTATATTTTCTTCACATTTATCTGTCAGTTATCATGGTGCATTCATTTGAGTCTTAAAATTTTGTCCCAGTTACAGATGTCTTGCTTTGGGGTGATGTGCAGAATAATTACTAGTATGCTGGGTTTTGTTGTTGTTGTTTAAGAATAGATATACATAGACGGGCCTGGCAGTGACCTCTTATCAGCATAATTCAGTCAGACGTGTTCGTCTTTGTTTCTTCTACCTGTGAGAAACAGGAATTATCTCCTTGACTACCGGAAGGGGTGGCAGGAGTAGGCACCTGTCAGAGGCATCCCAGGAACTGGATTAGAGACATTAGTGTACAGAGTACACGTGGAAAATAAGACAAGGTATGCAGCCACACAGCTGAGTGACAGGGAGACGGCAGCATGTGGGCATGTGCACTTTGACCAAGTGGCTGTGTTGTCATGAGGCAGTGTGAGCTTTGGGGATCATTGTCATATATGTGGTCGGATAGCTTCCTGGGAAGCCATTATAAAGTACATAACTGTATTTACAACTCATACAGAAACTCATGCTGAGTGACTGAGGGTGGTGGGCAAAGATTCTTCAAAAGTAGACAGGGCTGCCAAAGAATCTTTGCTCCCAGTGAGTGAACCATTTGGCTATAGGAACCAAGTGAGGACTCCATAATACCCAAAGTGAAGTGACAGCCTCTAATTTTCCGTCCCCTTTGTAGCTAGTTCCATGTCTAGAGACAGGTGCCCTCGTGAAGTTGCCCACATGGCCCCAGAGGCCAAGACACTACATGAGCATCTAAGGTGAGAAGTTACCTGCATTATACCTGGGTAAATCTCAACCCTGACAGCAGCAGTTGCTGCTGCCATGCACTTGTCCTAAGGACCCAGCTGCTGTGCGGTTGGACAGGGACCAAGTACATGGTGACTGGGAAGTTACTCGTACTGTCTCCCTGGGAATGCTTATTTTTATGCTGCTGTTGTCCTTTCTGGGCTTATTTCTGATAAAAGGCTGTCAAAGTATGGCCTATGGACATTAGAAAATAGACTTAATTAGTGGAGCATTTGCAGAGAAATTTTACTAAGGAGAAAGCAAAATATAAATAGCTTGTCCTTGTCCTAAGTAAAGTTATGTAGTGTGTAGGAAGATATGGGACAAATACATGAAAATTCACATCAGGAGTTTTGATAAATGTGCGTGAGTGCTAAGATGCTCTGAAAGTACAAAAGAGGTGTGGTTCCCTAGAAACCAGGTTGTCAGGGAGGTAATCATAATGGAGCTACAGTGTGGGCTGTGCCTGAGGGGGAAAGAGAATGCCTTGCAGAGCAGATGGTGACGGCTGTGTATAGTGGCACCCTAGGGCCTCTGCGTGGAAAGTTCTAGATTTCCTTGTCACACTGTCTTCTCTTAGTGAATCTGTGAAGTTAAGTTTATCTTATTCCTATTCTAAAAGTAATGTTTATAATAGTTTAAAACATGCACAATAGAAGACGTCAGTAATAACATGCAGATCTAGGCATAAGATGCACGCCTGTAATCTCAGTACATTAGACATGGAGCTGGAGCATCAAGAGCTCAAGGTCATTCTTACCTGCATAACCAGTTTAGAGCTCTCCTGAGCTACATGAGATGAGACCCTGTTTCAAAAAACAGACAGACAGATACTACCCCAAAGATAAGCAGGACTTTATTTTATTTTGCTTTGCTTTTTAAGAGAGATAATAGTTTTATTCTTTGAGAATTAATATACAAGGTATTTTGATCATATTCACCTCTCATTCCTCTCCCTAATTTCTCCTAGAGCTACCCTGTCATTTTTTAAAATAACCTATGAAGTCTAGTTTGTGCTATCCATAACTCATGGATATGGGACTATCCACTCAAATGTAGTGACCTACCAGAGCTACAACCTTACAGAAAACTGACTTTCTCTCCCAAGAAGCCATCAACTGTCAATTAGCTTCTCATCTAAGAGTAAGGCTAATGAGCCCTTCCTCAAACTGGATGTTCTGATAGACAATTTTAGACTTTTTCATTGGTATGATATTTCATTCAGACTAGAAATTCTGTATTTCATAGTTCTTGTTTAAATTGCATCGTAAGCATTCTCTAATCGCTAACTCTTTATAAACATAAGTTTGCAGTGACTATATAATGTACTGTTGAGTGGATACCCCATAATAGCTTCCTTTTTAGTATTAGCAAAAGATGAGAGTGAGGTTTACTGAAAACCTTCCAACTCAGGTGGCTTATAAATAATTCTGTGATTCTGGGAACACATGGAAACCAGACTGTAAGAGCCAACAATGTTGTCATGAAATAGAAAAGTTGCAAAGTTGAATGAAGACACAACCTGTGTGTCATGGTTTCGATAGAAAGTGTTTCCCAGACTCAGGTGTTGAAAGCTTGATCTCTGTTAGTGTTTGGTGCACTTTTGAGAGATTATGGTAATATTAGGAGGTGGGGCCCAGTTGGAGGAAGTAGGCGCTGAAAAGTTGTATCTTGTCCGGGCTCTTCCTCTTGTCTCTGCTTGCCAGTCCCCATGAGACTGGCATCTTTGCTCCACTACATGTGTCCCACCATGATCAACGTATTAAGCTTTATCTGAGGTCCTTAGTAACAAGCCAGTAAACTGAAAACTGAAACTGTGAGCCAAAATAATCCCACCCTTTCAAGTTGTTTTGGTTTGCCCAATAGGCTGAAAGACATTGTAAGAGAAAGGTAAGTCTGAGGTTATATTCCCACAGAGTAAAGGTTCAATAAACCCTTTTTCCTCACCACTCCTCACTGACTGAGGAACCATCCTGGCCCTGCACCTTTGCAACAGGAATAGGCTTCTGACCTTCTCCACCTCACACACCAAAATGAAGTAGTACCTCACCACCCTCATTCCATAGGTTTCTTCATGCCTCGTCCTCTCCAAGCTGAGGAGGGGTGCATCTCACCAACTGCCAAGTTAATTCCTGGTTTTGGTCACACTGTCATATGGGATTGACCCCTGTGCTTCTCCACACTTATTCACCAGTTTTCAGCAGAAATTCTTTCAGATTTCAGCCCAGTTTCTTAATGTTGTGCCCCTACCTCACCAGTACCTGTCAGCTCAGTGCATGTGGGTTGTGCTCTCTTGCACACCCTCATTGTTTCATGCATGCCTGACACAAGCTCCCAACTTGGGCTGTTTCCCTTGAGCCTGTTTCCAGTGTGGGCATCACAGCAGAGCCATTTCTTGTTTTCAGATGCTCCTCTGTTGGCATGCCCACAAAGGTGGGTGTTTGTGCTCTGTGTGTTGTGTTAGAACTGGCTGCTGCTCTCCTCTTCCAGCAAACATTGCAACCTAAGATGACATCAGCCGTGGTGCATGTTTCTCTTTCCTGATGTAACAATAGGGGTGTAACCAAAAATGTGTTTGTCTATATTGTGGTTCTATACACAAGGAATTCTTTCCTCCAAAAAGTACAGTAAAAGTATAGAAATAGGAAAAGTTGTATTTGATTTTTCTTTGAAAAAGGATTTCCAGTTTCTCAAATATATCTAAGGAGAGGCCTGCCTCTGCTGGAACTAAAAACCTTGCAATCCTGAGCAATAGCGGACAATTAGATAGCAAGAGCAAAATGGTTTCTTTCTCTTTCTTTCTTTCTTTCTTTCTTTCTTTCTTTCTTTCTTTCTTTCTTTCTTCTTTCTCTCTTTCTCTCTTTCTCGTTTTTTTTTTCTTTCTTTCTCTCTTTCTTTCTTTTTTCTGTACCAGTCTTCTCTTTGGTTCCCAGAATAGAGATATAGAAGAAGAATTAGCTTTGATGTTAAAATCATGGCTATAAATTTCTGCCAAAAATTGTAGTTCCGGCATCATTTCATGATCCTCTGTGGCTAGCTGATACAACTCCTCTTCTGCTTTATGGTTACATTTGAATGAGGGACTATAATAATAGTTCACACTTATTAAGCATTTCCTCTGTACCATGTACTGCATTGATCACTATTTAAGTCTTTTTATTCATGATACTGCTTCTAGGTAGATGCTATTATTATTTCCATTTTATAGGTGAGAAAACTCCATTAGGCTATCTCAAGGTCAAACAGCCAGTAAAGGGCAGAGCAGAGTCAGCCTTTAGCCTCCATGTGGCCTCTCAGTCCATGGTTTTACCAAACTATGCTTCTATACATTTAATTTTAGGCTTTTTTCCTACCTGCTTTTATTGTTGTTTGGTGTTTTGGTTTTGTTTGCTTGTTTAGTTTAGGTTAGGTTTTGTGGTATTGGATATTAAACCTAGGGACTCGTACTAGCCAAGGGCTTTCCCACTGAGTTGTCTCCCCGGCCCTGTAATAGTTATTAACACATACAGCATAGGATCTTGTTGTAAAAAAAAATAATGAAGCTTATTATCATGTCTACTGTGGTAAGGTTCTCCATTTCACTGATCTCATTATTTTTCTCATTACTAATCATAAACTCAGATTAGATTTTTTAGAAGATGACCATAGAATACATTTCTCAACAACAAACTTGGTTGTCTTTTAAGTTTCCCATAGTGCAAACACTTTTCTCTATCTGACTTCCACCCCCTCGTGGGCTTGCTGGCCTGTGTTGTGGAAACACGTGCAGAAGCAGGTGCTTTCAGCCCTGAGAAGCCAAGCTCTACTTGCAGAGACTTAGCTGTTAGTCACATGGATCTGGCTGTCCTGCCTGACCTCCCTAGTTCTCTTTGGGTTTTTAAGGTTATTAATCCTTGGGAAGAATTGACGGGGAGAGAGATTATAGTTCTCTCTTAAGTTAATTCACCTGAAGTTGTTAAGAGTTGTTTAGAGACTTTAGTCAGGATCATTCTGGACTGTGTGTGGGAGGTGTATTCTAGCCCAAGTTCCCCTTTTTAAATTTTCACTAGTGAAACATTTGAGATAATAGTTTCTTACCAAGATTGACTTATACTGAAGAATAATCAAGTGGTTTTCCTTTAATCCCTGCTCACCACTTTATTTAGTTGATTGATTGATTGTTGTTTGTTTGTCTGTCTGTTTGGGCGGAGGGCCGTGAGGGGAGGTCACAGGGCAGCTGTGGATCCAGAAATTGAGCTTAAATGTTTAGGCTTGGCAGCAAGTGCCTTTAACCTCTGAGCCCTTTCTCTGGCCTCTTGTCTCAAATATTTTTCTCACGTACATAGTTCTTTTCAGAATGTCTCACCATACTTGTTAGTAAAGTATCCATTGTTGTAACTTTAAACAGTAAATTTTATCTATCCACAGGAGAATCTTAAAGAGTGAGCCTCCATATCCCCAGGAAATGAGTGCTGCAGCTAAAGACCTGCTTCAGCGTCTTTTGATGAAAGATCCCAAGAAGCGATTGGGATGTGGCCCAAGGGATGCGGAGGAAATCAAAGAACACCTCTTCTTTCAGGTGAAATTTGGAAAACGAGTGTACTTAATCCTCTTGGTCACTTCCCCATTTCACCTACCTTAGTCCCCTAATTCTTATGACAGATAATGTTTAGGAAGGACCATAATTCTACAGGTGTAGACCTAAATGGCCTTTTCTCCCTAGAGCAGTAGGAATGAGGAAGGTCGTGATAGCATTCCATTTTCTCCATAGTGATGTCCAACCTCTGACACTGAGGCAGGATGCTGTCAGCTACAGCGTGCATACTTGAGAATAAAACAACTGAGCAGCCAAAAATATTGTCCCCTGAAGTCTCAAGCTTTGCTCAGGTTTACAATGCCTGTTCATGGGCATTGAGGGTTGTGTGTAGCCTGCAGGTTGGACACAGCCAGACAAGTTCTAGGTAGTAGTTTCTGTAGGTGACTTGGGGTTTGCACGTGGGCTGAGGACGTGTGTATTTCCTGTCCAAGTTCATGAGATGTCGCACCTGGTTTCCCTTGGTTACTGATTCCATCTCCTCTTCTTCCCAGGGAAACATCAGACTGTTCTGAGCCTGCTTGCTTCTCAGACATGGCATAAGTTGCCATTTGCTTTCTTAGGAAAAAGCCAGGTGACACTATTTCACAGAGCACTAGCACATCTGCCAATTTCATTTTCTCAGTTTATTCTAAGGCTAACAAATAATGTTGGCACATGGCTGAGCTGCTTAGTAATTTCAGTCTGAACGGTAAAACCTGGGGTGCCGTGGCCCTGGTTTCTAAAATCCTGAACAGGGAGCACTTAAATAACTTCACATATCAACAATCATGACCTGAGTATTCATTAAATACTGGAGCAGTCATCCACGTTATGTGGCTTTATTCTGTAAAATGTTACATTATTATCACCAAACAGATGAACAGAGTATAGCAGGCAACGAGGAAATAATTATTTTAAGTGAGCTTTCATAGTGTTGTTTATTGCCTTTTCAATATAAAGAAGCAAGGTTGGAGTGTAGGTCAGTGGAAGAGCACTCGCCTTGTGTGCATGAGGCCATAGATTTTTGTCCTCTGCATGGGGCGAGGCGGTGGTTTCCTTATTGAAATGAGATCTCTTCACATCGCTGTGTGATCAGAGATGTTTATTTTAGTCTCTCCAACCATTTAAAAGTATTACTGTAAAACTTACAAAGTTCAGCACACGGTGACAAACACATTTAGAGTAAAATGAACAGTACTATGCACTGGCTGAGAAATATTAATTTTTGAATAAACATTATATCTTGTTCATAGTTTGGCTTAAAAATTAACAAGTAAGTAAAATTCAAACAAAATTCTCCCATTGTCTTTTTCTACAGTGTTTTTCTATGCTGTTCCCAGTGCTTGTGAATATTTTAGTATGGAAGTATTTATCTTCTTGAAAACTTGGAATAGTAATTTTAATTTATGTAGTTGCTTTCATTTTTAAATGATAGGGGTAGACCAGAAGTCTACTTAGAAAATTCTAAATGATCTTTTCTCTGTAATGGTGTAGAGGTGGGAAGAATCGTTAATAGCATTCAATTTTCTACATATTGAACGTTCTTCTGGTAACAAGATGTTTCTTTAAAGAAAATTACTCCTTTACTCTAGAAGTTTGTCATTTTTAAAGATTCTTTTTAGGATTTTTAATGTGTGTATAAGAGAGAGTGAAAAAAGAGAAAGAGAGCGTGCAACTGCACATGCATGTTCCTGCGCACATGCTTATATGGAGGTGAAAGACAACTCATGGGAGCCGGTTACCTCTTCAACCATGGGGACCTGAGGATCAAACTCAGACTGTCATGTTGGGCAACCAACACCTCTACTATACTGAACCATTTCACCTGACCTGGAATCAATCAATCTATTTATCTATCTATCTATCTATCTATCTATCTATCTATCTATCTATCTAT
>NW_026596134.1:10931473-10972020 GCF_907164565.1 Psammomys obesus
TATCTATCTATCTATCTATCTATCTATCTATCTATCTATCTATCTATCTTTCTCCCTCTCTTTCTTTCTCCCTCTCTTTCTTTCTCTCTCTCTCTCTCTCTCTCTCTCTCTCTCTCTCTTTCTCTCTTTCATTTTTTTGAGACAGGGATTCTCTGTGTTGCTTTGGCTGTCCCGGAACTCACTTTGGAGACCAGGCTGGCCTCAAACTCACAGAGAACCACCTGCCTCTGCCTCCAAAGTGCTGGGGTTACAGGCATGCACCATCATTGTCCAGCTTAGATTTTTTTCTTAATGTATTTTCATTAAGTAAAGTATAAAGCATAGGCCTGTAATAGAAGTCTAAAGCCACATAGAGGAGTGAACACTAACCAGAAAGTGGGCAGTATTCTAATCCACACTTCCACCAACTGATGCTTCAGTGAAAAATATTTAGTTCTTATTTCTGGGCCTCAAGTTTAAAAAGATAAATTATCTCTAACACTCACCATAACTGAAAAGCTTAAACACATCATTTAATTATTTCTTTTTCCTTTATAAGAGAGCATAATGATTTTTATTAAAAAAAAAACAGTTTGCTAAGTTTCATCAAATGTAAGTTTTCACATTTCCCCATGACTGAGAAATCTATCTTTAAGTGAAAATCATCACCATTCCTATTGATGATCCTTCTTTCTTTCTTAATGGTATGTAGAATAATGGTATAATCTTATATTGAAAACATTGCAGTAGTAAATCTTCAAAATTCAATTTGGTGGTTACTAAGGATATTTTAATTGACAGAAGGAGAATAAAGAAACACCAGAGGACTGAATTTGAGTGATATGAAACATGTCAGTTACTCAGGCAGTGTGTATGGGGGGAGACAGGCGGCAGCATCTCAATATTGAATGGGAGTTGAATGAGAACCAAGCTGCTATGACAGTGTTGTTTAAACCTCCAGTATACAAACACTTGACTCATGGCACTTTCACTTTGTAGTCTGTCCAGGTAACCCAAAGGAAAACCAGTGTAAAGGGGGAGCTCAGTGAGCACCCTAGAAAATAGGAGTTGGTATCACGTTCGCAGAGTACATTTAAGCCCTTTCTAGCAGTACTTTGTGGTCTGAAGAAGTCACTGGTTGATTGCTGGTTTTAATTTTGGCCTAATTCTTTTCTGCCAAGACAGTACAAAACGAATTTTATCTCTCAAGGTAAACTAGAGTGTGTTGGTGCCCCCTAGAGGGCACTGAGATTCCTGCAGTGAGAAAGCAGCAGACCCCTTCCAGATGCTGCAGACTGAAAATGGGATCCTTCCCAGAAAAATATTATTTTTAATCCTTAGTTTGAATATGCACTCTTATTTTTAATCCCATTTACTAGTAATTAAAGTCTTAGCCATGTGTGATGGCACACATCTTTAAACGCAGCGCTTGGGAGGCAGAGGCCGTTAGAGAACAGTTCTAGGCTAGCATAGGCTACTTAGAGAAGTGGTTCTCAACCTGTGGGTCAGTGACCCCCAAAACTTTCACAGGGGTCCCTAAAACCATTGAAAAACACAGATTACGATTCATAACAGTAGAAAAATTACAATTATGAAATAGCAATGAAAATAACTTTATGGTTGGGGCTAACCATAACATGAGGAACTATATTGAAGGGTCACAGCAATAGGAAGGTTGAGAACTACTGAAATATAGAGTTCTAGGCCTTCCAGAGCTACAGAGTGACACTGTGTCTTAAAAAAAAAAATTAAGTATGTTTGTTGTTCGTAATGTATTTTTTATTGACTTTTTTTTTTTAATTTTTGCTCTGTCCCAATTTTCATTCTCTGCTTTAGAAAATAAATTGGGATGACTTAGCTGCCAAAAAAGTGCCTGCGCCCTTCAAGCCAGTGATCCGGGATGAGCTTGATGTGAGCAACTTCGCTGAGGAGTTCACAGAGATGGACCCTACCTACTCTCCAGCTGCCCTGCCCCAGAGCTCTGAGCGCTTGTTTCAGGTAAAGTCCCAGGGCACCAGACATGCTTTAGAAGAAAGGCAGTTTTCCCTGATGAGGTGGTTTGTCAGCATCGGAAAGTCAGGGTTCTATAATCTTTTCAAGATAAAATGCAAGTCTTCTATCTCCCCCTTCTTCCATAAGATTCACTGCACTCTGCACATGGTTTGGCTATGAGTCTCAGCATCTGCTTCAATACTCTGATGGGTAGAGTTTTCAGAGGCCATCAGTGGTAGGCTCCTGTCTTGTTCCCTGTCTTCTGCTTCCAACGTTTGCCCTTCTGAATGGGGATTAAGCATCTTCCCTAGGGTCCTCCTTCTTGTTTAGCTTCTTTAGGACTATAGTTAGTATGTTTATCTTATATGGCTAATATCCGCTTATAAGTGAGCATATATCATAAGTGTCTTTCTGCTTCTGGGTTACCTCACTCAGGATGATCTTTTCAAGTTCCATCCATTTGCCTGCAAATTTCATGATTTCCTTGTTTTTAATTGCTAAGTAGGGGTTCCTGCAGAGACTGATGCATCAACCAAGGACCATGCGTGGAGAGGACCTAGACCCCCTGCTCAGATGTAGCCTATGGGCAGCTCAGTCTCCTTGGGGGTTCTCTAATAAGGGGAGCAGGGACAGTCTCTGGCATGAACTTAGTTGCCTGCTCTTTGATCACCTCCCCATGGTGAGGTAGCCTTACTAGGCCTCAGAGAAAGAGGATCCAGACAATCTTGATGAGAGACATGATAGGCTAGGGTCAGATAGTAGGGAAGGAGCACCTCCCCAATCAGTGGACTAGGGGAGGGGCACATGGCAGGGAGAAAGAGAGAGGGTGGGAGAGGGAGGAGATGAGGGAGGGGCCTACAGCCGGGATACAAAGTGAATAACTTATAATAAATAAAAATAATATTAGTAATATTTTTTAAAAGATTAAATGCAGAGATATGTTAAGGTACAATCCTGAAGCTTACAGATTGCTAAATAGCAGATTTATTACAGTTTTTGTGTGTTTGTTTTAGATTGGGGGGGGGTGGTTGTTGTTTTTCTGGAGGGATTGGGTTTTTTGTTTGTTTGGTTTGTTTTTGGTTTTTGTTTTTTTGTTTTTTTTTTTGAGACAGGAGAAGTTGTAGTTCTAGGATTTTTGTTTTTGTTTGTTTTAGTGGTCTTATGGGGTAGCCCTGGCTGTTCTGGAGCTCACTATATAGAGCAGGCTAGTCTTGAACTTACAGTGATCACCTGCTTCTGCTTCCCCATTGCTGCAATCAAAGGTGTGCGCCAAAACAGCCAGCCCGTGTTTGTTTTTTATGAGGAAGTATTCATTTCATGCTTGAAATTTTGTGTTTGTTGAGGCTCACACTGAAATCATGCTGATTTTTTTTTAATCCTAATAAAATTTTCAGCTTTATCTGGGCCTTTATCACCAGTAAATAATAAATTATGTGTGCTTTCTAGCTCGTTAAGGTCTTGGAACGAAGAGCAGAGATGTAGAGTGCTGTCCAGCCTGCAGGAAGCTCTGGGTTTAGTCTCTAGCACTGCATGAAACTGGGTGTAGTGGCACCCTGTAATCACCTGTAATCCCAGTGCTCCGGAGGATGAAGGGTTCAGGGTCATCCTCAGCTACACAGGGAATTGAAGGCCAGCTGGGCAAGGTGAGGAATGCTAAGGGAGGGCAATAGTTGGTGTGAGGAAGCAGGTGTGAGCAAAGAACAGCGATGGTGTGATGGTTAGTGTTGTCAGCTTGACAGAGCCTGCAGTTAGCTGAAGAGTCTGAATGAGGGACTGCCTAGATTTGGTTGGCATATGAACATGCCCATGAGAGAGTCTCATAACTGGGTAAACAGAAGTGGGAGGACAGACCCTGAATGTGAGCAGACCAGGGTGGGTGCTGGTCTGAATGAAAAGGAGAAGACACTGAGCACAAGCATTCACCATCCTCTGCTTCTTGACTCTGGATGCAGTGTGGAATGTGGCCAGCTGTCCCCTGCTCCTGTCTCTGTGACTCTCGGACAGTGATGGACTGTCAACGGGAACTGGGAGCCAAAATGAGCACTTTATTCCCAACTTGTTTTTGTGAGAGCATTGTTTAAAGATTTATTGTGTGTGTGTGTGTGTGTGTGTGTGTGTGTGTGTGTGTGTGTGTGTGCGCGCGCGCGCACATGTACATGTTCATGCACATGTGGGTACAAGTCCACAGAGCACATTGGAGAGTGTTGGGTCCCCTCGAGTTGAACTTACCAGTTACAAGTTGCCTGACATGGGTGCTGGGAACCGAACTTTGATCCTCTGAAAGAGTAATATGCACTTTTAATCACTGAGCCATCTCTTCACTTTCTATGAGAGTATTTATTTTTGTCATGGTATTTTATCACATCAATATGTGCATATGTGTACATGAAAATGTTATAATGAAACACATTGTTTGTATCTTAACTTTAAAAACTTAAAAATGCAGATTTTTTTTCCTTAGGAAAGGTTATCATAGCTGTACTTCTGACCGCTGTAAGTGCCTGTAGCGTGGTTTAATCTGGCCATCTAGAGTTTGCCGCTTGCGTATTCTGTCACTGGAGTACATGGCCAACCACGTGTAGGTGTTTGTCGGTAAACTAGTAAATGTCCTAGCTTCCACAGAGTAATCATGTCTTTTATCACTCTGGCTCACCATATCATTCTTCCACTGGGCTTATTATTTTTCAGAATTCTACTTTAAGTTTCATTACTCTAAAAACGTAGAATACAAATCCAATAATTGCTAAATTAGAGATGAGCTTTTATGAAACTTGTTATTTTTCTAGTTTGAAACAGTACTTGGGCCATATTATTTGGTGTATTGACTGTATCTTTTTTGATGTCAACTGAGTTCATAAACCAATATTATCAGCAATGCAAAAGGATTACAGGTTTGCATCAGCTTTGGGGCTAGAATTGGGAGGAAGCCTTTCTACCTTTATTTTTGAATTGGTCTAGTTCTGCCAGAAGATGGCATTATCTCCTTCTGAAAAACATTTGCTGTTGAGTTAATGCTATGTTTTGAGTGCAAATAAAATTATCTTTATCTGACCATTTTTTCTATGAGAAAAAAAATCACGATCTAAACTGCCTAACTGTGAAACTGCAAATCTTTGTTTTTTACCATTCCTTCTCTTTTTAGGGCTATTCCTTTGTTGCTCCTTCCATCCTCTTCAAGCGCAATGCAGCTGTCATAGATCCTCTTCAATTCCATATGGGAGTTGAACGTCCTGGAGTAACAAATGTTGCCAGGAGTGCAATGATGAAGGTATATAGGTGTGGTTGCCTCAGTGATGGATTTGTGGTTTCTTTGAATGTTTAGACACTGATTGATGTCTTAAGTCTAGTAAATTTGCTAGATTATCATTCAACTGAAGGACAACTTTAGAAAATGAATAAATAAGTGGAAATAGCAGTGTTTTCCCTAGAGGATTCTTAACGTCAATGTTTATGAGCTCCTTTTTACCATGATAGAGGACAGTACATCTTGAACAAATGTATGGATGAAAATATAGATATACTAAATATTTTAATGATTAAACATATTGCATTCAAATCTGTTAACAATTTCATGTTAATTTACAGCTTTATATATCCTTTGTGTATTGCTACCAACCTTTTATTAAATTACGTGATGTTGGTCTTTTATCAGGACTCACCATTCTATCAACACTATGACCTAGATCTGAAGGACAAACCTTTGGGAGAAGGAAGTTTTTCAATTTGCAGAAAGTGCGTGCACAAAAAAACTAACCAAGCATTTGCCGTCAAAATAATAAGCAAAAGGTATGACCAGTCTTAGCAGTCTTTCTTGGGTGTTTATACTACTTTGAAAGTTCTGTAAGTTATGGAGAAGGAAATCAACTATATATTGCAAGGCGTTTTACATACCAAGCTTAGCCATTTACTGCATTAGCTGATTCTGATACTTCTAGCACTAATCTTTTCTGATGAATTAATCAATTCTGGACAAATGATAATCTGTTATATTTTATGTGAAAACTGTCTTGTGGTAATGATATATTTAATCAGATTTGCTTGGTGACTACTTTTAGTTGAGTATTTGAAATCAAAATTGTTTAGCAAGCCTCCTGATAGCTTTGAGAACAGAGCCAGATAGTTGTTCTGCTAACAGGATGTTACCATTACCAAATCGTTAGGCAAGAAGGCATACATTTCTTTGTATGACTGGCTCTCTTCTGACTCAGAGGGAATAATTTTCTTAAAATAAAAAGTTTTACTTTTCTGGTGGGCAGTATGATTCATTACTTTTGTGGAATCTCATTTTGATACTTTGACACAGGTATTCTGAATACACTGTAAATAAAAACAATTAGGCATGGTGCACTGACATAAAAATCCACTTCATTGGAAGAGACATGTAGATGTTCATTTTTTGATTTTGTAGAATGGAAGCCAATACTCAGAAAGAAATAACAGCTCTGAAACTCTGTGAAGGACACCCCAACATTGTGAAGCTACATGAAGTTTTCCATGATCAGGTATTTCATAGACTCCCTGTCCCATGCACATGGACTAGTTCATGTACAGGATTCAAACTTCTCACCAGTTTTATTGGTGCTGCTGAGAATCAGGACCATGTACTAACTCCTAGCATCTAGGAAACAGAGAGAAACTCGCACACACTCTTACCTCTGGATCAGTTCATCCTTTCACTTCAACTTGCCTCCATCCTTTGCTGCCATATTGACATGGGTAGATGCCAGAGGGGCAAGTACTCAATATACCACTGTCACCAATTGCAGTGTGCTTATGGTGAATGCAGTTGCCACCCACCATCACTTAACCCCTGCATATCAGCACTTGGTGATTTTAAGCCTTCAACATTCTTTTCACTCCCAGCATCACACAGACTCTTAAGGCCAGTTGCTGCAAGCTAAAAAAACAAACAGGAAGCAAAAAGACAAAGATGTTGCCTTTCATCTTGGTCCAAGTGGTGACATCTGCTAAGCCTTCAGGACAGGTCCTTCTATGTTCTCCTCTACTCTTAGTTCTGCTTTTCAACAGAAGTCTCACATGGAAGCCTGTCACTTGGACATGGGAGAAGTATCGCTCTGGCTGGTCCATAGCACCTCTAAGCTCCTTCCAGTGCCTGAAAATACTCTATTTCCATATCTTTTCTCTGACACTGGACTTCAGAACCCAACAAGCCTTTAATTAACTTTGCTGTCGTAGAGGAGGCAGGTTCATAGCCTGGTTTTTATGTCAGGTAACAAACAACTTGGTAGCAAACAAATTGGTATCATCTTCTCCTTTCTCTGGTTCTCATAAGCAAGACCTCTTGAAAATACTCTCATTTCTCCTCCACTGCCTTCTACCTCATTGACCTACTCAAATTTTCATCTGAGCAGTGAATCCCTTGTCCATTCAAGATGCACACTGAAAGACAATATTTTGTTGATGCAAACACAGAGAAAACTCACCTAGCAATCATGAAACTGCTGTCTGGCCTTAGACACCCCATCTGTGACCCTAACTGTATCTCAGCCCAAACATTGGATCTTGAAACTTCTGACTAATGTCTCAAGAACTCTATCACAGCCAGTTACTGCGGTACACGCCTGTAATCCCAGCACTCTGGGAGGCAGAGGCAGGTGAAGATCTGAGTTTGAGGCCAGCCTGGTCTACAAAGTGAGTCCAGGATAGCCAAGGCTACACAGAGAAAGCCTTTCTCAAAAAACAAAAACAAAAAGCCCTCTATCCCTAGTTTTTTAAATTTCATGTTACAAGTTGATTATTGGCAACTTTTAAGTTCAAGAGGCACTAGAACCGAAATTCTCTTATGATGTAATGCTACGTGTGTTAGTATATGTCGTATACTATAGTACATGTAGTAGTATAAATGTAATAATTCTGCTGTGCACTTCAGTTTTTCTCCTGAGAGCTGACCCGCACATCTATACAGTCTTATTCTCAAGGAGTGGTGATGTTAATTAAGAGCGGATCTGCAGCCTTTGGCTGCACAGGGTTGCCGGTCACTTTGTGTGCTGTGACCTCTTTACATAACAAATTAGCACAAACTTAATATGTTCTCTACTGAAACAATGAATGGACATTGGTAGTCTGTGATCAGGTGTGCTGATTTACACTCAAGGAGTAGACACAGCTGCCTCCGTGTGGAGATTCCAAGGGTCAACTTGTGTGCTTGACTCTTTGCTTCTGGAAGCTACTCATTTTCTTTGTCTTGTTGCCCTTCTGTGCAGTACTCTAATGTCTTGATTCCATAGTCTAATCTCATACCTTAGATGCTGATGAATAATTCAGGGTAATCATCCCATCTCAAGATTCTTAATCATGCGCTCTGGAGAGATGTCTCAGTGGTTAAGAACACTGTCTGCTCTTCCAGAGGCCCTGGGTTCAATTCCCAATATTCATCTCACACCCATCTATAATTGTAGTCCCATGGGATCCAGTGTCCTCTTCTGATGTGCAGACACATATTCAGACAACACACACACACACACACATACATGCATACATACATACATCTTTTTTTAAAAAAGAATCTTAATCATGGGCTGAGCATGGTGGCACACAATCCCAGCCAGAGGAGACAGAGACAGATAGACCTCTTAAATTCAAGGCCTGCCTGATCTACATAGTGAGACCCTGTCTCAAAAAAAAAAAAAAAAAAAAAGCAACAGTGATAAAAGAACCTTACTTAGGTTCTTACTACAAAGTCCCTTTTGCCATTTATGATAAGAAACCCAGGTTTAGAGGTTAGGATTTGTCATCTGGAGGCATCACTCAAGGTGCCACCTGTAGCTTGTCTTAACAACAGACTTTATTGATAAGGGTCCTAGAATTTATACAGGAAAATGACATCCTGTGATTGTTCTTTGATATCTTCTGGGCTGTTCTCTTCATAGAAATAATGCAAAATGTAGTGGATTTCTAACAGTATTGAATCAAAATAATGAGAGTCAAAGCAATTGTTATAAAAGAAACATTCGCTGGGCATGGCATGCCTGTAATCCCAGCACTCTTGGAGGAGAAGCAGGCAGATCACTGTGAGTTCTAGGCTACTCTGGTCTACAAAGCCAGTGCAGGACAGCCAAGGCCACACACAAAGAAACCCTGTCGCAGGAAAAAAAAAATCTACAGTGAGTCACGGATATTTACAGTAAAGATCCACAGAAATCCTGTAATTAATCGTTGAGCCCTACATTTATCAAACACTGCCTTTCTTTCCAGGGAACTTCCCATCAGCTGAGTGGCGGCAGTTGCACATGCCGCTACTTAAGATCCCCTAGATTATTGTCAGCCCAGCTCACAGCCTAAATATGAAAATACAGAAACTCAGAGTTAGAGCAGAGTTCAAAAGAAAGGAAATGAGGTAAAGGAAAAGATTGTGAAGATTTTGCTGAAATACTTGGAATTTTTATCTTTGCCAAAATAGAATTCTAAAAAGGCACATTATCCTTTAACTCTTTGCTCTAAATACAGAGCTTGTTAATAGGTTGCTTAAGCAAGGGATTATTTAGATTTACTGATTACTAAAATGCTGGAAGACATGTGCTCCCTTTCAGTAAGGCCCTACGTTATTCTTTCTTCTTCTCCCCTTTCTAGCTTCATACATTCCTTGTGATGGAGCTTCTGAACGGGGGAGAACTGTTTGAGCGCATCAAGAAAAAGAAGCACTTCAGCGAGACTGAGGCGAGCTACATCATGCGGAAGCTTGTCTCGGCTGTGAGCCACATGCATGATGTTGGGGTAGTGCACAGAGACCTGAAACCTGAGGTGGGACAGTGTGACCTCTTACCATTCAGCCTGCTCTCAGTGTTAGCTAGCCCTCACGTAGCCGCCAGGCTTTAGGGGGCAGCTTTTTCTCTGGTGCCAGTAAGTAAATACTGGAAGATATGTTTCTTAGGGTTTTTTTTTTCTTTTTCTTCTGTTTTCTGTGTCAGTCTAAAATAAATTCGTCCTTTTTTTTCCCTCTTGCCAGCTGATCATCTTGAGGTTATATTTGTAAGTGTGAGAGCCTTTTATGGGAAAAAGGCTTCATGCAACAGTTGTATCCTAAAAATAGCAATGGAAATTTTTGTAACAAAAAAATAATAGCCCTGCTATATGTATTCCATCTTGGGGGGGGGGTAGTTGTTTGTTTTGATAGTGTATTTTGAAACCTTAATTTTTACATTTTTTAATCAAATTGATAGCTCCTAAACAGTATTGTATGTAATTCTGTTCTACATAGTTACACATGAGGCACTGTCTTGGTTTAATAAGCTATCCTCTCTATCTCTCTATCTCTCTATCTGTGCTTTGGTATGCTCGTGCACTGTGGTGTTTATAGACCTGGAGAGCAATGCAGAGCAACAGCCTTTTAAATTTCTTTCAGAAGGTTAATGAAGGTTTTTAACTCAGAATTATCCCCTTTTAGTTTCAAAAATGTGAAAATTCCTCCCTTTCTAAAAGCAAGTAATAATGAAACTTGAAAAACAAAAACCAATGACTGAAAAAAAATGATCATCCTTTACCATATGAGAAATTATATATATTTCTGGCCCAAAATAGGACATTATTTTTAATTCCCATGTGATTATAATATATTTTCAAGTATATTTAAAATATTAATGCGTTTGATGTTCCTTTTTTTATTAAACCAAAAAGGATATTTCGGTAAAATCAATTTTTTATCATGTGCTTAAATTATTAGGTGTTTAAAAGCTGGGCAGTGGTGGCACACACCTTTAATCTCAGGCGTTACAAGGCAGAGGCAGGTGTATCTTCAGAGATACAAGGCCAGCCTGGTCTGCAAATTGAGTTCCAGCCAGGGCTACACAGAGAAACTCTGTCTCAAAAAAAACCAACCAAACAAAAAAGATGTTTTAAAAATGGAAATATATGCATTCAAATACATAGTCATCTCTCTGTATCTATGGAGGACTGGTCATCCTGCAGATGCCAAAGGTATCAAGTCTCTTACATAAAATGTGTATTATTGCCACATAGCCTACATGATCCTTTTATATACTTTAATTCCTCTCTCTAGATTACTTATGATATCTATAAGTAACAGGTAAATAGTTATGATACTGTGTATTTTAGGTAATCATCACAAGAAAAAAAGTCTTTGAATTTTTCAATACAATTTTTGGAGGGTTTGGGGTTTTTTGTTTTTGTTTGTTTAGTTGGTTTTTGCAGGGGTTGTCTTTTTTTTTTTTTTTTTTTTTAAGTTTCCAGTCCATGGTTGGTTGAACCCTCAGTTGTGGTCCTCAGTAAAACAGAAGGCTGGTTACAATTGGTTTTCTCCTTTAAAGGTTTAAATTTCTGTGAGTACTTTCTATCACTGTTCTTCCCATTGCTAGTAATTAATCAGAAGGGGCTTGCGTCTTATGGACTTGCAACTATGACAGCTCCCGCTCCGCTTCCTTCACCATAGTTCTCACTCTCCTACGTAACACCCACTGAAAACATGGTGCTCTGTGCCTTAGAGATTAGCTGTCTATTTTTAAATGTGAAAGCACACCACTTAAATGTTTGCTTGATAGACAAGGAACAAGCATGTAGTTTTTAATGGAAAAGATCTGTTCCATGACTGTATAGAACTCATTTTCACATGTTTTATTCTTTGATAACTGGCCATCTGTCATCTCATGAGTCTCAAATGAGGCACATGTCCTCTGCAGCAGAATGTAAATTTGTCTACTTACTTTCCTGATAAAAAGAGACTTCTACTTCTGTAGCTCGAAATGAAGCAGAATTATTGGATCCCACAGCATGTTCCACCAGCATTTTATTCCTAAACTAGGTTTTAGGAAAGTGAAAGTGTACCTTTGAACTAACATTTTCCTAACCATAGCTCTCACTTTGACTTTTAAATGGCAGAGTATATTATTTCCAAACTAAAAGTTTAATCCCTTTGCTATGCAGCATTTTAGTTCTGACTATTTTTGGTACATGGTTAGATGACATTCGTTTTCTGCAATAGACATAACTCTTAAGTTCTAGGTGATAATCAGACAAATTTAGAAGCTGGCTGACATTCTTTGTAGGCTGCTTTGTAGTCTTCATATTGATCCTCTTAAAAGATTAAGACAAGTTCTATATGTGATAGTATTTTCGGGCAGACATTGAAATGAGGATAGAAGTGGATCAGCCATTACTTCGTCCTGTTTCTGATCATACACCCCCCCCACGTAGAACTGTCCTGACACTTCACTTTTTACCTTGGGGCAGGAGGTAGGAAGTCAGCGTGCTCTAATCTGACATATTCTGTAATAGGAGGAATGCATTAAAGTCGTCAGTTTAAACTGAATGCCCTGCTCCTTTTATTTCTCCAAGAAGCAGGACCAAGGAATTTCTTCATTAGCCTTAGGGGACTGAACTTGTCATTTCCAGAACCTAGGCAGACCCTGTGAAGATGGAGCTGAACATGCTTCCTGTAAGATCTGTAGTACAGTGCCCAGCACTGCAGAGAGCCTTAGCGTAATTGCTGAAGGACAGATACCTCCCAGGAAAACACCCGTGAGCTGTGATTTAAGTTATCAAAAATTTAAGAAAACTTATATTTTTCTTTCTTTTCTTTCGCTCTCACTTCATCGTCTCTTTCTTTTACATAAGTTTACATTTGTTTTTTTTTCTTTTTTAGAATTTCATAAGTGAGTACTGTAGTTACCTCAGTTCCACTTGCCTTCTCTCCACTCCAACCACCATGTCTCCTTTACCCCCTATCTGACTGTTTCTGAGGGCTTGCCCTTGGAGAAGACTGATTTTTCCCTTTGTGGGCAGCCATTCATGGCTTGTAGCTCTTCATCTAAGGCTAGCTAGGGCTTTGTAAGATTTCTGTCCTCTACACTGGAGTATCAACTGGTGGTATCCCTGCTGGTCTTGTTTAGACAACCAGATTGTTACAACCTCATGGGTACAGCTCCCTGACATATACAGAAGATTTTATCTCACAGGAAATATCCTGATCTTCTGGCTCTTAACAATCTTCCCACTCCTTTTCTGTGATGTTTCCTGAGCCCTAGATGTAGGAAGAGTTGTGTTATAAAACTATCAATTTAAGATGAGTACTCCCTTGGGTCAATGTTCTCTTTATTTTAACCTTTTGTAAATTTCTGCCATGGTCTCTGACTTCTGTAAAAAGGAACTTCTTAGCTGGGCATGGTGGCACATACCTTTAATCCCACCATTCAGGAGGCAGAGACAGGCATATCTCTGTGAATTTGAGATCTCAGCCTGGTCTACATATTGAGTTTCAAGCCAGCCAGGCTTGCATCAGAGTGAGATGCTGTCTAAACAGAAAGTTTGTGTGTGTGTGTGTGTGTGTGTGTGTGTGTGTGTGTGTGTGTGAGAGAGAGAGAGAGAGAGAGAGAGAAAGAGACTTTGATGAGAAGTGAGAGCTATTCATTCACAATCCCCCTGAGGGGGGAGCAGCCTTACCAGGCCACAGAGAAAGACAGTGCAGCCACTCCTGATGAGATCTGATAGACTAGGATCAGAAGGAAGGAGAGGAGGACCTCCCCTATCAGGGGACTTGGGGAGGGGCATGCGTGAAGAAGGGGGAAGGAAGGTAGGATTAGGAGGGGAGGAGGGAGGAGTTTATGGGGGGGATACAAAGTAAATAAAGTGTAATTAATAAAAGTTAAAAAAATATTTTATTAAAAAAAAGATTTCCATTGATTTAGGAATGAGTCATTAGTGGGTTCCTCTCTAGGGCCCTTAACCAGCCATAATAGTTGACTAAAGTTACAGTATCAACCAGAATTCCCTCCAATTGAGTTGGCCTTGAGACCAATTAGTTATCCCCAAGATATAAATGCCACTATTGCATATCTCACCATGCTAGTCATTATTGTGATTCACAGGCATTACAGATGTGTAGAACTACTGATTATTTTTCTCTCTTGGCAGTTTGAACATCAATTTTGAATACTATGAGAACATTTCCTTAGGAGGAGACTTCCATGTCAGTTTCAGCCCAATTCCTCTAAGTCCTGTGTCTGAAGTGTAGTATCGTCAGCAGTAGTCTTAAGGCGCCAAGGTTAATGGCAGTAGTCTGTGATTTGGAAGTCTGTTGGATTCCTGTTACCAACAAGTGGAAAGGAGGTTTCCTGTGCAGTGCACTGGGTATTTGCTAGTATTTGGCTTTTAGAGTAGATCATTATCACCCCGAGTGGTAAAGCTTTTTTCAAATTATTTACATATACACACATATACACTTATATATGGGTTTTGTTTGGGTTTTGGAGACAGGGTTTTTCTCTGTAGCCCTGGCTATGCTGGAACTCATTCTGTAGACCAGGCTGGCCTCAAATTCAGAAATCTGCCTGCCTTTGGGATTAGAGGTGTGTACCCCCAGTACCTGGCAGAATCTTAGGTCTTTTTTTGTGTGTGTATCTTTTTGTTTTATTTTGTGTGTGTTGGTTGGTGTTTTGCATGCATATATGTCTGTGTGAGGGCATCAAATCCCCTGGAACTGGAGTTACAGACAGTTGTGAGCTGCCATATGGGTGCTGGGAATTGAATCCATATGATTCAACCAATACTTTTAACTACTGAGCCACCTCTCTATCCCCTGTATATGCATTTTTTGAAAAACATGTTTTCCTATAGCTTTTCTAATTGTTTTTAGTGTTCTTTATCCTTCCCTCCCTCTCTGTATTGCACGTTTTTTCCCTCCTCAGATTAACTCCCTCCCCATTTTTTCTTACTTCCTTCTACATAACAATCCTACTACCTCTTCTCTAGAGCTGCTCTACCCTAGTCCTGTTTTACCCCCTACTTTCTGCAGTTACTCCAGCTTGTGTACTCACATCTGAAAATTTGGAGCTAGGAACCTCAGATGAGAGAGGTTATCTTTCTGGATATGTACTACTTCACTCAATATATTTTCTAGTTCTGTCCATTTACCTAAAAATTTTATGATTTCATTTTTCTTTACCGCTGAATAGAATTTTGTAATTATATGTATATCACATTTTCATTATCCATTCATCAGTTGAAGGATATTAGGGATGTTTCCACTTCCTGACTGTTGTAAACAGGAGGGCAATGGCATGGCTTAGCAAGTTACCATAACACATTATTAGGTTTTGTTTGTGTGTGTCTTTGTTGTTGCTGTTTATTTTGGTAGGGTTTTTTTCTTTCTTTTATATTGAAAAAATTTTTTACATTATATATTCTGATTATAGTTACCCCTCCCCCATTTTCACCCCACCTCCCAATCAAATCTACACCCTTTCTCTCTCATTAGAAAACAGACTGACAAGCAGAGGCAGGTGGATCGCTGTGAGTGTGATGCCAGCCTGGTCTACAAAGCAAGTCCAGGATAGCCAAGGCTACACAGAGAAACCCTGACTCAACAACCCCACCCCACCCTACCCCAAAAAAGAAAAAAGTAAAGAGACAGACATCTGAGAGAGAGAAAGAAAGAAGAAAGAGAAAAAGAGACAGACATCTAAAATAATAAAAAAATAATAATGTAAAAATTAACAAAGTAGACTAGGATAAAACAAACAGCAAAAAAAGAACCAGAGAAGAAACAGATATAGACACAGAGATACACAGATGTTGGTAAACAATTTTAACTTGATTTGTACATTCTTGAGCATGAACTTTGGAGTTGTACTGTCAAAGGGTTGGCCAGGCCTGGAGGTTTTTCTTCCTTTTATCAATGAAATATCAAATGTTCTTTATTTCAACTATATTAGTAAGAAGGTAAATGATTTTCCAGAACTGGAACCATTTAATCACTGTAAGATCTTAACACTGGCTAAAGACAAAATAATCAGATTCACTTGCTGGGTCATGTTGTGGTATTTGTTTGATTTAAACTGTCTGCATCAATACAGTGACCAGCATGCACTAAGCATGTAAGGAATGCAGAAGTATTGCAGGGAGGCTTAGCAGTAGGGCCTTGAGTGAAGGAATGATTGAAAATAATACTTCCTGAGTATTGGAAGCAGATATCTGAATATCAGAATATTGTCTGTTTTAGCAAAATTCCTTCTGAATATAATACAGATCACTGTGTTTTTATTAGTAGACTATGGTGGATACATGTTTATTTATGGTTTTTTTTTTTTTATGTTGGGTGTGGTATTCTCCTGTGAGGATGCAAGCAAAAGCCAGATGAGGACACTTGGTGTCTTGCTCTCGTTCTGTACTTTATCCCCTCAAGGCAGAGTATCTTACTCAGCCTAGAAGCTACATTAGTGACCGGCAAGCCTCCCCTCCCACAGAGCTGGGATTATAGGTGCACATATTGGTAACACTCGATTTTTTAATGTAGGTGTTAAGGATTTTAACTCAAGTCCTTTTGCTTGCACAGCAAGCATCTACCCATGGAGCCATCTCTCTAGTCCCTCATTTACTGTTTTATTCAGCAGTCCCTTCAGAGATATTGTGGTCTTGATTCCACAATAAAGTATATATTACAGTAGAGCTGATCACAATTCTTTTATTTCCTGGTGCACATAAAGTTATGTTTGTACTATACGGTGTTGAGTATGAAATAGCAGTATACCTTTTAAACAATGTACAGACTTTAAATTTTTGTTACAGTTGTTGAGCCATTCTAGTGATCATTTGAGCTTTCAGTGAGTCCTGATAATTTTGCTCAAGGGTGATCTGTTGCTGCAGTAATTGACTAAGCCTTTCATGAAACATTTCTCGGTAGCATGTTGATAGCATGCTACCCACAGTACAACTGGAAACCAGCTTTTCAAACCCTCCCATTGCTTTACCAACTGAGTTTGTATGATACTCTAAAACCATTGTTGTCATTTCAACAATGTTCACTACATCTTGACCACAGCAGACACCATCTCATGAAACTACTCTCTTGTTCCAACTTCTCATGCTCTAAGGTTTTACTGTGAGTCTGCAGCAATTCAGGCACATCTTCATCTTCTGCTGCTGTGATAGTTCTCTTGCTATTTCTACCACATCTGATTTTACTTCCTCCACTGAAGACTTGAACCTCTCAGGATCATCCATGAGGCTTAGGATTGACTTATTCCAAACCCTGTTAGTCAATATTTTTATTTTTGAAATCACAAGTGTTTTCTTAATGATATCTGGGACAGTGAATCTTTTCCAGAAGGCTTTCAGTTTATTTTTCTCTGATCCATCAGGATTGTGATCTATAATTGCTATAGCCTTAAGTGTTTGTCTTAAATAAAGACTTGAATGCCTAAAAGACAATTGACACAGGGACTGCCAAATGGGTGTTGTGTTAGCAGACACTTGTTTGATGTACTCTGCAGTGGAGCTCCTGGGAGAACCATTACATTGTCGAGGAACATCAGTATTTTGAAAGGGGTCTTTCTCTGAGCAGGTAAATGTTCAGTGAACCATGTTGTAAGTACAAATGCTGTCATCAAGGCTCTGTTGGTCCATTTAAGCACCCAGGCAGAGTATATTTTAATTCTTACGGGCACTAGGATTCTCAAAATGGCAAATGAACAGTGACTTCAGCTTAACATCATCAGCTATGCACTCCTCTGTCAGGAACACCACCTTTTCCTTTGCAGCTCTGAAGCCAGGCCTTGTTGAGTTTACTCTCCAGTTTTGAAGATCTGGTTGGTGCCTCTGACTTCTCAGTGAGCTCAGCTGCTATTCTGGATGACTTGCTGTAGCTTTCATGCCAGCAGTACCTGCTGTTCAGCCTTCATGTCTTCTTCTGAAAATGACTTTACTCCTATAAACCTTAGGACTAACTCTGCTTACTAGCTTTAAACTTTTCTTCTACAGCTGACTAACCTCTCAGTCTTTACAGAATTTAAGGCCTTGCTTCTGGATTAGTAAGGGAATGCTGTAGCTGGTTTGACCTATCCAGAGTTTCTCCATGTGAACAAGGCCTTTTGCTTTTTATCATTTATGTATTCACTGGCATTATGCTTCTAATTTCCTTCAATAACTTTGATTTTGCTTTCATAACTTAGCTAAGTGGCTCACTTGCCTCTGCTGTCTGTCTGTTCTACCTGCCTTCCTCACTGAACTTCATCACTTCTTTTAAAGTGAGGAATATGTGACTCTTCCTTTCATTTGGCCACTTTATAGGGCTATTGATTGACCTAATTTCAGTATTGTGACCCAGTGATTAGATTGTCCTGAGTAAAGGGACAGTTGAAGACATCTGTCCAGTGATACTATCAACACATGATTATTGATTAAATTCATTATCATGTATGCAATTCATGGTCCCCCAATCAGTGACAATAAAGTTGCAATACTAATAGCAAAGATTACTAGTCACTGGGGCTGGAGAGATGGCTCAATGGTTAAGAGTGCTTGATGCTCTTCCATATGACCCAGGTTCCATTTCCAGCACTCACAACCTTCTGTAACTACAGTTTTAGAGGATCCAACCCATTCTTATGGCTTCTGAAGGACCAGGCACAGACACTCATGGAGGCAAAACATTCATATACATAAAAAAGTAAGCAATTCTAATCTCTAATTATTAAAGATCACTGGTTATATAAATGTAATAGTAATGAAAAAGCTTGACATTGTGAAAAGTACCCAAATTCGACAGGCACAGGGTAAGCACATCCTGTTGAAAAACTGTGTTGAAAGGTTTCTTTGGCAGGGGGCAGGCACAAATCTGTTTTAAAAAGACAGTCTAATAAAATTATTTATACTTGTATTTTTGTGTGCCAGGCCCTGGGGACAGCATCATAAATGAAGTGGACACAGAGTCCCTGCCCTTACATAATTATGGTCTGACAGAGACCAGAACATCCAGCTAAAAATAGAGAGATGATAAGTGCCCTAAAGGAAAACTAAAACATGATGGGAGAAAAAAGGGGAAACTGGTGCTTAAGTTTGGTGGGATGGTTAGGGCAGCATCTGTAAACAGAGTGAGTATACAGCAGTCAGGCAAGTGCAAGTGAGATGCTAGAGGAAGGGGAATACAAACACAGACATGGGAAAAGGTGGAGACAAAGGCTGTGCCTTGAGAAGCAACATGGTGCAGTTGAAGAGCACTTGACATGACACTGTAAAAACTGAAGTGATACAAGCAGTGTAAGGAAGAGATCATGATGCGTTGACACCCAGACCCCAGATTGTCCCATGAGAATACCAGATTGTCCCATGGTCGAACACCAGAATTTTCACACAGTGTTCCCTAGATAGATCAGCAGGTCTCCTGTTATTTCAGTGGGAATCTAACGAGAGTATTGACATCCTACAGAATTTATTGTTCACTGATGAAAACGACAATTTGGAAATTAAAGTAATTGACTTCGGGTTTGCACGCCTCAAGCCACCTGACAACCAGCCGCTCAAGACTCCATGCTTCACCCTTCACTATGCAGCACCAGAGCTCTTGACGCACAATGGCTATGATGAGTCCTGTGACCTATGGAGCTTGGGTGTCATCTTGGTGAGTTTGTCCTAACAGCCAGTAAGCCTGATGATCTCTTTGGTGGCCGTGGTGTGTAGCTGTCACTACAGTTTTTCTTTTGTTCATGAAAAAGCTAGATGTGCTGGCCTGCTTTCTATATAACCAGGAGAGCCCCCACTAATGTGTATTTCTACTTCTTAAAGCTTATAATAGAAAAAAGTAGAATTTAGTTATTTTGGAAGATTTAGGTTGCTGTGGTTCAGATAAAGTATACATCATTGTTTTGAAAGAAGTGCTGTGATTACATAAGCCATATACTGTGTTAGACAAAATACTAAAATAGTGGCTCCTTAATAAAAACACTTATTCTCTGAAATTTCACACTAAAAGTGTAAGTAAACAGGATTGTTTGGGATAAATTGACAGGTTTAATAGATACAACTAGGAGTATATATAGTACCTTACAGTTATATGGGGAACATGCTTTTCACAAAATGTGCATGATATGAAACTAGAAAAACCTCCACATATGTTCACCTCAAAATAGCTTTACTTGGTCTTCATATAATCTGTAATGCAGCATGTTAAGGAGGAACTGCAGACACTGCAGAAAAATAGAACTGAAAATCACATCTCACTAGTCAAAGTTGATATGTGGAAACTTCTCTCTCCCACCTCCCATCGCTGCATGGATGTGGGTTCTTAATCTGTCTTTGTCTACACAGTGTGTGTATATAGGGTGGCTGGGTTTTCTTAAAAAACTAATGGGTTATATTATACCTGTATTTTGAATTTCCAGAATTTATTGAACCATTTTTTGGTAGTAATTAGTATTTCCTCCCTTTTTTCACTAGTTATAAGCTGTAATGATAGATCTTTTTTATATGCATAGTTGCATTTATCTCACAGTTACCTTAGAATTCCCAGGAGGGAATTAAATAAACTTATGTTTATTTTAACACATGCCTAGACTTTCTTCTGTCGGGGTTAGTAGGCATCATCAACTGTGTGTGAACACATTGGATATTACCAATTTTAGCCTTCAGTTATATTACACTGTTCTTAAGATTTGCAGGCATTTCTTTAAATATGTAGTGTGAGCATCTTTTCACCCATGTGGACATTTATATTTTATTTTCTGGATTGCCATTTATGAGTTTGTCTGTTTTCCTCTAGGCAGTTTTTTCTTACAGAGAATTAAAGCTCTAATAAAGACTTAACTCTTGTGTCCATCAATAGTTGGAAATGTTTCTCTGGCTTATCTTTTCTTTATAGTAAACAGGATTTTTATTTATTTTATTTTTTAAATTAGTTTAAGAATGAAATGTTTTTGCTTTTTAATTTCCATGTGGTAAGATATGTCAGTCTTATCTTCATGGAGTGTGGCTTTGATGTCACTACCCTGCCCTCAACTCAGGATTACGGAAATACTCTTCTAAACTTCCTCCAGAATCACTTTCTTATTTTTATACTTCAATCTGTACTACATCTGCAGTTTATTTTGGTGTCAGTTTGTTTCCCCTGTGGCTAGCCACTTGTCCCTGCAGGATGGCTCTTTATTTTTAAGCCTTATATGGCTTTCGTCTGAGCAATTTAAGTCATCATTCATCACTTTCAAACTAAAGCAACATATTTAGGGATAAGAATCTTTATTAAAAGTAAACAAGCAACTTCTGTAGGTTGGAGGGTTTAAGGACTTAAATTTATGACATTTCTTACTAGTAGCAATATCTTTTTTTTTTTTTCTTTTTTTTTATTTAAATCTTTTATTTATTTTTTATTAATTACACTTTATTCATTTTGTATCCCCCCATAAGCCCCTCCCTCCTCCCCTGCCAATCCCACCCTCCCTCCCCTTTCTGCATGCATGCCACTCCCCAAGTCCACTGATAGGGGAGGTCCTCCTCTCCTTCTTTCTGATCTTAGTCTATCAGTTCTCATCAAAAGTGGCTGCATTGTCCTCTACTGTGGCCTGGTAAGGCTGCTCCCCCCCAGGGGGAAGTGATCAAAGAGCAGGCCAATCAGATTATGTCAGAGGCAGTCCCTCTTCCCATTACTATGGAACCCACTTGGACACTGAACTGCCATGGGCTACACCTGTGCAGGGGTTCCAGGTCATCTCCACAAATAGTCCTTGGTTGGAGTAGGAGTCTCTGGGAAGTTCCCTGTGTTCAAATTATCTTGTTCTGTTGCTCTGCTTGTGGAGTTCCCGTTCCCTCCAGCTCTTACTATTTCCCACTTCTTACATAAAATTCCATTCACTCTGCCCATCAGTTGGCCATCAGGCTCAGCATCTGCTTTGACAGTCTATACTGTAGAAGCTTTCAGAGGCCCTCTGTGGCAGGTTTCAAGGTGGTTTCCTGTTTTCTTCTGGCTTTCAGAGGCCCTCTGTAGCGGGTTCCGAGGTTGTTTCCTATTTTCGTTTTCTTCTGATGTACATCCTCTTTGCCTTTCAGGATGGGGATTGAACATTTTAGTTAGGGTCCTCTCTTTTGCTTAGTTTGTTTAGATGTACAGCTTTTAGTGGGTTTATTCTATATTGTATGTTTATATGAGTGAGTATATACCGTGAGTGTCTTTTTGCTTCTGGGTCAACTCACTCAGGATGATCCTTTCCAGGTCCCACCATTTACCTGCAAATTTCATGATTTCCTTATTTTTCATTGCTGAGTAATACTCCATTGTATAGATGTACCACAGTTTCTGCATCCATTCTTCAGTTGAGGGGCATCTGGGTTGTTTCCAGCTTCTGGCTATTACAAATAAAGCTGCTACAAACATGGTTGAACAAATGTCCTTGTTGTGTACTTGCGCCTCTTTTGGGTATATGCCTAGGAGTGGTATGGCTGGATCTTGAGGAAGCGCTATTCCTAGTTGTCTGAGAAAGCGCCAGATTGATTTCCAGAGTGGTTGTACCAGCAGTGGAGAAGGGTTCCCCTTTCTCCACAACCTCTCCAGCATGTGTTGTCCCTTGAGTTTTTCATCTTGGCCATTCTGATGGGTGTAAGGTGAAATCTCAGGGTTGTTTTGATTTGCATTTCCCTAATGGCTAATGAGGTTGAGCATTTCTTTAAGTGCTTCTCTGCCATTCGATATTCCTCTGCAGAGAATTCTCTCTTTAGCTCTGTTCCCCATTTTTTAAGTGGATTACTTGGTTTGTTGCTTTTCAGCTTGTTTAGTTCTTTATATATATTGGATATGAGTCCTCTGTCAGATAGAGGGTTGGTGATGATTCTTTCCCAATCTGTAGGCAGTCGCTTTGTTTTGATGACGGTGTCCTTTGCTTTACAGAAGCTTTTCAATTTCATGAGGTCCCATTTATTGATTGTTGCTCTTAGAGCCTGTGCTGTTGGTGTTCTGTTCAGGAAGTTTTCTCCTGTACCAATGAGTTCTAGGGTATTCCCCACTTTTTTTTCTAGCCGATTTAATGTGTCTGGTTTTATGTTGAGGTCTTTGATCCACTTGGACTTCAGTTTTGTGCAGGGTGATAAGTATGGATCTATTTTCATTTTTCTACATGTAGACATCCAGTTGGACCAGCACCATTTGTTGAAGATGCTATCATTTTTCCATTGTATGGTTTTGGCATCTTTGTCAAAAATCAGGTGTCCGTAAGTGTGTGGGTTTATTTCTGGGTCTTCTGTTCGATTCCATTGATCCACCATTCTGTTTCTATGCCAGTACCATGCAGTTTTTATAACTGTTGCTCTATAGTACAGCTTGAGATCAGGGATGGAGATACCTCCAGAAGATCTTTTATTGTAGAGGATTGTTTTAGCAATTCTCGGTTTCTTGTTATTCCATACGAAGTTGAGAATTTTTCTTTCCAGGTCTGTAAAGAATTGTGTTGGCAATTTGATGGGAATTGCATTAAATCTGTAGATTGCTTTTGGTAAGATGGCCATTTTTACTATGTTAATCCTGCCAAGCCATGAGCATGGGAGATCTTTCCATCTTCTCATATCTTCCTCTAATTCTTTCTTCAGAGACTTGAAATTTTTTTCATACAAGTCTTTGACTTCCTTGGTTAGGGTTACGCCAAGGTACTTTATGTCATTTGTGGCTATTGTGAATGGTGTTGTTTCTCTAATTTCTTTCTCAGCCCTTTTGTCTTTTGTATACAGGAGTGCTACTGATTTTTTTGAGTTAATTTTATATCCGGCCACTTTGCTGAAGGTGTTTATCAGCTGTAGGAGTTCCCTGGTAGAGTTTTTGGGGTCACTCATATATACTATCATATCATCTGCAAATAGTGATAATTTGACTTCTTCCTTTCCCATCTGTATCCCCTTGATCTCCTTCGACTGTCTTATTGCTCTAGCAAGGACTTCCAGCACTATGTTGAAGAGATATGGAGACAGTGGGCAGCCTTGTCTTGTCCCTGATTTCAGTGGGATTGCTTTAAGTTTCTCTCCGTTCAGTTTGATGTTGGCTATAGGCTTGCTGTATATCGCCTTTACTATGTTTAGATATGTGCCTTGTATCCCTGAACTCTCCAGTACTTTAAACATGAATGGATGTTGGATTTTGTCAAATGCTTTTTCAGCATCTAGGGAGATTATCATGTGGTTTTTTTCTTTCAGTTTGTTAATATGGTGGATCACATTGATGGATTTCCGTATATTGAACCACCCCTGCATACCTGGGATGAAGCCTACTTGGTCATAGTGGATAATATCTTTGATGTGTTCTTGGATCCGGTTTGCAAGTATTTTGTTAAGTATTTTTGCATCAATGTTCATAAGGGAGATTGGCCTGAAATTCTCTTTCTTTGTTGAGTCTTTGTGAGGTTTAGGTACCAAGGTGATTGTGGCTTCATAGAATGAGTTTGGTAATGTTCCTTCTGTTTCTATTTTGTGGAATAGTTTGAAGAGAATTGGAGTTAGCTCTTCTTTGAAGGTCTGGTAGAATTCTGCACTGAAGCCATCTGGTCCTGGGCTTTTTTTGGATGGGAGACTTTTGATGACTGCTTCTATTTCTTTGGGGGATATAGGACTATTTAGTTGATTTACCTGGTCCTGATTCAGCTTTGGTGAGTCAAATCGATCAAGAAAATTGTCCATTTCATTTAGATTTTCAAATTTTGTTGCATATAGACTTTTGAAGTAAGTCCTAATGATTGTTTGGATTTCCTCAGTGTCTGTAGTTATGTCCCCCTTTTCATTTCTGATTTTGTTGATTTGGGTGGTGTCTCTCTGCCTTTTAGTTAGCTTGGCTAAGGGTTTGTCTATCTTGTTGATTTTCTCAAAGAACCAGCTCTTGGTTTCATTGATTCTTTGAATTGTTTTATTTGTTTCTAATTGATTGATTTCAGCCCTGAGTTTGATTATTTCCAGCCGTCTACTCCTTTTTGGTGTGTCTGCTTCTTCTTTTTCTAGGGTTTTTAAGTGGGCCATTAAGTTGCTTGAATGAGCTGTCTCGAATTTCTTCTTGAAGGCACTTAGTGCTATGAACTTTCCTCTTAGCACTGCTTTCATTGTGTCCCACAAGTTAGGGTATGTTGTGTCTTCATTTTCATTGAGTTCTAGAAAGGCTTTAATTTCTTTCTTTATTTCTTCCCTGACCCAGCTGTCATTTAGTAACAAGTTGTTCAGTTTCCATGAGTGTGTAGGCTTTTTGCTATTTCTGTTGTTGTTGAAGTCCAGCTTTATTCCATGGTGATCAGACAGGATACAAGGGATTATTTCAGTCTTCTTGTATCTGTTGAGGCTTGCTTTGTGACCAACTATATGGTCTATTTTGGAGAAGGTTCCATGAGGTGCTGAGAAGAAGGTAAATTCTTTTGTGTTTGGGTGTAAAGTTCTGTAGATGTCTGTGAGGTCCATTTGATTCATGACCTCTGTCAGAGATATTGTTTCTTTGTTTAATTTCTGTTTTGTTGACCTGTCCTTTGTTGAGAGTGGGGTGTTGAAGTCTCCCACTATTAATGTGTGGGGATCTATATGTGGTTTAAATTTTATCAATGTTTCTTTTACAAATGTGGGTGCTCTTGTATTTGGGGCATAGATGTTCAGGATTGTGATGTCTTCCTGGTGGAATTTTCCCTTGATGAGTATGAAGTGTCCTTCCTCATCTCTTTTTATTATTTTTGGTTGAAAGTCTATTTTATCAGATATTAGAATGGCTACTCCTGCTTGTTTCTTGGGTCCATTTGCTTGGAAAGTCATCTTCCAACCTTTTACCCTCAGGTAATGTCTATCTTTGTGTCTTAGGTGTGTTTCTTGTATGCAACAGATTGCTGGGTTTTGTTTACGTATCCATTCTGTTAATCTGTGTCTTTTTACTGGAGAGTTGAGTCCTTTGATGTTGAGAGAGATTAATGACCAGTGGCTGTTAGATCCTTTGATTTTGATGTTGGCTGTGTTCATGTTTGTGTGCTTGGTTGCTTTTTGTTTTGCTGTAGTAAGGTTAATTATTTCCTGTGTTTTCTTGACAGAAGCTAATTTTCTTGGGTTGTATTTTCCCTTCCAGTGTCTTCTGTAATGCTGGATTTGTGTGTAGGTATTGTTGAAATTTGTTTTTGTCATTGAATATCTTGTTTTCTCCGTCTATGAGGACTGAGAGTTTTGCAGGGTGTAGTAGCCTGGGTTGACATCTGTGTTCTCTTAGGGTCTGCATGATATCTGTCCAGGCCCTTCTGGCTTTCATAGTTTCTGTTGAAAAGTCAGGTGTGATTCTAATGGGTTTGCCATTATATGTTACTTGGCCTTTTTCCCTTGCAGCTTTTAGTATTTTTTCTTTGTTCTGTATACTTCCTGTTTTGATTATTATGTGGCGGGAGGATTTTCTTTTCTGGTCAAATTTGTTGGGTGTTCTGTAGGCCTCATGTATCCTTATTGGCTTCTCCTTTAACTTGGGGAAATTTTCTTCAATGATTTTGTTGAAAATATTTTCTGGGCCTTGGAGAAGGGAGTCTTCTTTTTCCTCTATTCCTATTATTCTTAGATTTTGTTTTTTCATATTGTCTTGGATTTCTTGGACGGTCTGTGTCAGGAATTTTTTGGATTTCACATTTTCTTTGACAGATACATCGATTTCTTCCATTGTATCTTCTACACCTGAGATTCTTTCTTCCATTTCTTGTATTCTGTTGGTTATGCTTACCTCTGTAGTTCCTGTTTTCTTCCCTAAATTCTTCCTCTCCATTATTTCCTCCATTTGTGTTTTCTTTAATTTTTCTAGTTCTATCTTCAGGTCTTGAGTTGTTTTGTTTACTTCCTTCACCTGTCTGCTTGTATTTTCCTCTTTTTCTTTTAGTTCCTTCAACTCTGTCTCTTTGATTTCTTTCAGTGATTTAATTATTTCTTCTCTGAAGGCCACAAGCTGTTTGGCTGCATCTTCCCGTATTTCTTCACGGATGGCCCTAATTTGCTTGTCTTTATCTTCCTCCATTTCTTTACGGATAGCCATGATCTGTTTGGTTTTATCTTCCTCTAATTCTTTACGTATTTTATTTGTCTCCTCTATTATCCTCTTCATTAACATAGATGTAAGGTCCTCTTCTTGATTTTCTATTATGCTGCATTGTTCAGGGCTGTTCGCCCCTGGATGGCTGGGTTCTGGAGATGCCATATTGCTCTGTCTTTTGTTGGTTGAGCCTTTACGCTGACCTCTACCCATTGGGCTGATTTAGGTTTTGGCTGTTAGTTTCTGTGCTTCCTGGAGTCCTGAGGTAGGGAGTATCCCCTTGGCCGGAAGATGATTTTTCCTGAAGGAGTCCTTCTCTGATTTTTGGTTATGGTCACTGTATGGCCAGTGTTTCTCCGGAGATGCCACTGCTCACCTCAGGTTTATAGCCCTGAGTAGTAGCTGTGGTCTATGTTAGGCAGGGGGGGATCTCCTCTTACCCATAAAATTTCTCAAGACAGCTGCCCCACTGCTGGGTTTCTTGTTATAAATTTAGTGTGCTGCTGCTCACTAAATTTCCATGTACAGTCCTCTTGAAGAAACTGCTGATTCCCTAGCTATGGGGTTTTCTCCCAACAGGGAAACTCAGTCTGTTATCCTGGGGCGCACAGTTCTGTCTGAGAAAGTGGGAGGTGCACTCAGCAAGTCTCTGGGCCAAAGGCTGATTGCTCTGCTCTGGACCTGGAGAATGTGCACCTAGGTTGATTTGGCACCTGGGGGGCACTGTTCTGGTCTGGAGGCTGGGTGCCTCACTCTGGACCAGAAGCTGTGTGTCTCTGTCTGGGATGGCGGCTACAGGCACTGCTCTGGTCCAGACGCTGTGGGTGCAGCCCCCCTGAAGGATCAGGGATTCCTACAGTTTTGGCAGTCCAGCCAGGGACAACTGGCCGATCCCTGGCACAGTATCTGAGGGCTGCTATAATGTCTCTTCGACTCCTGCAGGTCCGAGGATGCAGCTGTGTGTCCCAGTGCCCCAGGGGAACGCAACAATGGCGGCAGAGCACAGCGCTTCTGCCTGCACTAGAGTCTGCGTGAGTCCAGGAAGTGTTTTGGTGCTGGGTGTCCTAAGCATTAGAGCTGCTGACCCCCTCCGCTGGGGGTTTCCTCCTGCCAGAGACACGCAGTCTGGTGCCCTGTTGCCCTGGTGCCCACAGTTCTATCTGAGGCGGCGAATCGCGCGCGCAGGCAGGGCTCTGTGCAGGCAGGCGCCTTTGTCCCTCCCGGCTCTGGGTCCGGGCTGGCTCCTGGGGCACCCGCGGAACCCGAGTCTTTTCCAGGGGATGTCTGGGCAACCTGGGGTCGGTCCCAATTGTTTCCTGCTCCGTGGGGTTATCTCTCGACTGGGAGATCCAGTCTATGGTGTTGTGGGCCCACAGTTCAGTCTGGGACCGTGACCAGATCGCGCTGGCGGGTAGCTCTGGGCTGGCGACCAAGCGCCTGGCGGAACGGGGATCTCTTCCGCGGTTTTGCCAGGTGAGTTAAAGCTGATCGAATCCCCCACCGTGGGGTATCCTCTCACCTGAGAAACACAACCACTTGTGTTTTATGGCCGCGAGTTCTGATTGCTGGTCACTGTGCCAATCCTGCTGTGCTGCTCCTCAGAATGAGAGTCCTCCCGGCGCTGCCATCTTGCCTACCTAGTAGCAATATCTTAAAAATATGTAAATGAAAAGATCCCTTCATCTTTTGTATTTTCTTTTTCATTATAAAAGAGAATATTTACATTTCAGACCATTGTGACCATCAAGCTCTTTTAAGGTTTTCAATGAGTTTCAGACATGCAAAGAAATATAGGCTCCTAAGAATATCCTTATTACTTAATATGTGTGCGTGCGTGTGTGTGTGTGTGTGTGTGTGTGTGTGTGTGAAATTATTTAATTTTGTGTGTGAGAGGGTTATGAAAACAGCCTTCTGGAAAGGCAAGGGTAGAAGCCACACTGCCTATTAGTTCTAATGGTCAAATATTTAAGAAAAACAGAATAAAAATCAGGTTAATGGTATCATAGAGCGTAGTCGTGGTGTCCAGACTGTAAGCACTGATATTGTACAGATTACCAACTTTTTTTTAGTAGATAATTTATTAGGAAAAGGATGTCTTGAGGCCAGGCTTGGTGGTTCATGCCCATAATCCCAGCAATTTAGGAGGCTGAAGTAGCAGGGCTTTCAAGTTCCCAGGCCAGCTTGGGCAATAATGTGAAATGCTATCTCACCAAACAAACCAAGGTACTGAGGTGACAAGACTTTCAGGTTGCAGGCCAGCCTGGGCAACAGTGTGTAATCCTGTCTCTACAAACAAAGCAAAGTAAAGTGCAAACCCATGTATTAGAAAGCCTTAAGGAACAGAATTTGTGTACTTCTTGAATCCTAATTTCAGAAAAACCTAACTGAAATTGTTTGTTAAACTCACATTCTGAATATCATTGATATAATTACAGTGTATCCTCAGTGTATGTAATACAACGAGGAAAATATAAACGTTGATTAGATATAAGCCTCTCCTTTACAACTCCCACGTCTAGGTAGGAGAGAGGTTAGTGGGGAGAGGGCCGCAGACCACTTTACTTCTCCCAGCTGTTTAGGGTCTGTGGGTTCTTTCGGGGGTTATACCAGTCTCTGTCAACAGCAGACACAGCAAGCAGTCTCCTCCAAGCCGCTGCATTGAATCGTTTCTCTCGTCTGTCTCCAAGCCACCATCCATCTCTGGTCTTTCCAGACTGCCACTCAGCACACGCCATGACTGCACACTACACTTTCTCTTTCTGGACTCTCATATATTTATACTCTCAGAGCCCTGGACCACGCCCCTCTCTGTGCTGCACCCGAGGCAGGCTATTACCAGCTGGCAAAGACCACACTCTCCCCACACAAGGCGATTATCAGCTGTGGACAAACCAAAGCCCAAACTAAAATCCCACACTTGGGATTAAAAGAAAAACATATTAACACAACATAACTGGGTTTTATAAAAAACAAAAGTTCTAGTACATGCATTAAGTATCAAAAAGTTTTGCTACTTTTTCCATATAAATGAATATGTCTCAGATAGCTAGATCCTACCTTACTCTGCAGTAAGCATACAAAGCACAAAACTTATTTGGAGTTCTTTGTTTTATCTTGGAATTAGATGCCCCTCTTTCATCTTGCATTTAACAAATAGGAATATTTTTAAATAAATTATATTACCTTTATTGAATCAAATAAATTACTCCAAGGAAATGCGTCCTATGTGGTTTGATTGTAACTTAGAATACACCAAGCATGTACAGTTCTTGTTGAAAATGTCCAGCTTGCATAGCTTGTCAGTCTGAGTCTGCTTGTAATGCTCATAATGCTGCAAACTGAGTGAAACAACAGAAACTTATTTTCTCATTGTTTTGGAAGCTGGAGAGTGCAAGCCCATAGTGTTAGGACTGGTGTTTGGTACAGACCCTCTCTCTGGGTTACAGCTGGCTCCTTGCTAGCTCTCCTTATCCTTTCTGTGACAAATGCTTAAATAGACAGCTTTCTGGCATCCATTCTCTTAAGGGTACTAGTTGGGTCAGGACCTTCATGCATAACTTTATCCTCCTTACCTCCAGAAAAGCCTTTGCTCTAAATACAGTGATTCTGTGTATTCAGCATCTAAACTTAGGGGAGATAAAACATTCCATCTACAACATGATATTTATAAAACAATGTTCGTGCCTATGAAGTAGCACATGATTCCATTTAAAACATTTTCTCCAAGTGTTTTCTTCTTCATCTTATATTTTTGTTCCCAAATTTTTACTCTTATTTTTTTCCTTTTTTAAAATTTGTGCAATTATTTTTAATATAATTTTTTATTATTACAATTTATTCACTTTGTATCCCAGCTGTAGCCCCGTCCTCATTCCCTTCCCATTCCATCTCCCCTCCCTCCCTCATCTCCTCCTATGCCTCTTCCCCAGTCCACTGAGCAGGGAGGTCCTCCTCCCCTTCCATCTGACCCTAGCTTATCAGGTCTCATCAGGACTGTCTTTCATAGTCTTCCTCTATGGCCTGGTTAGGCTGCTCCCCCTCAGGGGGAGGTGATCAAAGAACCAGCCACTGAGTTCATGTCAGAGACAACCCCTGTTCATTATTAGGGAGCTCATTTGGAGACTGAGCTGCCACGGGCTACCTCTTTGCAGTGGGTCCAGGTTAACTCCATGAATGGTCCTTGGTTGGAGCATCAGTCTCAGAAAACACCCCTAGGCCGAGATTTATTGGTTCTGTTGTTCTCCTTGTGGAGCCCCAGACCCTTCCAGGTCTTTCCGTTTCCCTCTTCTTTCATAAGATTCCCTGCACTCTGCCCATAGTTTGACTATGAGTCTCAACTTCTCCTTTAATACCTTGCTGGGTAGAGTCTTTCAGAGGCCCTCTATAGTAGGCTCTTGTCTTGTTCCTTATATTCACGTTCTTCCAATGTCTATCCCGTTTGCCTTTCTGAATGAAGGTTGAACATCTTACCCAGGATCCTCCTTCTTGCTTAGCTTCTTTAGGTGTACAGATTTTAGTATGATTTGGTAGATACTCATTTATAAGTGGATATTAGACATAATATAGGATAATTATACCAAAATCTATACTTTAATTTTTTAGAAAAGTTAAGAAGATAATACTGTGAATGTTTAAGACTTTGCTGTATTTGCTTTTGTGTGTCTTTTTATTTTTTATTTTTTTAAATGAATTTTTTATTATACTTTATTCACTTTGTATCCACCCATAAACCCCTCCCTCCTCCTCTCCTAATCCCACCTTCCCTCCCCCTTCTTCATGCATGCCCCTCCCCAAGTCCATTGATAGGGGGGTCCCCCTTTCCTTCCTTCTAATCTTAGTCTTATCAGATCTCATCAGGAATGGCTGCATTGTCATCTTCTGTGGCCTGGTAATGCTGCTCCCCCTTCAGGGGGAGGTGATCAAAGAGCAGGCCAATCAGTTTATGTCAGAGGCAGTCCCTGTTCCCATTACTATGGCACCCACTTGGACACTGAACTGCCATGGGCTACATCTGTGCAGGGGTTCTAAGTTATCTCCATGCATGGTACTTGGTTGGAGTATGAGTCTCTGGAAAGACCCCTGTGTTCAAATTTTCTGGTTCTGTTGCTCTCCTTGTGGAGTCTGTCCTCTCCAGATCTTACTATTTTTCTCTTCTTTCATAAGATTGCATGCACTCTGCCCAACAGTTGGCCATAAGTCTCAGCATCTGCGTTGATAGGTCTGCAGGGCAGAGCCTTTCAGAGGCCCTCTGTGGCAGGTTCCTAACTTGTTTCCTGTTTTCTCCTTCTTCTGATTTCCATCCTCTTTTCTTTTCAGGATGGGGATTGAGCATTTTAGTCAGGGCCCTCCTTCTTGATTAGTTTCTTTAGATGTACAGATTTTAGTAGGTTTATCCTATATTATATGTCTATATGAGTGAGTATATACCGTGTGTGTTTTTCTGCTTCTGGGACAGCTCACTCAGGATAATCCTTTCCAGTTTCCACCATTTACCTGGAAATTTCATGATTTCCTTTTTATGACCCTTCTATGTGCATGCTCTCTGTAAATACAAATATACATATGTAAGACATATGTTGAAACAGACTCACATATATAAGTATATAACACGTATGTGTGTAGTTATTTCTTTGATTTTTGCTATACTGTTTGCAAATGAAAGAAAGTTGTTCTTCATAGAATTTGATGGGTAGCTATTAAACAAAAATTCTGAGATCTCGTCACTCATTGATGGGGGGGCTGCTGTAGTTATAAAAAAATTTCAATTTTGATGTCATAAAAGCCATGCTACTTCATTTTGTAAGTCTTTGAAATGTGTTGGTTACTTTGGTGGTAGAAGTCTTTAAGTCTAATAATGCTTATTGTAGTATCAGATAAATTGTGCTCATGAAGTTAGTATTAATTTATTGGCATGATTTGACAGGGATTTTTTTTTTTTTTTTTTTTTTAGTCATTCTCATTTTTTACTTTCCTTTTCCACGGCAGTATACAATGCTGTCAGGGCAGGTTCCATTCCAGTCTAATGACAGAAGTTTAACATGCACTAGTGCAGTAGAAATCATGAAGAAAATTAAAAAGGGAGATTTTTCCTTTGAAGGAGAAGCATGGAAGAATGTATCCCAAGAGGCTAAAGATTTGATTCAAGGTAAGACTCTCAAGAAATCTGGTATTCTGCATCAACTGTTGTGTCTAAGTAGAACCATGCCCAGGACTCAAGTTTGTGTTTGTTAATTGTTCCAGAAACCCACAAGGAGCCTAACAGTCTTGCCAGGTAGCTTGTCTTCTTTTTCTCCCTCTTCTCCCTTTATAACCTCACCCCATTTCCAGCATAAGCTACCACATGGCTCCTGCTGGCATCTCAATGAGCAGATCCAAAATGAACCTCATCTTTTCTTTTTTGCTTTCTTTCCCCCAAACATGTACTTCTGTCCCTTTTCTTTTGAATGATGGCACTCCACCAAGGCCAGACCATAGAAACAGAAGCCTTGGAACACCTAGGCTCCTTCCTTTCTACTCACATGACTTTCCAGTTAGTCCTACACCAACAGGGCAGAAATCATACCTTTTCTCAGGAAAAATCCTCTGAAGAGTCTCCTGTAGCTTTGTGTCCAGCTCCTTAGCCTTCACAGCCAGCCTCTCATGTCCTGGCTGCCCTGCCTCTGCTTTATTGTCCTGTCCCACACTGCTGTGGAATGTTTTAGTTCCTCGTGGATCAAGCTTTCAGAGGCCTCTGCTTCTTCACACATGGTCCTCTTAGTCTGGTGCCTTCTTCTCATCACATGGCCTTATTTCCTAGAAGCCTTGTAGGCTGAACACATTTCCTGTGTTCAACTCATGTGTTTTTGCTGCTGCACTGGTCCTCTCAGGTTAGAATAGCCATCCTTGTCTCTATGTCTCCCACTCTCTCCTCTGAGTGTGTGCCCCTACGTCTCTAGTGCCCTACTGCATCCTTTGTCCTAGAAGATGGCTAGTATTTGGTTTATCTGGAGTTTACTAAGTCCCCAGTGGAGTCTTTTTGAGGGGTGGTTATTTTCTCTTATGTGAAAAGCCAGTTGGCTTACATACAGCCTCATAGAAATAGGTTCTTGTGACCTTTTCTTAAAATCCAGTGTCCGCAAGCAGATATCAGTCTTTATGAAAACACATATGTAGGCAGTAAAGGCTTGTTGAAGCTTTCATGCTTTAAAAACATAATTGACCTTCATATCTGAGACTGATTGTTAAACTGTTGAAAGTGGAAAATTATAAAATTGCAATGCTTTATTCCCACAGGACTTCTTACAGTTGATCCAAATAAAAGGCTAAAAATGTCTGGCTTGAGATACAATGAATGGCTTCAGGATGGCAGTCAGCTGTCCTCTAATCCTCTGATGACTCCAGACATTCTGGGATCTTCAGGAGCCGCTGTGCACACCTGTGTGAAAGCAACCTTTCATGTAAGAGCCTGTTCTGTGCGCTAGCATGGTTTAAAAAGGCTCCTAATCAGGTGTTCTTGTTGGGTAGCATTGGAGACATGGTCCCCATCGATACATTTAAAACAATTGTGTGCTTTTAACTTTAGGTGTGTTTTTAAAAACTGCTTTCTATTATGAACACATTATGACTAGAAAGTGCATGGCAGGCCAGAGTTACTAACTCAGAACACTAGCTATTTAAAATGAGTTTCTGAAAGTGGACAGTAATCTAATATTTGAATGTTTGAAAAGTCAAACAACACATACAAGAACTCTCTCAAATGAGAAGTCATTTCCTAGAAAAATATACAACAGAACATTGGAAACTAAGGCCTATGTGAACATCCACTCTTTAGCAACCCATTAGTGCACAGCTGGAGGCAGGAAGGACGTGAAGGAGATGAGCTGTGCTAAATGCACATTGTATTGAAAGGCTGAGACTCTGTATCACTTTGTCTCCAGCAGATGCACACAGTTGAGATAGTCAGTGCAAGATGAGTTGAAAAAGGCAGAAAGCGTCTGAAAGGATTATCCTGGGGAAGGAGAAGGAATAGCACTGCTCCGGCTACAGAATAGAATTTGAAAAGCTGATAAATGTAACACATGAAGGACTAGAGAGAATGGCCATAGGAATCTAGTTCTTCTCAGGGGCTGTGACATGGGCTTGGCAGGCATCACTGTAGCACTCCTCATAACCAACAGTAGGGAAATTTAGGATGGAGTGAGTGTGGTGGAATCTCAGCACCTGGGAGGTAGACACAGGAGAATCAGCCCAGGTCATCCTCTCCTACATACAAGTCTGAGGTCAGCCTGGGCTGCCTGAGACCCCTATCTCAAGTAACACAAGCTGGAGAGATGACTCAGTAACTAATAGCAGTGAAGCTACTCATGTTAAATAAAAAAGTACTTTAAGTAACACAAAAAAGCAACAAAGAGAAGTAATCACAATTCTGAGACAGCTCAGCTGGTACAGTTCACACAGTTTGCTTAATGTCAGAGCACTTGCCTGTCATGTGAGGCCCTGCTCTAGTTCACACTAGAGAACTTTGTGTGGGTCTTAAGAGCTGGATGGAAAAGTCCTCTGAGCTTTGTTTGAAGAGCAACGTGGAACTGTGGTTTTCAGAAAAACTGACTTCTGCTTATAGTCAAAACTACTGGAAAGTCTTTAATGCTGTTATCCTCATGTCTTTGTTGTCCCTCCTTTCTCTGCAGGCCTTTAACAAATACAAAAGAGAAGGGTTTTGCCTTCAGAATGTGGATAAGGCCCCATTGGCTAAGAGGAGGAAAATGAAGAGGACAAGCACCAGCACAGAGACGCGGAGCAGCTCCAGTGAGAGCTCCCGCTCGTCCTCCTCCCATTCCCATGGCAAAACGACACCCACCAAGACACTGCAGCCCAGCAACCCCACAGACAGCAGTAACCCGGAAACGCTCTTCCAGTTCTCGGACTGAGTGCTGTGGGACGTGGGCGGCCCTCGCTAACCCTTACACCTTACTTCCCTCAGCATGTGCCTGAGGTATGTTCTGTGCTTTAAAGAGATGTGTCCCCTTGTTCTCATTGGAATCTGCCTCGTAATGAATATTTTTCGGGAAACCTGTCTGGTTATCCTTGTCCAAAAGCACTGGACAGACAGCATTACTGTGAATAGAGGACACATGATACTTTTTTAGTGGACTAGCATGATACCAGCTCAAGATTCTTCTTGAAACAGCAAAGGTTTCTGTAATTTTAGTAAGTGGTTAGATAAGTCATGGATTTTTCACCTGTCTGCCAAGAAGACTTGATGACTTCTGCCATGCCTGGTGGGCAAGGAAGCTTTTTAAGAGACTTGCACCCTCTGGGTAGCAATTTACCAGAGATAAAGGTCTGTTTTTGAAAAAGATGCTATAATGAATTTTATGTGTGGCTTGTTTCTTAAAAGAGAATTTTAACTTATTGTTTTTATTTTATGGTCATATATGCTGATAACCTGCTATTATTAATCTTTTTCTAAAAAGCAAAAAAAAATATATATATATATATATTTAAGAACTTAAGGTCCTATGCTCTGCACTTGGGACCCATCTGAGATGCATGCTAAGCTATGTTTATTTTAATTTTGCACTGCCCTTTCCTGGCAGTTTGTTTTAATGGTTATTGCAGGAGTTAAGGTACATGTCTCTTGGTTTTATGTAATATGGCACTTTATAAAATAGTATGAGTATTGTAGTCTGTCTTATAAGGTGCACTGTTTAAAGCATATGTACTGTATTTTTGCCATTCTTTTCACTATCTAATTTGTCCTCACATCCCTCTTCTGCTTTCTAAGCAGCAAGTAGAACGGGATGGTTGTACATGATTCCTTAGCCACTTATGCACCAATATGAGGAAAAGTAAAGGGAAATTAAACTCAACACTGTGCTTCATATCTGTACACTGTGTTGCACTACAGTGAGGCATTTTCTCCTGTAGTCATATATTATGTATATAATATTTTAGAACCTTACCTATACTTGTTTTGAAATGTTTCTGTTAAATTTTAAATCCACAAAGCATTTTATAAACTTATGCAGAGCACTTTTATTGCTCAAAAGTTCTGAATTCATACAGAAAACAAGTGCTATGCCATGAAGACATTTCACTGAAAGACTGCTGTATTTTAAAATACAAAGTAATTAATTCCCTATGCAAGAAAAGAAATTATAGGATTTGTATGGTTTTTTTTTTTCTTTAAAGCCATTACATGGAATGTCAGGACTCCAAAAAATGATCTCCACTATGTTTACAAGAATCATGCTTAAAAAGATACTGCCCAACATGCTTATTTTACAGTTTTGTTAGTAATAATTTCTTCAGCATTAGTTTGGAATTTGGACACAATACCTACTTATCTCTTTCTTAAGATTATGGCAGCATTAATTTCAAGCAGTTATGAATACTAAAAATACTGCATTCTGTGTAATGGTAGTATATTTATTACTAAATCAGTGTATATATTAAAAATATAGGCAACAAAATGGTAAATATTAAAATATTTTCAAAACATTATATTATCCTGTTCACTTTTTGTTCACAGTACAGTAGTTACCGGGGATATTTTTTGATACTCTGACTGGCCAAATGGCTATATAATTCTCATTGAGTCAATAAAAATTTTGTACTCCTAGTTTTCAGTCATTTCTAGTCATGATAAGAAACTGTGTGAATTATTAATAAACTGTAGCCATTTCAACAAAATGTGATGCCTTTGGGCACAGGTTTTTAATAAGAATATGTCCACTTATTTTTACACTGGATATACCTGGGTTATATTTGGAAATGTATAAGTTAGTTCTTGGAGTTATTTATTGTATATCCTGGTAGGAACTATGAGTTTCAAAGTACAAACTAAGGAGACTGTTTTGCCAACAGAAAGTAACCCACAAAAGTGTTTCAGCGTTCCCTCATGATTGATTAGTTCATAGTGAATATTGGAAATTGATGGTTTTTCATTTCTTCACCTTGTGTCTTCTGGAGGATTTGATAGACACTGAAATGGGCAAAAGTAGCGTAAGAAGAAGAGATAAGGCTATGTGAACTGGTGAGCCTAACTGAGTCATCTAGAGGGAGCTTGTGGAAAGACATCAGGAGACTTCAGGAAGATGCTGCCACGGTCAGGCGATTTATAGGCACTTGAAAGGCAGTACCTAACGATCCCTTGCAGAGTCTGTGTTAGTGGACAGCAAGGTGTCCTTTAAGAATCGCAGACCTTCCGTTTGGTCACTTCAAAATTAAACAGTCAAAATGCTACATACAAAAATACTAAGTGGGGCCTGGAGGAGATGGCAGCAGTTAAGACAGACGCTGCTCTTGGCAGAAGGATGTGAGCTCCACTTCCAGCATCCATGTCACACAGCTTGCAACAGCCTGGAACTCCAGCTCCAGGACATGCCATGCCTGCTTCTGGTGCACCAAAATAATAAAATTAAAGTAGGTCAACGAAAAATCAATATCTACTTTAAATTTCCTTTATGACAATAGTTTGGGGAATAGAGTCAAGTCATCCTACCCTTCTTTATTGATTATACTGTGTGTAACTTATGCTAATGAATATCCCGAGTCACACATTTTATAATTGCATTGAAAGGCAAGGATAATAAGAAAAGGGATGTGAGAGGGAACAAGACTAAAGGAGACCAGTTCTTCTAATCACTGTGGCAGGTCCAGTTGCTGAATGAAGTAATTTAGCTCTCTTGAAATCCATCATTTCTCCAAGCCTCTATAAAAAAAAAACATTTAACTATTGGAATGAAGTGAATTTCAACATGATTATCTGTCTTGAAGTTGCAGGCTCATTTGTGCATGAAAACTGCCTTTTTCTTTTGAGATTACTGCTAATTAAGTTATTATGCAAATGGCTATATTTTAAATGTAAGGCAATTATTTTAAAGAATCCTACTAGGGTAACAATGAGTGATCTGTTTTTTTTTTTTTAATAAATAAAATTCTTTATCTAAATGTGAACTCATATTTTATAAAAGCATATAATTTATTGTCTATTTGTTTGCTTTTCTTTTCTTCTTTCTTTTTTCTGTTTTTCAAGTCAGAGTTTCTCTGTCTAGTCTTGGCTATCCCGGAACTCACTCTGTAATCAGGCTGGCCTCAAACTCAAGATATCCACCTGCCTCTTCCTCCTGAGCACTGGGAATAAAAGTCTGAGCCACCACCCCCTGGCCACTTTTCTTCTATTTCAGACAGGTTTTTGTTTATTTAGATTTATTTAGAATAAGATGCTTTAAAATGTTGGAAATTTCTCATTGTTGGCCCTGTACACATTATTTTAAAATATTAGAAATTTTGCATTGTTGGCCCTGTATACATTATTGGCTTTTTATGCTTTCGAGCTCCTGGCTACTTTCAGGTGTTTTCCCAGAGGCCATCAACAGCGTGTCTGGGGTGCTTGTGTGGCAACATCTCTAATATTCCTTAGTCTACTGAGTTAAATTCTAATACATTACTTAAATTCTGTCAGAATACTTGTCTCCAGGTGAATTATTATAATGAAATATCTTCAATCTACACTGCTTGGCCTCTCAAATGTCGTATACCCAAACACCTGAATTTTTTTATCTTTAACTATACTATGTGAGTTCCCGTTGCTACTTGATACCTTCATCCATCACTAAAATGAGCATAGCAAGCTCTCATGAAATAAAAGTCACCATTTGGGTTATGTTTGGTTTTCTGTTTGTCTGTCTGTCTGTTTGTTTGTTTGGTATTTGATTTTTCATTTTGTTTTTTTGTTTTGTTTTGTTTTGTTTTGTTTTGTTTTGTTTTGTTTTGAGACAGGGTCTCCCTGTGTAGCCCTGGCTGTCCTGGAACTCACTATGTAGACCAGGCTGGCCTCAAACCTATCAGAGATCCACCCCTCAATTGCTGGGTTTAAAGGCATTGTGCCACCATGCCTGGCCCCCATGATTGACTTTAAGATCCAAGGATGGGGGAACCCGAAAGATTCACAGAGGAAGAAGTGTGTCTCAAATGTTTTCAGTGTAGGCTGCTTGAAGAAAAGGGCTGCTACAGCAATACAAGTTTTACTGCATCTTGTTAAGTAGCTTCACTCTTGATTTGGAGTAGTTATTTATTTATCGATCATGGTGTCACATGCCTGTAACACCAGCTCCAGGGGGACCCAGTGCCTCTGGCCTCATGGTACTTCCGCTTATGTGCATATACTAACACAGAGGCACATAATTAAAAAATAAATCTAAGGAGGGGTTTAAAATGTGTGAAATGCAGCTACATGAGTTCACCATTATGCAAAAATTAGCATTTTTTCCATAGATAAGACAGGACATCACTACACCCTATCATCTTACAGGACCGCTGTCACATGTGGTCTGTCCTTGGCTAGAAGTTCATCACATGGCACTTGATGTTTGCTTTAACGCCAAATCTGCCACCAGGGAATTCTCTATGCTTTTGATTTTTTTAAATATTTATTTTGCTCTTATTTTTGAAACACCTTTATTGGAATAAAACTTGCTTATCAGTATGAACCAAAAATTTTTAAAGGTACAGTTCAGGGTTGCCTTTAGTTTTAAAGGATAGTTATGCTGAGTATGAAATCCTAGGTATGCCACTTTTAAAATGCTGTTCCATTCATTAAATTCTGTCTCAGTCAGCTCTGAGTTTTATCTTGAAGAGAAGGTTTTTTGTCGTTGTTTGTTTCCTCCTTCTAGCAGGCTCAGACCTTGAAGCCTAAGCTGACCTCAGACTTCTGACTTAGCCCCTCTAGTGCTGGAATTAACTGGTATTGCCATCACCCCTTGCTCTCTGACCATCTTTAAAGATTTCCTCTGTATCTTTGTCTTTCAAAACTTTGAGTATAAGGTGCCTATGTGTGGTCTTTTAAAAGGAGAATAAACTT
>NW_026596134.1:10972030-10996571 GCF_907164565.1 Psammomys obesus
TTTTTTTCAAGACAGGGTTTGTGTGTGTATCAAGCCCTGGCTGTCCTAGAGTTACTCTTCACATCAGTGTTCCAGACCCATCCTCTCTGTCTTCCTTTTTAGAAATCCCCAAAGCCTCTTCCCCGAGTTCTTATTATCTCCCCATCTTTTCTGTTTTCCATCATTTTCCCCTGTACTTGAACCTGTATACATTTTACCAATTTGTCCTCTAGTTCATTTGGTCTCTCTTCTCTCATGTCTAATGAATTTGAAATTTAATATTATATAGTATATCAAGTTCTAAGATATTCATTGGCTCTTACATATACTCCAAGTCCCTAGTGAATTCCCAATCTTCCTTTTTGTTTGTTTTGTTTTGTTTTTTTTAAGACAGGGTTTCTCTGTCGCCTTGACTGTCCTGGACTCACCTTGTGGACCAGGCTGACCTCAAATTCAGAGATCTGCCTGCCTCTGCCTCCTCTAGTGCTGGGATTATAGGCACCAGTCTTCATTTTAGTATGTAGATTGGTCCTTACATACTATTCTCGAACATATTAGTTAAAATTATTTCAGCTCTCGGAGGAAAAAAGACTGACTTACTACATGTTGGTTGTTTCTGTTGTCCATATTTCTCTTGTGTTTCAGTCATTTTGTCTTGTTTTGAGCTTGCCTTGTGAGTTTATCAAATGCCTTGTATTGTGTTTTTAAGATCACAGAGGCCCTGGGTTGTTGGTCTTCTCCTGTGAGGGTTACGATTTCTTCTGTCTATCACATGAATTGCAGACAGAGCCTTGTGACTACATCAGGGGTTGATGTTTGGATGAATTGGGCCATACATACTAAATTTAGTGGTTACTCCTAGCAACTGGCCACTGTGAGTTTCCAACTGAAAATCTGGGTTATTTATTCAGGCCAGTTTACTATGATGAACCTGAATTCCCATGTCTGTCTCCTCGGCACCAAGAACTGCTAAGACCTCTCTCTGGCCAACTCTGTCAGCTTTCACTTGCTGCCACTGCCGGCCTTCCTGAAGCTTGGCCTTGTGCAGGAGAGTTTAGGATTGAGAGACACCCCCAGGGAGCCGGTAGCAGTTAGTACTCCTTGTTTAATTTCTCGGAGTGGTCTTCTCTCTGGGACTTTGCCCTCAAATCCTAGCCTAAGCTCCAGCTTCGTGAATTGAGTGCTGTGCTGCTCTCTGCCTGTGTTTGCCGTGCCTGCAAAGGGGCCACGGTGATTGTGGGGCCCACCTCAGTATGCTGCTGCTCCATGGTGCCTGTTATTGATGGTACAGATTTCTGTTAACTATCATGGTGCTTTTCGGTGGGTTTTCTACCTCAGGCACAAGCCACTCCAACTTTGGCCCAGAGCAGAAATGTGCTGGTAATCATTTTGGGTCATTGTTGAGTTGTGAGAGGGCACCAGGTTCCTCTCAGATCACAGGTCTTCATTAAGGTTTTATGCCCCTCTTTCAGGCCAGATATTATTGTAGACACAGCTGAAAGATAGAAAAGATGAGACCTTTAGTCTTTTTAGAGACAGAATCCATTTAGGTTTCTGATTTTTTCATCGTATGTTAATTATGTAGGCTGGTCGTGATGGCCTTTGACTGTGACCGTTCCATGCACGAGTGTCTTGTGCTTCGCTCCTAACCACTCTCTCTACCATGGTTCTTCCCTGAGAACAGCAGTCGTTGCTGTGCTACCTTCATGTCATCTTCCCCCCAGATATGAGAGAAAGCATGCAATACTTCCACCTCTGTGACTAGCTTATTTTGACATATTCTCTGGTTGTCTTCACTTCCCTATGAATGACTTAACTTTATGGCTGAATAGTGCGCGCACACACACATATATATACATGCATATATATGTATATGTAATGTTTTCTTTATATGTTTATCCGTTGCCGATTAGTCCTTGTAGTAATTATCATTGGCTATTATGAAACAGATGTGGTAGGGAGAAACTGGAACCTTTTGGATGATCACACTTTGTTACTTTCTATAAATAATGATAATATTTTGTAATTATATGGGCTGTAGACAAGGTCCTGGGTTCAATCCCATATGCCAGGAAAAAAAAAAAATTACATGAAGACTAGCCCAGTACATCACATTTGTGGACCACTTGTTGAAGGCTAAAAATGCTTAATTATATGTTTTTAAGTTGTGTCTTCCAACAGACGATATAAGTACATGAAAAGTTTACTTTGAAGCATAAGGGGTAGACAATTTGAGTTAAAATTATAGAAAGTAGCTGTGGTGTTGTGACACATACCTGTGATCTCAGCACTCTCGGGGTTGAAACAGCATCATTGAGAGTTCAAGGCCAGCCTGGGCCAGCCTGAGACCTCTCATCAAAACCGGAGGCTGGAAAGGTGGCTCCTATATACCAAGTTCTGGCTGCACAAGCATGAGGACCAGAGTTCAGGTCCCAGGCACCCAGAGACATGCATCTGTAACCCCAGCACTGGGAACGCAGACACTGGCTGGTCCTGGGACCCCGCTGACCACCCAGTCTAACAAAGTACTAAGCTCCAGACAGTCCCTGTCTCAAAAAAAAGGGGGTATGTGTGAAGGAGCAATAGAGGAAAATGCTTAGTTAGCCTAAGCCTCCATGTACATACACACCACACACACACACACACACACACACACACATACACAATTTAAAAACAAGAAAAATAAAGTAATAAAACCCACAGGAACAAATTTATGGGGAACAAATGAATCTATGGAAGAAATTCCTTTTCCTAAGTGTTAACATGAGATCTGATCATCAGTACACTGAAGTTTCCTATTTTAACTTAAGGTTTTTGAAAAACATTTCACAGGTGACTAAGCCCTCATTAAATGTATTAAGATACTTAAAAATGGTCTTGATGTTCTCAGTCAGTCTTCCAGAATAGCTTCCATGTCAGCGTTACCAAGAGAAAATGCTTGCTGCTCACATACCACTATTATATACTGCGGTCAAACGAACTGTTCCACTGTTTCGTTCTTATTCTTTCTTCCTTCAGAAGCTGTATCCACTCTGGAGCATTTGTACATTTAATCCCAGCACCTGGGAGGTGGAGGCAGAAATATCATGAGGTCAGTGTCTTCCTCTAGGGGCTGGAAAGATAGCTAAGCAGTTCAGAGCACTTGTTCTTAGAGAGGACACAGGTTCAATTCCTAGCACATACATGGCAGCTCACAACCATCTATGAATCCAGTTCCAGGTAATACGGTCCTCTGTCCTGATCTCTGAGGGTACCTGGCATATACGTGAGATGGAGACATATGTGAGCGAAGTACTCACAAGCATAAATCAATCTTTAAAAAAGTTTAAAGAGTGTTTTTCTTGTCTAGTTAGTGAGTTTGAGGCCAGCTTGGGTTAAATGAGACCCTGTGGAAAGAAGGAAGGAAGGAAAGAAAAAAAGGAAAACTGACTTCATCTAAAAGAAGTATCTTTCTGCTCCAAGCCCAGAGTCAAAAGGTAACTTTGCATGGTGCTGGGGCGTAAGCTCCGGTCCTCTCTGCATGCTGGGCAAGGGCTCTGTCCCTCGGCTACTCACTCAGCCTAATGATTTGTACTTCTGAGTACAGTGCATGGTTACATGATAAAAGTTAGTCCAAAAAACTAGAATTTCTTTACATATGCTAGTTCTAAGAAATCAAAGATGCACTTCAAGGGCCAAGCAACAGCCTTAAGCACCCTGGACTTGGTGCTTGAAATAGTGGCTCTCTAAACACAAATGCCTTCATACTGCATGATGTCATTTCTATTAAAAATACAGAGTGGGCAGAACTAGAGGGAGTGGAAGCTCTGTGATTTCCACAGGTTGCTCTGAGAGGGAGGGAGGTGACCACTTAGTGAGGTGAATGAGCTAACAGTGCTTGGGGTGATGAAGCAGTCTGGATCTAGGTAGCCACATGGTTGTATAGTGTATAAAACTCGTGAATGGTACATTTAAAACAATCATTGGGGGAGATGTGTTAAGAGGGGCCTCACACATCCACCTCCAAAATAACTGAAAACTAGAGGCATCTAATGTTCATCTTATTTTTTTTGTTTGTTTGTTTGTTGTTTTGGTTTTTCCAGACAGGGTTTCTCTGGCTGTCCTGAAACTTTTATTGTAGACCAGGCTGGCCTCGAACTCAAAAAGATTTGCCTGCCTCTGCCTCCTGCATGTTGAGGATTAAAGGCATGATCCACTACACCCCCTGGCTACATCTTTTTTTTTTTTTTATGGTGGAAAAAAAAATGTATATATATATTTAGAGTTAACCAGCTGGACCCAGTTTAGATGATCCCAATCTTGTTGGCAACATCCAGAGCAGAGCATCGTAATCAGGAGCCAACCGAACATATGCCTTCTTCTCTCCATCAGGCCTTATCTGGGTATTAACTTTGGCCACATCAATGTCATAGAGTTTCTTCACGGCTTGTTTGATCTGGTGCTTGTTGGCCTTGACATCCACAATGAACACAAGTGTGTTGTTTCCTCTATTTTCTTCATGGCTGACTCAATGGTCAGGGGAAATTTGATGATGGCATAGTGGTCAAGCTTGTTTCTCCTGGGCGCACTCTTTCGAGGGTATTTGGGTTGCCTCCGGAGCCGCAGGGTCTTGGGCCGCCGGAAGGTGGGTGACGTGCGGATCTTCTTTTTGTGGCTGTGGACGCCTTTCAGCACTGCCTTCTTAGCTTTCAAGGCCTTCGCTTTGGCCTCGGTTTTGGGAGGGGCAGGAGCTTCCTTCTCCGCTTTCGGCGCCATCTTGGCAAAGAGGGTACATCTTAATTTTTAAAACTCTGAAGAACAACAAAACCCACTCCCTAGAAAGGGTACAGTCACTTGAGAAATTGCCCAAACACTGACTGCTAAAAGAATGTTGTCACCCCAGCCCTCATTTGCATGACAGGTATTACCGCTGGGGAGGAAAGGCGACCCCAGTATTCCAGCCTCTGGGGAGGGAGAGGGGCAGTGTTTTAGTGTTTTCCCCAATGCCTAACAGGCCAGAGTGCTGTATTTTTTACCGGTGACCACACCCAGCTTCCTGCTCTAACTGTTAATCAGGAGATCTCATTTTAGCTATGTTCCCCTTTGGTGAGTGCTTCCTGAACTCTCTCTGATCCTGTACTTACTGATGCTCTCAGAAACAGGTTCAAGTGCCTGGTTAAGTGAAATGTTTCTCACAGAGCTATTTGGATCATTGGTCTTTCAAGCAACCAAAATACTTTTTAAATGTTGCAAAATTATCTCATCACTCATAACGCGCGGGGTGTGTGTGTGTGTGTGTGTGTGTGTGTGTGTGTACATTTTTTTTTAACAGTGCTGGAGGTGAGGGACCAAACCCAGGTCTTCATGAATAACAAACACAAGTTCCTACTTCTGAGCCACACCTCCAGCCCAAAAATGTCTATCTTAGGTAGTAATTTTTGTTCATGAGACCTAAAAGTTTATTAACATAAGACTGGACTCAAAGGATCTTTTTATCCAGGGCCTGGGGAGAAATGTCTCAGCAGTTGAGAGCATGGGCTGCTCTTCCAGAGGACCTGAGCTCTATTCCCAGCACTCCCATGGCAGCTCCCATCCATCTATAATGGGATCTGATGCCCTGTTGTAGGATGCAGGTGGACATACAGATAAAGCATTCATACACATGAAAGAAAGAGAGAAAGAAAGAAAAGTACAAACATCTTATTCTGGCCGGCTGAGGATGGTGCATGCAAATCTAGCCTGGTCTACAGAATGAGTTCCAAGACAGTCAGGGTTACACAGAGAAACCCTATCTCAAAAAAATAAAAAATAAAAAATAAAATAAAATAAAAACAACAAAGTAAAAAATCTTTTTATCCACTGATTGAGACATTACATGACATTGGTTCCTGGAGGAACAAAGAGAACTGTTTTGGAGAAAACAAATTGGGCTCTGAAATTTTCAGAATGCTTTTCTTAGCCAACGTGAATAGATTTTTTTTTCCAAACTCCAGATTGTTTTTCATAAAATCTTAATGTGAAGAATGTATGTTGCCATATAAATAAAGTTAGTACTTGAAATTTTTTGAGTGGCAAACATTTTGAAAATTAATTGTAATGGTAATTATTGAAATGTTTTCCTTAATATATTTAGAATAAAATACACCTACATGTAAGAACATGGATAAGTTTCATATTGCATCATAGTCTAGTTCTTTATTTTTCTTAAAACAAGAATAGGCTGGGAGATACAGACCTATTTATAGTTAAGTCAGTTTATAGCTTTGTCTGATGGAGTTTGAGGAAAATCTACTATCAGAACACAGGCAGTGTCTTTACATCTAAGTCTAATGTTAGCCTCCTTTGCTGAATTTTTTGAATGTTTTTTATTTTGGTTCTGATTTTTTTGTTTTGGTTTTGAGACAGGGTCTCCTGTAGCCCAGGCTGGCATCAGTCTCACTATGTAATGTAATCACAGATGGCCTGAACTCCTGATCCTCCTGCCTCCATCCTTCAAGTGCTGGGATTACAGGGGTTTGCCACCAGGGCCAGCTCTGATGTTTGCTTTCTAAAGTCAGAGTAATCAAATCCTTAAAAATCTGAAAAACTCTTTTCACATGATGAATCCATTCTTTGAAAAATTTAATTTTTGAGAATTTTAAGTAGAATTTTAATTGAGCAGCATATATGTTGTGGAACCTAAAGCTGTAGAAACATTGGTGACTGTACGTGATTTGCAATCTTCTTTAAGTAGTCTTTTTGGAAATTACCTCTGTGTTGGGTTTGTGTCTATTTTTCAGTGTTAGAATACCATGTCTGTAATAGAAAGTTGTGTATTAAATCTGGTGGCATATCTAGTGGAAATTGTTACACTTATACATGATAGGTGAAATTCATACTTCAAATGAGTCTCCTTGCACTGTAATTATTTACAATTCAGTTACATTAGCTTTATCTTTAACAAAAATATTTCTAGTTACTAAGTGATAGATCAGTATTATGAAGTACACATATGTGTGTGTTTATATGGATACATATGCACATTTAGGAGCCAAAACCATGAGACTGACCATCTGCCAGGGATCCCCTCCTGTCATGAAGTACTGTCTGCTGAAAATGATGGGTGAGCTGAAAGGTATGTTCGTTTCTGTTCCATAAAAGGTACAGGTGCACACAATTCACTCTAGTGAGCTAGTTGTTTCTAGTTGTTTTCTCAAAGACCTAATAGACTGTAATGGGAGATAAATCTCCAGGTTTATTTTACACTTAGCATCGAAGACAGGATTTGAAGTTAACAGGGGGTCCGCACCATCATACTTGCAGTATATGAAGCACACACAGTCGGAAAGCACTTTGATTTGAGTTTTGTTTTTTTCAAACTGAAGTAAGGGATTATTTTCTTGATTGGCCTTATCTAGACATCACAGATGTGTTGTTTGCTTGCTTTATAGTTGGTAGGAATTTTTTTGTTGTTGCTGGGTTAGTCTCCCTGCTATGTTTTAGGATTTGGTTTATTTTGTAAACAGCACCCCAAGTCCTTGTTGGAAAGAGAGGAAAATTAAAATGTCTAGCAAATTCTTTGTCTCCTAAGAGAGCTCACTCTATGATTGACTGACAGGGGTCTTCAACCGTTTTCTGCCCAGGTTCCTGCTCTCCCTCCTTCATAACCTTTTTCCAGCAGAGGCTTCATGGAATGTTTTTACTTCAAAATAAGCATTTTTAACCTTGAGGAAAATAAAGTTGCAGGTGTGCCTCTCAGTGGCAAAAGAAATATGCATTCTTTTTTTTTTTTTTTTTTTTTTTTTTGAGGTGGTAAATGAGCTGTCCAGACAAAATTTTGGCTCCAACCATCTGTTCTTCAGTGAAACTTAGAACTTTGGAAGCCTTTCTTCTTGGTGGGCTTCTTGTAATTAGATTAATAATTACAAATAATCAAATACTTGCTTTCTGCACCCTCTAGATTTTGAAAATTAGAGGTTTGATTTGAGGATACTTTTAAGGTAGGTTTCCACTTTTAAAGTTTTGTGAAAAGGAAGCAGGGAAGCAGTTTTGTACTGGTTGATGTACTTGGTGACTGTGAATGATTCACCTGGCCATTTTATGCCTCCATTTCTTCATCTGCAGAATGGAGATAATAGTACCTGGCCATCCTCCCTTAGGACCATTTCAGGAAGAAAGGTTCACTAGGGTTCACTGATCCCGCAGATAGGCAGAACGAAGAGCTGAATTTTAAAGTGGGGACTTGTTATACAGCAGGAGTGTGATGAATAGTGACTAGCATGAGGCAGAATCTGAGGCTATGCCGGGTGTAAAGCAGGTGAGCTTTAATATTTGCCATTATTCAACACATTGGTAAAGAGCCGTGGTGTGTATTGTAGGTATATTGTAGCATGGGTTTAATATACATCTTCTCACTTGGGTAATTTGTAGACTGTCTTGCCATTTGAGCTGACTGTTCACCAATACATTTTACTGCCAGAAGCAGGGCTCCTTCCGGCTGATGTCACTGCCTGTTGCCCATGTGATCTTTTCCTAAGAACCTTTGGAGAAGGTTGAGCAGCTCCCACACTCTTGATGTATACTCTTTGTTCCAGAGCATCCTAAAACGTGGGCCTAGTCATCTTATCTAAAAGATGCAAACCCTGGATGTTACCTTTCTTAAAAGGCCTAGCACATGTAGTATTTGCCAGGCTTTTTTCCATGATTTTCCCATTTTTCCCCCTTAATTTCTTTAATAATTTGAAAATAATATCTCTTTTTTACTTCTCTCCCATGTAACAGAGTGGCAAGGAGGGGGTGGGGGAATGTTTTGTGTGTGTGTGTGTGTGTGTGTGTGTCCTCCTGGGCCATCAGGATTGTTGCAGGGGAAGTAGGGCCAGGACTGGAAATGGGGGCCAGTGGTGGAATCCTGGAGAAAGGCATTGACTTGGTTGGTACCTGTGGAGGGCGCAAAGGACCAGATCCCTTTCCAGGTCTGACCAGAATGTTAAAATGTTCTCAGCCTGTGTTTCCACCTACAACTCAATTCCTAACATCTGCCAGACTGTGAAGCTACATGCTGATCATTTTGCTGCACAGGTTTGGGGCTGCTGTGCAGCATGAGTATTTTAATTCTTTGTTCCATTTGGGGAAATGATAGAACCTTGGTTTTGCTTACTGCCCCCAAATTAGCATTTAAAAAGTAAGTCGCTTTTAATTGTCTCTTTTCTTCAGGTATTATACACACACACACACACACACACACACACACACACACACACACACACACACACCCTTCCTTCCACCTAAAGGAAGCAATGCTTCATCTGAGCCCCGTTTAGGTTACCATCTTACTTATTGTGCCATATGAAGCCATTAGCAAAAATACCTGTGTGTCACCACCATAAACCATTTTAGGGTTTTCTGTACAATCTCACCTGCTTCCTAACAGTCCATGGAGGTCTGTCGGGCAGAAGCTTTTTGTAGCCAGAACAGGTATATTTATAAAGCACAAGACCCATAGTCATCAGTAGGCCTTTTGAAAAGTTTGTTTTTAGCCGAGTGAATGCCGGTTCATCTCGTGCCAAAACTGTCCGGGGCTTCAAAGGGCTAGTGTTGAGGGGGTCTGGTGCTTAGACTGTCTCTGTGGCCTTTTTGTTTGCTGGCTCTGTTGCTTCCTGATAAGCAGGAGCTAATTAATCATTCCCCAAACAGGAGCAGAGTGACCAGGCAGGCTCTCCTGGCAGACTTGGGCCTCCTCCTCACATCTTGCCAGTGAGCAGAACTGCTCACCGTTCCCTGACTGACATGATGAGGTTCTTTGCCTGTGTGTCTTCCTCTCCCCTGTTCTCTCACCCTTCCCCCACTTTGCTTTAAGAAGAAACAAAAGCACCTGGCACTGTATGGGAGTCTGTGAAGGGTGTATGTAAGTGAGCCTTGCTTTGGGAGTACAATATTTCCTCTTACTTCCGGGGAAGAATCGGGTTGGACAATCAGGTCTTTGATGCTTTGAAAGCTGGTCTAGGGGCCGACCTTTGACAGTCACTCAGACCATGCAACTCACTTTTCTTTTGCATGGCTTGTTTTCTTTCTTTCTTTTTTTTTTTTTTTTATTTCTTTTTTTTTATTTTATTTTTTTTTTTCTTTTTAGTTACATTTTGTTAACTCTGTGTCCCAGCTGTATCCCGCTCCCTCATTCCCTCCCCAACCCCACACTCCCTCCCTGGTCTCCTCCCTGCCCCTTTCCAAGTCCACTGATAGGGGAGGACCTCCTCCCCTTTCATCTGACCCTGTTTTATCAGGTATCTTCAGGGCTGGCTGCAAAGTCCTCCTCTGTGGCCTAACAGACTGCTCCTCCCCTGGGGGGGGGGGTGTCAAACAGCCTGCCCTTGAGATCCTGTTAGAAATAGTCCGTGTTCCCCTTACTTTGGAAAACTACTTGGTTACTGAGCTACCACGGGCCACATCCGAGCAGAAGTTCTAGGTTATATCCATAGATGGTCCTTGGCATGGCTTGTTTTCTAAGTGTCGTTGGAAGAAATAAGAAACTCATTCTTATACTGTACAAAGAGGTTATTCTCATGTCAGTGATCGACTTTATTTTGTAAATCCACGCCTCTTCCATTATTTTTATTAGTCTTTTTGTTTGTTTAACACCACCTGCATTTAGTAAGTGGCAGTTTTTCTGAACATGTTTTCCTGAATTTTGTATTTATATTTATATTCTTTATGACAGGTTTTTGTTTTGTTTTTGCTTTTTTTTTTTTTTTTTTTGAAAAATTGATTCTTGCTGGGCTAGAATCTCCATTCATTAATTTATGATGAGCATTTCCTTTCTGGGATCATTTAGGAGAGCTGAATGGGATATGTTCTTTTGTTGCTGTAAATACTCATAGTTGTCTTAGTGTGTTCAAATGCTTCCTTGTATTGATAATTGATACTGCCTTTGATTAAAGGTGAACCACGTAGAGCTGAGAAATTTTGTACTCTAAACTACTCATGTAGAGTTTTCAGGATTCTATTGCTAACTTCTCCTTAATTGTTGTAACAGGCATGTACTTTATCCTTTCAGGGTCTAGTAGTGAGTTTTTCTTTCTTCAGGCAGGGCTGCTGAAAAACACATGAATCAAAAACCAGCTGTATTGTAGACACGTGCTGTGTGCCTGTTTAGGGGAGGTAGTGGGCAAGCTTCATGCATGGGTTTCGTTTTTAACAGAACAGTAAGGGCTTACTTTTCACCAGCCTTTGTGTATATGAAGATGTGTTTGTTGAAGCTTTAAAAAAAATAATAAATCTGTCAATGTACAAACAAATACCTGATGTCTGGCCTGGATTTATGAGGATTTCCTTTGGGGGAGTGGGGTTTATGGTTGGGAGTTTTAGTTTCTTTTTAACTAGGATTATTAAAGTGGTACAAGGATGCATGCAATACTTCTATATCTTATAAGGCTCCATTTACTGTGTGTTTGAACTGGCTTTGTTTGTGGAGAACAGGTAGCAGTTTCAGAACCACACTGTTCCTCTGCTGTGAATGTACTTTGAAAGGACCTCTACCCCTCCCTTCTGCCTGTATTGTGCAGCCAGCGTAGTAGAAAGAAAATCTCCAAGCAGACTATAAAGGGCATCTAGCTGGGTCTTCTTCAGCACTTCTCAGTAGCTGGTTCCCTGGGCCCTTAGCTTCCTCCACACACAGTCTTCCTCAAGCTACCCTCTGCCTCTGCTCCAGTGGCCACTTATTGTTCATTTTTGTCATCTAAAGCTCACTACCTTCATCCCTCAAGACCAGCTTCTCTCAGTTGAAAAACAAGACACCTTAACCAGATGGTTTGGGAGGTGGCATGAGTTGATGGAATGAGCCTGACTTGGGCCAGATTAATGATCTACTGCTGTAGCATAAACAGCACCCAAACTTGGTGACTGAATAACTCATGCAGTTCCTCCATGAGTAGCTTAGCTGGGCAGATACTGGCTCGGAGTATCTCAAGCTGCAGTTAAGATACTGGCCAGGGTAAGTCAACCTTCCTCCGCTATGGCTAGTCAGTGAAGCTCATTGTTTCCAATTGAGGCTGCCTGGAGGTTTTTCTTACATTGTCTTAAACTGTATAAATAAAAAATACAGTGTTTTTTTTTTTTCCTTTTAATTTTCATTTGCTGAGAAAGGAGCTTTGCATCACAGTCACAACTTCCTGCCATTGTCTTTTTCTGGGTTTGTTTCTTTAGCAATCACAGTGCTAGAGAGATGGTTCACTGCCTAGAGTTCTCACTGCTACTGCTCTTCCAGGGGTCCTGAGTTCATTTCATAGCAGCCACATTGGGTCCCTCACAACTGCCTGTGACTCCACCTCTGGGAGATCCTCTTCTGGACTTAGGACATCTATGCTTACACATGCACAGATAGCACAGACACACACACACACACACACACACACACACATACACACCACAATTTTAAAATAAAAATAAAACTTGAAAAAAAAATCACACCCTACCTTAAGAATCACACCCACCTTTCAGTGTCCAGAGTCCTTACTTTTGACCCCTTTCCAACTTTTTCCTCTCATTGGGACCTGAATTTTCCTTCCCTAATGAAAGAAACAACTTTTACAGCAAATGATGTCTCAATGACATGGGGCCACCTCAGCAGTATGGCGGGCACTTGCACAGCTTGGGCCTGGAGACAGCCCAGGATCTCACAGCAGTGATGCTTCAGCAGACACCGCTCTGATGAGCCTTAGATCTGGCTACAGACTCCAAACAGCCCAAGCTTCGTAGTTAGAGCTTTAATCCTGGCCAGCTCAGCTATGTGTGCTGCCTCTAGCTGATGCAGACAAGATTCTGAAATCTCAAGAGCCAGCCCCATGGATTAAACTAATTCAAACACATACTTAGCTATTTATAAGACCAGGAAGTAGTAATCCTCAGGGTTAAAGCTAGCATTGCTTGCAGGCCAATCACTAACCTGCCTCATAGAGGTGTGGAACAAAGGGGGCTAACCTCAGACCATCCAGTGACCCACTGAGGGGTAGCGCTGGCCTCTAGCTGCCTGCAGTAACTGTTAACTCTGGAGAATGATGGAGCTCAAAGAAAACAGAGACAGTTTCTAGGCTGTCTACATTCAGGGCAGATTTCCGTATGTTCTCAGCACCCACAACCTTAGGGCCAGCATTGCTCTGCCTGGGCTGTATTTTGACACTTGTGTCAGACTGCTTAAAAGCTGACCATCCCCTTCTCTCTTCTCTTCCAACTCTGATGCATCTAGAAAAATCATTTACTCAGACAGTGGCTGCAGGCATTAGCCTCAGACATCAAGGTCTGATCTCTAAGTGGGGGAGATTTTGGAAGGAAAGACGATTCTTTGGGGGGAAGCCCTTTTTGGTGTCTAACATACCTCAAGAGTTATCACTTACCTGGAATGACTTCATCTCTTACACCATAAACAGTGTAAGGCCTTGGAAAGCCTGCAAGTGCAGTGTGAATGTGGTGAATCCTGTGGTGAGAGTTTCTGAGGCCTACAGAGGGGAATATGTTTGGGGAAGTCCTGGCGGTAAAGTGGGATTTGGCCAAAATGAAGCCCTGGGATCCTGGTCACGTAGGAGATGATCTCGCTAAGTGGACCACTGCGGAACCAGTTGCTTGTTGGTTAGTTAATAGAGTTCCACACCTTTTAGGTCGTAAAGTGTCCTGTTGATTTTGGGTGTGTGAGAGTAGGAGAGGAATAGCTCCTCCTTTGCAGAGGAGGACACTGAAGCACTCATACCTTGCTGGTGAGAATGGAAAATGGTACAGCTGTTTAGGAAAACAGGCTGACAGTTCTTCAAAAAGGTCAAACACCAAGATACCCCTTGGTGACCCATTGCAGTGGCTGGAATGAGAAATGCCCCTGGAGGCTTGTGGATTTGGCCATGTGTTCTTCCAGCTCGTAGCACTGTTCAGAGAGGTTATGGAACCTTTAGGAGGTGCAGCCTTTCTGAGAGGAAGGAATCACCGGACATAGGCTGTCAAGGTTTATTGAGTTGCCCCACTTCCTGTCCATTTTCTCTGCTTCCTGTGGACCAAGAAAAATGCCATATCATGCCAGCTTCCTGCTTCTGTTACTGTGCCATGTCCTCCTCTCCATGATGGACTCTATTCCTCTGGAACCATAAGGCAAAATAAACTTTCTCCTCAGGTTGCTTTTGGTTGTAGTATTTTATCACAGCAACAGAGAAGGAATTCTCTGTTGCAATTCACTGCGCAGTTTCACCCTTGAGTAGGAACCAGAGTGAAGTGAAAATGTACAATCAGACAACACATGGGCACACAAATGGGCAGTTTAAAGTGCCCACATGTTATAGGATGCCATTTATATGACATGGTTAGAATAAGTAATCCATAGAGACAGAAAATCCCAGGTCTGCAGCCAGGGGAGACATGGGAAATGGCTGAGTACAGAATTCTCTTATAAGGTTGACAAAGGGTTCTAACAACTGTTGAACTGTGTACCTCCACTGGGAACTTGTGCTGGGAATGTTCAACCCCAACAAGCATCTTTAAATCTCATGATTCTAACACACACCCCAATGTTGTGGAGGGCTAGGTGGCCTCTTGGTGGACAGTTCCCCACGGTGAGAGTGTCTTTCCCTCATTGAAGACCTGGCAGATGATGTGGAAGGTGTGAAGTGGCTGAGACCCCATTGCTGGGACAAGCAAACACATACCCAGACACTTCCTTCAGGGGAATTGTGGGAAGGGAACTGCTGTAAAAAAAAAAAAAAAAAAAAAAGCACGAAAGATTGGCAACACCACATCTCCTTCCTTGTGGAGAGGAGGAGCAGCCTGGGAAGAAGGCCTGCTGCTGAGTAGGGTTTCCCTCTTTCCTTGGGGACTCTTCCAAGACAAGCCCAGTGAGTGGACGAGTGGATGAGTGGGCCTTTGAGGGACAGGCTAACACTCAGTCCCGGGCCGCTGGCCATCCTGAGGACATGAGGAGGTAAAGGCATGGCCAGTGGTGCCCAGGGGTCCCCAGCCCACCAGGCCTAAGGGAATGAGAAGGTACAGAGGGGAGATCTGCCAGATGCAATAGGAGACGATGTTGGCTCGTGGACGCAGGATGGCAAGTGTTGAGGACAGCTAGGCCCTGCTTCGCTTTCTTCCTGGACTGTTCTTCGAAAATCCTAGGTGCGGGCACATGTCCAAAGGTAACCCGTGTGCACTGCGTGCGCTGTGAGATCTGTGGTGATGGACTAGCAGCCCAGGCCCGAAAGCCATTTCTCCCCTTTCCTCTTTCTACCGCAGTCAAGTCTGAGGAAGCTGAGTGTGGGAGTTTGTCTTGTCTACAGGGAAAGGTGTCAGCTCTTAGCTCCTGGCAGGGGAGAGCTCTCTTAAGAGGACAGCAGGAAGGGGCTGCCCCTCCCTTGACTTCTGGCTCTGTCAGCCCTCTCCATCCCCAGGTACCCACTCATTTCTCAAACCTTGTTTCCAAGAAAATCCTGTCCCCATTCCCTGGGACTGCGATATGGCCCCAGAGCTTCCCAGATGGATGTGCGTAGACTCTAGTGTCCTTCTGAGACTCTGGGCTGACTAGGGAGGTGGAGCTGTGAGCTGCACCCATTGAAGGCAGAACCTGGGCTGGAGAAGCTTTACCTTCTAGGATAGGTGGGTTTTACCCCAGCAGAAACAGTACTGGAGGTGAGAGACAACTGTCTAGGCAGCAGAAGACTCCCAGGAGCAGCTGGATTAAGCCACTGGAACTGCCTAATTTTTCCCTGCACTTGACCATCCTCCCCTAAGGGAAACAAACCCGTGCATCTTAAAACACCAGGAAGGCAGTGAAACAGAAGACATCTACTTGCAGGAAGACTCCTCACCCTAGCTGTTGCTGTTCCCATGACCCCATAAGACCCTGAAAGGAGCTGCTGGATGCCCCCAACCCCCAATGACCTAGCTATGACTCATTTCCCCCTGCGGGCTCAAGACTTTGTCTGAAGTAAAACTTTGGAGCCTCCCCCTCCATAACTCTACTCCCCTGCCGACCCCTCCTACCTGATGCCATTTCCCCTGTCTGGGCCTCTTCTTGCCCAGTTAGAGACTGTTGCTCCCTCAGGAAGCATCTTTCCTCAGCCCAGGCTCTGCTACAGGCAGAGGTCAATTTAGGTAAGCAGGAATTAGCAACAGGAGGGCCACCAACTCAGGAGAGCCCAGTGTATGCAGCTGTCCAGCAGGGTCAGAGTTATAGGCATCCCTTGGGACCAGAGGAGTGCGGCTATGCTGAACTCCATTGCCGTGCCCAGGACATTTCCAGAACAGCTTTGGCCCAGGAGCCTCCAAGGCAGAATATGCACCCGATCTCTGAGGGATATCAGCGTGATGGGCCTGAGGGTGTCTGACACACGTGCATGTCACTTTCAGCTTCCAAAGAAAGGTCTTCCTCACCACCTGGGATTGTCCCCATGCACAGAAGAGATCAAGCTCCTGGGTGGCTACAAAGCATGGCAAAGGCCTCTCCATTTTTCTTGGCCAGCACAGGTGCTCTGGTGGCTGTGGCTGCCTCGTTTCTCAGTTAGCACACTGTACTAAAGACTATTTCCTCTGCTTAGAGAGAGCGCTGTCTGGGGCTCTTCCCATCCTTGTTTCCCTCTTGACCGTCAGCTTCCTCCTGGATCCCGAGGACCACGAAATCAATTGCTCTACAAAATGGAGGTGTCACAAAGGTTCTAGATACGCCTTTTTATTAAAAAGGACATTTAGGTAGGGAGAACCCTTTTAATGCCTCTCTGTCATCGGGAGATAACATCCTAAAATAGACAATGCTGTCAGCTTCTAGTGACCACAGACTATTCTGGGCAGTACATTGAAAGGAAAATGATGTATTAAAAGCAACGAGGCCCCAGGTGTTTGCTGTCCTGCTTAGGCCATGACCCAAGGTCATTGGGTAGGCAGAGACCTGGGGCTCATTTCTATTGTCCTCCCTGCCCCACTGACTGGCCAGTTACTTGGGTTCAGTTTTCCCTGTTTACAAACAACAACAACAAAAACAAAGCTAGTGTTAGGTGTCCTCTAGATGAGGAGGAGGTCACCATCGAGAGGGCAAAGTGACCAGACATGCGTGGCCCAGTGTCTTAAAAGGTTAAAGGATTAAAACTCAAACGACTCCTCCAACTGCACCATTAAAAAAAAAAAAAGCCTCGGGTGGACAATAGGGCTTTTTTTCTTTTTCTCCCGGGGCATCTTATTTTCTGGACGACTAGACAGTTGCATGACTCATCTTCCCCTTAGCTGACGCTGGGTCTGGGAGAGAGCTCTGACCCAACTCCAGTGCTGGCTCCGCCCCCAGCACAGGTCCTGCCCCTCATCCCAAAAGTCACCAATGAAACGCCAAGAGACTCCATGACCTCATCAGAGAGGCCTTTCATTGGTTGTTGCTGCCTCTCCCGTCCATCCCATTGGACCTCTAGAAAGCGCCGCGAGCCTAGCCGCCTAGCTGCAGGCCTTCCTGTTCCCGGGCAGGTCCGCAAACCTGGGCCAAGAGTCTTTTAACAGTGGGTCGCTTAGCCCGGAAAATCCTTTCAACCAGCCAGAGCGCAGGTCTTCTGAACTGTGCCTGTGACTGCTGGTGACAGCTAGTGCTGTCATCTTTCCTGATAACTCACAGATCATGCCTCAACTTCCCTGTATAGCCCCATGCTTAACAGAAATGGAAAGGTAGAATGTTTCCGGTGAACATTTCTGAGCTGTTGATGTTTCTCCCTGGTCCCTGGCTTCTCTTTAAAATTCTGGACGTGAAATCAACCTCATTTGTGTTTACGTGTGTGCGCGCCCATGCACACCCGCTGGGGATTGAACAGGGCTTTGTGCATTCAAGCATGCACCACTCCTGAGCTGCTCTCTCGGCACCGTTTGCCTGAATTAGCTCAGTTGCATCATGTAAACCAAACCACTCCACATGTGTGCTTCGGAGCCTGATTTGCTAGGAGGCTCCCAGAACACGCTGGTGCCCCTCTCCGGAGCTTGGCCCTGTATTCTCCCTTGTATCTAAGTAGTTTCTGGTCTTGGAGATCATGGACACATGGAGGTATGATCTTTATGTCCACTCACCACTTTTCTAAGAGAAAGTAAGGCAGGTGACAAAGACAGCAACAGAAACGTGTCCCAGTGTCCCCCAGGGATTCCCAACATGCAAGTCCTGTTCTCTCTCTTCTCCTTCCTCTCCCTCCCTCCCCCCAAGATAAGGCCTTTAGGAAACAGCCTTGTATGGCCTTGAACTTGTGTTCCTGCAGCCTCTACCTCTTGAATGTTGGCATCACAGGCAGGTGGCATTACACAGTCTCGAAGAGACGTCAACCTGGTGGCTACAGTGTCCAAACTCTGTGTGAGGCTAGCATGGACGAAGATGAGAGGTGAAAATCCAGAGCTGGGCCAGCCTGCGCCTTCTCAGAGGGCACAGACTAAGGTAGGCCCAGAAATGGGACCAAGGTGGCTCACAGAGCTTTTTCAGAACTGGATCATGTCTTTCTCAAAGTTTTCCCTTGATTCTCCATTCCTGTCCACTGTGGGTGATTTCAGTCAGCTAGGGACCATTTCCGCTGCACCCACGTCTGTCCTGACAATAGCGGTGGCGTCTCTAAGGGCGGGAAGCTGGAGGGTATCCTACTTTGTAAGTGGAAGCTGGCTGGTTCCATCGTCTCTGGCGAGCACTGTGAGCACTGAGCACCGTGGCACAGCACCCTGGAGCACCCCACGTGCTTCTACACTTTCCGGCCGAAGAACACCCTCAGCTACGGTTTCCTCCCTCTGGGTCTTCTTCCCCGAGCAGCTGCCAGCTTTCTTCATCTATCCATCCATGGGCAGGCGGCAGCGGATGGCGAGCCAGGAGGACCAGCTCTGGCCCCTGCTCTGTTGTCATCAAGTAGGTTTCCTACTAGCTTGTCCCTGTGATAGGCTCCAGGGCTTCAGAAGTCACAGGTGGCACTTGAGGGAGAAAGGCGGGGTGGGTGGGGGGAGGTAGGTACTACCAGGGAAGGGACATGGAGCTATGTTAATTTATCAATGGAAATCATGCTTCAGACATCAGTGTGGGCGTGGCTTTTATGAGAACAGCCTTGTTCACAGAAACCATCCTGGGCACTAAAGGCTTGATCAAGCTGCCCATGTCTCGGGTTTATGTATCACACAAATGGGGTTGCTCCTGTGTGCGAAACGCAGAGGATTTCAGGAACTGCAGATGAGCAGAAACGCAAGTTGCACAACATGCTACAGTTTTACAGAGCTCCGAAACCAACCGCCCAATCGCCACGTGTAGGGGCACACCTCATTTACGCAGAAGAGCAGAGAGCTGACTTACAATGGAAGTGGGCACAGCAGATCCAAGTCTAGAGGCAGCTGGCACGGGGAAAATCAGTAGCCTCGCCTTGCCGGTGCGCATCTTATTGTTTCACTCTGTACGTTTTTATTATATCTTTTTATATGCATCAAATACAACATAATTAAAAGCCAGCCAAAGGCATTCCAGCCCTTGTTACTCATACCCCAGGCCTGCAGAAGCGCGGGGAACCTTCTGAGCCCCAGCCTTTCAGCAGCTGCCAACAGCCTCAACTTCCGGTGGGTCAGAGCTCCCAGGGCAGCTGAGACGCTCCCTGGCTCTGACAACTAGACGACAAGGCTACTGCCCCGGTGGTGTGAGGTCAAAGGTTAGAAATGATTGCTCTCTGTTAGCGCGCTTACACATGGCTTCTTCTTTTTAGATTCTGCCTCACCCTTAAACTCAAGCCCTCTGCTTCAGTTGGTGGGTGCCTTCTGCCCTTTGGGTACAGCTTCGAGGAGACTCAAGCCTGGGATACCTGCACAGCAGCAGCGCAACCCCTTCCTTCTGCTCCCTCCTGTCTTGCTTTTTCTATAGAGGCAGGATTTCACATACCCTAGGCTGACCTCAAACTCAGCATACACTAACAGCTGAAGATGAGCCTCCTGTCTCTGCTTAAATGTTGGGATAATAGGGGTGTGTTACCAGGCCTGCCTTTATGGAGGGCCAGGGATTGAACCCAGGGCTTCGTACTCGCCAGACAATCACTCTACCGAATAAGAAATACCCCTAGCCTTTTTTATCATGTTTATTTCATGTTTATTACGTGCTAGGCACTCTTCTCCTGGGTGGGGACACATCTGTAAACAGAGCCATACCAAAATAAAAATAAAAACTAAATAAAAAATCCCTGCCTGCTTGCAGCTTCCCTCCAGTCAAGGCAGGTGGACAATCCATTCCAAATTAGTGAGCACAGAACAGCTAGTGGCAAGAAGGAACTCCAAGTGGAGTGAGGGAAAGGGTGGAGGGAGAGTGAGGAGGGGTTGGGTGGTCAGAGAAGGTTGTCTGGGGACATAATTTAGAGGCAAAGTCCTCAAGGGGGGGCTGAGGGACCACACGGGGAGCCTGGTGAAAACTTTCTGGCCTTCCAGGCCCAGGCAGGAGCAAGGACAGAGGCCCGGATCCCTGCTCTCACCTACTCCTTCCCAGGAGCACCCTCAGCCTAGCCTCGCCCACAATGTCTTCACCCTAAAGTCCTTCCTCTTTTTTAGGTTCACCCCTTCCCCAGTCTAGTGTTTCAGGGGCTCCATGTTCTGAGGGGCCTGGAGTTCTTTTACCATAGCTACCTGTTAACCCTGACCTTCTGAACCCATGCCTAGCTTCACTGCTCCTGGCAACCTCTTTCCCAGAGATCTTGCCCAGGGTTCTGACTTCCTTCCAAGCCTCTTCCATGTGGCTTCTATTCTGATACAACCAGGCCCCAGGTAATGATTCTTCACAAGCTTGCCAAACTTGTAGTTCCAGAATGAATGTTGGCCTAATTTCTATTAGCATGAATAACATCCTCCCCCTGAACTTACCTGTGTACCACCTGCTAGTAATCTCATCTGGAATTTTCTCTCATGGGTCACTCACTTAGGCCTCTTCAGGGCTGATGTGGTGGTGGACAACACAGGACCAGAGATTGACAAAGAGGAAGATATTACCTAATTGGGAAGGGTCTTGGAAACTGCAGGGCCCAGCTCTCAGGCTACACATAGCAAACACTAGAAGTTTCTTTCTCTGTGCTGGATTAGTTGATCATACTTATCAGACTCTACTCCCGACCTGTGTACCAACCAGTTTTGGCATTCAAGAGGATAATCTGAAAGTTCTCTGATTTGTGTCAGTTCCAGTGAAGGTGAAAGCCTGGGATGTGGTCACATGTTAGTTGACTTTTCTTTAGTATAATGAAACTCCAGAGGCAAACTAACTTTATTTAAAAAAAAAAGGGGGGGGGTGGGGTTAAAGGTTTATTTACCTATCACAGTTCTGGAGAGTGTTGTGTTGGAATTAGCTCAGCTTTTGTGAAGACCTCAGGATGCGTAATAGGAGCACATTTATGACGGATTAAATAGTAAATGTCATGTCCCCTGTAGGCCTTGGGTATTTGAATCCTTGCTCCCCAGATGGTGATATTTGGGAATGCTTAAGAGGTATGTCCTTGTTGGAGGAGGTTCACTGTAGACAGGCTTTGGGGACTTAAAGACTCGTGCCATTTCAGTTTGTTCACTCTGCTTCCTGTTTGTGGTTCAAGATGTGAGCCAAAGGCATTCTAGCCCTTGTGCCTCTGCTCCGCCACCATGGACTGTTATCCTTCTGGACTGGAAACCCAAATAAACCCTCAAGTTCTTACTGTGACAGATATCTGTGTGTCTTAGGGTTTTTACTGCTGTGAAGAGACACCATGTCCATGGCGACTCTTATAAAGGAAAACATTTAGTTGGGGCTGGCTTACCGTTCAGAGGTTTAGTCATTACCATCGTGGAAAGAAGTGTGATGGATGAAGGCAGACATGGTGCTGGAGAAGGAGCTGAGAGTTCCACATCAGGAGCAGCAGCCAGCAGAAGGTGACTGCCACACTATGCCTAGTTTGAGCATATAAGACCACCCCCACAGTGACACATTTCCTCCAACAAGGCCACACCTACTCCAACAAGGCTGCACCCCTTAATAGCGCCATTCCCTATGGGCCAAGCATTCAAACACATGAGTCTGTGGGGGTCATCCTTATTCAAATTACCACACCCTTTCTTCTGTAAGTCACCTTGGTGGTGTTTTTTGTACATATATATACATATATATATATACACACACACACATATATATACATAGATATGCATATATATGTAATTAAAATATAATTACATCATTTTTTCCTTCCAACCTTTTTCATGCCTTTCACCCTTGCTCTGTCAAATTCATGGCCTTTCTCATGGTATTATATCACAGAAATGGAAATTAACTAATGCAGAGCCGGATGGGGAAACATTACATCACAAACAGGAAGCTAGAGAGGGGAGCTAACTCTTAAAACAACTCACTTGCAAGAGTTGAGCCCCACCCACAGAGCTATATTAATCCCTTGCAAGGGCAGCTTCCCTTTGACCCAAGGTCCTCCCATCAGGCCTCACCTCTTAAAGGGCCCCCACTTCAGTATCTCCACCCAAGAGTCCAAGTTCCTAACACACGAACTTAGGAGCATGCAGCCAAACAATAACCAGTTCCAAAAAGAGTTATACGTATTTGTGGTGCCATAGCCGATTCTAGGCTGTGGTGTGCAGAGCTGTTAGAATGGAGGCCTACATCTACTCCACTCTAATTATACATCTACTCCACTCTAATTAAATTCTGACTGCTGCATTACACAGGTAGACACTACAGGGAGAGAAGAAGACCAGGGGTGGGGTGGGGGTGGGGTGGGAGTGGGGTGGGGATGGGGTGGGGTTAAATACCTCTGCCTGGCATCTCCCACACTCAGAAACACATCTTCTCTGAAAAACAGGCCAGGAAACACTGCTGCTTTGCCTTACACTGTGGCCACAGGGGTCAAGAAATACTATGACATTTTTATCCAACATGCCACCACGAAGGGAAACTGCCAGCCTGAGGGTCACACAGGAGCTATCAGATGAACAAGGCTTCTTGGTGACCTTCGGCTTGAGGAGACCTCAAGACCAAAGAGGGAGAATATTCCATGTAAAGGCATTTAGACAGATCTTTTAGCTGGATTTGGAAGTGCGTGTGTAACCGCTCCTGAGGAGCTGTTTCTTCTGGCGTTCTGTTTGCCTGTCCTTGGGCTGTCCTTAGTGTCTGAGCCCCATATGCTCCTCTTCAATCACCTCTGAAGGCCTTGGGCTGCCTCAGAGCAGTGCTGGTCATGTCCCAAGCCCTTCTTTCCTATCCGCTCTTACTGAGTTCTGGTTTCCACTCAAGTAAAGCAAGGACCCTAAGTCTGTTCTTCATTAGCCCCAGGGCATGGAAGAAAAGCCTGCACCTGATAGCTTTGGAAAGCTGCCGGAGACACACCCTGAGGGGATGCTGATGACCGTGTCTCCTTGAGCCAGGTGACAGGATACTACCAGAATGGCAGCTCCATTTTCTTAAGTATTGCGGAGTCCAACACCCACACTGTCCCTGAAACCAGTTCCCTATTAATACCCCAAATATTGGTCATGTCCACACTTCAGGCTGTGCTATTCCTAACACACAGGCCCCTCTCTGTTTGCGTGCATGCCCATCTCACCAGGGAGAAACCGTCTTTCTAACGGTCCACAAGGCCCAGAATGAACTGAAACTCCCACCCCATCCTCTCAGAGATCACTGCCCTGCTCCCTTCCTTCACTCCACTCCAGCCATTTTGGTCTTTTTATACCGCACCAAATATGGTCAACGTGAGGCCTTTGCTCTTAATATTCCCTCTGCCTGTAATGTTCTGCCCCTCCCACCCATATCGCCATGAACTTCAGCTTCAAGACAGTCAAAGGTCACTTCACCACCATCCTTAACCATCCCCATTTGAAACCCTTCCCTCCTGACTTTTATCTTTCTCACTGGATCCTGCTGTTTCTTCAGCCATTATTCTTTTTTTTTTTTTTTTTTTAAACCTTCTAATTTGCTTACTCTCTTTCGCTTAATTCCTTTTCATGAACGGAATGTAGGCTCCAGCAAAGCAGGCTTGATAACTGCTTCTTTCCGTTTCCTAAAGGACTACCTACCTCAGTGTGGGAACCCTAACTACACAGTTGCTGAAGAAATGCACAAGTGAAATAATGCGCACCTCAGACACCTGCTCTGGCACTCCAGGGTCAAGACCAGGAAGCCCCACTGATGACCTGGCGTTCTCACGAGGCAAGAGAGAGCTGGAGTCTGGGCTTGCAGAGGGGCCCCACCTCCACCCCCACCACCTTAAGGAACTTCGGGCAGGTTCTAGGGGGGGGAAAGATGAGTCTCCGCCCCTTCTGGCCCGGTGGGGACCATGGCTGGCTGTGGCACCGGGGAGCCTGAGGACGGGCGCTGGCCAGCACAGGCGGGCTGCGATGGCAGGGCAAGCTGAGGCAGGCCCGCCCTTCAGGTCCCCTCACAGCAGGCACCCGGGCCTGCGGGGCCCCACAGCGTGCCCGGGGCGGCTGGCCTGGCCTGACCCCGCAGCGTCCCAGGCTGGCTCCTGAGCAGCTGCCCGCGCTCCTCACTGCACGCCCGGCCTCCGCCCCGGCCCGCTTGCGGCTCCGGCCCTGGCCGGCAGGGGCCGCTCCTCGCGGCGCCCGGGGCCCCGCCGCGCCCGCCGCCGCCCGCTCCCCGCCCCCTCCC
>NW_026596134.1:10996971-11017536 GCF_907164565.1 Psammomys obesus
GTGTGTGTGTGTGTGTGTGTGTGTGTGTGTGTGTGTGTGTGTGTGTGGCGCGCGCGCGCGTGCACCCAGGGGTCCTGTGAACAGAGATGAGGTAAACATATGGTACTCAATGGCCCCAGGAGGGAGCTCAGACTTAGAGGGTGTCAAGGGGTGGCCTTGGCAGGTTGGGGTGTGTGTCTTGAGGTCAGACAGGTGGATGTCAAATCTGCAGACCCAGAGAGGTCAGGGTGGAGAGTATGAGGGGAAGAGAGTCAAGGAGTCAGGGAGAAGGTTACTGGGTAGACAGGGGAGAGTCTGGGTAACAATGAGGGAACTGGAGCTGATTGGATGAGGGGCCTGGTGCGCTCAGGAGCCGGGAATCTGAGTTGGGAACCTGGTGGCTGGACTTAGCCAATGACCCCGTTTGCTGAACAGGTTCTTCCGACCCATCAAACCAAAATTGCAGCCGAAGTCACGTTCCAGAGCGAGGCTCCACGTGGCCATATTTGTTTTGGAAGCAAGTATGGTTAATATTTGCTTGTCTTTTAGTACGCGCCAAAACCGCAGGCAGGCTCATGGAGCCTGGTGAGAGGCCAGAAGGTTTTGTCCTCCTTCACCCCTGGCTTCCCAAGGCTGTCTGGGCAGGTGCGGGCCAAACAACCAAACCATGGAGTGAATGAATGAAGGAGTGACTGTTCAGTCAAGGAAGGCCATATGTACTGTTTTCGACCTTCTCACTCACGCTACCCCGAAATGGGCAGGGAAATCACATATCCTCTTTAAGGTCGGTCTCCGTGATTTTATGTAAATAGTGCCTGGAAATGAAAACTTTTTTTTTTAAACTTATTTTCACAATATAGTGTGTCCCTCACTTTGAGGCGAAGTCTCCTTCCCCCTGTTTTGCCTCCCAAGTTTAGGACTATGGGCAAATATGACCAGGCAGAGAGGTCAAGGTGTGGTTTTGCACACCGTCGACTATAGTACCTGGCTTTGGGTAGGTGTTTGGAAAATGGTGATTTGACTCAGTTAAGTTAGCATTTGAGGAAAGGTGTTGAGTCCTCAAGACACCAACAGCAGCTTGACCTTTGCCCTCTTCTGTCTCTTCCCTTTACCTGCCTTTTCTATTTTCTCGTTGAAGCCACAGTTCTGAGTCTCTTGTGTCACTTCCATCCCCCCTGTGCAGGTTGATTTTTGAGCTTCCTCCCAGCTCCACCTGCTTCCTGCTGTCTGTCCTTGCTCTTCAGCATGCACAATGCCCGCCTGTGCCAGGTGCTGACCAGGCCCCTGCTCTCCTGCATTTACTTCCCCTGAGAGGACCACTGAGAAACAAATTGGAAGTAGTCAGTGAGAAGCTGCTTAAGGAAAACAGACAAGTTTGTGTGATTGGGAATAATGGGCAGGAGAAGAGATGGGACCGGCTCAAGCTGCTGTGGTCCCTGGAATGAGAGGACTTGTGAAATTTTCATGCATGGGCCCATCTTACCTTCATAGCCCCTCTGAGCTTGACCCTCCTTCCAGAACCTGGCTCCTGTGGCCTCAGCTGCAGCTGTGAATGGGTGTGGGGTGGGGCAGGGCAGAGGTGATGAGCAGAACTCTGTGTATAGGTTAGCTTTGGAAAATTCACGGGAGATAGTTTTATCCCAGAGCCTCACATGGTGAGCAGCGGCCATTGAGGGGGAAAGGTTGTCTAGGCTTGAAAAGGTCAAAGAGAGTGCTCAGAAAAACAAAAACACAGCAGAAGAAAGGGGTGAAACAAACCCAGAGTGGTGTATCTTCTGTAGGTACAGAGAAACGTTTGGGGGTGGGTCTTCCCTGACTGATGGGACCTTTCTAGGGCTGGCAGTGGGACCTCTTTCTGGCTCTGGGGGTCCTGGCTCCCCTTCAGCCTCTTGTGGGCTTGCTAGTACAAGTTTTAGGTAGGTGATACGCTGCTTAAGTTAAAGCATTGCTGCTTGAAGTAAGGAAGATGAGTTAATGCTATGCTTGCCCTACTAAGTTTTTTTGAAGGTGGCCTGGGGCCAACAAGAGCATGCAGTCCTTGTAGCCAGTAGCCAGGGGCCTGAGCCTGCTCCTGCCACTTCCGGTTCCCGGGGACCTTGGTCACATCACTGAACAACCCAGAGCCTCAGTTGCCTCACTACTCAGCTGACAGGTCTTTAGGCCTGTCATTCTAGAGCCAAGCAGAGCTCTGAGTTCCAGGCCGTAGAGGGCCCCATAGTGAGACCATGTGGCTTTTGTTTGTTAGTTAGTTTCTTTCTAAAGAAGTACCTTTCAGGGAATTATGAAGGTTAAAAGAGGGCAGGATGGCCATGGTGATACCCCTTTCATCTCAGCACCAGAGACAGAGGCCAGTCTCTGTGAGTTCCACCCCAGTAAAGGCTACATAGTGCCTCAAAACACACAACAAATTAGAAAGTCCTGGGTTTGAAATCAAATAGTGTATATAAACTGGGTGTGCCGTGGCATATCTGTAATCACAAACAGAAAGTAGGTGAGAGTTAAGGTCATCCTTGGCTAAGTGATCAGTTTCAGATTGCTTAAGTTATAGGAGACCCTGTGTCAAGAAAAAAAAGAAAAAGGATTAAAGTTTTTGAGTCTTCTATGTCAGCCACAGAGCCTGACATCAAAGTAGCTGGCCTTTCTTTCTTTCCTCATTGATTCCATTAATTCTACAAATATTGAGTACCCACTGTGAGCTACAGGAGGCAGCACTAGAGAATAGAGACAAAAATGGCATGTTATTGAGCTCTATGAGGCCCACCTTTTGGTGGGGAAGGGCCGGGGAGGCAGGGTGGCGATGGTGCTCCATGCCTCCAGAAGAATAATGGGAAAAGATTGGATGGGGAGTTGCAGGGACTGCAGATTTTTAAATAGTCCACCAGGGTGGCCAAGTGGCTTGGGAAACCCTACTGAGAAGGCTGCATGGGAGATAAGACCAGAGAAGCTAAAGGACTGAGTTCTAGAGCGGGGCCTTGAGCACAGGGGCCTGCGTGGAGACAAGAATGTGTGGACCTTAGGAGCTACCATTATGGTTTTGGCTTTTCTCTGTGGGAGACAGGAACCAGGGCTAGGTGAGAGCAGCAGTTGCTGGTTCTGTTTCTACTCAGCAGGGACAGCTCCTTCAGGGAAGGACGCACTGGCCACTCCCCAATAGTGATTCTAAGCTGTGGACACAGAGTCTCAGGTCCATTCTGACCCTGGAGATACATGGGGCTAGATTTTGCCAAGAGATGGATAAGTTAGAAAAGGTCAAATGCCAAGTTAGAAGAAAAATGCAGCAATCTCTCTTCTGCCTCACAGCCCACTGTATGCACCATTTCATTCATGGTTTTAAAAACATTTTTTTTCTTTTTTTGGACATTCGATGTATCCCAAGCTGGCCTTGCCTCAAACTTATTATGTAGCTGAGGATGACCTTGAACTTCTGATCCCCTGCCTTCACTTTCAAGAGTGCTGAGATTACAGACATTCATATGTGTCTGGGTTTTGCTGTACTAGGGATGAACACTGGGCCCTGTGCATGGTGGGCAAACATTATCCCAATATCTAGACTCTTCCTGGAGCTGGCTGAGTGACCTTGAACCAACTGGCCTGTCTTCCCATTGGTAGGATAGAGTTTATAACACCTTTTCCCAGGAGCTGCATGCATTTGCAGTCCCTCATTCCACACTGCCTTAACAAACCAAACCAAAACCAGGTTGTAATGGATGGCTCAGTGTCAGCTGGCACTAGGATACGGTCTTAAGCAGAAGCAGAAGTTTCTGTTGAAGACTAGGCTCTTGCTACCTGAAGCTTAAGCATCACCTATAATGTGAGAAGTGTGTTTCTTAGCCCACCCCAACCATGCAGAGTCACAGTCTGTATCTGGCAAAGACAAGCTGTTGAGGCCCAGCGGGTACAGGGAAGCCTGGGATTTCCAGGCTAGGGTTGAGGAGCTGCTGGAGCTCAGGAGTGAAGCAGGAAAACCAGTTACACAGCAGCTTCTGGCTGGCCCACAGGCCACTCCTCAGAACATCTCTGTTGATCTGACTTCCCAGAATGTCGTCTCCAGCCCCTTAATGGCAAGGCTCACTGTGTGAGTGCAGTGCACCTGGGCTAATACCCAGACTATCCCTGGACCTGACCGAGTGACCGAGAGCCACCTGCGTAACCTCTCTCTCTCAACCTGCCTCCCATTGGTAAGATCCCACTGTTCGGTTAGGTGGCCGTGAGGATTAGCACCTATGAACCTCAGTCTGCACCTGAGCTTACTTGGAGTTGGGAGGCTCAGCATGTAGTTCTCTTGAAAGGGATCTCAGTCTGCCTGATTTGGTGAGGCTTCGAGACATTTTGATCACCTCTTAGTGCTGGGTTGGTATGAATGGTGCCAGTTTGGGGGTCAGAGCTGGCTCTAAAATCTTTCTGGACCATGCTATGAGAGAGAGGTTGTTGTTTTGCCTGCTGCTGACTCCCATGCAGTCTGGAGGAAGGGAATGAATGGCATCTTGGCTTCCTTGTCTAGACTCCTAGTGTCTTGAAGCCTCTGCAGACTTCTCAAGAGAGGCAGAGTCATTGGTGGCCCTAGGGCATCTTGTGAAATAAGGCTGAGTTTTATCTGAGTCTGCTGTGAAGTGAGAAAGTGGCCTTGGTGTTTAAGAATGACCTCTTAGGACATCCTGGGGCACCTAACATGCCTGTGGGAGTCAAACTGCCCCCAGGTCAGAGAGACCTCCTGTGACCCTTAACTGTGCTTCCTGGCCAGCACCCTGCCCTTAAGCACGGTCTTTTTGGTACAGAATATACTTTTGGATTGCTGGCAGTGACTAGACTGGTGCTCCTGGTCCCTGCAGTGAGAGCAGAAAGACCTTGACTCTTCACAGTTGACAAGGGCTGGAACTGCCCTGCCCTCTGCTTGGCCTCATGCTTGGAAGAATTTTGAGGCCCTGATCTGTGGAAGAGAAGGATTCCTGGCATTCATCAGCTTGGTCCAACAGATCTTGGAGCACACCCTCCTGTCACCTGGGAACAGTGTCCTTTCCTCATCCCCGGACTGGTTTGGATTCCTGGCCCCTGGCTTATGGCTCCTCTTTTGCTCATGCTATTCATGGAATCTTCGCTGAAGGTCAGAACCTGCCCATCTGTCAGAGTCTGGTCCAAGTTCTTCCCGGCTGCCCTTCCTTCATAGAAAGTGCAACCAGAAGAATCTGGACCAAGTAAGACCTTAGAGATCATGCCAGATGTCGTTTTTCAAACTGTGTTGTCTGTGGACCTCTTATGGGGGAGAGAGCAGACCTCCCTGGAGCAGGTGAACTTCTCCTTAAGGTTTCCTTTGAAGGAGGGGCTCACATGCTTAGAAAACAAAACCTTGAAATCCAGGAACCAAGTCTAATTCCATGGATGAGAGAGCAGAGTGCAACTCCTTGAGTTCCCTGTGTGAGACGACCTTGCAAAAACTGTGGAGTAAAGTGGCGACACACAGAACATCCTTTGAACCCCTTGAAGCCGGATACATTTCTACATGAGGGATCCTTTCAGAATATGACATCTATCGTGAGCACTGTGTGACACTCCAAGCTGGGACAGGGGACCACTTCATTTGTGCCCCAAAGCATATGAATAGTCATTGTAAAGGGCCAAGACACTGAACAGGTGCTAGCTCATCTCAGGTCTTTACTCAGATGACAGGAAAACCTACTTTGGGGGCCTGGGGAGATGGTTCAGTGGGAAAGCATGAGGCTTGGAGTTCCGACTCCTAGTGCCCATGAAAGAAGCTGGATATGGCAGCATGTGCCAGTAACCTCAGTCCTGGGAGCTGAGGCAGGTTGGTCCCAGGTTTTGCTGGCTAGCCAGTCTAGCCAGAAAGATGAGCTCTGTGTTTAGTGTGAACCTCTATGAAGAGTGATTAAGGCATATACCCCCATGCCAGCCTCTGTCTCCAATGCACATGCATGGATGAAGGTATCTGTACGGGCTAGCACACCCACGTACATGTGCTTACATGCGCGTGTGCACACACACATACACATACACACACATACATACACACACATGCACACATACACACAAACACACACATACACCCATACACATACATACACACACACACACATACACATATACACACACATACACACACACAAACTAAAACAAATAACAAATTTGAGTTTTAGAGAGTCCTTGATTTCAGAAGTTCCTGCTGATGTTCCATGACCTGTAGCAGAAGTGTCAAATTTGTAAGGTAGCTGTAAGGACAGCCTAGAATTCCTAACAGTGTTTAACTCAGTGCCTGGTCAGAGGAAGTGTGACCTTGTGAACTAGCTATTTTATCCTGCTGGTGGCCGTGTCACCCTCTCCCACTCCCTGTACTCAGGCTCTTTCTCTTCCCCACACCTCCTTTCTTGTTGTCTTAACAAGTGGCTAACTTTTAGGGCTGAGGGCCGTTGTTGTTCTGGCCCCAACTGTGGAGTTGGGCTCAGGGCTCACCGGTGGAGTGTTGTGCTGACTTGGCCCACCGATAGGCTAATGCATCCAGTTCTCTGAGTAAATAGAGCAGACCTCAGGAGGTAAGATTGAGGGTCTCTTACCCTTCCTAAAAGCCCACCACTTCCCACCCTTCCTGCTGCCAGCCATTCCTGTGCAGAGCAGTTTTCTGTGGTTCGGCCTGATTTGTGCTTCCAACTTCATGCTTATGATTGGTTCTGAGGTTTTGCTACCCATTCGACGACTGGCTCAGGCTTAAGCATGTGACAGCTCTAGTCAGTGGAACAGTAGTGCATATTTACTTGATGCAGAGGCTTCTGGGAAAGATTTCCTCTTGCTGAAGAACCCCTCTGCATGCTTCTAAGGGAAGAAGCAGCAGCACTTTTCTTACCTGAAAAAAAACTGTTTATGCCTTTGAGGCCTGGAGCAGCTGCTGCTTATCTTGTGCCCTTAATGGTTCCTGGCGCCTGCGTGAGGCCAGCCCATGGAAGGTGGCAGCGTAGAGACGGTTTCTGCCTGCAGCAGCTCTTCTCTGGGCTTCCTGTTGTGTGAGATAATAAGTTCCTTCATTGAGACCATACTTGAGTCAGGTGTTTGTGTTATTACTTACTGCTAAAGGCATCTCAACGATTCCACCTCCTCACTGCCCTGAGGCCGCCTGGCCAGCTTAGCTTGGCCTGGGCTCTTGGGAATAGCCTTTGCTCTTCATTCCTGTTGGCCTCACATGGCAAGAGTCCTCTCCTTCTGGGTGACCTCATGCTTGGCAGATGAAGGAGTGTTGCAGGCAGCTGATGTGTGTGAAAGCTGGTGTTCCCATTGAGGGGCCCAGTAAGAAGAAGGTTTTCATATGCCTTCCAAAAGCATCCCCCTCAACCATCAGGACAAGGATAAACAGTGCCATGTAAAACATGAAGGACAACCAAAAGCCACCGAGAACCTAGCGCAGGGGCTGCAACACTGCCACCAGAGGGCTTGTCTATCGCTGCTTACTGGAGCATCAGGGGTGAAGGGCCAGAACCATGCAGAGCAGAGCTTTTGGATTCTTTCGGAGGCCTGCCAGGCCTAGAGTCAGCATCTTCATACCCTACCCCATCCACCAAGGTCCTCTACAGCTAGTTTTCCTGAATTGCAGAGGTTAAAACCGTGTCAGTAGGGAGAGAGACGGGACAGCATTCCTTAGGCTCTGTGTCAGATGCTGGGTGTGAACTGCTACACAAATTCTTGGTAATTGCCCTAGCAACGGCCATAATGCTTCTCCTTCAGGGGGTGAGTAGACCAAGCTCAGAGATGCTCGCTGAGATGGAGCCTAGCCTTCTGTGACTAGTTTCGTTATCATCCTAGCACTCACGTTTTTCTGGTCGGGTCGGATTAAAGAATCGCTGAGAATCGCTGAGACAACTAACTCTTAGAGTCCAGGCTACCCAGCTCCACTAGTGCAAATCCTGTGCAGCAAGTCTTGGAGGGGTCGCATTCTTAAGCAAGCCCCCAGTGGTACCAAGGGCACTGAGCCTGTCATGGTTTGAGAAGCAGTGAGGAAAGGGCCTCTGGACATGGTAGAGGTTCAGACATGTCCTGGAGGAGACTTCTCTTGGCTAAGGCAGGGGCTCAGACTGCGTTTTCACACAGAATCTTTGTGGCTTGAGCTGGCAGCTGTGAGGCACTTCCTTTGTAGCATAGTAATTAATGGGCACCTACTGTGTGCAGACAAAGCACCAGGTGGCAGAGGGACTTCAGAAAACCAGGGCAAGTAGGTCACCCCCAGCTTTCACAGCTCAGGTTAGGGACTCAGATCTCAGCACCGGGCTGAGCCTGTGCTTTAGGAGGTGCTGTCTGTTGGAGTCAGGAAGCAGGCTCTCTTAAAAAAAAAAAAAAAAAAAGGTTTAATTATTATTATTTTATGTGTATGGGTGTTTTGCCTGCATGTATATATGTGCACCACATGTGTGCCTGGTGCCTGCAAAGGTGAGAAGGCTTCAGATGCCCTGGGACTTGAGTTAGAGATAGTTGTGAACTGAGAAGTGTGTGCTGGGAATTGAACCCAGGTCCACTGCAAGAGCAACAAGTGCTCTTAACTGCTGAAACAACACTCCAGCATATGGAAGCATGGCTCTTAATTACGATGCCAGGTATCTAGGCCACAGGGAGTCCCTGGACCAGATGTAAGAGCGATTGTTCATGTGATGAGACATGAAACCCTGAAGTCTGGGGAAAACATGACAGCATCATAACCACACAGGCTGTGGTTGGTTTGCTGGAGGGCTGGGGCCAGGTTGGGCATGGATGGCAGTGGATAGGCCTGGCAGAGTCCAGGGGGAAGATTTTGAGCAGGTTGATGGAACTGACAAACTGTCTTCGTTTCTTTTCTGTTGCTGTGATTAAAAAAAAAAAAAAAATCCCAACAAAAGCAACTTAAGGGAAAAAGGATTCATTTTTGGCTCCTGGTTTTACAGTGCACCCTACCATGTAGCAGGAGCAGGAGGCTGGCTCTTCACATTGCGTGTGTACTCAGGAAGCTGAGAGTGAGCAAGGAGTCTGTCCGGGCTATAGAGCCTCAAGGCCTGCCCCCAGTGACCTACTTCCTGTAGCGAGGCCCCACCTCCTGAAGGTCTCACAACCTTCCCAAACATCTCTACCAGTTGAGACCAAGTGTTTACACACATGAGCCTATGGGGGCACTTCAGAGTCAAGGGACATCATGTAGTGAACAAAGACTGGGTTTAGCACTGAAAGCCCTGAGTGTTGCCAGGCACACAGTGGTGCACAATGAATGCACAACCTACCCCTGAGGAGTTTACTTGCCAGACCTGGCATGCAGGGCAGCTGGTGAGGGATGAAGCGTTTAGCAAGGGAAAGGAGGTCTGGTGCTGGGACAGCAGTGGCATCATCCTGTCTGACATCAGGAGAGGCATGCTGTGCCTGGATTTTTGAGGTATAAGGAGCAGAAGCGCTCAGCTGGTGGTGAGGAGCCTGGTCTGGGGAAGGAATGTGCCTTGGTCAGTGTTCCACTGTTGAGAAGAGACACCATGACCAAGGCAACTCTTATCAAAGAAAGCATTTAACTGGGGGTTTGCTTACAGTTTCAGAGGGTGAGTTATCATTGTGGCAGGAAGCACACAGGCATGGTGCTGGAGCAGTAGCTGAGAGCTTTTTATATCGGATCCGTGGAGAGCAGGTAAAGAGAGGGACACTAGACCTGGTGTGGGCTTTGAAACCTCAACGCCCACCCTGGAGACACGCCTCCTCCACCTATTTAAACAAGGCCATGGCTCCTAGTCCTTCCAAACAGTTCATGCACTGGGGACTAAGCTTGCAAATATATGAGTCTATGGGGGCATTCACATTCAAACCATCACAGAAAGTGTTAGGGTCCAGATTCCTAGCTCTCCAGAGGAGCAAGGGGAGCAGAAGTATGATGACAATAACAGCAGCGATAGCAAGCATGAGCAGGGGAGGGGGTCCCTGTTGGGCTAAATGTGACAAAGACCCAAAGATGAGGACAAATGCCATCAGCTGGCTCACAGAGCTAGGGCTGCTACTCGTGGCTGACAGAGTCCACATCTGCCCTCTTCCAGCCATTCACTCATCACTTTGATGTTCCCAGCATAGGATGTAGGGGAATTGTATATGTAATGGGAATACAGATAAATGTCACCACTCCACTGTCAGGTCCAAGAGTTGGACCTTTTGGTTGGTTTTGTTCATTGCCGTATATCCCAAGCACCAGTACCAGGCACATAGCTGGTACACAGGTAATGATTTAATGTACCCAAGGCTTAATAACAGTGTCAGGTCCACAGTGGTGCACAGTTAACGAACTAGCTACTTTTACAGTTTTCAAACACTGCATCTCTGCTGAGGACTGCCCACTGCCCTGAGGCTGTGGAGTGGCCACTGAGAACTGTCCATCTGTCTAGGCATAGAGCATGGAGACAGAGTAGATGCTGTTCAAGTTGGGGCTGGGTGTGGTAACCAGCTGAGGACTATGGCAGCCCACAGGAGGGAGTCTGAAACCAGGTTCAAATGCAAGACTGTTGGTACTGGGTGGTTTCCCTGGCTTGCTTGCCTGGGGCTCTGTGTATATTCTGGCTGATGGATGCTGTTAGGGATGACTGAACACCCAAACCCTTTCTTCCCTGGGGCTCTTGTGGGTATCTGAGGAGTCTTTCCCAGGACACAGAGGTGGTTCTGGGCCCCTCCCAACTGCCCTCTTTATCTCTGTTCTGCTTGTTTTTGGACTGCTTACTCTGTCCTGGGAGTCCTGGTTCCCTGGAGGCACTGCCCTGGTAGGTTCAAAGGCTTTTTTTTTTTCAAGCTCCAGAGTGCCCAGGAGTGGTCAGTTGACAAGGACGTGCTGCAGAGCATGCCATGCCCATGAGCTACAGCAAATGCCACTTTGTTGATACTGAGTCTTGGGCCCACAAGCCTGGGAACAGGGTCTCTGGGCCAGCCCCTTTATCATAGTTCCTTTCTCTCTACATGAGTGCCCTCTGTGCCAGGACTTAGGGTCCCCGGCTCCTCACAGGCCATGCCCAGTGAGGGCTGACCTGACCTGGGCGTTGCCTCCTCTGGGAGATTCTGTCAGCTCTCTCTGGGTGTGTCTGACTTGTGTATGTGAAGCTGGCTTCCTGAGAAGATCATGTCCTAGCCTCTGGGCTAGCCTGATAACATCCTTTTTTCCCTGTGGTTGCTTCCTCCCTCAGAGCTCTGCAGACAGACCAGTCAACCCTAGGCAACTGGCTTTCAGCTTTTCTTTCTTGGATTTCTCTAGAGGGAGTGAATGTTCACATGTGTGTGTGTGTGTGTGTGTGTGTGTGTGTGTGTATTAGCAAAGATGCAGTGAGTGTGTAGGAGATGGTGTCTGTGAATGTGAGAGAGTATTTGTGTATATGTAGATGAGTGACAGTATAAGTGTGAACTGAGAGTGTGAGTCTGCTCGAGGCTGTGTATAAATGTATGGCTAAGAGTGTGCAACAGAGTGTGTAACCAGTGTGTTTTTTCTTCTTTCCCAAGTTGCCATCTCCTATCCTGTTTTCTCCCATTTCTGTGCTGTGTGTGGTAGGGAAGAGGTTTTGGTATGGAGCTTGGTCTTTGACTACAAAGTTTTCCTTAGAAGATCATTTATACCAATTTCTTCTGGGCCCCATAATCTTTGACTTTTGCCGTCTTTGCTTTCAATCAAGAGTTCCAGATACTCTTACACTGTGAACTAGGTCACAGTTTAAACAAAGGCAGCTCGAGGAGTTGTCCAGGAGAAGCCCTGAGGTAGGAACAGGAAGGTCTGGATTTGGTCAGCAATCATGGCTGATGTGTGGGAAAGCTTTGGGGAACAGTCTCCCGAGACCAGTGTACTTGGTTGACTGCTGTCTAGAGAGGGGCGACATATGAATCAATGGTTTCAGAAGTACTTTCTGAGCACCTACTGTGTGCCAAGCACTGGTGTCAGAACTAAGTACTGAGAGGACAGGCTAGTGTCCTCTGCCTATCTAGCAAGCCCCAGTGCCCTTCTGTTGGTTTGTGATCCTACCTTCCAAGACAGACTTCTCCCATGACCTTGCCTCAGACTTAACCAGGAAATCTCCCTGCCATACTATGTGAAACCTGTCAGCTTTCCCTCTTGTCACAGCTTTGGAATTTAGCTCCTTCAAAGGAAACAGCCCTTTCCTTCTGCTCATGGCCCTCCCCTCATTCCCTCCACCTCAGGCCTGTCTTTGTCATTTTCTCTGCTTCTCTGGGATTGTGCTCAGCACACAGGTGCTGGAGCTTTCCTGTCACAGCATTGTTGGTCCTAGCTGCAGCAGTCTAGTCGGTGTCCCTGCTGTCGGTGTCCCTGCTGTCTCTTCCGTTTTCCAGCAGTGACTTGCCCTCTGACAGGCTGGATTGGCCTCTGCACCCTCTGGTTCCACAAAGACTGTCCGTCAAAGTCACCCTCTGGTGTGGACGCCATGTCAAATGTAATGGCCGTGCCTGCATGCTTGTCTCGATTGATGTTCCAGCCTGTTCCTCACTTGGCTTCTTGCCAGATGCACTAGACCACACCTGTTGGGTTCCTGCTGAGACAACACCTCCCCCACCCCAATGCTTTTCCCAAGGGACTTCTTTTGGTTTCTGTAGCAGACGTGTCCTGATTTTTCTTCCTAGGCCTTTCCCTCAGTCTCTTTTAGCTTTGATCTGGACTTGGAAACCAAATGCCATTGCAGGTTGAATTTGGCTTCCTTCTTCTACTTCTGTAAACGGTGCTATGGCACCACTATCCACTCTGAGGTCTGCCATAGAAGATTCGTCTTTAATTCTTCTCCTTCTCCTAGGCCTCCTACTAGATAGCTTCAGGTTGGCTGCTGTAACAAGTTATCCCACAGTTGTATCCTCAGCATCATGGAGGTGAGGAGTTGGGCCGTGGACCTCATTGGATAATGGAGAGTGATTCAAGTGTTGATTCAAGAGTTAATCAAGTGCTGTCCCTGGAGCCCCACAGCTGGCTGGCTCCGCCGCCCTCCCCTGCCTGGGTCCCCATCCCTGTAGCTGTGGATGTTGTGTGGTGCCTGCTGCCTCTTCTCCAGCTTTACAGTGAGCAGTGCAGCCTCCCCCCTCTCTCCACCCTGTAGCCACATCTGTGGATGCTAACCTTCAGCTGTTCCCTCAAACAATTCAGGAGAATTCTTCATCTCCAGTCTTCACATAGTCACACGTGCAGAGTCCCCTTTGACACTTAAAATGTATTCACACCTTCCTGAGCTCAGGGCATGGAATTGCTGAGGCCATATTCCCAACCCAGTCCAGGGCACACCTGGTTTGTTTTGCCTCTGAAGTATGTTCCCATTTGGTCTGTTCTCACTTTCTTACCTCACTCTTGTCTGAGCTGCTATCACCTCTCACCTGAATACTGTAGTAATTTATTTCTGTTCTTTCCTCTTCACTGAGTTCACAGCAAATGCAGGGAGCTTTCAGAAACTTAAGTCAGCATTTCATCCACTGCTTACAAACCCTCCAAGACCTTTACACTGACAATGCGTGCTGCTCTTAGTAGTGTCTGCCCACCCGGTGCCATCCCAGCTTTCTTACTGGTCCTAGGCCATACCACCCGACACCTCCCCTCTCTTACTTTTTCTAGACCATACCACTGACACCAACCCTCTCTGGAATGCCCTTCCCACAGGTCTTTGCATTCCTGACTGTGTTGTCATTGTCTCAAGAGTCCTCTCCTAGGAGAGTCTTTTCCTGGGTTGGCCACTACACTAACTGTCACCTCACCTTGTCCCATTCTCTGTACCCTATCACTCCGTGGCCCCTTTCTGATTTATCTGTCTCCCCTAACCTGGGGTGTGAGCCCTCAGTTTGGCAGTCCCTGCGGGTGCTGTGTGGCTGTGCAGGTGCTGTAAGGATTAGCTCAGGCCTAAGGAGCTGGGGGAAGCCATCCTAAGCAGCCCTGAAGTGTGTCTTAAGGATGTTGGGTGTCTCAGGTAGGGTTTTATTGCTGTGAAGAGACACACTGACCACAGCAACTCTTATAAAGGAAAACATTTAATCGGGGCTTGACTTACAGTTTCAGAGGTTTAAAACATCCATTATCATCCTAGCAGGAAGCATGGCAGTGTGCAGGCAGACATGGTGCTGGACAAGGAACTTAGAGCTCTACATCCAGATCAGAAGGCAGCAGAAAGTGAATGCCACACTAGACCTGGCTTGAACATTTGAGACCTCAAAGCCCACCCCAGTGATGCTCTCCCTCCAACAAACCCACATGTATTTTAACAAGGCCACACCTCCTAATAGTGCCACTCCCTGTGAGCCTGAGGCCCCAGTTTTGTTCAAATCAATACTCTGGAATTCCACAGAAATCCCAGTGTGTGCAGGCTGGTAGGTGAGACTATTGACCATGGCCTCAGGAGGATGCTGAAGACCTGGAGCATGTGTGTGAGAGAGGGAGGTGGATCCTCAGGAATGAGTGATCACAGCTGTGTCACTTTCCGCTGGACTCTAAGAGGGTAATTGAAGTCACGTGAACTCCTCTGTGGGTGGCTAAGAGCAGACACTCAAGATTCAGGGCACACTAGAACATGTCGCCTCTTCTCCTTTTAAATTAACTGGTTAGGGGCTGCTGAGAGGACTTGGTGAGTAAAGCCATTTGCTGCCAGGCTTGATGACCTCAATTCCATCCCCAGGTGGAGGGACAGAACTAACTCCAAGAAATTGTCCTTTGGCCTTCATGTGTATGCTGTGATGTGTGCACATACACAGAAATACAATCAATTAATGAATTAGCTGATTAATGTTTTATATCTCAAATGAATGTGCACAGCAGTAAGAATCAAGTAATTCAAGACTATATGAACGCGTTCTCACTCGACAGTGGCGTTATGCTCTGGTAACCTCTTGCGTTAGTTGCTCTTCTTATTGCTGTGACCAAGTACCGGACAAGAGTCAGCTCATGCAAGAAAAGGTTTATTGTGGCTCACAATTTGAGGGAGCACAGTCTGCCATGATGGGTAGGCATGGAGCAGGGGCAGCTTGGGGCTGTGGCGGTGAGCGCCATTCACATCTGACAGAACCAGATGGAAGAAAGAGGAATGCAGCTTTCTGTAGACTTTTTTCTTTTAGACCGAAGACTATTATCGTACAGCCTTGCTACCCACCTTCAGGGTAGGTCTTCCTTCCTCTGTTAAATCTGTTAGAGTAGTTTCACGCCTCTATTAAATGCCCTCATCCATAGGGCACACCTAGGAGGTGTGCCTCCCGGGTGGTTTTAATCTAGTGACATGGACAATGTGTGTAAGTTGAAAACAGTGTTTACCCGAAAATGCATTTAGTTTTCTCAGTGAACCGAGAGCACTTAGATTAGCTTACAGCTAGAAAAAAATGTCACCTAACAGAAAGCCTGTGTGTGCATGAAAGGTTGATGTGGGTGTGTGGCCGACTGAGAGCCACCAAAACATTTTGAAGGAGTCTCCTACTATAATATTAGTAAACTTACAATGCAGAGTATTGATTTTTTACTTTACACCATTATGAAGTTGAAAAATTACTAACTTTTACTGTTGTAAATGAGAGACCTCTGTAGTGAGAAAGCTGAATGTCCATCCCATTACTGTGTGTCTTTTCACAGCCGTTCACCAATACAGCCACTCTTGGGACTTTATAGGGGTTTCTCAAAGTAGCCTGTCCACATCTATAATTCAGAGTTTATTTATTGGTGGTCATGCATGTGCCATAGTATTCATGGAAAGGTAAAGGGACAACTTTATGAGGTTGGGGTTTTTTTTTTCTACCTTTCCATGGATCCCAGGAATTGAACTCAGGATGTTAGGCTTGCATGGCAAGTGCTTTACCTACTGAGCCATCTCTCTGGTCCTCATTCATTCATTCATTCATTCATTCATTCATTCATTCATTCCTCCTCTCCTCCTCCTTTCTTCTTTATCTTCATCTTCCTCCTCCTCCTTTCACACAATAATGCCATCTTCTATACCCTCTTTTGTATCCTGCTTTTTAAACCCTCTGTGTTTGAGATTATTGGCTATTACTATATAACAAACCAGCTCAAAACATGGTGCCTTACAGTGGACACTTTGGCTCATCAGGATTCTGGGCTCACCGGTACTCATGCTTCTATGGCTGCAGGGCTCAGCCTGGTGTCTGGTGCTTTTTGATGGGCTCTCATGTGTGGAGTGTGGCTCAGATAACACCGTTGTGTTTCATGTGGCCTCCAGTGATCTGATCAGGGCCACATCTGCATAGACCCAAGCAAGTCCTTTGGTGACCACAGATAGCCAGACAGAAGTAAGTCAGTTAGCCCCTATCTAAACTTCTGTGTATATCACAGCTTACATAGTCCTGTCTTGCTGGGGAGTGATGACAACAGGGGCCATTCATATACTCAGGTGACCACTCAGATGTGCTTAAATAATTCCATGGGGAGCTGGGCATGGTAGTGCACACCTTTAATCCCAGTAATCAGGTAGGCAGAGGCAGGCTGATCGTTGTGAATTTGAGGCCAGCCAGGTCTAGAAAGTGAGTCCAGGACAGCCAGGGCTACACAGAGAAACCCTGTCTCAAAAAACAAAACAAAATTTAAAAAAATACCATCTGTTTAATTTGTTTAATGTATACCTTGTGTTGCTTTGAACAGACACATCATAATTCACAGACAGGTTCATATACATATTGTTTTCTGGCAGGGCTGTGTATAGGAAATTGTCTCTTTATTATGCATTCATGCTGAAAGATGCTAAGATCTATGGGAAAAGTTCCTAGGCCTGGAATTCCCGAGTCAGATGATCCAGATCCATAAACTACTGTGGAACTTGCTAAGCTGCCCCTGGAGACTCCCATGCCAACTTACTCTCCTGTCAGCCCTGCTTGATTCTGTCTTATCAGCATGCTCAGGAGTCAGGGGGAATCACAGGTACTGAAAATGCTGTTAACTGTCACTGGCAAAAAGCCAGGTAAGTAGGGGTGGGGTCACCATGACACAGGCACAGAGAACCCAGCTGCCTTTGCTGTGTGACAAAGGGGACACTGCAGAACCAGCTCTTCTTGAATACAGGGTTGTTTGTTTTTTTTTTCCTCTTGGGTCAGCCACACCAGGAATGGCTTCAATAGAGCCAAGTGACATAAACTGAATGGCTGAGATTTTTGTGTTGCTGTCAAGGACTCTCCCCAAACAGAGAAGAAACCTGACCTTTTTTCAGTATCTGATCTCTGCTTATCCTACCAGGGAGCTGCTGTGAGGAAGGCAAAGACCAAAGTCTCCCTACCTCCTGGGTGACCAAAAAGCTAGGTGCTGTAGGCGCTGAGCTGTGGTGGCCATAGGACTTGTAGAGTTTCTGTTTAGAGCTGAACCAGTGCCCTGAGTCCACTGAGGCTAACGCCTGCCCTCTGTTTGTGCCAGGGCCCTTGCTAATGGTTTCTGTTTATCTCAGGCATTAGCTCTGTTTAAGTTACTGGAGTTCTCTTTCAAATCAGCCTGACTAGGGCTCCTCACACCCCTCCTCACTTTGATCTTCCGAGGAGCCCAAAACCAAAGCTCAGGGTTTGACTGGCTTGAGATAGGGCCTGAGCAAGTCTAGATGCCAAGGTCCAGGTTGTTTGTGAGTAAAATGCTGGAGAGGTGGTATCAGGGCCTGACCCCCCAGGTTCAGACCCTAGCTCCAAGGTGAACTGACTGTGGCCTTGGGCATGCTACTTTCTGTCTCCTTGCCTGTTCTCTATGTGAGATGGTAATAGTGACAGTCTCAACATCTTGATGTTGCTTTTGGGAATTGGTTGGCATACGACCTTGTGCTTAGTAAGAGCCTGGTATAGCTGGGCTGTCTGTCAGCAGTGTACAGTATTCCTTTTCTCTGATGCTGCTGCAGACGCTGGGCCCACAGCAGTGTGACTTACAGGACTTTCAGGCTCTGTCGTCTTTAGTGTCACTCTTCTGGAACATAGTAGGTCCTTTATGATGGAAAGAGCAGTCTTAATAGCTGGTGTTGCTTAGCACCTGCTGCATGTCCTGTGCATTGCATATCTTGTATGGTCCTCACAGTTGCCAGCTGAGGAAACAAGTGTTCAGAGACTTGTCAGCTCCATACAACCAGTGAGCCTGGATTCGGTCCAGGCTGCTCAAGGCTGAGGCTTTCTTCCACCTGGTGCTACTTGGGCTTCACTGTCCCTGAAGCCACAGGCCTGGCTACTTTGCAGGGAGGCTACGCCCTCTGCAGTTGGAGATGCCACCTGTGCTCTTCCCTGTGCTGTGTGTGTGTGTGTGTGTGTGTGTGTGTGTACACTTGCAGGATCAGGGAGTTGCTCAGATCTAAGGTTCTTGTGGCAGAGCTTGAAGAGTAGGCTCTGTTACAGTTATTTTTTTATAAAACTGTGTTTGTTTCTCAGTTTCTCTCTTAACCTGGCTTTCACACAAATAATTGAGACTCTATTATGTTATTTTAACAAACTTCACAGCACACGAACTGAGTAGTTATTAGTCTATTCTTAACCTTCTAAACTAATTTGGCTTCCTCTCAATGTACATCCCAGAGATACTTGCACTTTGTAGCTTTCATGCTACAGCTCCTCTCCTGATCTTATTTCTCTCTCCTGTGGCTGAATTCCTCCTTGACATCTGCCCATGGCTGAATCCCCTACTTCCTCTTCCAACTCCTCCTCCAGGCTGGCAGGAAGTCCAGCCCTATTACCTCCCCTGCTCAGTGATTGGCAAGCTGCTTTATTGGCATATCAGGGGACAACTGGGAAGTAGTGTTTACACAACATTGAGAAAGGAGATTGTCAGAACAAGGACTGCAACTAGATATGGGAGTACAGAAATCAGCATTTGAATTACACAATAACCTTATGCCTTCAAGGCCCCATTCCTGAGTCACAAGTGGAAACTCTGTGTCTGTTAGCCAGCTCGTAGGGTTTCTGCTGCCTGTTTCCCCATCTTCTGTGTTGTTTGTGACTAAGCCACAAGAACAGCCCCAGCTCCATAGCTCACCCCTGTAGGAGTGAAAGTGTTTGATCCTCTCTCCTTTATACTTGATCCTCTAATCCATCTGAAATTAATATTCCCCTGCTTGGGGTGCCTTCTTTCTTCTTGCCTCATTGTCCCAGCATGTAGCCAGTTGCTTCTGGCACTAAGAGCTGGTTTAGTGATAGCTGCCTCTTCTTGCCAGTAGATTGTGAACAGAAGACCCATGGCATCCTGACAGGGACAGCCATAGCCCATGAAGCATGCGTCTGGCCATCCAGAATCACTCCGGAGTTAGGGCTCAGTCTTATCTCTGAAAGATGTTTTGGCAAGAGCTCTTGATGTCTCTAATTTTCTGCTCTCCTGGCTGGGAGAATGAGTGACAGGAAATGTGCCTATTTTTGTAAGACGACAAAGAAAACATAATTTGCTTGGCAGATTAAAAGGGAGCCTAGAGAATAAAAAACCATTCAGAAGTGGTTTTGGTTAGCACGCTAAACTTAAAGTCAGACTGGAAGCTCTGTTGGCCAGGTGTGGTCAGATAGTGCCTCTCAGTGGGGGCCAGTTTCTTCTCTGACGTATTAGGGCACTGTAACAAAGGTCACAAGAGCAGTGACCTCAGCAGGAACTGGAGGGGTTAGTGTTGCCTTCCTGTAGTAACTGGCTACTCCCATGTCTGCCTGAATCTGGGAAGAGTCCTTCTGCAGTGCTACTCTGCCATTCCCAGTGTTGTCTATCTAGTGTTCTGAGACAAGTGTGCTGTTGTCCTTCATCACAGACTCATTCCAGTCCTGGGGTGGAGGTGAGAGAGTATAGTGAGAACTGGCTCAGTGACCATGCTATTGTCACTTGTAAGCACATAACACCAGGGAACCTGGAAAGGGTAGTCTTTAACTGGGCAGCCATGTGGAATTGTAATAGTAGAGGTTTTCAGGTCGGGGCTGGGAACTGCCTCATATGGCACAGGATTGAGACTGGAGGATGTGGCTCAGAGCCTTGGCTGTCACATTAGTTCACCTACCACGAGCTAGGCATAGATTCCATGCTAGACTCTAGTGCTTCACTTGAGATTCAGAAAGAACAAGCTAGCCCTTGCTTCAGAATTCTCCCTTACAGTGTAGGAGTAAACAGGTAAACCAAAGCCCAGGTCAGCGTGTCTGAGCTTCCTAAGGCAGCTGGATTGAGTTGGGCTAGGCATGAGATGGGGGAAATTAGCAATGCCTTGGTAGGACTGTACTGGACTCTGTAAGGAAGAATAACGGTTGTGTCTCCAGGGTACTTAAGCAGGCCCCACACTGGGGGCCGAGAGCCTGCTGCTATGCGGAGACACTCTTGAGTTTCGGGTGTCACACTTTTCTCCTGTTCTGACCCCAACCTGATGCTTCAGCCTTGTTCTAAGCATACCTACCTGTCCTCTTCCCCAGACACTTTGTTCTCTGTCCTTTCTGTTCCTGGCTTTGGTGCAGACTGTGCCATTCCATTCCCTTAGCCTCATGCCTTTTCTGCTGGGCTCACCAATCTGGCCCTGCTCTCTCCCTATGGTATGGCTCCCATTTTATAAAATGGGAGTTGTCAGAATTCCCATAGTGAGAACAGGAAACATAGAAACTCACAACTTTCAAGGAAGTTTCTTTCTTTCTTCCTTCCTTCCTTCCTTCCTTCCTTCCTTCCTTCCTTCCTTCCTT
>NW_026596134.1:11017546-11021238 GCF_907164565.1 Psammomys obesus
CTTCCTTCCTTCCTTCCTTCCTTCCTTCCTTCCTTCCTTCCTTCCTTCCTTCCTTCCTTCCTTCCTTATAAGCAATATAAAGCAATTCTGGGCCAGGCATGGTGATGTGTGCCTTTAATTCTAGCACCCCCAAAGCAGAGGCAGGCAGTTCTGTGTGAGTTTGAATTCAAGACAAGACTAGCTTGTCCTGTAATCCCAGTGCTTGGGGCTGAGTAGAAGGGTCACAGGTTCCAGTACAGTTTACTCGAGGGGTACAGCTGGGGGTGAGCAGGATTTTATTTAAAAACAAACCAATAAAAGGTTCTGTTCAGTGTACATAATTCAAACTATAAGGATAAAAAGTGTAAATATATCCCCAAATTTGTTACTGAGACATTTTTGTTAATAATTATTTTAGGCATCTTTATGGAGTCACAGACATCTATTGAGATGAATATTGAGATATGCTTTTACAGTGGTCACCTCTTGTCCATTATGACATTCACTAGCTGCTGGTAGCTATAGGCCACTTGAAATGTGGCTGGCTTCCATTGAGATGTACTGTCCTTGTGAAGTGCATGCTGGCTCTAGAAAACTGTGAAAACAGCTTTCCCTGCTGCCTGTTCTTTCCCACCCATCTGATGCTTTAGCAGTTGCCATCTGTGCCAGCTACCCTCATGTCCTGTAGACATCACTTCCTTCTCTTCTAACACGGGAAGCTGCTGTAGGCCACCTGACTTTCTATGTTACAAGAAATTTGTTTTCTTTACAAACATCTAAGGAATTCTTATGCTCAAGAACCTAGCTTAGCTGTGTTCTGGCTCGGCTGGTTCCTCCTGGGACTTTAGTCTCACCACTGAGGCTGGTGTATGGGTTGTTCTGGTTCATCCAGAACAGTCAGGGTGTGTGGGTTCTACAGAGCTGTTCCTGACCTCTTTTTAATGCAAATTAATCAGCAGCATGGCATGGAGATAACTACTGACACATTGCATATACTTTTAGGAGCTCTTCCTCAATATAGATGTGGGGTTTAGAGACTTCATTCAGGTCCCTATGGCAAAGCTTACTAGGAAGATGTTCCCCCAGGGTCACTGTCCATACTCAGGGTCATATACTTTGTCAGAGCAGGAACTTCATTGCCCTCCTCTTGGAAATAGATAACACTGGATTTTGTGTGTACTTCATAAGCTCATCATATATTTTAATATCACAGGAGATTTTTTTTCTCCTTTCTAAACTTGAGGCACCAAATTAATATGTAGCCATCTTTCTGGAGTCCATAAATATGGGGCAAAGTAGTGACTGAGCATTTGAGCCAACACTGCTGGACTGTTTTTGCTAAGGAGCAGGCCCTCTCATAGACCCAATCTTAGGTTGTAAGGTTCCAGAAGAGCCTTGCCAGGAGCATGGAACTGTGGGATATGAGGGTCCTGATGTCCTTGAGGCTCTCCAGCACACAGATCATTTCTTAACCCAATCTATGGTCTTGCTTGGTGTTGCAGATGATATGGCTGAACTTCTCCTAGGGGAGTCAAAGTTGGAGCAGCACTTGAAGGAGAAGCCCCTACGGCAGGGAGCCAGTCCCCGGGGCCCCAGACCGCAGCTGACTGAAGTGCGCAAGCATCTGACCGCTGCCCTGGATCGAGGGAACCTCAAGGTACTGTGGACCTCTGGGGTCAAGAAGGGATGGTGTGTTTATGTATGTGTGTGTGTGTGTGTGTGTGTGTGTGTGTGTGTGTGTGGTGCTGCCATCATCTCTTGGGGACAATCTGGGGTTGGGAAAGATGCCTGGTGAGCAAGGTATGTTTGGAGCACATGTGTCTAGTGCTGGGGTTGTGTTCTTCAGTAGGCACACTCCATGCATGATCAGTGTGTTGACCCTAGGCCAGCTGGCCCATGGGCTCCCAGCCTTTAGGGGTCTCTGATGAGAGTCTGCAATGGCACATACTTCTGAATGATGGGGATCATTTCCCCCAGGTACATGAAACAAAATCTCATTATTAATTATAACTCAGTCTCAATGCATAGCTTCCTATTTAAATCATGTGGCCAGAGCAACACCAATAGGCCAGGTGTTGCCTCATTGTGGGAGGGAGGCAGGAACCTCCCTGATAATGGCAACCCCTTCCCTACCTCCTGGTCCAGGCCATCTCAGGCACTACCCCTCCATCCATTCTGTTTCTGGTCTTTATTGCCCAGTCTTTTCCTTTTTATGCACTTCTTGTGTGCTTTCTGTGAACCTGGCCATCCCCTTTGCCTTTCATGCAGGCTGGCTCTCCTTGATCGCCCTGCCCCTCCTCCAATCCTGGAGTACAGCCCCTGCTGCATCCTAATATCACTCTCAATGCATTAGTTTTTTCTCCTGGTGGTATGACAAAATACCCCAACAAAAGAAACTCAGTCCATCCTGGGAGAGAAGCCAGTGAATGCAGGAGGCTGAAGCAGCTGCTCACATCCACAGTCAGGAAGCAGAGAGCGATGGATGCTCTGTTCAGCCAGCTTTCTCCTTTCTCTACAGTGTAAGATTCCCACCTCAGTGGTTAAGAGCACTGTCTGTTCTTCCAGAGGCCCTGCGTTCAATTCCCAGCAACCACATGGTGGCTCACAACTATCTCTGATGTGATCTGATGTCCCCACCTGGCATGAAGGTGTACATGCAGATAGAGCACTCACAAACATAAAATTAAAAAAAAAAAAAATCCCACCTCAACTAATCCTCACAGGCACGCCCAGATGTTAAATGTCTCCTGGATGGTCCTAGATCCTTCATATTGACAACACTAACCATCACACTCGCTTAGCTGCTGGCTCCACAGCTCCAGCACATCTTATGCTCTGTCCTTCCTGGCATGTGTTTTCCACTGAGAACAGCAGTTTCTGGGGAACTTTGGAAGCTCTGATTTCTTTTTCCTTTTATCTGATTAAGTTGCCTTTGTCTTTGTCTTCCTCTTCCGGGCTGCCTCCTGGCCTATGCACTTGTCTGTTGTGCACACCTTCTACCCTCAGCCCCAGAGAGGCCATGTTCTTTGTTTGTTTGTTTTTATTTTCATTTTATGTATATGGGTGCTTTGTCTTCATGTATTACCAATGTGATAAAAGAAATGTTATACTTCATGTTGCAATTCCAGAGTCAGTTCTAGTTCTGGCTGTGTGAACCATGTGATCTTGGAAAGTCCCTTAACCTCTCTGAAACTTCCTGTTCCTCAGGATTGTCCTGAAGCTCAAATGTGGAAGCTCTTTAAAACTGTACCATAATGCACTGGACATGTGTCCTTCACTGATACCTTACTGCCTACTGAGAGTTTTTCTCTAGTTGCTATTTCTTTTCTTCCTTCCCCTGACTCACAAAGAATGTTATAGATCGCATAGATTCCGGTTGGATGTGTTCTCTGTTAACACTGGCTAACGTGAAGCTTTTTTCCTTGACCATAAAGTCTAGTGTGTCTCTGACTCAAGCCAGGAAAAGAGAAGAGCCAGCAGGTAGTGCAGCCAAGAGCGATCTGGGGCCAGATGTCAGAGGTCAAGAGAACTGGCTCTGTTCTGGCTCTTCTCCCTGCGGCAGGGAAGCTAAGTGCTGGGGACAGACTCAAGGTTCTCCTAGGCAGTATGTCCTGTGGCTGATCCAGACGGCTCTTCTCTTTCCTTCCTTTTTTTCTTCTTTCCCCTTTCCTTCCTTCCTTCCTTCCTTCCTTCCTTCCTTCCTTCCTTCCTTC